>NC_138774.1:44579161-45179161 GCF_965119305.1 Pelophylax lessonae | reverse complement strand
TTATTCGGTTTTCTTTGCGCTCCTCGATCTGCACGTGCCTCCAGGAGACCAATTACAAATTGATGACGCATTGGTATTACAATCCGGCTCGGTTAGCTGGCTTCTTTCCCGAGTCATCAGACAGATGCTGGCGTTGCCTGGGAGACCGAGGTACCATGCTCCATATATTTTGGAGCTGTCCCCGGCTAAAGAGTTTCTGGTCTGACGTACGGAAAATATCCCAAAATGTGACTGATATTGTCCTCCAGGACGACCCTGCCTTCTTCTTGCTGCACTGTACGACCATCCCCCCGCAACGCTATAAGAAATCGGTCCTGCGCCACCTCCTCAACGCAGCTAAGGGGTGCATTGGCTTGTGTTGGAAATCCACGACCCCTCCTTCGATACCGCTTTGGCTGTCCAGAGTTAAACAAATTAATGATTTTGAGTACCTGGTGATGACCTCGCAGGGCAGGAGGGAACAATACTCGGCGACTTGGGGATGTTGGAATATGTTCATCCTTTCGGATGAAGGCAGGGCACTACAGAATGCCGCCTGAACCTTGAACACTGCGAACTTGAAAGACCGCACGGGATCCACCCGGTACCCCTCATGCTCCCCTCCCTTTTTTCTGTCCCTCTTACCCACTTAACTGCTGTCTTATTTCCTGCCACTTTACCTCCCCCCGTCCCCACCATTCCTTTCCTCCCCCTATGTCCCCCCTCTCTCTCCTTCACATACATTATATAACTTCATTCTACCCATGTGTGACTTTTACCCATCATTTTGTTTTCCCGGTGAGAAAAGATTTTTCTGTGTATTTACCTCAAGCACTGCATACTGAGGCATATATACCTCGATGCCCATTTTTATGTGGATGTTCTGACCCACAACTTTGTGCCTGTGCTGATGTGCATGGTGACTGCACTGTGTTGGTCTACACGCTTAAGTGACTACGTAAGTCCTCCTGTTTCTGTTTCTCCTTTTGAAATGCTGATCGTCTAAGTTTTCTTTTTTGCTCGATAATGCTTTTCTCACTGACCTGCAGTCAGTTATGTTTCTGTCATACTGCACTTATTAATGTTCCCATGTGTGACTCTTGTTTTTTGTTGCTTTTGAATATTTCAATAAAGAATTTGAAAAAAATAAATAAAATAAATAGCAGGAACACAAGATCACCATGTTCATCTCTGACAGAACGGCGGTCTGCCTTGTTTACATAGGCAGACTGCCATTCTGTCTCTATGGGGAGCGATCACAAGTGGCCGGCGGACCCGCTGATTGGCACCCCCACTGGTTCTTGCATGAATTTATGTACAGGTACATTGTTTCACACAATACAGCCGACCTGCCACAGTATATGCGCAGTGGCTGGTTGGCAAGTCGTTAAAGAGGTTGTAAACCGCGGATGTTGTGGAAAAAAAAAAACCTGCAAGGCAAAGGCATAATGTGCTAGTATGCATTTAATACTAGCACATTATGAAATACTGACCTTGGAATAAAGCCTTCCAGTGCTGTGCTGTCACCACTTAGAGGGCTGACAAGTTCCCCCTGTTTTTCTTCCAGGTTTAGGCGCTCCGGCCATGTGATTGGCCAGAGCCGCGATGACGTCAATCCTGCAGGAGCCCTCCTTTCTGGCATGAAGCTCTGAAGTTTGGGCAAGGTATGCTGGCTGCATGCAGGATGAATATCTCTTAAATGGGTTACATTTAGAAGATATTCATTTTACCTACAGGTAAGCCTTGTTATAGGCTTACCAGTAAGTAAAAATGACCAAGCAGGGTTTACTACCTATTTAATGCACTAAAAATTGGACTAGATTTAAACATTAGAACTAAAGGGTAGGCGCTGTATTTCAAAACACATCCAAAAATTGGACCTGGTCTTTTTTTTAATGAAGCACTTCATAATGCATTTGTTTTGCAGTGCAGGTGAAACTTCCACTACTATAACAGCTCATTGGGTTGCCATTTAAAAGTGACACTGCGACGCACCACAGTTCATGCATTAAAGTAATAAAAAACATATGAGCTTTACTACTACCACAAGATAAAGGTGTGAACCCAAACTTAGTGACTGTATGGATTTTAAGCTGCCTATATCCCTCCAGCTAGAAATGATTTTAGGACTAGGAATGCTAAACCAGCGCACAGATTCTGTGGGGTCTATTGATAAAAAAAATTCAGCCAAACAATTTTAGGACCAGCGCACAGACTGGAGTCCATAGACGCTGCCTGCATCCTTTTTTCTCTAAGGCCAAAGAACTAACACTCTATCTGGGTTGCAGAAGGAGAATAAACTGTCAATTAACTACACTTTAGTTTTCTCTTGTGTAACCCTGACAGGCAATTTGTTATATCACAGTTTTTATGAGTGTTTGTTACCAGCACTGAGCTCAGCCAGAAAATGGGATGGCCTCAGAACCTAAAACCCAGTCTGGCACTCCAGTTGTGACAAGGAGAGAGTACAAGCAAGTAATAAAAAAAAACATACTAATCTCTGAGAGATAACATTGCACTGATGGCGAACCTTGGCATCCCAGATATTTTGGAACTACATTTCCCATGATGCTCAATTACACTTTAGAGTGCATGAGCATCATGGGAAATGTAGTTCCAAAACATCTGGGGTGCCAAGGTTCGACATTACTGCACTATAATAACAATTCCAGTAATGTGGTGCTACTACAATGGCACGCTGGTGACTGGTTCTCTTTAAGAATTTTTTTTTTCTCCAGTTGAATCCATGGGATATCACGCTGTATGATTATACTGACTGAAACATATACTTCCCATATACTGCTTTTTGGGAAACATTGAAAACAGTCTAATAAATTGTATATTTTATTTTTCTGCTATTATTGAGATTTGGAAATTGCATAATGCAATGATCCCTTTTTTTAAAATAGTTTGTGTAAGTAGAAACTGTAAATATTGTATTATAAAAATAAAAATATTTCCTCAAAATGTTACATTGTTGTTTTTTTTTATTTTTAGAGACGTGCTATTATAATTGTATATACAGTGCCTTGAAAAAGTACTCATACCCCCTGACATTTTCCACATTTTGTCATGTTACAGCCAAAAACATAAATGTATTTTATGTGATAGACCGACACAAAGTGGCACATACAGCTGCAGGAAAAAGTATGTGAACCCTTTGGAATGATATGGATTTCTGCACAAATTGGTCATAAAATGTGATCTGATCATCATCTAAGTCACAACAATAGACAATCACATTCTGCTTAACCACTTTACGCCCGCCCACCGTCAAATGACGGTGGGACAGTGCGACCATTGTTCTGGGCCGCCGTCATATGACGGCGGCCCATTCAGGCAGGGCAGGCGCGCGATCGTGTGCGCACCTCCCTGCACTGTCGGTGGCGGCGTGTCCCCGGGACACAGCGCGTCACCGGCAGGGGGGAAACAGCCAATGGGCATGGCTGTTTCCCACGTGATCGGCTGTGTTCCAATCACACAGCCGATCACAATAGCAAAGCCCGGAAGAAGACCGCGCATGCGCGATCGGGAGCGCACAGCGCTGTCATGTCGGTGGCTCTGTGTTCCCTAGGACTGACAGTGACTGTTTACTATGTGATCGGCTGTGAATCCATTCACAGCCGATCACAAAATGTAAATACAGAGCAGTAACTCACTGTTACTAGCTCTTCTCCCCTCACACAGTTTCCAGTTTGAGGAGAGCAGAGCCAGAAACAGTGAGTTACTGCTCTGTGTACCTGTAAAAGTAAAATCACAGCAATAAAGGTCCCCACACAGTCCTCAGCCCCCCCCCCCCCAATTGCACCTGTCACCCAACAGTCACCTCATCAGTGCCCAGAAATTGCCACCCATAAGGCTACGTTCACATGTGAGCATAGCGATCACGGGCAGAATCACCGCGATTCTGCCCGCGATCCGGAAATCATTGCAAATCGCTGGGCACCTATGCGTTGCCCGGGATTTGCAATAGCACCCCAAACGCTGTGCGATGTTGCCACGGTTTCCGCCTGCCAAATCGCGGTAACATCGCGCAAACATCGCATGACGCCCAAAAAAGGTACAAGAGCTTCCTTGGGGCGTCATGCGTTGTTTGCGCGATTCAGCAGGCGGAAATCATGGCAACTTCGCACAGCGTTTGGGGTGCTATTGCAAATCACGGGCAACGCACAGGCGCCCCACGATTTGCAATGATTTCCAGATGGCGGGCAGAATCGCGATTATTCTGCCCACGATCGCTACACTCACATGTGAAAGTAGTCTAAAGTGCCCCTGTCACCAGAGACTGCCATCAGTACCGTCGTGCACCATCGCCCATCACATGTCACCCATCGGTGACCATCGCCCATCATCTGTTACCCCATCAATCACCGTCACCTGTCACCCCATCACTCATCATCATCTGTCACCCCATCAATCATCGTCACTTGTCACCCCATCAGTGATCGTCACTTGTCACCCCATCAATCATCGTCACTTGTCACCCCATTAGTGATCGTCATCTGTTACCCCATCAATCATCGTCACCTGTCACCCCATCAGTGATTGTCATCTGTCACCCCATCAATCATCGTCACCTGTCATCCCATCAGTCATCATCACCTGTCACCACATCAATCATCGTCACCTGTCACCCCATCAGTCCTCGTCACCTGTCAACCCATCAGTCATCGTCATCTGTCAACCCATCAGTCAACGTCATCTGTCACCCCATCAGTGACCGTCACCTGTCACCCCATCAGTCATCATCACCTGTCACCCCATCAGTGACCGTCACCTGTCACCCCATCAGTCATCGTCACCTGTCACCCCATCAGTGACCGTCACCTGCCACCTATGTCACCTGCCACCCATCAGTGATCATCCGCAGTCAACCATCACCCGTCGCACAGCCCATCACAGCCAGCATGTCAAAAAGGATGTACAGCAGCGAGGAGGCCCTTCAGGTCCTCTCCATGACTGATGAGAGCACCGGGGAGCTCTCATCAGTATCCAAATCCGATTTGGCTAATAGTAGCGGATAGGAGATGGACTCGGACTATTCCTGTACACTTTCCTTCATAGAATGTATTTTGGGGTGCAATTTTTGCTATATACATGCAACCACTTACCGACCGCCTAATGACTATATACGTCGGCCATTAAAAGCTAAATACTGGGGTTATGGCAGCAGATAGCTGCCATAACCCCGGTATTTTTTTAAACGGCGGGCGGTCGGCTTTCAGATAAGGGTGGTCCCAGTGGCGGATTCACTGCGGAATTACCCTTACGGTGCAGGGGAAGAGGTGTCCCCCCCCCTCCCGCCGCGTCCCAGACGTTTTCCCAGCTTACCGGACCCGCCGGCAGCGGGGAAAACTATCCGATCCCGGTGTTCCGTGAGAATTACCTACCCCGTGAGAAAAACCTACCCTCGTCACTTCCAGTGCACGGCAGTGTGTTTAATGCGGTGGTTACATGAAAATAGCTGTGCTTCAATATGAGTCATCTCCACTCCTATCCCTGTCACTTACCTGATCTCGGCTAGTAAATATAAAAGCGGCGGCGGGTGTATGAAAATATAAATCACGGAGCCGAGAGCCGATTTTATATTTACTAGCCGAGATCAGGGAAGTGTCAGGGACAGGAGCGGAGATGACTCATATTGCAGCACAGCTGTTTTAATGTAACCGCCGCCTGGGTAGGTTTTTTCACGGACACCGTGATCGTTTCATACTAGTGCGCATGCGCACTAGTCAGCTCTTCAGCTGTTCCATTACGTATCCTGGGCTGTGAGCATGCACACTGCTGCGCTGCTCAGCTGTTCCTGGCCGGAAGTGACGAGGGTAGGTTTTTCTCACGGGGTAGGTAATTCTCACGGAACACCGGATCCTAAGAGACAGGAAGTCGAGTGAGGGCAAGATGGCCCTCACTCGACTCTATGGTCTTGGAGGACCGGAGCTACGTCAAAAGTCGTTGCCTAGCAACCGGTTTAAAGGGCCGCTTTTTTTTTTTTTTTTTTTTTTTCAACAATTTTTTTTTTCTTTTTTAGTGTAGCTGTGAGGTGTGAGGTCTTTTTGACCCTAGATCTCACAATAAAGAGGACCTGTCATTCCTATTTCTATTACAAGGGATGTTTACATTCCTTGTAATAGGAATAAAAATGATCAAAACATTTTTTTTAAAACTGTGTAAAAATAAAAAAAATAATAAATAAAATAAATAGGAAAAAATAAAAATTAAAGCGCCTTATCCCCGTTAGCTCGCGCGCAAAAGCGAACGCATATGCTAGTCCCGCCAACATATGTAAACAGTGTTCAAACCATACACTTGAGGTATCGCCGCGATCGTTAGAACGAGAGAAATAATTTGAGCCCTAGACCTCCTCTGTAACTCTAAGCTGGTAACCTGTACAATTTTTTAAAATGTTGCCTATGGGGATTTTTAAGTTCCCAAGTTTGGCGCCATTCTGTGAGCGTGCGCAATTTTGAAGCATGACATGTTGGGTATCTAATTACTCGGCGTATCATTATCTTTCACATTATGGAAAAATATTGGGCTAAATTTACTGTTTTCTTATTTTTTCATTCAAAAAAGTTAATTTTTTCAAAAAAATTGCATTTGGAAGACTGCTGCGCAAATATGGTGTGATAAAAAATATTGCACCGATCTCTATTTTATTCTCTAGGGTCTCTGCTAAAAAAAAATATATAATGTTTGGGGATTCTAAGTAGTTTTCTAGCAAAAAAAATGATTTTAGCTTGTAAACACCCAGTGTCAAAAATAGGCCTTAAAGTGGATAAATGGACAACTTTGTGTAAAGTGCTACTTGGATGTTAGGCCTCTGTATGTGGCTATGCTGTGTAAAAGTGTTACACATGTGGTATTGCCATACTCAGGAGGAATAGCAGAATGTATTTTGGGGTGCAATTTTTGCTATGTACATGCTATGTGTATGAAATATTTCATAAATGGACAACTTTGTGTAAAAAAAAAATGCATTTTCATTTTCTTTCCACAGTTTCCAAAAACTTGTGGAAAAAAATGACACATTCAAAAGACTCATTATGCCTCAAAAATTATACGTAGGGCTGTTTGCTTTCCAAAATGGGGTCATTTTATGGGGGTTTCCATTGTCCTGGTGCTCCAGGGCCTTCAAAAGTGCGATAGGTTGTCAGGAAATTATATGTGTAATTTGTGCTCCTGGAATGCCGGACGGTGCTACTTGGATGTTGGGCCTCTGTATGTGGCCAGGCTGTGAAAAAGTCTCACACATGTGGTATTGACATAATCAGGAGGAGTAGCAGAATGTATTTTGGGGTGCAATTTTTGCTATCTACATGCTATGTGTTGGAAATATTTCATAAATGGACAACTTTGTGTAAAAAAAAAATGCATTTTCATTTTCTTTCCACAGTTTCCAAAAACTTGTGGAAAAAAATGACACGTTCAAAAGACTCATTATGCCTCAAAAATTATACGTTGGGGTGTTTGCTTTCCAAAATGGGGTCATTTTATGGGGGTTTCCATTGTCCTGGTGCTCCAGGGCCTTCAAAAGTGCGATAGGTTGTCAGGAAATTATATGTGTAATTTATGCTCCTAGAATGCCGGACGGTGCTACTTAGATGCTAGGCCTCTGTATGTGGCTAGGCTGTGAAAAAGTCTCATACATGTGGTATCGCCATACTCAGGAGGAGTAGTAGAATGTGTTTTGGGGTGTAGTTGCAAGTATACATATGCTGTGTGAGAGAAATAACCTGGTAATACGTCAATTTGTAAAAGAAAAAAAAATCTTCATTTTGCAAAGAATTGTGGGAAAAAATTACAACTTCAAAAAACTCACCATGCCCCTTATTAAATACCTTGGAATGTCTACTTTCCAAAAAGGGGTCATTTGGGGGGTATTTGTACTTTCCTGACTTTTTAGTGTCTCAAGAAATGAGATAGGCATTCAGTACATCAGGTGTGATCAAGTGTGATCAATTTTCAATGAATAGCACCATAGCTTGTGGACTCTATAACTTTCACAAAGACCAAATAATATATACTTATTTGGGTTATTTTTACCAAAGATAAGTAGCAGTATAAATTTTGGCCAAAATTTGTGAAGAAAAATTACTAATTTGCAAAATTTTATGACAGAAACAAAGAAAAATGCGTTTTTTCACAATATTTTCAGTCTTTTTTTATTTATAACACAAAAAATAAAAAACCCAGTAGTGATTAAATACCATCAAAAGAAAGCTCTATTTGTGTGAAGAAAAGGACACAAATTTTTTATGGGTACAGTGTTGCATGACTGAGTAATTGTCATTCAAAGTGTGAGAGCGCTGAAAGCTGAAAATCGGTCTGGGCAGGAAGGGGGTGAAAGTGCACTGTAGGCAAGTGCTTAAGTTTCTAATCTTATGGCAGTATTGCGGCTCTTTATGCAGCTGTGGGGATCGTCCCATAAGGAACAATGTACCTGTGTCCAGATCCCTAAATAATCTACACAGCTACAAATGCTGCGTTTATTCACTCATGTGTATTATCAAAGGAGAAGCGACCCAAAATAGTAAAAAAAATCTGAATTGGATGTTTAACCTTGCTGCAGCTATGTGTATATTCGCACACTGCCGGCCGGTAGAGCGTGTTTGCACTTTAGTAAAGACGACCGTTGGCTTTCAATGTGTCACCTATATGCTACCACATAGGGGGCTATTGGTCTCCTATGTGATAGCAATAAAAGTTGTGTAGAAAAATAAAATAAAATTAAGAATACAAATATACAATAACAGGAAAAAACTGTTTGAACATTTAAAAGGACACATAAAAAATCTTTCAAACCCCCCCTCCACGCATACAAAACCGCATGCGGTGTGTTATATATCACCACGCACACCAGAGTGAGATCAATTCAATATTTCTCGCACCAGAGCTCCTGCATAACACTAAACTGATGACCTGTCGGGGCTTTTAAAGCATTGCCTATGAAAATATACTGATTTTTGTTTTTTTTTTACTTTTCACGGGCGCACACACGTTTTATACACACCACACATGTTATAATCTGATTGTACAATCTCTTTGAAATTTACAGCGAAAACATAAAATATAGTGTAAGGGCCTGCCTGATTGGATACAAATGAATTTGATAGATTAGGCAGATGCTCAGATTACATAGTTTTGGTAAATATAAAGTTAATTGTACAAAGATTGTATGATCAGATTGTAACGTGTATGGTGACTCTGAGATTTCCTTGGATTCTTCTGAAAGGTTTTTTGTAATCCTGCAGTTATGTTGGCAGTGCTGCAATATAAAGTACCCACCAGTAAATGAGGCCATATACAGCAAAATAAATATTTTCTATCTGTCACCCTCTTTTGGGGGGTGTGAGAAATGTCCCTCCCCAGACAGGATATGGAGCGAGACTTGTAGGTAAATAAGAGAAAGAGAACCCTCTCTATGTGGAAGAATGGGTTTGATAGGCAGGGCCTCTGTGATCAGAGGGGATTCCCTTCCTAGGAAATGAACTAAAAATGTAATCAAAGTAATTGGGAGCCGATAAACTCCTGCAACCAGCATATAACATTACCATAAGTATATAGATACACACCAGTATATAACATTACCATAAGTATATAGATACACACCAGCATATAACATTACCATAAGTATATAGATACACACCAGCATATAACATTACCAATATATATAGATACACACCAGCATATAACATTACCATAGGAAAATATAGATAAACACCAGCATATAACATTACCATAAGTGTATAGATACACACCAGCATATAACATTCTCACATGCAGAAACCATGGTGTGGCACAGGAATTGAGAGTCCGCCCATCTACTTTGCCCTTAGACCAGGGGTGGGGAACCTATGGCCTGGGGGCCGTATGCGGCCCTCAAAGTCATTTGGTCCGGCTTCCCGTGCAGCTGAGTCTGTGTCTCTCAGCTGATCTGTCAGAACGGAGCCGATGCTTCCTGTATAGTTCCGGCTCTGTTCTGACAGTCTGAGTGAGTCACAGGCGGAGTGATATCAAATGCACTCCGCCTGTGACCAATACAGGAAACATTGCCTCTCCCTCCAGCGCGGCGCTGCTGCTAACCAGCATTTCCCGCCAGCAGCACACAAAGCAGTACCAGCCAGAGCCAGCAGTACCAGCCAGAAACAGCAGTACCAGCCACAACCAGTAGTACCAGCCAGAACCAGCAGTACTCACAGCAGTACCAGACAGAGCCAGCAGTACCAGCCAGAACCAGCAGTACCAACCAGAGCCAGCAGTACTCACAGCAGTACCAGCCAGAACCAGCAGTACTCACTGCAGTACCAGCCAGGACCAGCAGTACCAACCAGAGCCAGCAGTACTCACAGCAGTACCAGCCAGAACCAGCAGTACCCACAGCAGTACCAGCCAGAGCCAGCAGTACCAGCCAGAGCCAGCAATACTCACAGCAGTACCAGCCAGAGTCAGCAGTACCAGCCAGAGCCAGCAATACCAGCCAGAACCAGCAGTACCCACAGTGGTACCAGCCAGAGCCAGCAGTACTCACAACAGTACCAGCCAGAACCAGCAGTACCAGCCAGAGCCAGCAGTACTCACAGCAGTACCCACAGCAGAACCAGCAGCACCCACAGCAGTACCCACTGCGGTACCAGCCAGAGCCAGCAGTACTCACAGAAGTACCAGCCAGAACCAGCAGTACCCACAGCAGTACCAGCCAGAGCCAGCAGTACCAGCCAGAGCCAGCAATACTCACAGCAGTACCAGCCAGAGTCAGCAGTACCAGCCAGAGCCAGCAGTACCAGCCAGAACCAGCAGTACCCACAGTGGTACCAGCCAGAGCCAGCAGTACTCACAACAGTACCAGCCAGAACCAGCAGTACCAGCCAGAGCCAGCAGTACTCACAGCAGTACCCACAGCAGAACCAGCAGTACCCACAGCAGTACCCACTGCGGTACCAGCCAGAGCCAGCAGTACTCACAGAAGTACCAGCCAGAACCAGCAGTACTCACTGCAGTACCAGCCAGGACCAGCAGTACCAGCCAGAACCAGCAGTACCAGCCAGAACCAGCAGTACTCACAGCAGTACCAGCCAGAACCAGCAGTACCCACAGCAGTAACAGCAATACTCACAGCAGTACCATCCAGAACCAGCAGTACTAGCCAGAGCCAGCAGTACCCACAGCAGTACCAGCCAGAGCCGGCAGTACCCACAGCAGAACCAGCAGTTCCCACAGCAGTACCAGCCAGAGTCAGCAGTACCCACAACAGTACCAGCCAGCAGTACCTACAGCACAGTACCAGCCTGAGCCAGCAGTACCTACAGCAATACCAGCCAACAGTACCCACAGCAGTACCAGCCAGCAGTACCAGCCTGAGCCAGCAGTACCAGCCAGCAGTACTAGCCAGTAGTACCAGCCAGCAGTACCCACAGCACAGTACCAGCCAGCAGTACCAGCCTGAGCCAGCAGTACCCAAAGCAGTACCAGCCAGCAGTACCTACAGTACAGAACCTGCCTGAGCCAGCAGTACCCACAGCAGTACCAGGCTGAGCCAGCAGTACCAGCCAGCAGTACCCACAGCACAGTACAAGCCAGAAGCACCAGCCTGAGCCAGCAGTACCCACAGCAGTACCAGCCAGCTGTATCCACCAGCAGTACCAGCCAGCTGTACCCACCAGCAGTACCAGCCAGCTATACTCACCAGCAGTACCCGCCAGCAGTTCTTTTCAAAACTTACCACCACAAAGAGTCGACTGCGCTCCAGACTGACTGAGGCAAACCTGGAAAACCAGTTGCGAGTAGCGACATCATCAATACCAGCTAACATCACACACCTCACCAAAGAGAAGCAATTGCAGCCATCACATTAGGGGTGAGTTAATTAAATGTTTGACCAAATATAACAGGCACATTTTTAAGTTGATAATTTTGTATGGCCCCCAAATGATTTTATAAATACCCAAATAGCCCTTGGCAGAAAAAAGGTTCCCCACCCCTGCCTTAGACCCTCGTAGTATCTAATCTGTCATACAACTGGACCTCTAACTACCAGAAGGGGCCATCGGATGCCTAAACTGGCTTTAGCCAATGTTGGTTATTAAACCCTGAGCTAAAACTAGCTATGGAATCCCAGTTCAGAAGGGACAGGGTTAGCTAGACTAACAGGAGCTGCATATACAGTTGTGCTCATAAGTTTACACACCCTGGCAGAATTTATGATTTCTTGACCACTTTTCAAAGAATATGATTGATAACACAAAAAATTTTCTTTCACTCATGGTTAGTGTTTTACTGAAGTCATTTATTATCACTCAACTGTGTTTACTCTTTTTAAATCATAATGACAACAGGAAGGACCCAAATGACCCTGATCAAAAGTTTACATACCCTGGCGATTTTGGCCGGATAACATGCACACAAGTTGATACAAAGAGGTTTGAATGGTTATTAAAGGTAACCATCCTCACCTGTGATCTGTTTGCTTGTAATTAGTGTGCGTATAAAAGGTCAATGAGTTTCTGGACTCCTGACAGACCCTTGCATCTTTCATCCAGTGCTGCACTGATGTTTCTGGATTCTGAGTCATGGGGACAGCAAAAAAATTGTCAAAGGATCTGCGGGAGAAGGTAGTTGAACTGTATAAAACAGGAAAAGGATATAAAAAGATATCCAAGGAATTGAGAATGCCAATCAGCAGTGTTCAAACTCTAATGAAGAAGTGGAAAATCAGGGGTTCTGGTGAAACCAAACCACGGTCAGGGAGAACAACTAAAATTTCAGCCACAACTGCCAGGAAAATTGTTTGGAATGCAAAGAAAAACCCACAAATATCTTCAGGTGAAATACAGGACTCTCTGAAAACATGTGGTGTGGCTTTTTCAAGATGCACAATAAGGAGGCACTTGAAGAAAGATGGGCTGCATGGTCGAGTCGCCAGAAGAAAGTCATTACTATGCAAATGCCACAAAGTATCCCGCTTACAATACTCCAAACAGCACAGAGACAAGCCTCAAACCTTCTGCCACAAAGTCATTTGGAGTGATGAGACCAAAATTGAGCTTTTTGGCCACACTCATAAACACTACATTTGGAGAGGAGTCAGCAAGGCCTATGATGAAAGGTACACCATTCCTACTGTGAAACACGGCGGTGGATCGCTGATGTTTTGGGGATGTGTGAGCTACAAAAGCACAGGAAATTCGGTCAGAATTGATGGTAAGATGAATGCAGTATGTTATCAAAAAATACTGGAGGAAAATTTGCATTCATCAGCCCAGAAGCTGCGCATGGGACAGACTTGGACATTCCAACATGACAATGATCCTAAACACAAGGACAAGTTGGCCTGTCATTGGCTACAGCAGAATAAAGTGAAGGTTCTGGAGTGGCCATCTCAGTCTCCTGACCTCAATATCAATGAGCCGCTCTGGGAGATCTCAAACATGCAGTTCATGCAAGACAGCCCAAGAATTTACAGGAAGAATGGGCAGCTTTACCATCTGAGAAGATAAAGAGCCTCATCCACAAATACCACAAAACACTTCAAGCTGTCATTGATGTTAAAGGGGGCAATACACGGTATTAAGAACTGGGGTGTGTAAACTCTTGATCAGGGTCATTTGGGTAGTTTCTGTTGTCATTGTGATTTAAAAAGAGATTGATAATAAATGGCTTCAGCCAAACACTAACAATAAGTGAAAGAAAAGTTTTTGTGTTATCATTCATATTCTCTGAAAAATGGCCAAGAAATCATAAATTCTGCCAGGGTGTGTAAACTTATGAGCACAACTGTAAATGCTATTGCAATGAACAGGATCACCTACTAACATACAGCAAGGGGACCAATACACACGCACGCTGCGTCACACACCGAACTATGTGGTATAGTGCATGTGAGATAACAAGGGGACAGACTTACTTCTGTCACCAGTCATTAAATATATATACAACAACAATTGTAAACTATTAACAGAAAAACACTTGCCTAATACACCCTGCTTCTGGTCTGGAACAACAACAGTTCTTCCATGGGTTCATGTGGTCTCAGCTCCTCTCTCTCTCTCTCTCTCCATTTCCTCTTTCTGGGGTTTCCAAGACAACCTCCCAGAGACAAGAAGTGCTGAGAATTTTGCATAACTCTGTGATAGCGAGGATATTCACAAATACAAACAGTAGAGGTCAGCAGATCCATACACATCATGATAACACATAAATCTGTTATTAATATTCATTGTGATTATTAAACCTT
The DNA here is from genome assembly GCF_965119305.1 of Pelophylax lessonae. Classification (NCBI taxonomy): domain Eukaryota; kingdom Metazoa; phylum Chordata; class Amphibia; order Anura; family Ranidae; genus Pelophylax; species Pelophylax lessonae. The sequence goes on along the minus strand of NC_138774.1, from coordinate 45,164,952 downwards.
AGGAACTATAACATCACACTCCTCATACACTTGTAGTAATCCTGTTGTAGATCTCCTCCAATGGCTCTTTTATACCAGATGCAGTTCAATTCATTTTAACCACTTGCCGACCAGCCACCACAGATATACGGCGGCAGGTCGGTGGGAAGGATCGTGGGGGGTGCACGTGCGCCTATTCGCCAGCGGGGAAGCTGATCAGCAGGGCCAGCGACCACAATTGCCACCGGCCACCCGCGATCGCTCCCTGTGTAGATAGAACGATGGTCTGCCATTGTAAACACAGCAGACCTTTGTTCTGCCAGCAATCATCACAGAGCTCCTGTATTCCTCCTATTTAGGAACACAGGTCCCTGTGTTAATTCCATAATCCCATCCACCCCACCACAATTAGAAAACACCTCCTAGGCATACTATTCTTTGATCACCACTGGTTTAACTCCTTCCCTTCCAGTGTCATTCTAACATTAACAGTGCATATTTTTAGCACTGATTACTGTAGTATTGTCACTGGTCCCCCCAAAAGTGTCAAAAATGTCAGTTAGGGGTCGGATCTGTCAGCCGCAATGTTGCAGTCCCGCTAAAAATCGCTGATCGAGGCCATTATTCGTAAAAATAAATAAATAAATAAATAAATGAAAATGACATAAATCTTTCCCCTAGTTTGTAGACGCAATAACTTTTGCGCAAACCAATCAAAATACGTTTGTTGGATTTTTTTTTTACCAAAAATATGTAGCAGAATACAAATTGGCCTAAAATGATGAAAAAAATGTAATTCACATTTTTTTTTAAATTGGAAATGTTATATAGCAGAATGTGAAAAATATTGTTTTTTTTTCAGAATTGTCGCAAAACTTAAAAATTGCAGAGGTGATCAAATACCAACAGAAGAAAACTCTATTAGTAGGGAAAAAAAGGACATCAATTTTATTTGGGTACAGCGTCGCACGACCGCGCAATTGTCAGTTAAAATAATCAGTGCCGAATCGCAAAAAATGGCCTGGTCATTAAGTCCCGGTTCACACATATACGATGCGGGAAACCTGCGAATCCACTGTGAGTTCCCGCATCGCACTCAACTCGTAGGCAGTTCACACTGCCATATGTGAATCCCTGGGGGTGTCAATACAAAGTTAACGACACCCCCAGATTAAGATTCTCCTTTAAGGGGGCGTGGAAGGGGGTGTGTCCTATGCCTTGCTAATAGGTGTCCCTCATTCCCATCTCAGAAAGTTGGGAGGTGCGAATCCTTCACAGCAGATGAGACATTTGTAAAATGATTCAGAATTCACAGACAAGAACTGTCTTTGTGGTTTGGTCCTGAATTGTGAACCCGGTCCCTTGCGGTAGGGCTGCACCCACACTACAAGGGTTACCTGCTCAGTTATTATTGGGGAGAGTAAAAGCACTTTACCCATCCTCCGCTCCCCTGGAAGATGGGGGGCTGTCCACCCCCTGCTCCCTCTGTCCTGGAGGTGGAGTGTCCCTCTGATGTAGGGCTATGGACCCTTCATCGGTCTTCATACCATCAGGGCCTTAGACTGCTGGAGCGCGGGGGAGAAGGTGCTGCAGGAACCAGTCTAGTAATGTGGAGTATTGAGGAAGGAAATCTGCTTTGGAATTGTAGGCCACACTCCCGCATGAACTACCTTAACCTACTAAATAATGACGCTGACTCACAGTTTGGCAAGAAAAGGCCGCGGCACACTTTATTGGTTTAATATAAATGAAATCATAAACATTTAATTGCTTGTAAAACCACCAAAATACCGGAATAACTTTTAATTGCTCAGTTATAAACAGCTCGAACAACCATAAACATAAATTACCATTAAGAAAATACAATGTCCCCCCTAGGATTCCAGGGTGACCCAACCACACAAAGGTGCTCGCGACAAAGGGAGGGGGGGTGGGGAACTTTCTTCTTCCTGCTCTTCGGTGCAAAGGGAAGCCCCCCAGAGCGGACCAAGCTTATATAGCCTCTGCTACAGCCTGCTAGAACCTTCCTCATACCGCGATTGGTTGATACCTGCTGCAGTGCACAGGTAAAATTTAACCCAATAATAGCCTAATCCTGCATACCTTATACCCCTCACTTATCTAACGCTGCTAGGGGTGGCCACAATCTCACACAAGTGGCCACATAATGTGCCCCCTTTTATATGGAATTGTAGGCCACACTCCCGGATGAACTAGCTTAACCTACTAAATAATAACGCTGACTCACAGTTTGGCAAGAAAAGGCCGCGGCACACTTTATTGTTTTAATATAAATGAAATCATAAACATTTAATTGCTTGCAAAACCACTCAAATACCGGAATAACTTTTAATTGCTCAGTTATAAACAACTCGAGCAACCATAAACATAAATTACCATTATGAAAATACAATGTCCCCACCAGCCGTGCTTGAGCATCAAGGACGGCCCTGCCCCACCACCGCGGCCCTTTCAATGCTATACTGCAGTCCTAGGTTAAATATGTCAATCCCCACATCCGAAAGGTGAATGCCATCCTGACGATATAGCTCTTGAATCCCACCCTCCAGATCTACATGCCTATAGGACAAGCCGCCAATGGACGGCATAAACCACTCCATGGCCCTATTCACCCTCTTCCTCATTTTTTCCATAACCTTCCTCTGTGATGAGGAAAGCCAAGGAAGCTGAGGAACTATTTCGGAAAAGACCACCACTGTCCCAGGAGAAGAGAGAGAAAACAAATGAAAATCACGTTTTATCCTAAATAATAAGTCCAAAGTCTTAATATTACCAAGGTCATTACCCCCAGCATGAATTATAACGATGGATGGGGGAGGCCAAATTTGAAACAACCTAGACAGGTGAAAATACAATTGATACCACTGTAGGCCTCTAATTCCTCTCCAAAATAACTTAAACTCCGGAGGTAGTGCTAAATTCGTACTGTATGTACGCTGTGCCGCTCTCTTCCTCGCCCAATAAATGAATGAGTGACCTAAGATCCATACTGTTCGCTGAAAACCTAGAAAATTCAAATAAACAAGTTAGGTCTCACATATAATTTGAAACATTTAGATTTCCACCTTCCCATATTCTGTATTACCATGTCCGAAAACCCTTTCCTAGCTGCCTCAGATGCCGCCCCTATCCTGAAGGAATGGGAAGAAAACTGAAAATTCTTTAAACCCAACCTTTCTAGGCAATTATGCAGTACGAAATCAAACTGATATATCGTGAGCGGGGCAGAGTCCTGGTGAATCAAAAAACGTCCACCACTATCCGGTCTCACTCCCAAAAATTGCTTAACCGTTAACAAAGGGCACACTTCCCCAATATGTTGGGCCTTGAGGGTAATTCCCACACCCCTCCCCATAACATCCGTCTTTGAGCGACGTAACCAAATATGAACCCCTTCCCGGCCCACTACCACATGATCGTATAGAAGGCCTCCGTCCGCCTTCTTCGATAAAGGTAGCAGCTCAGAGATGCGGAGGGCCCCAAAGAAAGCCAATACAAAGGCTGTTCTAAAAAGCAGTGCCTCATAAGTAGAGTAACACACCACCGAGGTCGCACCGCAAATATCCACTAGTAAATCAATCGATATAGGTCTCCTGCTATCGACCACCGCCACTGCCCTCCTGTATCCCTTCAATACCTGCTGTACTGAAAAATAGGTTGTGCATGCAGGAAAACCTTTCAAGCTGAAAAAAAAGAAATGCCCGCAAGTGTCTTTCTCACATAACTGTAAGACAGTTCCTGATGCATCAAGGACGCTACAAACTTCAAAACCAAACTCTCCTCCGGACGACCATCCATCCGACCCTTCGCTTCCATGAAAGACAACCAGCTCCTCCAGGCAGCAGAATAGCTCGCCCAGGTTTTCGGGGCCACTGATCCCGCTATCGATCTCTCGACTAGATCCCAGCCACTGTCCAAACCTGGCTCGGAATTTCGGTACCCTCCTCGTCCGCTTCCGGCAGCAGTTGGCGAAAGCGGTCCATCTGAAACCGAGATAAGGCGTCGGCCAGATTATTCAGGACACCCGGGGTGTGTTTAACCTTAAGCCGTATATTGAACTGTAAACACAAAAGAACAACCCTTCTCAGCACTCTAATCACAAATATGGATTTGGAGGATAGGCAGTTCACCGCGAACAAGACCCCTTTATTATCAGTCTCCACCAAAATCCGCCTATTCGCGAAGCGCTCACCCCACAGTTCCAAAGCCACGAGAATTGGAAAAAGTTCCAACAAGACTACGTTTCTAGTCAGCTTTCCGCTCTTCCACGACTCAGGCCATTCTGCACAACACCAATGCGTCTGCCAGATGGCCCCAAAGCCTTTAGAACCTGCCGCATCGGTGAACAAACGAAAATCCGGGGCAAAGATGAAATCTGCTTGGAAAAAAGAACGACCATTGTAAACATCAAAAAATTCAGCCCAAACCAGCAAGTCATCCTTCAGTTCACTAGTCAACCTAATGTGCGAAAAGGGGGAATTCAGACCCGAAGTAGACAGGTAAAGACGCCTTGAAAAAACCCTGCCCATTGGCCTAATTCTGCACGCCAACGCCAGCAATCCGAGGAACGATTGCATTTCCTTCAGGAGGACCTTTTTCCTGGACATATAAAGCCTCACCAGAGATCTCAGTTTCGCCACCTTATCTGCGGGCAAACAAAACTCCATACAATTCGTATCAATGCGAATGCCCAAAAAAATCATCTCAGTAGCGGGCAAGCAAGTCTTTTCCTCCGCCAGAGGAACCCCAAAATCCTCAGCCACCTCTCCAAACACCTGGAGCAAATTAAAGCAATCCTCAGAGTCCGGTGGACCCATGAACAAGAAGTCGTCCAAGTAAGCAGCACACATACACTACCTGACTTAACAGATACCACCCAGTGCAAAAAGGACGAAAAGGGCTCAAAGTAAGAACAGGACAATGAACATCCCATAGGGAGGCTTTTATCAAAGAAAAACAAACCGTCTAGCTGAAAGCCCAAAGAATTAAATGCCAAAGGTGATACAGGTAAAAGCCGAAAAGCGGACTTTATGTCCGCCTTCGCTAGCAATGCACCCTGACCAAAATTCTTTATCTTAGCGATGGCTTCCTCGAACGTGGCATAAGACACCGTACAAAACACCCCATCAATATCATCATTCAATGAACTTCCCTTTTCATCACTAACTCATTTAATCTACTCGCCATCACTGAAACCTGGCTTCACGAATCCGACACTGCGTCTTCTGCAGAGATGTATAGTAACTAAGTAGTACTACTTCACTACTGTACTTAACGAAAGGCGGTATCTGTACTTTCCTAGAGTAGAATTTTTTTCTCCTACTTCCACTTTTACTTCACTACATTTTTTCAGTGATTTCAATACTTCTACTCTGATATTTTTTTTTTGTGCTGCATAGTTACTCGTTACTATTATAAAAATTACCACTGCCAGAACAGTAGATGGCAGGTTTCATGAAGCTCAAAACATGTGTATTATCAGCGCATACGAAAATAAATGCTACTGTATTTATAAATAAAAGCTGCATTTGAAATAATAAAAAACAATATGATGTTCAAACTTTTGACTTCGTTCTTTAATAACTACATAACACAGTACTTGTACTTTTACTTTCAGTACTTGAGTAGCAATTTTTTTCCAAAACTACTGGTACTTTTACTTTCAGTACTTGAGTAGCAAAATTTAAAAAAAAAACTACTTGCAATACTTAAGTACAAAAAATGTTGAATACTTTAGTACTTCTACTCAAGTCACTTTTTTGATCGAGCACTTGTACTTTTACTCAAGTATGGGTTTTGAGTACTTTATACAACTTTGGTCTTCTGCTGCCCTATCCCAAGGTGGTCTTCTATGGACTTACTCCCCTAGACCCAATGGACGCAAGGGAGGGGGTGTCGGGATCCTTCTAGCCCCACATAGCACCTTTCAGGTATTTCACCCACCTCCCTCTCTGTCACTATCCTCATTTGAGGTACACTGCATTCGTCTTTTCTCCCTGGTTTCTCTAAGGGTAGCTGTGATCTACCGCCCCCCTGGACCAGTATCAACCTTTCTTGATGACTTCTCTGCCTGGCTACCCTTCTTTCTCTGTTCCGAAATCCCCACAATCATTCTCGGCGACTTCAACATCCCTATTAATATTAACACTCCTACCACTTCCAAACTTCTCAGTCTAACCTCCTCCTTCGACCTAAAGCAATGGATACATGCCTCTACTCACTCTGAAGGCAATACCCTTGACCTTGTCTTCTCCTACCTATGCACTCCGCACAACCTTTCAAACATTCCTTTCCCTCTCTCCGATCACTACCTTATTAATTTCACTCTCTCCCTCTCCTCCGCCTCCTCTCCCTCCAGCTACCGTACAGTTACCCGCAGAAACCTACACCATCTCAACCCTTCTCTTCTCTACTCTGCTACCGACCACCTCTATGATAAAATCGCACCCCTATCCTGCGCCAACCTAGCCACTTCTGTCTACAATGCTTCACTCTTAGCCTCCTTGGACACACTGGCCCCCCTCACCACACACCGAATCAGGCCCCGACCCCTTCAACCTTGGCAAACCGAAATCACTAGAAGTCTGAAAAAGCACAGCCGTGCTCTTGAGCGCCTATGGCGTAAGACTAGGTCTCAGAAGGATTTCAACCAATATAAATCTGCTCTCCTAAAATACAATTCCAGTCTCCACACTGCCAAACAGGCCTATTTTATCACTCTCATTAACAGCCTGTCATCACGCCCCCGGCAACTCTTCGCTACCTTTAACTCTCTACTCCGTCCTCCACCACCCCCTCCCACCGATTCACTCACTGCCCAGGAGATTGCCTACCACTTCAAACAGAAGATTGATACAATTCGTAAGGAGATCGTTGCTGTTCAGACACCTTCCATGCCTTATGCTTCATGCCCACAGGTGCGATCATTACTTCCCTCATTCAACCCCGCCACTACAGATGAGGTTGCTAACCTACTTGCTAACGTCCACTTAACCACCTGCCCTCTGGATCCTGTTCCCTCGCAAATGCTACGTTCACCTTCTGGCCCTATTCTACACTCTCTAACCCACATCTTCAATCTCTGCCTCTCTTCTGGCATCTTCCCCAACTCTCTAAAACACGCACTAGTCAGCCCTATACTCAAAAAGCCCTCACTGGACCCAACCGATCTGAACAACCTACGTCCTATTTCCTTGCTCCCCTTCTCATCCAAACTGGTTGAACGTCTAGTCTACAACCGACTGTGCGACCACCTTGCCGTGAATAGCCTCCTTGATCCCCTTCAGTCCGGATTTCGGCCTCAACACTCCACTGAAACTGCTCTCCTAAAACTGACAAACGATCTACTAATGGCCAAAACCAATGGACACTATTCTGTACTCCTACTTCTGGACCTTTCTGCTGCCTTTGATACAGTTGACCATCCCCTCCTCCTCAAAAAACTCCACGCCTTTGGTCTCCGTGACCGTACTCTTCACTGGTTATCTTCCTACTTATCCAACCGCACCTTTAGCGTTACTTACAATTCCACTTCCTCCTCTCCTCTTCCCTTCTCTGTTGGGGTCCCCCAAGGCTCTGTTCTTGGACCCCTCCTATTTTCAATCTACACCTCCTCTCTGGGTCAGCTGATAGCCTCCCACGGCTTCCAATACCATCTCTATGCTGACGATACCCAAATCTATCTATCCACCCCTCAGCTCTCTCCCTCAGTCTCCACACGTATCACTAATTTACTATCAGATATATTGGTCTGGATGTCTCACCACTTCCTCAAACTCAACCCATCCAAAACCGAGCTTTTAATTTTTCCTCCACCACGTGCCCCTTCCCCTGATTTCTCTGTCAATATTGATGGAATTACTATCAGCCCATCCTCGCATGCCAAGGTCTTAGGTGTTGTACTGGACTCTGAACTCTCCTTTAAACCCCACATCCAATCGCTGTCAAAATCTTGCCGCCTCAGCCTCCGCAACATCTCCAAAATACGCCCCTTTCTAACCAAAGACACAACAAAAATCCTAGTTCACTCTATGGTCATCTCGCGCCTCGACTACTGCAACTCCCTTCTCGTTGGCTTACCTCTGCATAGGCTATCCCCCCTTCAATCCATCATGAATGCTACCGCCAGACTCATCCACCTTACCAATTGCTCAGTGTCCGCTGCTCCCCTCTGTCAAGCCCTCCACTGGCTTCCGCTCACCCAACAAATTAAATTCAAAATACTAATAACATCTTACAAAGCAATCCACAGCTTAGCCCCCAGCTACATCACTAGCCTAGTCTCAAAATACCAACCTAATCGCTCTCTTCGTTCCTCTCAAAACCTCCTGCTCTCTAGCCCCCTCGTCACCTCCTCCCATGCTCGCCTCCAGGACTTTTCCAGAGCCTCTCCAATCCTATGGAACTCCTTACCCTTATCTGTCCGATTATCTCCTACTCTATTAGCTTTTAGGCGGTCTCTGAAAACCCTCCTTTTCAGAGAAGCCTATCCTACCAACACCTAATAAATGTACCTCCATTTCCTCCATCAACCCATCCCCCACGGTTGTTGCCATTTGTTTCACTTGACCCTCCCTTCTAGATTGTAAGCTCTAACGAGCAGGGTCCTCTAGTTCCTCCTGTTTTGAACTGTATTGTAACTGTATTGTCTTCCCTCACATTGTAAAGCGCTGCGCAAACTGTTGGCTCTATATAAATCCTGTATAATAATAATAATAATAATAATAATAATGTATGACACGGAATTCATCCGGCTCCTTTTTGGGAACCAGTGGAGAGATACGAAACCTATCAAAAGGCAGATGCTCAAAAGGACCAGCCACCGGTCCTAGCTCAATTTCCTTAATAATCTTGTCCCGAACCATCTGTGGAAAATTCTCAACCGATTTCAAATTGCTAACCTCCAGACACCCTTCCCCGGTAAATGAAGGCAGAGGAAAACCATCCTCAAAACCTTCAGTGAGAAAACGAGCCCTCTCCCTGTTTGGGTACCTGTCCAACCACGGACACATTCTTTCCAGCCTCACAGGCGTGCAGGCTTTTTGGAAAAATATCCTTCTGTGATTGGCTAGCCCCCAAATTAACATTTTTCCTAAAACAGTCACCGGATGCGTGCCGGAACAAAATGAACACTCGTGCTTATATTGGCAAGCCGCGTTCCAGCGACACTGGCTTTCATTGAATGCAAAACATCAACCTTTGCGATAAGCTGCGTTCTGAGTATTCAATGTCAATGGCCTAGAAGAACTCTGCCTCTGAGGGGAAATCAAGTTCAGCCAAAGGCCAACATCCTTCATACCCCATCTTAAAGAAGGGTGGACTGACAGTTTTTGACGAAACGACTCGTCGTAATAGTACCAGCCCAACCCCCCAAAGCTCTTATAAGCCTCCAAAATATGATCCAGGTGCTGAAACAAGCCCCCACACCTCTCAGGGTGCTTTTCAGCCATTACACCAGCGAATATGCAAAACGGTTGTAGCCAATTATGGAACGATCTGGGGGCCCCCCTGCGCCGTTCCTCATCTTACTTTTCCTCCCTTCTATCCGACTTAGCCGACAGCTCTTTGTGAGCAGGCAAAAGTGACAACATGTCAATGAAGTCTCCCTTCCAGATCTTTTCTTTGACCCCCAAACTCAGGTGGTAGCCCAAAGGTGACACTTCACAGGGCATCGCGCCCTTCATGCACACCTCCGGAACACCGCTACCCACCACTGACGATGCATGCAGAGGCAATACATTAGCATCTTTGAATACATCAACACTTCCATGTACCAGATTATCAGCAGAAGTAATGGAGACAGTAGATACAGCAGGAGAAAATTTGGGCTCACAGCTTAGTTGCTGCTGAACAAACATAGGAGAAGGAGAAGAAATAGGCTCACGGCTTAGCTGCTGCTTGACAGACACATTAGGAGCTACAACAGGGGCAATTTGAGAAAATGAATGTACCAAAGACGACAAAGAGTTAATTAGGACAGACAAATTCTGAACATTGCTTAACTCACCCACTGGGGGCAGCACCGCTTGCTGTTCAGCATCTCCCAGCATCTCACTAGCTGTTCCTGACATCCTTTGCTGCACTGTGGCCATGCCCCCAGCAGGTGTCGCCCTTACAGAAACTGGAATGGCTTTCGGTGGAGAAGGCAGCCGCCCTCTCTCCTTCTCTGAGCCCGCCTGGCAGCCTTCAGCCCGCCCTCCTCCGCCCCTCCTTGGGGACAGGGAGGCTCGTCTTCTCTTAGAGGCTCGGCGCATGCGCACCTAGGATGTCTTCACCGCCGTGACACCGCACGGCGGCTCGGCTGCCTTCACCCGAGCCACGGCGGCTCGGCTGCATTCACCCGAGCCGACTCCTCAGGCGTATTCTCCCTCTCTGGGGCCCGGCTTCTCCTCGCTCGCGTCTCCCGACCTGGACTGTCCACCGGCCGCTCCGAATACACTCTCGCCTGTGAGGGGGTGGGACGGACATCTTCAGCACCATGCTCCACAGTCCCGGGCATATCCCCCTGCACCCTCCGCCTTCTCAATAAGCTGCTTTAACAGGGCCTCCATGCCAGCAGGGTAAGAAGAAAATGCCTCCTATCTTCTTATGCTGAACTTTCTTCTTCCTGCTCTTCGGTGCAAAGGGAAGCCCCCCAGACCGGACCAAGCTTATATAGCCTCTGCTACAGCCTGCTAGAACCTTCCTCATACCCCGATTGGTTGATACCTGCTGCAGTGCACAGGTAAAATTTAACCCAATAATAGCCTAATACTGCATACCTTATACCCCTCACTTATCTAACTAACGCTGCTAGGGGTGGCCACAATCTTATATTCTCTGCCCCTAGACCTAAACCAGCCGTTACCCCTTCCACTGCATGTGCAGCCCTTCTGCAAAGGAGAATTTTCACATTTCCCAGATTTGGGTTTTAACACTTTTTTTAGTATCTCAATGCATCTCAGAGACCCCAAATTGTCCCCCAACCTTCCATCCTTACATTGTTATATATTAAGGGGTGGGCTTAATGGTAAAGGGGGTGGGGATTTACAACAATTTTTTAACATTCACTCCAACTAATTCAGAACTATTCATTTTTAAAGTCTCACTTTAGGCAAAAAGTTATAATCGTGAGCAGGAAGCGTTTATTTTTATTGCAGAGGAGACGTACTATGAGGATGATTTACTAAAGGCCAATAGACTGTGCACTTTGCAAGTGAAGTTGCTCCAAAGTTTTGTGAATTAAGTAAAGCAATACTTTACAAAGAATAATAACTTTCCGACCAGCCACCATACTGTTACTGCGGCAGGTTGGCTCTGTTCTGCAAAACTATGTACCTGTACGTCGTTTCGCAGGACTGCTAGTACGGGCGCACGCGCCAATTGGCTACATGGGAAGCCAATCAGTGTGTCTGGCGCCCACGGTGGCCACCGGGCACCCACAATCGATCCCCGTGGAGACAGAACGGCAGTCCACTGTTCTGTCAGTAATGAACACAGGAATCCTGTGTTCCTCTTATTTAACTACATGGATCTCTGTGTTTATTCAGCAAGCCCATCCCCCATACAGTTAGAAAGCACCCCATAGGGACACAGTAAACCCATTGATTGCCCCTGATGTTAACCCCTTCCCTGCTAGTGTCATTAGTGCAGTAACAGTGCATATTTTTAGCACAGATTACTGTAGTAATGTTACTGGTCCTCCCAAAAGTGTCAAAAATATCAGCTGTCTGATTTGTCTGCCGCAATATCGCAGTTCCGCTAAAAAAAAATTGCTGATCGCCGCAATTACTGATAAAAATAAATATATAAATAAAAATGACATAAATCTTTCCCCTTTTTGTTCAAACCGATCAATATACTCTTATTGGGATTTTTTTTACCAAAAATATGTAGCAGAAGACACATTGGCCTAAAATGATGAAAAAATTAGAAAAATTTGATTTTTAACATTTTTTTTGAATGTTTCATAGCAGAAAGTAAAAAATATTGAATTAAAGAATTGTTGCTAATTTTTGTTTATAGCGCAAGAAATAAAAAATCGCAGAGGTGATCAAATACCGCCAAAAGAAAAATATATTTGTGGGGGAAAAAAAAGGACATCAATTTTATTTGGGTACAGTGTCACACAACCACGCAATTGTCAGTTAAACAGTGCCATATTGTAAACAATGGTCTGGTCATAAAGGGGGGGAAACCTTCCAGTCCAGAAGTGGTTAAGCTTCTATCACAGTAAAACTTAAAGAAAATAATATTGCTGCGCCAAGTCTTTCATTGGAGATAAATAAATATTTTTGGTGTACAAAATGTTATCACACTAACTCTAAATCAGTCCATCAACTGTGATACTAAAGTGACAATTTCTGAGCCGTGATTATAAAATCAATAATATTAATAGTCCCAATCCTCAGTGACTGAAAGAAAATCAAAAAATCTTCATCCACAAACGTGATCAAAAGTGCTGCATGCTTCACTCCAGGTGCTCCTAGTGACTAGTGACAGATTAGCAGCTCACCTTAGGAACAGACTCCTAAGAGTCCCTACACATTCTGGGATAATCACTGCAGTATGGTTTGCCTTCCCATCACCGCCTCCTGATAGTCCCTCCAGGTTTATATGGCATCGGTGTGGAAAAATAAAAGCAAGATCTAGTGCTCTCTGATTTTAAGGCTATTTATTAAATCATAAATGGTGAAATCGCACTTACATTTCAAAGCACTTCAGCAGTGCGGACTTATCATAGCATCAAACGCTGCCGGTGGTCTCCGAGGAATCGACGTGATGACGTGCAGGCTCCTCCCCCGTATGCGTTGCGTCATAGACTTCGTCAGCGGGGTCGATCAAAGTAAGGCTGCATTCACACTTGAGCGTAGCGTTTTCGCGCGTTTTTACCGCAATTTTACCGCAATTTTCAGGCGTTTTTGGAGGCAGGCATTGACATCTATCAAAAACTCTGGTAATCAGCCCGAAAAGAAGCTCATGTACTTTTTTCAGCTACAGGTGTTTTGCTTCAGGCGTTAAAATGCTCAGATGTGAACAGGGGCCATTTAAATGAATGGGGTTTTACTTGTTGGGTGTTTTGGAAAGTTTTTTTGAGCGTTTTTGGAGCTGAAAAACGCTCTGCCAAAAACTGCTGATAAGAGCCTGTGTGTGCATGGAGACATAGGAGAACATGGGGGGAGATTACTGGCTGCAGAGAAAAATGTCTGACACCAAAAACATTCGCTGTAAAAACGTCCCGTGTGCATGAGGCCTTAACCAGTCCAGGGATGTGCGTTTTGATGCTTTAGGCCTCATGCACACTGGGCGTTATAAAAAACGCCATTAGTGTTAGCAATAGAAAGCTGTAGAATGAGTTTTGCAGCATTTTTGCAGAAGTGTTTCTCAGCTTTTTTAGCAAAACTATACGCAGAATAGGCGCATTTTTAAGCTTTTATCAGAGTTAGAGCGTTTTAACAGCTAAAAAACTCCTCTTAAATCCCAATAGTTCTTTTTTTTTCCAGCCAGAAAATGCCTCTGCCAAAAAATGCTGATAACAGCCTATGTGTGCATGGCAGTGGCGTCGGGAAGAGGGGGGGGGGGGCACTGACCCGAGCTATAGCCCCGAGTGGGCCCCCCAAAAGCCCCGGATCTCGTGTTTAATGTAAATAATTATTGGCCCCGAGTCCATGATCCTCCTCTCTGTGCTGGGCTTCAGCCTGGCTCTACTGCCTGGCCTAAGCACCGCGGCCACACTGGTTGCTAGTATGGCCTGCTGCTTGGCGTCTAGCAACCAGTGATGTCACGTCAGCATCGTCACGTGACAGCAGGAGAGCGCAGGCCCAGGCTCAGAGTCCCAACGTTCAGAGCAGAGGAGGATTTCAAATTTCTCCTCTGGGTCTAGTTCTCTGGGCGGCAGCGCAGCTCAGCTTAGAGCCGAGGGAGGCCCTGAAGGAAGCGACAGGTCGCAGCACCGGTGTTCCGTGAAAAAAACATACCCGTGAAAATTCCCTACCCTCGTCACTTCCGGTGCACCTATGTCATTGAACAGCTGAGCAGCTTAGCAGTGCACATGCTCCGGAGGGTAGGAAATTTTCACGGTAGTGTGTTGTAACGTTACAATGCATCAGCTGTTGCCGCGGTTACATTAAATCATCTCGTCTACAACATCAAATCATCTCCGCTCCTACCCCTGTCACTTCCCTGATCCCGGCTACTAAATGTAAAAGCGGTGGCGGCTCTATGAAAATATAAATCATGGAGCCGAGATCTGGGAAGTACCCTCCGGAGCTCTGAGCATGCGCACTGCTAAGCTGCTCAGCTGTTCCATGACGTATGTGACAGGCAGGGCTGGCCCAAGACATTGTGCTGCCTGGGTCCAAGAATGAAATGCTGCCCCCCCCCCCAAAAAGAAAAAAATTCACGCCCTCCCAGATGCCCCCACATTCTATAGGACTATGAAAGCAGTCAGAGGAGTGTGAGTGTGTACGGAGTGACAGCAGGAGCAGGACAGAGCAGTAGACACTGGGCAGATGAGCGCACCAGGCTTTCTACTGTCTATAGTGCCACAGTGCCCTGCAGGGCTGTGGGCATGGTACAGGAGAATGCAGTGCTGCGGGCATGGTACAGGAGAATGCAGGGCTGTAGGCATGGTTCAGGAGAATGCAGTGCTGCGGGCATGGTACAGGAGAATGCAGGGCTGCGGGCATGGTACAGGAGAATGCAGTGCTGCGGGCATGGTACAGGAGAATGCAGAGCTGCGGGCATGGTACAGGAGAATGCAGGGCTGCGGGCATGGTACAGGAGAATGCAGGGCTGCGGGCATGGTACAGGAGAATGCAGTGCTGCGGGCATGGTACAGGAGAATGCAGGGCTGCGGACATGGTACAGGAGAATGCAGGGCTGCGGGCATGGTACAGGAGAATGCAGTGCTGCGGGCATGGTACAGGAGAATGCAGGGCTGCAGACATGGTACGGGAGAATGCGGGTCTGCGGGCATGGTACGGGAGAATGCGGGGCTGCGGGCATGGTACAGGAGAATGCAGAGCTGCGGGCATGGTACAGGAGAATGCAGGGCTGCGGGCATGGTACAGGAGAATGCAGTGCTGCGGGCATGGTACAGGAGAATGCAGGGCTGCAGACATGGTACGGGAGAATGCGGGTCTGCGGGCATGGTACGGGAGAATGCGGGGCTGCGGGCATGGTACAGGAGAATGCAAGGCTGCGGGCATGGTACAGGAGAATGCAGGGCCTGCGGGTATGGTACAGGAGAATGCGGGGCTGCGGGCATGGTACAGGAGAATGCGGGGCTGCGGGCATGGTACAGGAGAATGCAGGGCTGGGGGCATGGTACAGGAGAATGCAAGGCTGCATGCATGGTACGGGAGAATGCGGGGCTGCAGGCATGGTACGGGAGAATGCGGGGCTGCGGGAATGGTACAGGAGAATGCGGGGCTGCGGGCATGGTACAGGAGAATGCGGGGCTGCAGGTATGGTACGGGAGAATGTGGGTCTGCGGGTATGGTGCAGGAGAATGCGGGGCTGCGGGCATGGTACGGGAGAATGTGGGGCTGCGGGCATGGTACGGGAGAATGTGGGTCTGCGGGCATGGTGCAGGAGAATACGGGGCTGCGGGCATTGTGCAGGAGAATGCGGGGCTGCAGGCATTGTGCGGGAGAATGCGGGGCTGCGTACATGGTACGGGAGAATGCGGGGCTGCGGACATGGCACGGGAGAATGCGGGTCTGCGGGCATGGTGCAGGAGAATGCGGGGCTGCGGGCATGGTACGGGAGAATGCGGGGCTGCGGGCGTGGTACGGGAGAATGCGGGTCTGCGGGCATGGTGCAGGAGAATGCGGGGCTGCGGGCATGGTATGGGAGAATGCGGGTCTGCGGGCATGGTGCAGGAGAATGCGGGGCTGCGGGCATGGTACGGGAGAATGTGGGGCTGCGGGCGTGGTACGGGAGAATGCGGGTCTGCGGGCATGGTGCAGGAGAATGCGGGGCTGCGGGCATTGTGCGGGAGAATGCGGGGCTGCAGGCATTGTGCGGGAGAATGCGGGGCTCCGGACATAGTATGGGAGAATGCGGGGTTGCGGGCATGGTACGGGAGAATGCGGGTCTGCGGGCATGGTGTATGAGAATGCAGGGCTGTGTAGGCATGGTGTATGAGAATGCAGGGCTGTGTGGGCATGGTACAGGAGACGAATATGGTACAAGAGAATGCGGGGCTGTGGGCATATTACAGGAGATGCAGTGCTGTGGGCATGTACCATGCCTGCAGCACTGCATCTTCTGTAGTATGCCTGCAGCCCCGCATAATGACAGGTAGTGTGCAGTCTCACTTACCTGTTCCTAAACGGCGCGGGCATGGTACAGGAGAATGCAGGGCTGGGGGCATGGTACAGGAGAATGCAAGGCTGCATGCATGGTACGGGAGAATGCGGGGCTGCAGGCATGGTACGGGAGAATGCGGGGCTGCGGGAATGGTACAGGAGAATGCGGGGCTGCGGGCATGGTACAGGAGAATGCGGGGCTGCAGGTATGGTACGGGAGAATGTGGGTCTGCGGGTATGGTGCAGGAGAATGCGGGGCTGCGGGCATGGTACGGGAGAATGTGGGGCTGCGGGCATGGTACGGGAGAATGTGGGTCTGCGGGCATGGTGCAGGAGAATACGGGGCTGCGGGCATTGTGCAGGAGAATGCGGGGCTGCAGGCATTGTGCGGGAGAATGCGGGGCTGCGTACATGGTACGGGAGAATGCGGGGCTGCGGACATGGCACGGGAGAATGCGGGTCTGCGGGCATGGTGCAGGAGAATGCGGGGCTGCGGGCATGGTACGGGAGAATGCGGGGCTGCGGGCGTGGTACGGGAGAATGCGGGTCTGCGGGCATGGTGCAGGAGAATGCGGGGCTGCGGGCATGGTATGGGAGAATGCGGGTCTGCGGGCATGGTGCAGGAGAATGCGGGGCTGCGGGCATGGTACGGGAGAATGTGGGGCTGCGGGCGTGGTACGGGAGAATGCGGGTCTGCGGGCATGGTGCAGGAGAATGCGGGGCTGCGGGCATTGTGCGGGAGAATGCGGGGCTGCAGGCATTGTGCGGGAGAATGCGGGGCTCCGGACATAGTATGGGAGAATGCGGGGTTGCGGGCATGGTACGGGAGAATGCGGGTCTGCGGGCATGGTGTATGAGAATGCAGGGCTGTGTAGGCATGGTGTATGAGAATGCAGGGCTGTGTGGGCATGGTACAGGAGACGAATATGGTACAAGAGAATGCGGGGCTGTGGGCATATTACAGGAGATGCAGTGCTGTGGGCATGTACCATGCCTGCAGCACTGCATCTTCTGTAGTATGCCTGCAGCCCCGCATAATGACAGGTAGTGTGCAGTCTCACTTACCTGTTCCTAAACGGCGCTTTAGAATTTAAAAATGGCGCCGCCCGGCGCCACACGTCAACATGTCCGCGGCCGGCCTGACATGCACACTGCGCATGCGCCGCCGCCGCTCGGGAATGCTAATACATGTTCAGCTATTCCCGGAAATAGCCGAACATTTACGGGCTTTGCCGAGCGGCGGCGGCGGCGCATGCGCAGTGTGCATGTCGGGCCAGCCGCTGACCTTTCTAAGGCGCCCCTCTCTAAGTGCCGCCTGGGACCCATGGTAGGGCCGGCCCTGGTGACAGGAAGTGACGAGGGTAGGGAATTTTCACGAGGTAGGGTTTTTTAACGTTACACCGGCTCAGTCAGGTCAGTGTAAATCATTTTTTGCTTTCTGTGCTTCCCTGTCTCAAGTAATTGCAAATACTCTTTCTTCTTTTACTTTTTGTATTTGTTTTGGGTGGATTGAGAAAATATTTGATCCCCTGAAAGATTTTGTTGATGTCTGTGACCCCATTGGGGAGCTTTCCCATCTCCTCTACTTCTCTTGTGTAAGTCAGTGATCTGTTGTCACTTCCTAGCTCCTTTCTAAGGAATGCCTTCTCCATATATTCCTTTGAACAATCCACCAGTGGCCTAGAGTGTCACCAATCCATTAGTGGTTTCTCCAAAAAATGATATTGGGAATTCACTCAAAAGAAAAGAACATGAAATGTTATTGTCAAATATTTTACATGCTGCTCCGGGTGAGATCAGAGCTCCACATTCCACATTCACATCTCAGGTGCTGGCGAGGTTTGTCTCCAATGAAGCAATTCATTGTACTAATAACAGGAATGCTGCACATTAACATGCAAAATAATATTCTTCCTTTATTAAAAAGGTCAGCAGGAAGAAGTTATACCGCCATGTCTCACACTAGGTACAATGTTTTCTCATAATAATAGAAAATTAGAGCATATTTCTCAAAGAAGTCTTTAGGAAAGTGCTGTTCCTGGCACAAAACCTGTCAGAATGTCAAATTAGAATTTCTTCCTGTTGGGTTTTTTTATATAACGAGTGGGTGTGGCATTACTATCGCTCGTACAATTCCATGGAATTTTAGTGGATGGCAGAATCTGGGCGGTCTCATCCTGGTATCACGGAGCCGGGGTCATGACCAGCCCAGCAGGTGAATGAACCCTCATTTCAGCCAAAACTTAGGATATCGGCTTTGGCCAGATTTTAGTCACCTTAAAGGCGAGCGCACAGAATATTTCCCAAAACTCCATTATTATTAGTATTTACTGTTGTCTATTGCAAAGGTTCTCTGAAGTCAAACATGAAGATTTTCCTTTAAGGCTCCATTCACATGGCGCGTAGCGTGCAGTTTTGTGTGGGAATTCTCATGCATTTCCGCCTGTCACAAAAAGGGCGCCCATTAAGAAAATCTGTATGTAGTTGCTACTGCTCTTATTTTCTGAAGAAAAAATGCAGCTAATGTGTACTCTAATGAATGCACTGCACACTCTCCCAGCTACAAGAGCTTTATAAAACAAATAATCCTTGTGGAAATTATAAACCATTATCATAGTGGCTATTCAAGTGTGTTCTTCCAGTTATCTGTGAAAGTTTAGACACTGGGACCTACAGAAAAGACAAGGGCCATCCATACAGCGGTTGTATCCCCTGTGTAAAAAATAAAAAACCCTGCAGGACAATGGCATAATGTGCTAGTATGTGTAGCACTACTCCCTTAGGATCTGCTGAATGTGGGTTCCCCTGCGTTACCATTAGCAACAATAAGACAGTTCAACATTTTCAGAGTGATTTTGGCTCAGTCAGGAAACAGTCCGGTATCTTTGGTTTTTGTGTTTTTTTATTTAGAACTTGGATAGGAGAAGGGAATGAGTGGGATAATCCAACTTAATAGAACTATGCACAATTAGCTGGGATGACTTGAATAGCGCTGAGTGACGCTGAGTAACGCTGAATAATGCTGAATAATGCTGAATAATGTTGAATAATGCCGGCTACTGCTAGGCCGCTGCTTCACTTTGCCCTTGGCTGTGAAGTAGAATGAGCTCTCTGAGGTAAATTGTATCCTGAGGTAAACTGTACTGTAGAACAGCTGGGCACATAGGATAACATGCTGGGGAGATTACTGGCTGTAGGAAAAACGCCTGACACCAAAAACAACTGAAAAAATGTCCAGTGTGTATGAGGCCTAAATGAGAACTTAGATGGGTGGTGTGTAATGGTAAGATTGTCCTTAGTAATAATTTGAGGACACTGAACTTTCTCTTCAGAACTGTGAGCCAAGTCCTTACACAAGCTGTTGGTGGACTGAGCTTCATAATAACACTTTGAGGAGATTAATCTTCCTCCTTGGACATCCAAACAAAGTTCTTTCCCTGAGAAATAAATGGACTGAGCTCTTCAGGACATCAGACACAATGTGGTTGGTTTACTAAAGGCAAATAGACTGTGCACTTTGCAAAGCGCAGTTACATAGTTACATAGTAGGTGAGGTTGAATAAAGACAATAGTCCATCCAGTTCAACCTGTGTAGGTGTGTGTGGCTGTAATCATCTCACATAGCCCTGAATGTTCTGATCCTTGAGATGTACGTCTAAGAGTCTTTTGAAAGCCACCATACTACCCGCAGAAACCACCATTTGTGGTAGAGAATTCCACAATCTTGTAGCCCTAACAGTAAAGAACCCCCCACGTTGCCTGAGGTTAAAACGCTTCTCCTCTAATCGCATTGTATGCCCTTAAATCCTCATGCAATCCCTTCGACTTAACAGCTTTTTTTCTAAGCTGAGATCCCCATTGAGATATTTAAAAATTGCTATCATGTCCCCCCTCAGGCGTCTCTTCTCCAGGGAGAATAAATCAAGCGATTGCAGACGCTCTTCATAATTAAGCTCCTCCAATCCCCTAATTAGTTTAGTTGCCCTTCTCTGGACTCTCTCCAGCTCCAACATATCCCTCCTGAGGACTGGCGACCAGAACTGGACAGAATACTCCAGATGCGGTCGGACCAGAGTTTTATAAAGTGGAAGGATTATAGTCTTATCTCTGGAATGCATCCCTTTCTTTATGCATGCTAATATTCTGGCGGCTTTGGCAGCTGCCGCTTGACATTGCATACTATTGCCTAATCTATCATCAACCAAGACTCCCAGATCTTTCTCCATTTTTGATTCCCCCAAGGCAGTGGTGGGAATCACAAATTTTAGTAACTAGTTTTGACTTTCCCAGCAGAATGACCAGCGTGCCCCCTTTCAATGCACAGTGACCAGCGTGCCCCCTTTTAATGCAGAGAGACCAGTGTGCCCCCTTTCAATGCAGAGAGACCAGCGTGCCCCCTTTTAATGCAGAGAGACCAGTGTGCCCCCTTTCAATGCAGAGAGACCAGCGTGCCCCACTTTCAATGCAGAGAGACCAGCATGCCCCACTTTCAATGCACAGTGACCAGCGCTGCGTGCCCACCTTTAAATGCAGAGAGACCAGCGTGCCCCCCTTTCAATGCACAGTGACCACAGCATTGCCCCCAATCATTGCAGAGTGCCCACAGCATTGCCCCCAATCATTGAAGAGTGCCCACAGCATTGCCCCCAACCATTGCAGAGTGCCACAGTATTGCCCGCAATCATTGCAGAGTGCCCACAGCATTGCCCCCAATCATTGCAGAGTGCCCACAGCATTGCCCCCAATCATTGCAGAGTGCACACAGCATTGCCCCCAACCATTGCAGAGTGCCCCAGTATTGCCCGCAATCATTGCAGAGTGCCCACAGCATTGCCCCCAACCATTGCAGAGTGCCACAGCATTGCCTGCAATCATTGCAGAGTGCCCACAGCATTGCCCCCAATCACTGCAGAGTGCCCACAGCATTGCCCACAATCATTACAGAGTGCCCACAGCATTGCCCCCAATCATTGCAGAGTGCTCACAATATTGCCCGCAATCATTGCAGAGTGCCCACAGCATTGCCCCCAACCATTGCAGAGTGCCCACAGCATTGCCCGCAATCATTGCAGAGTGCCCACAGCATTGCCTGAAATCATTGCAGAGTGCCCACAGCATTGCCCCCAATCATTGAAGAGTGCCACAGTATTGCCCGCAATCATTGCTGAGTGCCCACAGCATAACCCGCAATCATTGCAGAGTGCCGCAGTATTGCCCGCAATCATTGCAGAGTGCCACAGCATTGCCCTCAATCATTGCAGAGTGCCACAGTATTGCCCGCAATTATTGCAGAGTGCCCACTGCATTGCCCCCAATCATTGCAGAGTGCCCACAGCATTGCCCCCAATCATTGCAGAGTGCCCACAGCATTGCCCCCAATCATTGCAGAGTGCACACAGCATTGCCCCCAACCATTGCAGAGTGCCACAGTATTGCCCGCAATCATTGCAGAGTGCCCACAGCATTGCCCCCAACCATTGCAGAGTGCCACAGCATTGCCCGCAATCATTGCAGAGTGCCCACAGCATTGCCCCCAATCACTGCAGAGTGCCCACAGCATTGCCCCCAATCATTGCAGAGTGCCCACAGCATTGCCCCCAATCATTGCAGAGTGCCCACAGTATTGCCCGCAATCATTGCAGAGTGCCACAGCATTGCCCACAATCATTGCAGAGTGCCACAGTATTGCCCGCAATCATTGCAGAGTGCCCACAGCATTGCCCCCAATCATTGAAGAGTGCCCACAGCATTGCCCCCAATCATTTCAGAGCGCCACAGCATTGCCCCGAATCATTGCAGAGTGCCCACAGCATTGCCCGCAATCATTGCAGAGTGCCACAGTATTGCCTGCAATCATTGCAGAGTGCCACAGTATTGCCCGCAATCATTGCAGAGTGCCACAGTATTGCCCGCAATCATTGCAGAGCGCCACAGCATTGCCCCCAATCATTGCAGAGCGCCACAGCATTGCCCCGAATCATTGCAGAGTGCCCACAGCATTGCCCCCAATAATTGCAGAGCGCCACAGCATTGCCCCCAATGATCATTGCAGAGTGCCCACAGCATTGCCCCCAATAATTGCAGAGTGCCCCAGTATTGCCCCCAATAATCATTGCAGAGTGCCCACAGCATTGCCCCCAATCATTAAAGAGTGCCCACAGAATTGCCCCCTATCATTGCAGAGCGCCACAGCATTGCCCCCAATCATTGCAGAGTGCCCACAGCATTGCCCGCAATCATTGCAGAGTGCCACAGTATTGCCCGCAATCATTGCAGAGTGCCACAGTATTGCCCCCAATAATCATTGCAGAGTGCCCACAACATTGCCCGCAATCATTGCAGAGTGCCAGCGTTCCCCCCGCGAGACCCCTTTACTTACCTCACGGACGGTCATCACAGCAGCTTCTCTGCAGTCCCGGCTCCCCGCGTCTCCTCAGTCCTCCCGCCTCCTCAGCCAATGGCACGGCATTTGCCTTTTGGCCAATCAGGAAGCAGGAGGACCCGCTCCCTGATTGGCCAGGAGGAGGATCCATGTGACAATAGCGAATTTTCATTCGCTATTGTCACAGAATGGGCGGGCTCGGCCTCGGGGCGCACTGCTCTGCTGCTCCCTGGCTGCCAGCTTAGAGGGATTCAGCCAGTTCTGCGAACTTGCAGAAAGTTTGCAACCGGTTCCATAGAACCGGTGCGAACCGGCTGAATCCCACCACTGACCCAAAGGTTCCCCTCCTAATGTGTATTGTGCTTTTATGTTTCCAGACCACAAGTGCAAAACCTTACACTTCTCCTCGTTAAACCTCATTTGCCAAGTCGTTGCCCATTTCGTTATTTTGTCCAGGTCATTCTGTAGGATATCTGCTTCATGCTGTGCAGTTATTGCCCTGCCCAATTTTGTGTCATCTGCAAAAACTGATATCGAACTACTGATCCCGTCCTCAATGCTGTTTATGAATAAATTGAACAAGGTTGGTCCCAGGACTGAGCCTTGGGGCACCCCGCTTGCCACCTCAGACCAGTCTGAGTATGCGCTGTTTATTACCACCCTTTGGACACACCCTTTTAGCCAGTTCCGTATCCAAGAGCAAACCCTGCTGTCGATACCTGCAGACCTGATTTTATAAATTAAGCACTTATGGGGAACTGTATCAAACGCCTTAGCGAAATCTAAGTAGACCACATCCACTGGTCTGCCCCTATCTAGCTCACAGCTCACCTCCTCGTAGAATGTTAAGAGATTGGTTTGATAAGAACGCCCATTTGTAAACCCGTGCTGATTACTGCTGATGATGTTGTTGTCTTTAGCAAACTCTACGATATAGTCCCTTATCATCCCCTCCAGAAGTTTACATACTATTGATGTCAAACTGACAGGCCTATAATTTCCCGGGATATGCCTCTGACCCTTTTTAGAATATCGAAATCACGTTAGCCTTCCTCCAATCCCCTGGTACATCTCCTGTCCTAATACTGTCAGCAAAGATCAGGAACAATGGTCTAGATATAACCATACTGAGTTCCTTGAGTACTCTCGGATGTACGCCATCCGGGCCTGGTGATTTGTTTGTGTTAAGTTTATCCAGCCTTTCCCTGATTTCACCCTCTGTAAGCCATAGTGGCAAGTCCTGTGTATTACTACTAACCATACAGTCATGGTCAGTGTACCCCTCCATTTCCTGTGTAAAGACTGACGAGAACGGTTGCTTTTTCAGTGTCCCCTGTAACCATCCTCCCATCATCGTTGATTATGTATGCAATATGCTCAGCCCTAGCTTTTTTGCTGTTGATATATTTAAAGAATTTCTTTGGGTTTTTTTTACTATCCTCCGCTATTTGTCTCTCAAAGTATATTTTAGCCATCTTGATTTCGTGTTTACTTTTCTTATTTGCCTCCTCGTATTGGTCGAAAGCCGATACTGTGCCCTCTGATTTATATTTCCTGAAGGCCAATTTTTTTCCCCTAATAAGTTTTTTAATGCTATGGTTTAGCCAGCCAGGTTTGGCTTTGTCTCTTCTAAATTTATTTCCCATAGGAATGCACTGCAAGATGCATTTGCTTAATATATTCCTAAAGCATTCCCATTTTTCCTCTGTGGTCAGGGATCCCAGAGTTTGGTCCCAGTTTACCCTTTCCATCAAGGAGTATAATTTTGGAAAGTTTGCCCTTCTGAAGTTTAGGGTTCTTATGTTCCCCACTTGCCGTGTTATATTGTTATTTACACTAACTGTGATCATCCTGTGATCGCTAGAGCCCAGGTTGTCCTTGACTCCTACCTGCGAGATTAGGTCTGGGTCATTAGTGATCAATAGATCCAAGACTGCATTTTCTCTAGTCGGAGAATCCACCAACTGTGACATGTAATTATCCTGTAAGGTTTCCATGAATAGATAGGCCATCTGTGAGTGTGTAGTCCCCTCTTCCCAGTCAATGTCGGGATAATTGAAGTCCCCCAATATGATGACTGATCC
Organism: Pelophylax lessonae; assembly: GCF_965119305.1. Lineage (NCBI taxonomy): Eukaryota > Metazoa > Chordata > Amphibia > Anura > Ranidae > Pelophylax > Pelophylax lessonae. The sequence continues at coordinate 45,140,194 of NC_138774.1, read as the reverse complement.
TAGTTTTGCCACTTTACCCAATAGTGCTAAAAGTTCCAGCTCTACCTCCTCCTCTTGTTTAGGTGGCCTATCGCAAACCCCCACAATTACTTTTCCCTTTTCTCCTTCCCTATGGAGTTCCAGAGTTGTATAAAGTACTCGAAACCCATACTTGAGTAAAAGTACAAGTGCTCGATCAAAAAGTGACTTGAGTAGAAGTACTAAAGTATTCAACATTTTTTGTACTTAAGTATTGCAAGTAGTTTTTTTTTTAATTTTGCTACTCAAGTACTGAAAGTAAAAGTACCAGTAGTTTTGAAAAAAAATTGCTACTCAAGTACTGAAAGTACAAGTACTGTGTTATATAGTTATTAAAGAAAGAAGTCAAAAGTTTGAACATCATATTGTTTTTTATTATTTCAAATGCAGCTTTTATTTATACATACAGTAGCATTTATTTTCGTATGCGCTGATAATACACATGTTTTGAGCTTCATGAAACCTGCCATCTACTGTTCTGGCAGTGGTAATTTTTATAATAGTAACGAGTAACTATGCAGCACAACAAAAAAAATATTGGAGTAGAAGTATTGAAATCATCGAAAAAATGTAGTGAAGTACAGTAAAAGTGGAAGTAGGAGAAAAAAATTCTACTCCAGGAAAGTACAGATACCACCTTTCCGTACTTAAGTACAGTAGTGAAGTAGTTCTACTTAGTTACTATACATCTCTGTAGGAGTTCTACACACACGGATTCTAACTCCATACTCATCCCTTCCGTAATGTCACTCCTCTGTATCACCCTTACATTGTTCTTGACGTATAGACATACCCCTCCCCCTCTTTTTCCTACCCTGTCCTTCTGGTACACCGAATACCCTTGGATATTGGCCAGCCAGTCATGAGAGGGGTGGAACCAAGTCTCTGTTATTACCACAAGGTCTATGTCCTCCTCATGTACTAACATTTCCAACTCATCCATTTTATTAGCTAGGCTCCTGGCATTAGCATATACCCCTCTTAGTTTTACGGAAGTTAAACGTGATTGGTGGTTATGTTTATTCATGTTTGGTCTGAGGTTTTCCCGCACAGACCTGCCAATTGACGTTATGGCCCTAGTGTCGCTGCTGACTCTAATACTAGCTTCAGTCCTTTGCTCCCTCCTGACTGACTCTACCTCTGAGCCCTCCCCCCCATCTCCTAGTTTAAAAGCTCCTCCAACTAGATGGCCATCTTTCTCCCCAAAAGAGCTGTACCGTCCCCATTAAGGTGCAACCCATCCTTACTAAAGAGCCGGTAGCCGACTAAGAAGTCAGCCCAGTTCTCCAGGAACCCAAACCCCTCCTTCCTACACCAATTCCTCAGCCACTTGTTAAGTTCCCTAATCTCCTTCTGCCTCTCCTGTGTGGCTCGAGGTACAGGCAGTATTTCAGAGAAAACCACCTTGGAGGTCCTATTCCTCAATCTATTACCTAAGTCCCTGAAATCGTTCTTTAGGATCCTCCACCTTCCTTTTACTTTGTCATTAGTGCCCACATGCACCATGACCGCTGGGTCACCCCCAGGCCCGCACAATAATCTGTCTGCCAGATCCTGAGTCACGGCCCCCATTCTTCCTGGAGCCGCCCCTCCCCTGGTAGCCGGGGGAGGGCACCTGCTCCAGCACTGCCACCCCTGAGTTGATATCCCTCTCAACCTGCAACTCGGCAAATATGTTAGGGTGTACCAACTCAGGGCTGGCCTCCCTGACGCTCTTCCCACTAACCTTCCTAACGGTCACCCAGCTGCGTACCTCTGCTGCTTGCGTCTCCTCTATTCCTCCCTCCTCTATGCTGGCCCCTGCCAGCGCCTGATGGGTAATGTCCAAGCTCCTTTCCAGGTTGTTGATACAACGCAGTCTTGCCACTGTGTTTTCTAGATCCACGATGTGGGCTTCCAGAGCAACAAGTCGCTCACATCTTGCACAGCAGTATTCGCCCTCGATTTGTTCATCAAGGAACTCATACATGCAGCAAGAAGTGCACTGAGTGGCATCCGCAATCCTGTCGGACATTATTACCCACTACTCTATGGGGATAAAGTTAATGACCTGCTCTTCCTTACCTACACTACCTCTATCGCCCCTGGTACTAAACCTGGGGTACTCACCAGTCGCTAATATACTAACCAGTCGCTAAGATACTTACCAGTCGCACAGATACTTACCAGTCGCAAAGATCCTCACCAGTCGCAAAGATACTCACCAGTCGCAAGATACTCACCAGTCGCAAAGATACTCACCAGTTGCAGATACTCACCAGTCGCAGATACTTACCAGTCGCAGATACTCACCAGTTGCAGATACTTACCAGTCTCAGATACTTACCAGTCGCAGATACTCACCAGTCGCAGATACTCACCAGTCGCAGATACTTACCAGTCGCAGATACTCACCATTTGCAGATACTCACCAGATACTCACCAGTAGTTTTTGTACTTGTATGTAGTTTGTACTTGTAGTCCCCCACCAGCCCACCCCCCTACCAGCAGATCAGTTGCTTCCTACTTACATCTCTCGGTCAGGTCCAGGTCCTGTCAGGTCCTTGTATCCGCCCGCTGCTGCTCTGTCCCCGCTCTGTCGCCACTGCTGCTCTGTCCCCGCACTGTCTCCCTGGTCCGAGGCACCGAGGCTCCTGCACCCGGCCCCCGGCTTCCTAGTGCGGCTTCCCCCGCTCCCCCCTGCACGTGCTGCTCGCGGCTCCTCCTCCGATCCTCCTCCACACACACACACAGCTCACAGCTCCCCTCGCTGTGTGTGTGCTGTGGATCACTCGCAGCTTCCGGCTTCCGGCTAATCAGCAGTGCTTCCGCTTGTGCCCAGTTGGTCCAGAGCTTAGTAAATGAGCAGAAGCTCTGCTGACTTCCATCATCCAATCATGTGCAAGCAAAAATGCTGTGTTTTTTTTCCTTGCACATGATTGGATATTATTTGCAAAGTGAAGCTTCTCCTCATTTACTAAGCTCTTTAGCAAAACGCACTTTGCAAAGTGCACAGTCTAGTTGGCTTTAGTAAATCAATCTGTTTGTCCCCTGTAAACACACTGACTCTAGTATAAGAAGGATGGCAGCAGCACACAGTCTCTAGGATCTCTCTCACCAGTCTGTGCTCACTAATGTCCTTGGAAAATTGGTTGTCCTCCAGGGCCGCTGATAAGGCAGTACTGTGCTGTTGTACTGGGCCCAGGCCTCATCAGCTAAACAGGGGGGCCGGGGGCAGCTTTATTGTTAATTTCTGCCTAAATAAATAAAAGGATTTTACTAGACCATGCCTTCTTTCCTACTTGCTTACCAGGACTTAGATTACATTTCATTGAGCCCCATCATTTCTGGCTATAGGCGGATAAAGTGGGTGCCGCTGTTCGGGGTTGGAAGGGGTCAGGAAGGCTGTACAGGGCATCATGATCTCTACAGCAGCCCTGGTTGCCTCTTTCTAATTTCCTCAGCACTTTCACCCAGTGGCACCAGACTAGATCCTCAGACGACAGTCCCTCAGTCAGCTTCAGCAACTCTCAGCAAAGCAAAGTGAGGCCTTGATAACCTGCAGGCACATGATAGAATGGCCTAGGAGGCTAAGTGCCTTCATATCGTGTGCACTTCCCTCACTGTGTTATAAAAGCACTGCACTTGCAATCTGCAGTGGGTGTCAGTGCAATGCTAATGACACCCCAAATGGAGGTGTCACATACACGGTATTTGACTGCACCAGATTGCATGGGACAATAGTACCGTGCCATCCAGTTGCTGTGCATGCACTACTTTTGGTGCAGTCTGGTGTGATTTCAGTCCATTCAAATAAATGGTCTGAAACCGCACTGCACCCGGATTGTATGTGAATTGTAGAGGGACGCAAGAACCTTCCTGTGAGATTCATGAGGTGAACTGACCCTGAAACAGAGGAGTGGTGGACATGTGATTCTGAAATGCTGGTTATAAATGGTTCCACAGAAAACCCCATGGGCAGCCAGTGTGTATATGAATTACTGTCATCTGAACTCTCATCAGAAAGCACAGATCATATACACTGTACAGAGCCAATCAGAGTGACTCTGTACCTTGTGACTGCTGTCATGACCAATCACAATGATTGCAAATGTACAGTTTACATTTAAAGTGGTATTGAATTCAAAAATTTTAAAAACACAGACAGGGAGGGTTTTTATGGGAGATGAGACCTGATGGTCTCTTCTATCAAAAGTCCCCCCACCTGTCAGTGGTAATGTACACTGAGCTGTGCTTGCACACATCAATGTATCTTATGTCACCAGATCTATGCCACGGTGATGTGGCTCCTAACGTCATTGCAGCCTGGCCATTGAGGATGAACACACAGAACCTGTAAGAAAGATTGGGGGGAAGATGGAAGTAGCTGGGATCGGTGATTGAGCAGCACTAGAGGGCACATTATGGAATAACCCACCTAGGGGCCCCTTTTAGGTAAAAAAAAAGTTTCCATCCCCTCCCCCTCACTAAGGAGGAAGAGGATTTATCAATAAAGAATTGTACGCAGATTTAAGGTGGAGGGTTTAACCTCTTCCCATCCAGGTCACAGTAATGTTACTGCTGGTGGGATGTACAGGCACCGCCACATACATGTACTGTATGTCAGCAGCCAGTTTCCGGGTTTAGGGCACGCATGCCGATCTGTACTGTGAATCGCTACAGCACAAGTTTGTCAGCCGGTCCTGGCCAATGATTTTGGTTGTGGACCTGTTGATCTGCTGTAGCCAATCACAGCACAGAGTCCTGTGTTTACAAACACACAGAGCTCTGTGCACAGTTCAGTAACCTGGCTATTTCCTAAAAGAACTGCCAGATGTGTTAGCAGCACATATTACACACATTACACTTGTTAGGCACACAGTTAATCCCTTGATTGATATTTGATGTTAACCCCTTTCTAGCCAGTGTCATTAGTACAGTGACAGTGCACAGTTTTATATCACTGTATAAGTGTCACTAGTGATGTCAGTGTCAGTTAGTGAACCTCCAAGCGAGGATCTGTTAGTGCTAGATTGTCCACCACACTATCACAGTCCCACTATAAGTGTCTGATCACTGCCATTACCAGTATAGTGTCATAGCTTGCTTCAATTCCAGTATAAATACCAGAGTTTGTAGAGGCTATAACTTTTACACAAACCAATTAATATACACGTATTGTGATTTTTTTTATTTATTCATTTTGTTTTTGTTTTTTTTTACCAAAGAGGTAGCAAAATACATTTTGGCCTAAATTTATGAAGAAATTAGATTTTTTTTAAAAACGTTTTTTTAGTAATGTTTTATAACAGAAAGTAACCAATATTGTTTTTTTTTTCCTAAATTGTTGGGCTTTTTTGTTTATATAAAAAAAAAATCCAGTGGTGATCAAATACCATCAAAAGAAAGCTCTATTAGTGTGAAAAAATTAATATTTAAATAATTAAATTATATGGATGTAATTTGGGTACAATGTTGCATGACGGAGCAATTGCCAGTTAAAGTAGTTCAGTGCTGAATAACAAAAAATGTCCTGGTCATGAGGGGGTAAAACCTTCAGAGGGTCAAATGGGTAATTGATTGTTGGATTTTTTTAACCCTTTTACCCTCCCCCCTCTGTACATCTCATCTCCATTCTGTCTTTTTATGTCAGCTGTATATTATTGTCTCTGTCTCCCCAGTCCTCCACCTTAACCCCTTCATCTCCATCCTCCCACTGTATGTGACCTGTAAATTAACCCCTTCACTTCCCCCTCCCTCTGTATGACCTGTACATTTAATGTGCTCTATCTAGTGTACTATGACCAAGTTCCATGTTTTTAACTACCTCAATGCCAGCATGCTTCTTCATTTCCCCAAAAATTGTGGTAAAAATGAGATCACCTTGGGGTGTCTACTTTCCAAAAAGCGTCCATTCCTGGTCTGTTATTTCCCTGCTGGAATTTCTATTTGATGTGTTTATATCAGAAAGTTAGGGAAATCTTTTTTCTTTTGTTCTTTTTCTTTTATATAATAATAAAAAAATAAATAAAATCCACCAAAATAAAGCTCTATCTGTCTAAAAATGATATAAAATGAATGTGGGAACAGCGTTTCATTACTGAGTCATTTTAAAAGTATCCCAGCCCTGGAAAATGGTCTGGTAATGAAGGGTTATGACAGGCTGGTACTCAAGTGGTTAATCTGGCCACATATGTTACAATCTGATCTCACAATCTCCTTCTTCTAACAGTTCTGTAGATTTACCTTCTTTCTGATTGGATACAAATTAAATTGTTTATACACTTATATTACTAACCACTCCCATCCTGGTAATGGGCACTAATAGGTGACCCCCATTTCCCAGCATTGTCCTGAGTGTGTCTGTATGTCAGTGGGGGGTCATTAGATTGTAAGCTCCTTCTCTGGTGTAGAATGGTGCAGAGCGTTCTCTGTAGATCAATAAGTAGAGATCCCTCCTGTGATTGGTCTCTGGGATTTCCTGTGGATCTCTCCCATGCCCGGTATTAGGAGATGATTGGGGGGATTTGGGGGATTCCTAGAATTCTATTGGTGGAATGTCTCCAGATTTCACTTTCACTTTGTGGCTTCTCATCTCCAACCTTCGTTCTGTTATTCTGCCCGGTAACTGCTGATCCTCTATGTAATAATTTTCCTATTGGATAGAGAGGAATATTCCTCCAATCAGCACAGAGCTCCGCCTTCCTGTACACAGAGTGTCCTGAGCTGGGTGAAGTGGAAGGTGTCGTGTTTTGGGGTCTCTATAGATGAGAGCGGGGAGGATGAAGATGATGACCCCCCTCATCCTGATTATTCTGGGGGTGTCAGGGGTGGAGTGTGGTAAGTAGAGGACAATATAGATGACATCTTGTCAGTGGGGGAGGGGGGATGTATAGAATGGTAGAAATCAATGTTTAGTGATAAAGGTAGAAGTATTGTGGAAGTGACAACCATGTCCTGTCTGTGTGAAGATGACAATACGGCTCTCCAGGCTCTGAAGGATCTTTATTGATCTTGTGTACGGAGCTGATGATGGACGGAGAGGTCGGGGGGTCAGAAGACATTACAATGTATCAGCTGACAATACATTTCACCTTCTCACTCATCACACCTATTTCCTGTTATACATCTCATCCTGGAGGGGGCGCTGTGCTCAGTCTCATCCTGGAGGGGGCGCTGTGCTCAGTCTCATCCTGGAGGGGGCGCTGTGCTCAGTCTCATCCTGGAGGGGGCGCTGTGCTCAGTCTCATCCTGGAGGGGGCGCTGTGCTCAGTCTCATACTGGTGGGGGCGCTGTGCTCAGTCTCATCCTGGAGGGGGCGCTGTGCTCAGTCTCATCCTGGAGGGGGCGCTGTGCTCAGTCTCATCCTGGAGGGGGCGCTGTGCTCAGTCTCATCCTGGAGGGGGCGCTGTGCTCAGCCTCATCCTGGAGGGGGCGCTGTGCTCAGCCTCATCCTGGAGGGGGCGCTGTGCTCAGCCTCATCCTGGAGGGGGCGCTGTGCTCAGCCTCATCCTGGAGGGGGCGCTGTGCTCAGCCTCATCCTGGAGGGGGCGCTGTGCTCAGCCTCATCCTGGAGGGGGCGCTGTGCTCAGCCTCATCCTGGAGGGGGCGCTGTGCTCAGCCTCATCCTGGAGGGGGCGCTGTGCTCAGCCTCATCCTGGAGGGGGCGCTGTGCTCAGCCTCATCCTGGAGGGGGCGCTGTGCTTAGTCTCATCCTGGAGGGGGCGCTGTGCTCAGTCTCATCTGTCAGATGGGAAACATAACTAAAAGTAAAACTTATTTCAGATTTGGATGGAGTGGTGAGGGGTTAGAGCCTCTGTCAGGTTTATATTGCTGTCTGTGTCCCCGTTAGGTAGATTCACCCTCTCTATGTGTCCTGATCACCAATGTCACCGGGAATAAAACTGAGAAGCCATCTAACATTTTGTGTTGTCAGGAGATCAGGAATAGAGGAGAAATATTCCAATGGGGTCACTGTGACCTCTAAACCAGGATTTCCTCTCACTTCCAGTTGAGTCTATAGGACAGGAAGTGAGGAGCAATTCTCCTAACGAGACACAGATGGAGAAATACAGAGGTCAGCTAAAATAAAAATAGTTTTGGCTCTAGGTATTCTTTAAAACTCAACTTTTTCTGTTTCAGTTTTGGAGAGATCAAGGAAGGGTTAGGACATCTGGCAGCATTTTATTGCTCTTTGTGCTACTATGAGAGAGATTTTCCCTCACTTCCTATCCAAATGATGGGTGTCACACAGAGCAGGAAGAGAACATAAATCTCTCTATGGGGACACAGACTGTTTAACCTCTTCTCTATCAGAGCAATTTTTACATTTTTCATGTATGTTAGTATTAATATTTTTTGCTAAAAAGTCACTTTAAACCCCCAACAATGATATATTTTCTATGAGCAAACGGCATTTCCAAATAAATGATGGCAGATGTAATTTCTTATGTCACAAAATGTTTTTGCAACTGTTTAGCAAACGCATATTTAAAAAAAATATATATATAAACTAAAATTAATTTTAGCACAAACACAATATAATACTCAATGTTTGATAATATATAAAATATAGGGTTGTGGTGAATAAATATATACTATGTATACCATGTCTAAAAAGTGCTGACATTCTTATAGATCCAAAATCTCTCCATAAAGAGGACCTGTCATGTCTTATTCCTATCACAAAGGAGGTTTATATTTCTTGTGATAGGAATAAAAGTGATAAAAAAAAAATAAAGGGACAGTGTAAATAAATAAAAATGTTAATGTTCCCCCTGTCCCCCCCCTGGTCACACACAGAAGTGAACACATACGTAGGTCACGCACACATATGTAAACGGTGTTCGCAGCACACATAAGGAATCACCACAAGCGTTCTAGTGAGAAGAATAATTCTAGAGCTAGACCTCCTGTGTAACTCTAAACTGGTAACCACTGCTCCATTTTATTCTCTAGGGCAGGGGTGGGGAACCTTTTTTCTGCCAAGGGCCATTTGGGTATTTATAAAACCATTCGGGGGCCGTACAAAATTATCACCTTAAAAATAAGCCTGTTATATTTGGTCAAACATTTAATTATCTCACCCCTAATGTGATGGCTGCAACTGCTTCTCTTTGGGGTGAAGTGTGTGATGTTAGCTGGTATTGATGATGTTGCTACTCGCAACAGGTTTTCCAGGTTTGCATCGGTCAGTCTGGAGCGCAGAGGACTTTTTTGTGTTGGTAAGTTTTGAAAAGAACTGCTGGCAGGTACTGCTGGTGGGTACAGCTGGCTGGTACTGCTGGTGGGTACAGCTGGCTGGTACTGCTGGCTCAGGCTGGTACTGCTGGCTTGTACTGTGCTGTGAGTACTGCTGGATGGTACTGCTGGCTCAGGCTGGTACTGTGCTGTAGGTACTGCTGGCTGGTACTGCTGTGGGTACTGCTGGCTCAGGCTGGTACTGATGGCTGGTACTGTGCTGTGGGTAGTGCTGGCTGGTACTGCTGGCTCAGGCTGGTACTGCTGGCATGTACTGCTGGCTGCTATTGCTGTGGGTACTGCTGGCTGGTACTGTGCTGTAGGTACTGCTGGCTGGTACTGTTGTATGTACTGCTGACTCTGGCTGGTACTGCTGGCTCTGGCTAGTACTGCTGGTTCTGCTGTGGGTACTGCTGTGTGTACTGCTGTGAGTACTGCTGGCTCTGGCTGGTACTGCTGTGTGTGCTGCTGGCGGGAAATGCTGGCTAGGAGAAGTGTAGCAGAGCCATGGTGGAGGAAGAGGCGATGTTTCCTGTATTGGTCACAGGTGCATTTGATATCACTCCGCCTGTGACTCACTCAGACTGTCAGAACGGAGCAGGAACTATACAGGAAGCATCAACTCCATTCTGACAGATCAGCTGAGAGACACAGACTCAGCTGCATGGGGGACCGGACCAGATGACTTCGGGGGCCGCATACGGCCCCCGAACCATAGGTTCCCCACCCCTGCTCTAGGGCCTCTGCCTAAAAATATATCATATTTGGGAGTTCTGAGTAATTTTCTAGCAAAAAATAAAAAAAAAGTCCTGATTAATACATGTAGGAGAGAAATGTCAGGATTGGGCTGGAAGAAGTTAAAGAACAATAAAACCCGACTGACATTCTAACCCTTCCTGACTCCAACCAAACTTAAAAAAAAAAAAATGTTCCTATAGAGCTCTGCTTTAACCTCAATTTTAAAGTTTATGTTACCCCCAAAATTCATATCAGCCCTATGTGTCTGTGTCTTCATGTTATTAGTGATCACTGCAGCCGGTTATTTATTCTTTTCTTCTTATTTGATCCCGCCACTTGTGATTGGTTCTTGCGCATTATCTGGTGATCCCGCCACTTGTGATTGGTTCTTGCGCATTTTTTAATGTGCTGCAAAATATTTCCAACACCCATTGCAGTGCTTTCATTTTTCTTTTCTATTTACCTTCCATGCTATTGTTGTGCTCTGCAGCAGGCTATGATGTGTAATAGAATGATAAAATGTGCTGTGCAGAAATACAACATGTCCCATTATTCTCATTGCACAACAACATAATACTTTCCTGGGAGATGAAGAAATAGTATTTGGGGCAAATCTCCTTGTCCTTGTGTTGGGACTGTGCTGGGTAATGCTGCATTAGGGTCCTTTCACACGGACGTTCAGTTTACTTCTTCAGTTCAGTCACTGTAAAAACGGACACGGATGTCAATTTTTGTATCCGCCGACGTCCGTTTTTGCATCCGCCGACGTCCGTTTTTGCATCCGCCGACGTCCGTTTTTGCATCCGCCGACGTCCGTTTTTGCATCCGCCGACGTCCGTTTTTTGTCCGCCGATGTCCGTTTTTCGTCCGTTTATATCCTTTTTTTTCATATTGCTATACATTTTCCATCCGTTTTTCTTCCGTTTTAGATCCGTTTTTCATCCTTTCTTTTTTTTTCATCCTTTTTTATTATTTCCCAAGTCCCTTTGCACTTCTCCAGCATGCATTGGGTTTCCCATGCTGCTTTGTGGTCACAGTGAAAGACACAGTGTGTTTCCTGTGTGTTCTTGCGTCTTTCCTGCGTCTTTCCTAGCAAAACAAGCAATGGCCCCTTCCAGATTTTGGGATGAGGTGACATGCCTCATGCTCATGTGTTACGTGAGGAGAGTGGAGAGCCGGAGGAGGAAGATATTTCTGAGAAAACGTTGCATCTATTGGAAGAGTCCCTCTGAGGGATTTTTTTCTCTACACTTCGCCGATTTGAGACATTATCCAGTTAAATTTTTTAATTTCACTAGGATGTCTGTAACCACCTTTGATTTCCTCCTGGATAAATTGTTAACAAGTCTTCAGCGAATGGACACGAATATGAGACGCTGTGTGCCTCCAGCGGAGCATCTTCTAGTCACGCTCAGGTAAGCCAGCTGCTGTTGTCATGCTAATGTAAAGAGTCCCCCAACTCACCTGTTGCTATAATTTTAACCACTTCCCTACCGTGCACTTTAACCCCCTTCCTGCCCATCCCAATTTTCAACTTTCAGCGCTCTCACACTTTGAATGACAATTGCACGGTCAAATAGAGCTTTCTTTTGGTGGTATTTAATCATCTCTGCTTTTTCATGTCTTACAAAAAAAAGGAAAAACAACATTTCTCTTACGTCCTCCGACAGTTGCCGCCTCTTCATATTCGTCACAATGGGGTAATTGACCTTTGCTCCGTAGGAGTAGCTAGGCAACAGAATATGTCAATATTAAAGCTTTTAACATATCCCACCCCCAGGGGGTGGTCCCCTCAGTCAATACCCTCCTACTTCCTGTAACCATACCTCAGTTTCATTGTCTGGCTTGTCAGGAGTAGCTGGATGTTTCTATGCTGGTTTCTACATTTGGTCTCAGCCTTTTTCTTCTTTTTTGATTTTATTTGAGTTTTTTCTCTCTCTCTTTACTTAGCTGTTACTTTTGTCAGCTTAGTTAGTTCCTCTGATGAAGAGGATCGTGCAGGCTGGGTCTTGGGCTGACCCCCCTGGTCGCAGGTTGTGGGCCAGTGGCTTCCCAGCCTGCCATCGAGCATTCAGTCAGGTATTTTTCCTGGCATATGTGAACGACCCATCCCTGTTCGCTGCAGGGATGCTATGGTGAGGTGGCTACCTCACTGGACGCCATGCGGTTTCGCACCGCGGTTCTGCTGCGTCCTGACTGCGACTCTCCCTGCCCCATGTGCAGTGGCTTGATCGCTTGTGCGGGTTCCCTACGCCATTCAGGTAAGTGTATTCTGTGTGGGGACCTGTCTGTGTAGTGGGTGTCAGTCTGGGACTGTGTAACCTGCATGCCTGTTCACACTGTTTGGCTCCCTGTCTGTTTTACTGCTGCTGTGGGCTACAAGGAGGGGGGCTGTTTGTACACTGGTCAGTGTTAAACCTGTGAATATCTGTGTGACATGCTGTATGATTATGGGACATGATTTTACACATGTTGGTGCATACATGCGGCGGCCGCTACGGCGGTCCGCCATTTTTATTATAGCTGCAGACGTGTGCTGGCCATATCTGTGTGATAGGAGCGGCGTTTTTGGCGCCAAGCGCCGCCATTTTTGCGGCGATCACTCGGGCCGCATGTTAGCGCTGCTTGCTCTGCCTTTGCTAGTCCCTCACCGGCGGCCATGTTTGTGGAGCCCTTCATAGGCTTTATAGGAGCGGTCTGTGTTACAGCACTTCCTTTTCCTGAGCAACAGCGATCGGTGCAGCAGCCTGAGTGGTCTCTCCAGGTTATCTTCCTTATTCCTGTATTCCCTGCCTAAGTTTTGTGGTTATCCCTGTGGGGGTCGGTGTGTGCTTGTGTGCGGTGGGCTGCGCTCGCCGCGCTGTTAAAGGGGCAGTACTCCTTTTTCTGCCTACACACTTTTGGGGGCATGGATTCTCAGGAAAGCAAATTTCCTCCCACCTTAGTGGGGGGCCAGGGGACTGCTGCTGTTTCCCCCGCGGGGGGTGATTTGGCTACTGTAGTGGCTAACCTTGCTGCTCAGGTGCAAATGCTGGTGGCTGCTCAATCCACTAAACGGGCCAGAGTTTCAATTTCCTCTGATTCAGAGGGTGATGGTGATTGGGGCTGCAATGTCTGGGGTCTCCTTATCAGGGTCCCGTTCGTCCCTGGATCTTGTAGGGTCTGAAGTGGAAGCTGAGGTTGAAGGGGTTGATAATTCCCCCCCTGGCTCGTCTGAAGAGCTTGCACTCATGGATGAATTGGTTGCTTCTATCAAACAAACGCTGCGTTTGCAGGATGAACCATGTCCTCCTGCTGTCTTGGCCGCTTATTGGATGCAGCGAAGGCGCAAATCATCGCAGGTTTTTCCTTGCACTGAGGATTTTCAGCGCGCTGTAAGTGAACAATGGCGCAATCTACGGAAGCCTTTTGCTGTGCCAAGTAGGTTCAAGCTGCGTTATCCTTTCACACCCGCTACTGATGAACGTTGGTGTGTGCCACCTCCGGTGGATCACGCGGTGGCGGTTTTGAACAAGTCCACTGCGATTCCTGCTAAGGATACCCCGGTGTTCCGGGATCCCACGGACAGGAGGCTGGAGTCTCTTGCCCGTCATACTTATTCGGTTACCGGTTCTATGCTGAAAGCTATTTTTGCTTCACTTATGGCAGCTCAGGCTGTCGCGGATTGGACGCAGGTGCTTAGGCGCGTCCTGGTGGCTGACTCTGCCCCTCCGGCGACGTTGGCTATGGTGGATCAGATCCATCAGGGTGTCATGTACATGTGTGATGCGGACTTGGATATAGTCCCATTGGCTGCACGTGTGCACAGCGTGGCGGTGTTGTCTCGCCGCCTGATTTGGCTGAAGTGTTGGTCTGTGGACCAATCTTCGCGCAAAACCTTGGCTAATCTACCCTATACGGGATCTCGCCTTTTTGGCGAACCCTTGGATACGCTGAAAAAAAGGGATCACGGGTGGTAAGAGCACGCTCTTGCCCCATTCCCACAAGGCTAAGGTTGCTCCTGGTAAGAAGCATGCTTCTTTTCGACCCTCTGAGGGGTCCTTTCGTGCCTTTCGGTCGCACTATAAGGGCAAACCCTTCAAAGGTCAAGGTTCCCCGAAGAAGCCGTGGACAGGTAAGCAGAAGTCCGGCCAGTCCGGATCCGCTGCCCATAACAATGCGGCCTGAAGGGGCGCCCTCACCCAGGTCTGGGGTGGGGGGACGTTTGCTCGGTTTTCTTCAACCCTGGTTGGCCCGTGTTCGGGACAGGTGGGTTCAGGAAATCATTCGATCTGGCTACAAGATCGAGTTTCTCTCTCGGCCGGCGAGCAGATTTTTTCCCTCAAATCTTCAACTGTCTCCAGAGCGGTTGCGGGATCTGCACCTGGCGGTGCGGGACCTGCGGGCCCAGGGAGTAGTGGTTCCGGTGCCTCTCGGGACAGATTTCGGGGGTTCTATTCCAATCTGTTCACCGTGCCCAGGAAGGAGGGCAAGGTGCGTCCAATTCTGGACTTAAAGGCTCTGAACCGCTTTGTGCGGGTTCGCAAGTTCCACATGGAATCCCTGCGGTCGGTGGTGGCTGCCCTGGTTCCGGGGGAATTCATGGCCTCCATCGACTTGAAGGATGCTTACCTTCACATTCCGATTTTCGAGGGTCACCAGAGGTACCTTCGATTCGCCATTGCGGAGGATCACTACCAATTCGTGGCGCTACCCTTTGGTCTCGCTTCGGCTCTGCGGGTGTTCACCAAGGTGCTTGCACCAGTTCTGGCTTTGTTGAGAGCCCAGGGCATCTCTGTCCTGGGGTATCTGGACGACATTCTGGTTCGGTCTGCAACCAGTCAGGGTCTGGTGAAGGACCTGTCCGTCACGATGCAGACTCTGCAGGAGTTTGGTTGGACGATAAACTTTACAAAATCAACGCTGTGCCCGTCTGTTCGTCTTCCTTACCTGGGAATGATCCTGGACTCGGTCCAGGCGAAGGTCTTCCTGCCGGACGACAAGCTCAGGACTCTTCAGGAAGAAGTTGGGTCCCTCAGGGACGATCCGTGCTCGTCACTCCGGACGTGCATGCGATGTTTGGGATTGATGGTCTCGGCATTCGAGGCGATTCCCTTCGCCCAGTTTCACACGCGGGGTCTCCAAGCGGAGATCCTGTCCAGGTGGGACGGGCGACCGCAATCTCTGGATCTCCAAATTTCATTGAGCCATCGCACCAGAAGGGATCTTCTGTGGTGGCTCCAGTCCCCGGCGGTGTCGGGGGGCAAGTCTTTTCATCCTCTTTCATGGACGGTGGTCACCACGGATGCCAGCCTGTCGGGCTGGGGTGGGGTTCTGGGCGTTCTGTCCGCCCAGGGAACTTGGTTGGTGGAGGAATCCTCCCTCCCGATCAACATTCTGGAATTGCGAACGATAAATCTCTGCCTTCGACGTTTGACGGACAGGCTGCAGGGCCGTCCGGTTCGGGTGCAGACGGACAATGCCACGGCGGTGGCCTGCATCAACCACCAAGGGGGCACCAGGAGTGCCCGAGCTGCTTGGAAAGTGGCCGACATTCTGTCTTGGGCCGAGATGCACGTCCCGGCGATAACGGCGGTTCACATTCCTGGGGTGGAGAACTGGCAGGCGGATTATCTGAGTCGCCAGTCCCTGGTCCAGGGGGAATGGTCCCTCCACCCGGATGTATTCCAGATGTTGTGCGCGAGGTGGGGTCTTCCAGAGGTGGACCTGTTCGCGTCTCGTCTGAACAACAAGGTGGAAAGGTTCGTGGCAAGGACGCGCGATCCTCGGGCAGACGCGTCAGACGCGTTGGTGGCTCCGTGGCATCAGTATCGACTGATGTATGCATTTCCACCGATTCAACTGCTGTCCAGGTTCCTTCGCAGGTTGAACTCGGAACCGCACATGGTGATTCTTGTGGCACCGGACTGGCCTCGCCG
The DNA here is from genome assembly GCF_965119305.1 of Pelophylax lessonae. Classification (NCBI taxonomy): domain Eukaryota; kingdom Metazoa; phylum Chordata; class Amphibia; order Anura; family Ranidae; genus Pelophylax; species Pelophylax lessonae. Next base: position 45,124,301 of record NC_138774.1, on the reverse strand, counting down.
GTCCTGGTACGCAGACCTCGTAAATCTGGCGGTCGACGCCCCGTGGCGTCTGCCTCTTCGAGAAGATCTTCTGTCTCAAGGACCGATATTCCATCCTGCTTTACAGTCGCTGGCTTTGACGGCCTGGCTGTTGAAACCGAGGTCTTGAAGGATAGGGGTCTCTCCCCTGAGGTCATTCACACTTTGATCAACGCGAGGAAGTCTTCCTCTGGGAAGGTCTATTACCGTACTTGGAAGGCCTATTTTGCCTGGTGTGAGTCCAGGAGGTATTCCCCTCGCACATACTCGGTGTCTAGGGTGTTGTCCTTCCTTCAAACGGGTGTTGACCAGCGTTTGGCGCTGGCTACGATCAAGGGTCAGATGTCTTCGCTGGCCGTTCTTTTTCAACGTCCTGTGGCATCTAACTCCTTGGTTAGCACTTTTGTTCAAGGGGTGCGACATCTAGTCCCTACTAGGAGGGAACCTTTGCCTCCCTGGGACTTGAATCTTGTTCTGTCCGTGTTGCAACATGCTCCTTTTGAACAGATCAGGTAGATCTCGTTGTCTATGTTATCCAAGAAGGTCGCCTTTTTGGTGGCGATCACTTCGGCTCGCAGAGTGTCGGAGCTGGCAGCTTTGTCCTGCAAGTCTCCGTATTTGGTGGTTCACCTAGATAAGGTGGTCTTGCGACCTAACCCTTCTTTTCTTCCGAAGAGGATTTCGGAATTTCACCTCAATGAGGACATTGTCTAGCCTTCGCTCTGCGCGAAGCCTAAACATCCGAAGGAGGTGGATTTGCACTCCTTGGATGTTGTTCGGGCGATTTGGGTTTACCTAAAATCGACTGAATCTTTTCGCAAATCGGATTCTTTATTTGCCCTTCCAGAAGGTCCTCGGAAGGGCATGGCGGCGTCGGCTTCTACCATCGCCAAATGGATCAGACAGACCATTGAACAGGCCTATACTTTGAAGGGGAAAGTTCCCCCTATGCCTGTGAAGGCGCACTCTACCAGATCTGAGTACGTCTTGGGCCTGTCATCATGGAGCTTCTGTGGCCCAGGCGTGTAAGGCGGCGACTTGGTCGACCGTTCACACCTTCACAAAATTCTACAAAGTGGATGTTCAGGCATCGGCAGATGCTTCCTTTGGCCGCAAGGTTCTTAGTGCGGCGGTTCCTTAGGGTCCCTTGTTTTTGGGGCTTTTGGCTGTTTGGGATATGTTTTTTTTATCCCTAGGTTTTTTGTTTTTTCCTGGGTTGTTGCTCCTGTTGATCAAGTTTTTTTTCATGCTGCCCAGCTGGTTTCCTTCCTTTGGTAAGGTTCCTTTCTCTGATGTGGAGACTGCGTTGCCTTAGGCGCGGCTGCGTTTCCCTCCCCTCATGTTTGCACTGCTTTGGGACGTCCCCATTGTGACGAATATGAAGAGGCGGCGACTGAAAACGGAATTTTTGTAAAATCTTACCTGTAAAATTCCTTTCTCTGAGTCCTCCGACAGTCGCCGCCCCCGCCCCTCTTTTGGGGTTTGTTATGTACTCTACTGCTATTCCACTGAAACTGAGGTATGGTTACAGGAAGTAGGAGGGTATTGACTGAGGGGACCACCCCCTGGGGGTGGGATATGTTAAAAGCTTTAATATTGACATATTCTGTTGCCTAGCTACTCCTACGGAGCAAAGGTCAATTACCCCATTGTGACGAATATGAAGAGGCGGCGACTGTCGGAGGACTCAGAGAAAGGAATTTTACAGGTAAGATTTTACAAAAATTCAGTTTTTTTGAAAGAAAAAAATGTTTTCTTATTTTCTGCGAGTAATATTGAATAATTTGAATATTGAACAAAGAGCATTTTATAATTTTTTTATTAAAACATGAATATTTCTTTTCTCCACCTTGCTGTTTTTCTTGCAGGCATTTATCAGTCATTTTTTGAGGCAGGCATGACTTTTTTGGGATTAGTGTCTGGGGGGGTCTAAAAAGTGTCCCTGTGAAGTTTCAGCTCTGTAGCATGTCCAAAACCCCAAAAAATTATAATTTTTCTTATAATTTGTATTAGAACATTAATACGGCTTCTCTTCAACTGGCTTTTTTTCTTGCAGGCATTTATCGGGCATTTTTTGTGGCAGGCATGATTTTGTTTGGATTTTTGACCCCCCACACACTAAATCCAAAAAATGTCATGCCTGCCTCAAAAAAATGACTGATAAATGCCTGCAAGAAAAAAAGCAAGGCGGAGAGAAGCTGTATTCATGTTAGAATAAAAATTATAAGAAAAATGATAATTTTTGGGGGGGTTCTGGACATGCTACAGAGATGAAACTTCACAGGGACACTTTTAAGCCCCCCCCCCCCAGACACTAATCCAAAAAAAAACATGTAATTGCTCTTGAAATTTTACTTTTCCATTAATTCTTGTCTATTTTTCTTCTGACTAGGTTTCTTGCATCAGGACAGTCATTTACGTCTTTAAACCATTACTTTTTATTGGGGATCTCCACAATATCAACTACTGTTCATGACACCTGCAAGGCCATATGGGAGGAGCTAAGTCCACTTGCGATGCCTGTCCCTGATGAACATGTGTGGTTGGAAATAGCCGACGGTTTTTTGATGAAGACCCAATTCCCCAACTGCCTTGGAGCTCTTGACGGAAAACATATACGTATTAAAATGCCTCTTGGTTCAGGCTCCAGATATTTTAATTATAAAAAATATTTTCCATTGGTGTTGATGGCTATCTGTGATAGTAATTACAAATTCGTTATAGTGGATGTTGGGGCATATGGTAGCACTGCTGACTCCCGGGTGTTCAGGACATCCACAAAGGGGAAAAGGTTGTTAGACGGCCATCTAAACCTACCTGTTGACAAGCCACTGCCAGGAACATCTGGACCGGATATGCCGCACGTCTTAGTGGCTGATGAAGCATTTTCGCTCTCAAGTCATCTTTTAAGGCCATATGGCAAACATAATTTAACAACACAAAAAAGAATTTTTAACTACAGACTTAGTAGAGCAAGGAGGTATGTTGAATGTACATTTGGAATTTTAACAAGTAAGTGGCGCATTTTCCATAGTGCCATCCAACTTAACGTGGAGAATGCAGAAGAAGTGATCAAAGCATGCTGTGTGCTCCATAATATTATTCGTGATAAAGAAGGCATCAGCCTGGAAGAGGATGATGAAACACATTTGCCCTCTGTGCAATATAGTGGAGTGCGGCCAAACTACTCTGCTCTTGCTCTAAGAGAAAAATTTTCGGATTATTTTATGTGCCCTGAAGGAGAGGTTCCATGGCAGTATGCCCATATTTAATCAGTGTCAAGATTGTCAATTGCTAATTACTTTTCCTTTTGTTCAATAAAAGCATAAAAACACTTTTCCTCTCAGTAAAATTATTTTTATTTAACATCAAAAATAATCAACAACACCATAAGTGCAAACATGTATTTAGAACAGAAACACAATTTGAGTGCAAGGTGTCTAGCAACACAACATTAACATGTTAAGAGACACAGACATATTATAATAGATTGATACATTACAGGTCATGATAGTAGGGACTAGGGGAACCGAATTGAGTAGAAGCTTGGGATGAAGTAAATGAGTGGGCCTGGGAACTGAAAGAGTCAAGTGAGCTTGGGGGGTTTGGCTGGCTGCTGGGGGTGTTTGGTTGGCTGCTGGAGGGGTTTGGCTGGCAACTGGAGGGGTTTTGCTGGCTGCTGGAGGGGTTTGGCTGGCTAAAAGATGGTAGGTGACTCGGGGGTCCAAATGTTGGGAGGTTAGGGGTTGTGGGTCTGTAATACGGCTGCATTGGGTTAGCATGGGGGTATGCCTGATACCCATACCCATGATGGGCAGATGGGTTGGATGTATGGTGGTACGGCCTGGGTGGTATATTGAAGTCTGGCAGGGGTTCCCCAGCTAGTGCAGACCTTACACACGCAATGGTGACATTGGTGAGTATCATTGACCAGTTTGGTGTGACTTCAATTAATATTTCATCCCACAGTTGACTTTTACTTATTCTGTCACTGTACTCTGTACAGTTTTTATCCCATAGCCCTAGCCTGGCATGAACCAGCTGGATTAGGCGTTCATGGGAGACGTCTCGAGCCATTGCAGTGGTGGATGACACAACTTGAGATTAAAGACTGTACTTGTTCATGTACTGGGGTGTGGTGTGGATGTCACTTCCTGGACAAATAGACCACTACCTGGGTCAAAGGGTACATGTAAATACTGTATTTTTTGTGCAAAATAAAACGGATCTGAGCGGAGCGGATGTCCTCCGCTGACATCCGTTTTTCATCAGTTCCGTTTATTAAACTGATGAAAAAATAGGGTTCTCCTCCATCCGAAAAAAAGGACATTAACGGAACGGACCAAAAACGGATGTCAGCGGATGTACATCCGCTAACGTCCGTTAGCCCATTGGCATGCATTATGTCCGTTTTTCATCCGCAAACGGATGCGGTGAAAAACAGACATACGGAACGTCCGTGTGAAAGGACCCTTAGGCTGCTGGTGTGAATTTGTTCCAATCTTCTATAAAATGTGTAATGTATTCTCCACAATCATTTATCTTTCTATCATTTTTATTATAGTAGAAGATGGGATCTCATCCCTTGTACAGGACAAGTCATAGTGTGGGTACTTAGTGTTATCACTAGGGTTGGTGTCACCCGGTGCAGTAAAACATGGTGTCACCCCCTCACCTCCACCAACTATAATCACCCCTCAGTACAGACCCCGCTCTCCACTAATAATGACCCCCCTCTGCCAGTACAGACCCCCCCAGTAAATAATCCCTCTACACTAAGTATTGGCCCCTTCTGTCAGTACAGACCCCCCCTCAGCACAGACTCCCCTCCCTCAGTACAGACCCCCTTCACCAAGCATAGTCCCCCTCATTACAGACCCCCCCTTTCCAATAAGTAAAGACCCCCCCTAGAGCGGCACAATTCTGGATAAAATGAGAGTCACGATTTCTTTGTTAAGAATAAAGACAGGGCCATCTTACTGAATTAGCAGGCTGGGCAGTTGCCCAGGGGCCCCTCTTGCCCAGGGGGCCCCACCTGCCCCCAACAACCCAGCCCCAGCCAAGCATTAGACCTGATTCCCATGTGCATCCTGCTGTGAACTTAGCAGGTGACAAGCGCCTGTCGGCCCTGCGCTGCTGTCAGGCCACTTGGGCCATGGAGGGAGAGCCCATAACTGCAGGAATGCCTGTCCACCTCCACAGGACCAGGCGCACACAGGACAGTCAAGTCTGCCTCCCGTCCATGTGTGTGTGACTCAGCCGCCAAACTTGGAAGCTGTCATTAGCCTGGCACTGCTGTACCAATAAATATCCCCTTATCGATAATTTGCATTTTTATTCTCGTGGGTGATTGTGTAGGCGGGGCCCTGGTGCACTGCATTGCCCGGGGCCCTTTAATGCTCTTAAGATGGCACTGAATAAAGATCACGATTCTCAGTGTAACATCATCTTTTACATTATACAAAAAATTGGGGTAACTTTACTGTTTAGCTTTTTTTTTAATTCATTAAATTGTATTTTCCCCCAAAAAACTGCGTTTGAAAGACTTCTGCGCAAAAACCGTGTGACATAAAAGATTTCAACTATCGCCCTTTTATTCTCTAGGGTCTCTGCTAAAAAAATATATATATATATATATATAATATATATATATATATATATATATATATATATATATATATATATATATATATATATATATATATATATATATATATATATATATATATATATATATATTCAAATAGAGAGTGTGTTTGTATTATAGAATTATAAACAAAAGGTACCACATCCCTAATCTGTATAAGATATATACTGGGAAAGATATCCCAAAGGATGAAACCCACAGCTAGAACCTGAGGTGTGCAGGTAAGTGCTGGGGTGAAAGGACAAAAGAAAAACCAGAGTGTGAGTAAGAGAAGAGAATAGAAGAGGGGAGAAGAAAAGGGGGAAGGGGAGGAAAAAGGAAGAAGATGAAAAAGGGGGAGGGAAAGAAAGGGGAAAGTAAAAAGGGGAAGGAAGAGGGGAATGGAACAGGGGGGGGGGGGGGGCAGGAACCAAGGAAGGATAGGGCAGGGAAAAAGGGAGACAAATGAAGATAGGAAGGAAAATGGGAGGGCTAGTGGGACTTTTAAGGTACCAGATAATTCAAAATGATTGATACATGGTTAAAAACTAGAAATATTTATTAACATGACATCTTTAAAATCAAAAACAAATAATACAACATTGATACATGTATTTTGACATATACAAGAAGAACAAAGTGTGAGACATAAGGCAGTAAATAAATGATGAAGATGAGTGGGTCCAATGATGAACATCAGACCAATCCCGACATGTTTCGCGGGCAACAGTGCACCGCTTCTTCAGGGGAATAAGAACATATCAGTGTACAGTGCCTGTATAATACAGCGACAACAAACATTTGTTATTAGTTCAAATACATATATGTATAACATCAAACATAAAGTGCATGCCAATATGGAACATCAAGATGCATCCAAGACCGCCACCATAGAGAGATCCACTACCAGACCAGTTGGATAGAAAACTCCCCAAGGAAAACGTCTCACCCGCGGATGTGGAGAGGCATATGAGGTAGGATAAAGATGTAAGTATAGTAAACTGAAAAAACCTCCACCGCCAAGAAGAGGAGGAAGGCAATAAAGAAAAACCTGTATATAAGGCTAGCATATATACCTTATTCAGTGTCTGAAATAGACACGTTTATATAGTCAAAAATGAGCGGGGTTAAAAGCAGGAGGTATCAAGTATGGCGGCCAAGTTGGAAACCAACCACGCGGGGTAATGATCTGTTGGGATGGAAATCAAAAAGTATACCTGTAATCCAGAATCAATAAAGTGTATCTCCATTAGGTGATTGGAAAAAATGGGTGGAAGGGAGCTTTACCTGCAAAATGGAAGATAAGCCCTTCCTGGTAAGGATAGGTAGCTTGAGATCTAGATAGAGCCCAAGTATGGGCTATTATACTTGTATCGCTCGGTCAGGGAGGGAATAAGACCAGCCGTCAAAGACTTCTATATAACATTACCGAAGAGATGAAAAAATTCAGGAGTTAGAGAACCCATCTATCACCAAGTAACAAATGCACCAATGTAGTCCGAAATTCTTACCCGCGTGGGACCGCCATACCCACACACGCCAACTCCTGAGTGAGTGAATGATGCGTTTGATCCCACCTAATATGGCTCTCAACCCGACGCCACGCTGCGCATGACGTCATGCGCAACGTGGGCGGGTCAGGTCCTCAACTGCGCGCGCATCTGGGGAGGCGCATGCGCAGTGTCGTTCTGATCGGGCCACAGACGGCAGCCCGGAAACGGCCACAACAGCGCCGGACAGAGAGGAAACATCCGGCCAGCGATGTGTGAGAGGACCACACATCCGCTGGGACGTCTGGGGAGCACACCACCCAGTGGTCAGAGGGGAAATCACAAGGGTGGATAACGTTCTGGATGCAATTCGGTTACCAAAAAGATCATGGCATGCATATGCAGAAAAACACCAATAGACACAATTAAGAAATAGGATGATAGCAAAAAACACCTATTAACATTTATGTAGAATATAGGGTTACAATCCTAAATGTGAATAATCGTTATAGAAGAAACTTATAGGGAACAAGAAGTCCCCCTTAGTTTCTACAAATGGATACCCTGTTATGGAGTACAGAAATCCTCCAACACATGGGAAAATTAACACCACAAAAGTAAGAAATATCGTAATTTTAAATGCTGCAGCAATTAAGGATATAAAATCTCGGAGAGACACAAACTCAGGAATTTAAATATAGAAAAAAGCAGTGTTTCCAATAATTGGAATAACTGACAAACTTACCATTCTCCAAAGTCACATCTGCGGTGTCGCAGGAAGTGGATGGTCCAGGAACATATTGTGGGCAAAGTGAAGGCATGGACGCCCAGCAACTCACATCAATCGGACTCAAGGGTATTCCAGAAATATAGATAGAAAAGGAGGAGGAAAGGGAAATAGGGCAATGGGGAAAAAACCTTTTTAGCCCAGAAATGGTTTATAAGTCAAAACCTCGTTGATCCCAGGAGGTATAATAGCCTCTAGGGATTCTATCCAATACGATTCCCTTTGTAGGATTCATTTGTCCCAGTTTCCCCCACGGGGATCCTGGGGGATGACCTCCAAGACAAAGAACGAAACCATAGAGTTATCATACTTATGGCAGAATGCTATGTGACGTGTGACGCTCGTTTGTATGGTACCTCCCTCAGAATGATAAATATGGTCATCTATGCGCTTGCTCAATTTCCGAATGGTTTTGCCGACATAAAATGCCCCACAGCGACAACTCATGAGGTAAATGACCCCCTGAGTGTCGCAGTCGGCATAATGTCTGGACTGAAACCATTTCCCACTGGGCAAGCGGATACCTGTTCCAACTTTTACCCAAGGGCATTTGTCACAAGACCCACAGCGGTATGTACCTTTTTGGGGACCTGCATAGGTAGATTCTTTGATATAATGACTTTTAGTTAAACAGTCCCTGAGGGACATTGATCGTCTAAATACCAGACTAGGTCTAGCACTTAGATATTTGTGAAGGGTAAAGTCTTGAGTAAGAATCGGCCAATGACGTTTCAGGATCTTTCGCAAAACATCATCGTGTGCAGAGTACGTGGTAATAAACCTGACACTTTTATCATCTTTTTTTGAGGTGGTTTTGTATAGCAAATCAGCTCTCGAATAGGTAATGGCCCTATTGTAAGCCTTCCTGAGCAACGTCTTAGAATATCCTCTGGCAAGGAGTCGCTCACGAATCAGGCCAGCTTGGACATAAAACCTGGCCTCCGTGGAACAATTCCTGCGGAGCCTTAAATATTGGGCATAAGGGATACTTGCGATCAAGGGGGCGGGATGGGCACTTGCTGCGCTAAGAATGGTATTGCCCGCGCTCGGTTTGCGATAAAGGTCCGTATCAATGAGGCCATCTGGGGAGAGGCTGATGTTCAGGTCGAGAAACGAGATTGAATGCCTGTCATGCGTATGGGTAAATTTGAGATTTAAATTGTTGTTATCAATAGCTTTCAAAAAAAGTGAAAGTTCATCTACTGTACCTGTCCATATGATCAACAGATCATCAATGAACCTGTACCAAATAAAATGTGAGACATCCATTGTTCCATTCTCTCATCTGAAAAGACCAGCCTCTCTCAGGCACCCAAATATAAATTGGCATAAGAGGGAGCGCAGCAAGTGCCCATAGCCACCCCCTGGACCTGCAAGTATGTTTGTTCCAAAAAGATAAAATAGTTTCTCGTGAGAATAAATCTTAGCAACCGGAGGACAAAGTCCATCAAAGGCCAGGTTCTATAATCCTGTTCCTTGAGGAAAGATTCGGCCATCCGGATGCCCTGGTCGTGCGGGATACTGGAGTATAATGCCTCAATATCAATTGCTACAAGCAGGGCATCCGGAGGGACCTGAATCTCCTCAAGGTGTTTAAGAAGATCAGTAGTATCCCTAATGTAGGACGGGAGTGCAAGGACATGAGGAAGTAAAAATGAGTCCACAAATTTTCTGGCGTGCTCCGTGAGCGACTCGTTGCCAGAGACAATTGGTCTACCAGGGGGGTGCACAAGGCTCTTGTGCACCTTGGGCAAGGTATAAAAAGTGGGAGTTTTCGGATGTTTGTTGGACAGAAAGTTATACGTATCCCTGTCTATAAGGCCCTGGGTAAAGGCCTCAAAGCACAGGGATCTGTATTCACAAATGAAGTCCTTAATACAATCAGGCTCAATGGGGAGGTACCATTCCCGATTGCATAAGACTTCTAAACACATGGTTTCGTACTGGGGGGGAGACATAACAACTATGTTGCCCCCTTTATCTGATTGTTTTATAAGAATATCTTTATTGTTTTGAAGTGAAGATAAAGCATTGTTGTATAGATCTGGAAATTTTTCTGATTTAGGTTTGAAAACCTTTTTTGAGGAAATTTGGGAAATAGGAGGGGGAAGGGTTTCATCAGGTGAATCCATCAAATCAATGATGGATACAACTTCCGTGTTGCCTTCTTCATATAGTAAGACTAGGTCTTTGATAGCCCGGCTCTCAGCCATGGTAAAGTGCTTGGTCTGTTCGGCCAGTTGTTTTTCTAAATTTTTTTGTTTCCTATCTTCATCGAACATAAACTTGAAAGTAAGATTTCTTGCAAAAAGATGCAAGTCTTTTATGGTTTCAGAAGTATCAATAGCCCTGGAGGGGCAAAAGCCTAAACCCAGACCAAACACTTGTTCCTGGACAGGGGTCAAGTCAATCGAGGTTAGGTTAATAATATTAAGTCTATTTGAGGAATTGGTATGTGTATTGAAATTGTTTAAGTTGTTTTGGGTTTCACATACATGTTTAGGTTGCCCTGTTTGGTGTTCCTGGGTGTTTGGGGGGTGGGTAGCTCTAAAAAAACGTCATCCGATGTGGCGGATGCGGAATCACTAGTGTTCAAGGGGAGTGAAGTGTTTCTAGCTAATACTTTCTGTAGTGTGGGAGCTATGTTAGATAAATTAGTGGATGTGTTTAGATTGGCGAGTGTATCAGGTTTTTTCTTATTTTGACTCGAGGGTAAAGTGGGTGAGGGACCAGCACTGCCTCGTCCTCGTTTCTGGGCCTTGGTGCGTTTGTTAGGGGCTGGTGGACCTGATCGTGATGTTCGTGATTTGTGCGAAAGGGAACTAGCCAAGCTAGAATCAGATTCTAAGTTATCATCCGTGGTTTCTGCGTGATTAACCGGTTGCCGACCGCCGCACGACTATATACTGCGGCGGTCAGCCCCGGCCAGGCAGAGTGACGTATCGGTACGTCACTCGCCTGTCACTGACTTGCGAGCCTATAGCGAGCGGGCGCGCGCCCGCCGAGGCGCGCGCCCGCCGCGGCTCGTTCACAGGCAAGTCAGTGCGTGTGACCGGCGGACTCGATGTCCGCCAGTCACACTGCGATCGCTTCTGTGAAGGGAGAAAGACAGAGCAGCTTGTGTAAACAAGCTGCCTGTCAGTTCTCCCTGTGTAAAAGTAAAGATCTGACCGTTCTACTATGTAGAACGGTTGATCTTTGCTTTTACACCAATAGCAATGTCCCTACACAGTAGAAAGCACGCCCCTAGGACACACTTAACCCCTCCCTGTCCAATAAAGTTAACCCCTTCCCTGCCAGTGTCATTTTTGCAGTAACAGTGCATATGTATAGCACTGATTACTGCAGTAATGTCACTGGTAACCCCAAAAGTGTCAAAAATGTCAGTCAAGGGTCCGATCTGTCCGCCGCAATGTCGCAGTACCGAAAAAAAAATCGCAGATCGCCGCCATTACGCGTTAAAAAAAAAAACACCAAAAATGACAAAAATCTTTCTCTTTGTTAGTAAACGCGATAACTTTTGCGCAAACCAATCAAAATACGCTTTTTGCGATTTTTTTTTTACCAAACATAGGTAGCATAAAACAAATTGGCCGAAAAATGTTAAAAAATTTTGATTTTTACTTTTTTTTTTGGGGAATTTCATATAAAAAAATGTGAAAAATATTATTTTTGCAAAATTTACGCTCTTTTTTTGTTTATAGCGCGTGATCAAAAAATCGCACAGGTGATCAAATACCACCAAAAGAAAGCTCTGTTTGTGGGAAAAAAAGGACGTCAAATTCGTTTAGGTACAGCGTCGCACGACCGCGCAATTGTCCGTTAAAGTCACGCAGTAAAAAATCGCAAAAAAACCCTGGTCCTTTAGCAGCCAAATCCTCCGGGGCTTAAGTGGTTAATAGTGCGTGTTCGGTGTGTGCGTGTGAGACGGGTTTTGAAATTCCATTTATAGGCATAGCCTTCATTGAAGGCTTGTTTGTCTTTTTGGAATTTAACTTGTTTTTTATGAATAATTTCTTTATTCATAACCTCTAGTTTAGCCTTCACTTCTGTCCAGGCTGGAGCAAAGTTGGGGGCCTCAAAGACCTGTTTGTATTTAATATTTTTTTTGATCTATTTCAGTATCTAATGCTGTCATATCCACCTTATACTGGATCACGAGTGATTTCATCAAGTCTTGACTACATGTATTGAGTATACTCTCCCATTCTTTCTTGAAAGTCTCCGATTGTTTTCCAACTTGGCCGCCATACTTGATACCTCCTGCTTTTAACCCCGCTCATTTTTGACTATATAAACGTGTCTATTTCAGACACTGAATAAGGTATATATGCTAGCCTTATATACAGGTTTTTCTTTATTGCCTTCCTCCTCTTTTCTTGGCGGTGGAGGTTTTTTCAGTTTACTATACTTACATCTTTATCCTACCTCATATGCCTCTCCACATCCGCGGGTGAGACGTTTTCCTTGGGGAGTTTTCTATCCAACTGGTCTGGTAGTGGATCTCTCTATGGTGGCGGTCTTGGATGCATCTTGATGTTCCATATTGGCATGCACTTTGTTTGATGTTATACATATATGTATTTGAACTAATAACAAATGTTTGTTGTCGCTGTATTATACAGGCACTGTACACTGATATGTTCTTATTCCCCTGAAGAAGCGGTGCACTGTTGCCCGCGAAACATGTCGGGATTGGTCTGATGTTCATCATTGGACCCACTCATCTTCATCATTTATTTACTGCCTTATGTCTCACACTTTGTTCTTCTTGTATATGTCAAAATACATGTATCAATGTTGTATTATTTGTTTTTGATTTTAAAGATGTCATGTTAATAAATATTTCTAGTTTTTAACCATGTATCTATCATTTTGAATTATCTGATACCTTAAAAGTCCCACTAGCCCTCCCATTTTCCTTCCTATCTTCATTTGTCTCCCTTTTTCCCTGCCCTATCCTTCCTTGGTTCCTGCCCCCCCCCCTGTTCCGTTCCCCTCTTCCTTCCCCTTTTTACTTTCCCCTTTCTTTCCCTCCCCCTTTTTCATCTTCTTCCTTTTTCCTCCCCTTCCCCCTTTTCTTCTCCCCTCTTCTCTTCTCTTACTCACACTCTGGTTTTTCTTTTGTCCTTTCACCCCAGCACTTACCTGCACACCTCAGGTTCTAGCTGTGGGTTTCATCCTTTGGGATATCTTTCCCAGTATATATATATATATATATATATATATACATATATATATATAAATATAATGTTTGGGGGTTCTAAGTAATTTTCTAGCAAAAATACTGATTTTAACTTGTAAGCAACAACTGTCAGAAAAAGGCTTAGGCATGAAAGGGTTAAACTGACCTCCCTTAGGCCTCATGCACACAGGGCATCATAAAAACGAGCCCCAAAGCTGTTTCTTGACGCCAGGAAAAAGCAGCTGTAAAAACGTGCTTTTAGTAGCTTTTTCCATTTGCGTTATTGCACGTTTGGCCACGTCGCTTTTAGCAGCGTTTTTTCTGCCTCCATTCTAAATCAATGGTTCCCTATGTGAGCCTATTGATTTGAATGGAAGGCAAACCGCAAGTCGGATCAGGATGATCCGACTTGTGGTGCGACTTGCGCTGTGAGAATCTTGAGGGGGAACTCCACGCCAATATGGGGAAAAAAACGGCGTGGGGTTCCCCCCAGGTTCCAAACCAGGCCCTTCGGGTCTGCTATGGAATTTGAGGGTAGCCCCACGCCGAAAAAATGGCGTGGGGTCCCCCCCAAAATCCATACCAAACCCTTATCCGAGCATGCAGCCCGGCAGCCCAGGAAAGGGGAGGGGACGAGCGAGCGGCCCCACCCCCCTGGACCATACCAGGCCACACGATCTCAACATGGGGGGGTGTGAGTGCTTTGGGGCAGGGGGGGTCTCTGCTCCCCCCACCCCAAAGCACCTTGCCCCCATGTTGATGAGAACAAGGGCCTCATTCCCACAACCCTGGCCGGTGGTTGTGGGGGTCTGTGGGCAGGGGGCTCATCGGAATCTGGAAGCCCCCTTTGACAAGGGGAGCCCCCCCAGATCCCGGACCCCCTCCCTATGTGAATGGGTATGGGGTACATTGTACGTCGGTGATATAAGGGGGCGTGGCCTTCCGATGACGTCACCAGGAGGCCACGCCCCTAATGGCTATATAATAGGCTGCAGAGACCGGAGACCGGCATAATCACCGGGACAGCGTCGGAGGAGGACCGGAGGAAGAAGACCAGAGGAGGCAAAAGAGCAGAAGCTAAAGAGCAGAAGAGGGGAGAAGAGCGGAGAGGAGAAGACCAGAGTGGGGCTACCCTCAAATTCCATACCATACCAGACGCCGTTTTTTTTCAGATGCCGTTTTTTTTTGGCGTGGAGTTCCCCCTCAAGATTCTCACAGTGCAAGTCGCACCGCAAGTCGGATCAGGACGGATCATCCTGATCCGACTTGCGGTGCGCCTTCCATTCAAATCAATAGGCTGCCATAGGGAACCATTGATTTTGAATGGAAGAAAAAAAACGTATAACGTGGCTTAACGCACCTTAAGCAACGTTATTCAGCCTTTTGCAGCGTCAGGCGTTTTTACAGCTTGACGCTGCAGCTCCAGAACGCACTGGTCCTGGGGTTTTTTTGCAGCTATTAAACGCCTATGCCATTTGGAGCTCCTAAAAGCTCTATGTGTGCATGAGGCCATAGAATAACATGGATGGGCGTTCTGCAGCTGCAAAAAAAAATGTCTGACGCTGCTAACAGCAGCTCCAAAAACGTCCAGTGTGCATGAGGCCTTATAGACGGAAGTTCATTCCTTTGATCTAAAAGAAGGAAATTATACATTGTGTTTATAGTTATCTCGCAGCCTGCTAGTATACTCCGCTTTTTAACTTTTACCTACAGGTAAGCCCTATAATAAGGCCTATAACAAGGCTTACCTGTAGGTAAAATAAATATCTCTTAAACCTGCAAGTGACACCCAGAAGAGACACCGAAGGAACATGACAGCTCCCTCAGCGGTGTCCGGGGCGACCGTGTGGGGGCTTTGTTCTAAGGTATTTCATAATGTGTTAGTCTGCGATGCATACCAGCACATTATGCCATTGTCCTGGATAAAACCGCTTTAACAATGTTGATCATTTGCTGGATGCACTTTTTTTTTTTTTTAAACATGTACAGTTGTGTTCAAAATTATTCAACCCCCCAATGCTGTAAAGGGTTTTAGGGAATTTAGTGTACATTTGTAATTGTATTCATAATGAAATCCTACAAGGACTTCTTAAAGAACCATATGCAACTAAAATGACATCAATTGGTTTTGTAATACAGTAGTAAATGTTTATTTTGTGAATTCTTCATTGACACAATTATTCAACCCCTTAAAGACTACCACTCTGAAGAACAGAGGTTCATTGAAGTGTTTTCAATCAGGTATTGAAAACACCTGTGGATGTCAGGGAGCAGCAATAAAGCGTAATAAGCACCAATTAGGCAGCTTTAAAATAACTGTGATACTCCGCTCCTTCTAGACATTTACTGGTGTGGTTACAAACATGGTGAAGTCAAGAGAATGGTCCAGGAAGACAAGAGAAGAGGTGATTACTCTTCACAGGAAGGGCAATGGCTAAGGGAAGATTGCAAAGATGTTAAACATACCAAGAGACACCATAGGAAGCATCATTCGCAAATTCAAAGCAAAGGGCACTGTTGAAACGCTACCTGGTCGTGGCAGAAAGAAGATGCTGACCTCGACTGCTGTGCGCTACCTGAAGCGTAGAGTGGAGAAAAGTCCCTGTGTGACTGCTGAGGAACTGAGAAAAGATTTGTCAGATGTGGGTACTGAAGTTTCTGCTCAGACAATACGGCGCACACTGCGCAATGAAGGCCTCCATGCCAGAACTCCCAGGCGCACCCCCTTGCTGTCTCCAAAGAATAAGAAGAGTCGACTGCAGTATGCCAAAAGTCATGTGGACAAACCACAGAAGTTTTGGGATGGTGTTCTGTGGACTGATGAAACAAAATTAGAACTGTTTGGGCCCATGGATCAACGCTATGTTTGGAGGAGGAAGAACAAGGCCTATGAAGAAAAGAACACCTTGCCTACTGTGAAGCATGGCGGGGGGTCACTCATGCTTTGGGGGCTGTTTTGCCTCTGCAGGTACAGGGAAGCTTCAGCGTGTGCAAGGTACCATGAATTCTCTTCAGTACCAGGAGATATTGGATGACAATGTGATGCAGTCCGTCACAAACCTGAGGCTTGGGAGACGTTGGACCTTTCAACAGGACAATGATCCCAAGCATACCTCCAAGTCCACTAGAGCATGGTTGCAGATTAAAGGCTGGAACATTTTGGAGTGGCCATCACAGTCACCAGGCTTAAATCCGATTGAGAACCTCTGGTGGGACTTAAAGAAAGCAGTTGCAGTGCACAAGCCTAAGAATGTGACTGAACTGGAGGCTTTTGCCCATGACGAATGGGCGAAGATACCCGTAGATCGCTGCAAGACACTTGTGTCAAGCTATGCTTCACATTTAAAAGCTGTTATAACTGTAAAAGGATGTTGTACTAAGTACTAAGATTGAATGTCACTTGGGGGTTGAATAAAACTGATAATGATGTGAGCACAGAAAAGACATTTGTGGTTATTTCACTATAAATATTATGTTATATTTGTCTGACCTACAGGTGCCTCTTTGATTTAATTGTAAGCAGGATGACTGAATGATCAAAATCAATGTCAAACTGGCCAAAACAATCAATTTCAGTGGGGGTTGAATAATTTTGAATACAACTGTAAATGAGCAGAGAACGGCTCTGTAAGAATCGAGGAAATGCTGTTTTAAGATTGTGGGGGGGGGGGGGGTGAATCAGGATCACAAATCTTTAATGAGTAGTCGTGAGACCCCCCTCCACTAAATATAGACCCCCCCCCCGCAAGTATAGTCCACCCTCAGTATAGACCGCCCTTCCTCAGTATAGACTCCCTACACCAAATCTAGTCCCTCTCAGTACAGACCCCCCTCCCTTAGTACAAACCCCCATCAGTATAGATCTTCCTTCCCCTTATGCACCTGGGCAGCTCGGTGTGCAGCCACTCCCCCACTGAGAGTTGCTTGCTCAGACTTTCACGCCCTGGGCAGCGGGCCTGTGACAGGAGGCAGCCGCAGCAGTGAGACTGAGGAGTCCCACTCAGGGCTAGCATGGCTCTGGCATGTTCTGGCTGAAAAGAGCCCTTACCTCGGGACCCAGGACCCTCCGCTATTCTCGGGATGGTGTCACCCCTCGGTGGGTATCACCTGGGTGTGGGCTGAACCCCCATAGCGATGCCACTGTGGACACTCATTGATAAGAAGTGTCAGGATTAGGCACACCTGGGACCCATTTACACCATAGAGGTTTCCCGGAAGCTGCATGTTGGCTTGGATTGTAATGGTTTCGGAACCTCAATCAGGTTCAAAATAGATTCCTTGCTGCTGGATCTGATTAGATAGGTAATTAGAGTGCATGCACGAGGATATCATAGACTGACGCATTGTTCAGGTAAATGATACTTCTTGTTTATTCCTAATGGACAGCCTATTATATAGTTAGTAGGCGGTGTCATATGTTAGTACGTCATAAGCATAATATTAGCATAATACTGATTATTTGCAGCTTTCTGATTAGTCAGGTCCATTACAAGGTGGTCCCCTTTGAGTTTATGAATGTTATCTTCTCTTGAAGGCACTGTGCCAAGGATCCATCTTTCTTCTAACATTCCATCGTCGGTGGTGGTGGTGGTGGTGGGGGGGGGGGGGGGGGGGGGTGTATCTAGTAACGGCCATTTTGAGTAAGGAAGACAGAAAAAGAAATGTACATGTATAGAAAAATAGACATTTTGCTTAATTCACAAGTGTTCATCACATTCCTTCACAGGATGAGGCCGGATCCACACTAAAAAGACTCGGGGACATTTCACACTATGTGTGGTGACCGCATGGTAAAACTTCTGTCACTGCAGGGAGACACCGGAGACAATTGTTTCCTAAGTGTCCCATTCTCACTGCAACACAGGCTACCCCTGTACTGCAACATGCTGCATTTTACTGCACCACACCGACCCAAATTACACTGCAATCACAATTCATTCCAATGCATCGTGCCGCCTGACATTGCAGAGAATGAAGTGTATATTTTGTACACTTTAAATGAAACTGGTGCAATAAAAAGGGACAGCGTGCTGCGCTGAATCATGCACCACACTAGCCAGTGGGCAATGCAGCGCGGGCAGAACATTGAATCACTCTGGTTGCTCTGCGATTTAGCATTGTACATGTGTGAATTCACCCTTACAGAAATTAGACATTTTATAACTCATCTTTATGTTTTAGTGCTCTTCTGTATTGCTTTATTTTACATGTTGTTGCAAACAAAATAAAGAATAAAAAACGCACTGTAAGGCTCGGGTCACACTACTGCAATCTGATTTTGATCTGATTTCAGTACGATTGCAATTTTCTTGTGTTTTGGATGTGATTTGCATATTGAATGGGGAAAAAATGCGCTGTTATTCACATCAAAGTAGTACAAGAACCTTTTACAAAATCGCACCACACAGAGTTGCATTGATGTGAATGATTTCCATTGTCATGCAATTCTGTGTGATTTAGGTTGGATGTGAAATTGCACGTGTGATACAGGCCTAAAACAGAGCGCAATTTACTGCACCATACTCACCATTATTCTTCTATTACATTCAGCTGTTGGGAGTTATTGCATGCAATCCCACCATTTATTATCATAAATTGTCCCTCAGTGATTGCAAGCTCTGTGTGTGCAACCATCTGCACACTCATAGGGCCACAATGCAGGAGTACGGCAAGGATTTATCTCTGCTCTTTACTTTCATAAATCACTATAAGTGTCCGTCTCTCTGTACAGCAGGTATAATAAAGCTGCAATGCTGCCAATTGTATAATGTTACTGTCATACATCATTGTGACACTACAAGACCCAATCCCTCTTCCCAGTACTCCCCCCCCCCCCCCCCCCATGGTATTGTACTGGGACAGGACTGGCTGCCATTACATCATACATGATGGTGAGTGGAGATCAGAGATAAATGGAATGACAGTTCATAGATGGGATTGTTGTATTTAATAATAAATTCATATCATCTTTATCACATTGGAGGGATTATTTCAGTACATTGTTCTCTTCCCAGCATTCTAGTGTGTGATGTGTAGAGGATGTATATATAACCATCTGTATGTCTCTCTATCAGACAGTCACACTCTGCGATATTATAGAACCGGAGTCTCCTCTCCGGGATCCGGACTCCCTCAGTTCTCTTCTGTCGGATATGTGGATGATCGGGAGATAACAAATTATAACAGTGACACCCGGCAGCGTCTTCCCAAGACTGAGTGGATGAAAAAACTGGAACCTGAATACTGGGAGGAGAACACACAGATAAGTCGGGGTGCTGAGGCTGTTTACAAATACAGTGTACAGACATTGATGAAGAGATACAACCAGACTGGAGGTGAGACAATTCTTACATTTCTATTTCTTTATTACACCGAATACAAACTCTGCAGACAGGATACAGGGGGGGAGGGGAGAGATGAGACATTCTATGAGACAGATTTATAGAAGATCACAGCTTGATGAATAAATTCCTCCCTCCTCTGATCAGAATTATCATCACATCTATAAAATATACAAAACTACTTCTAGGAATCCTGGAGTGAGAGAGATATGGAGGCCGCCATAGCTGACCTCTAAGGCCTCATGCACACGGGACGATTTTACAGCATATATTTTTGGTGTCAGATGTTTCTTCCTGCAGCCAGTAATCTCCCCCCATGTTCTCCTTTGTCTCCATGCACACACAGCCTCTTATCAGCAGTTTTTGGCAAGGGGGGTTTTCTGGCTGGAAAAAATCCCAGAATTAGTGGGATCTGAGAGGAGATTTTCAGCTGTAAAAACGCTCTAAGGCCCCTTTCACACAGGCGGACCGTTCAGATACGCCTGTCCGTTTTTTTGGCGGATCTGAACGGTCCCCCCATGCATTCCTATGGGGCATCGGATGTCAGCGGAGACATGTCCGCTGACATCCGACCCGATCCGTCAAATCTGGACAGATGGAAACCCTATTTTCCATCCGTCCAGCGGATCGGATCGGATGGCATCGGATGAGAATAGAGGTAGCCTTTAACAACCAGGGGGAACCTGATCCCTCCTCCTTAGAGCCACTCAGCAACCTGTTTAAACAACATAAAAAATTGGTGCTAAAATCCCTAAATAGAAAATGGGACACTGCGTCCCTCCAATCCCATATTTCACACCAGATTATACCCAGGGGACTTAGGGAGAGACTAATCCCCGCTCAACACCTGCATACCCCCAGATTCCTGGAAGTGGGGAAAAAGGACTGTATTGCCAGAGGCATACAGGTGATGAATTTAATCATAGAGGAGGAGAAACTACAGTTACAGGATCTTCAAACCGAGATAGAAGCTAGTTCAGCTGCCCTTGAACACTACAAAGATAAAGATGAGTTTCACAAACTCAACGATAATCTTAAAAAAGAGGTAGAAAAAACTCAGAAGAATCTAAAAACCAACAAACAGAATAAATTCAGACAAAATATTATCGATTGCAAGAGTGAAGATCTCTTCAATCCAACCATAAATAGAAGCAGGAGAAGGTCTAGAGGAAAATCTAGGAGAATTAGAAACCCCAGCTGGTACAGGGGACAATCATCCGGAAGTGAATCGGACACAGGTGATAAATCTGTGTCTTTTTTAGTACCGGGAACAGACTTACAACCCGACGATATACATCCCCAGCAACTAGAACCACCAAGGGGTCCCCAAAGGGAGAAGGTAAATCCGAAAATCAAAAGCGGAGAGGGCCAACACAAAGTGGGTCCACTAAGGTCCACGAGGTCCAACAGCCTCAAAAAACACAGATAAATTCAGCTCCAGGTGACCTCAAAGTCGTAAACCTCTCCGATTTTGATTTTGATTTGTTAGGCTACTAAGCAAGGGACTATCTTTTGCACCAACCTCCGCGATGACCGAATTCGAGGTCTTCAAGGACGTCTCTCTCTTCCTTAGGAAAGTTATTTTTAAGATTTGGCATAGTGGGGAAAGAGAAAACTCGGATAAAGATGTTCCCCTATCTGAGGAAGACACCGAGTTAATAGAAATACTCACTTCCCTACTTCTGGAAGGTGAAGAGACGGATGAGGAAACTAAAATCAAAGATCTAGTCAGAAGAGATGCAAATTTACGTATAAAATCCACAAAAATGCCCTCCCTCTCTAAACACAGAAATATTAAGGTCTTTCTGGACTTGGTCCGTGAGGACCTGGGTAAAATTAGGTGGCAGAGGGACGGAACCGATAACATGTCCAAGGAGGAACGAATAGCCTTGAGGGAATTGGCAGAGGCACCCAATGTTGTTATAAAGGGCAGTGACAAGGGAGGAAATGTGGTACTACTGAGCGAAGACATGTACGTTAAGGAAATTCAGAGACAGCTGAGTGATACCAGCACTTATAAGAAGCTCAGAAATAGTCCCTTTCCCTCCCTTGTCTCTGCCCTTAACTACAAGATTTCTCTCGCGAAAGAAGCTGACCTAATCTCCAAAAAAGAGCCGAACACCTGACGGTTAAAAACTACAACATCCCTACATTCTATATTATTCCCAAACCACACAAGTCCCTAAGCAATCCCCCAGGGAGACCTATTGTTTCGGCAATAGGGGGTCCCCTTGAAAAAACAGGGAAGTTTATAGATGCCCTTATTAAGGACCTGGTGACTAGCCTACCCTCATTCGTGCAGAATACGAGGGATGTACTCAGGAGACTGTCAATGACCCCTGCTATGCACAACATCTTGTTAGTAGGTATAGACGTGGAAAGTCTATACACGTCGATCCCTCACGAATGGGGTCTTAGGGCTGTCACTCACTTCCTTGAATGCAAATTTCCGGACCTTGGGGCCCACAACGAGTTCGTTGTGGAACTCTTGGATTTCCTGCTACATCATAATTATTTTCAATTTCTGAATTTATTTTATCAACAGATCAGAGGCACATCGATGGGGGCCCCGTGGGCTCCGGCCTACGCGTGCCTCCATCTTGGACTCTGGGAGGAGCAGGTAGTATATCCATCCCCAATGTACCTCAGCCACTCTCTTATGTGGCTGAGGTACATTGACGATGTCCTGCTCCTCTTGGGAGGAACCCCCTCTGAACTTGACCAATTTATCAATGAGCTGAACGAAAACGACCGGAACATTAAACTCACTTACACCGTGACCCCAAATCATCTACCCTTTTTAGATTTGTTAATTTCGTTAGAGGATGGAAGGATTAAAACCACGACCTACCGCAAAGACACGGCTGCCAACACATTGTTGGTAGCTGACAGTCACCACCCCAGACACCTTATCGAGAGTATACCCGTAGGACAGTTCCTTTGGTTGAAAAGAAACTGCTCCGATCCTGCAGACTATCAGACGGAGGCCAGGCAGCTGCATAAATGTTTTAGAGAGAGGGGATATACACATAAAACAATAAGAAAGGCACGCAAAAAGGTGGCCCTTAAACCAAGATCAACCTTACTGGGTGGCCAGGATAACACTATTGCAAGTTCATGTTCTGATGAAATTGCATATCCACGCATTATAACTCCCTATGGTACCCAATGGGAACAGGTAAGAACAGTCCTCTCGAGACATTGGCAAGTGTTGACAGTGTCGCCACTGATTGAGCGAATAGTGGGCCCACGGCCCCTGCTCACGGCCAAACGGGCCAAAAATCTGAAGGACACCTTATGTCACTCAGAGTTCGTCCACTCAAAAAGTGGTGAAAGCTGGCTAACATCCTTGCCACGTCTGAAAGGGATGTTCCCATGTGGACGTTGTTCCATATGCAAATCAGTAATCAAATCTAAATCCTTTATGAGTTGCAACGGACAAAAGGAATTCACAATTAATAGCTTTATAAATTGCCAGACTGAGCGAGTGATAAATCAGCTAATTTGTCCCTGCAATAAGTCTTATATTGGTAAGACTAAACGCCAGTTAAAGACACGTATTGCGGAACATATCGCTGACGTCAAAAAGAAAGTAGACAACAAAACGGTGCCCCTTCATTTTCTTGAGCACCATGATGCCAACCCCGAGGGCCTAAGGGTTAGAGGCATCTATGCTTTAAACTTGCCAGCAAGACGAGAGGACTTCGATAATGTTCTTCTACAAAAAGAAAAAATGTGGATCTACAAAATGGGATCCCTGGTACCCCAAGGTTTAAACGTCGAGTTTAGCCTACATCCTTTTCTGACCTCGTAACTCTCGGGGTTGGCATCGTGTGTGCTGTACTGAAAATGATGGGACACGGAGACATAACTGATAACATCCCTGTTGTCTCTATGGTACCCCGAATTCACACCTGTTTTTCCCCCCACAGGCCATCTCCATTCTGGCAATATAGACCCTTATAACATCCTTGTAAAATTCCGGTATATACACAATACATTTTCATTCCCCCTGTGGGAAACATGGGATACCTCTGGTTTCTCTCTGCCCTTACCCACTAAGTCTTGTCCTCCGTTCTCCCGAGTCACCTCTATATACTATGCCTGGTTCAGGGCTTCCATAAATTAGGGACTCCTAAGTGGCCTCTACTGTTCTTTGTACTGCCCCAATCTGGCCATATCTATAGGAAATAATCAGTTCCACCTCAAATCTAAGGTATAGAACCTTAATGGAAACAGCGATGTACTTTTTTATACATATTCTTCTTTTTTATGCATATACCTATTACGTTTTGTCACTGTTGCAGCATTCTTAATCTGTACTGTTTTTCACTTGTTATTTTGGCCATTTCCCCATATGGTTTATTATGATCACTGTGATAGGGGGATTTACATCCTTTTCCTGCCTACCTTTGTGTAGCAAACACCTGTGTATACCTTTGTAAACCATGGGAAGTTTTGGCCATAACGCTGGGGGAATAGATCTCGCCATAAAGATACACTTGGGTGCTGTGTTAGCACAGCGACATCTGGTGGAGCATGGAGCAATGATGTTCCTTTAGCTCCATCAGATTTGCCTGATATACACACCAGTATTGAATGAACCAATTTTGACCAATCATTGATGGTATTAAACATGGCGCCATCTATTCCCACACTAGCTCTGAGGAAACCGACGTTGCAGTCGGTGAAACGCGTCAGCGTCCAGCGTTACCACATTGCACATCGTGTGATTGTTTGCCTCCTGACTCAGGATCCTCCGTCTATCCACTACTGGGCTGTTCCCCTGCACGCACCCGGCAGATCGCTAAACCAGATGTGACGCCAGCCGGTCACCTCCGACCTGGAAGTCCATCCCCAGCCGCCGGTGTAGCTTAACGCTTGGGTCGAACGCCCGAATGACGGCATCTTGGACCTGACAAACCGGGCAACGGGACTTCACCACTGACCTACATGACCTCTTTGCCTGACCCAATGGCACGACTCGTCCAGCTCATCTAGCCACCACCATTACAGGTAATTGCCGACTGTACACTTGTCACCCTGGTGATTCGGCCCCGCCACTGGGACCAGTACGGCCTCTCCGCTAGTAGGTGGACATTTATCAACTGAAATTTGCTGAATACAGGATTCGGTTTTCAAAACGATCTTCTCGATCTATATCATCACTATTGTGACTCCCGAAGCCTTCAACGGGAACTGTGCACTCCATAGTATTCTGTGATTGCTACTGAGGGGCTTCTATTTTATGGACTAACAGTGCCCTGTACACTCTTCACCTCCATCTAGCACAGATTTCGTTTGCTCCAGCATTGAATATCAGCATTTTACTTCAATTAAGTCACATTACTTTGCACTTCACCGTGCCTGCATCCTGGTATCAGTCTGCAATATAGTGGGATCATGAGCTCCTAGGTTATTTATGTGAGGTCCTCTCACATCACCATACACGGCAATCAACCTACATGGTATGTTGATGCCTGTCTGGTTCTGTGATAATATATTGTGTGGTGAGTCCCCACTGCACATGTGCTTGTGTGTATTTTAATGGTTTTTATTGTATTGTTATCCAGTGTCTCCTATGCCACCCTGATTTGTCTTCATTCATTTTGCTTTTTCAGGCATACGTGCCAAATAAAATGTATCACTTTTTATATTCACTTACAGTCTGGAGTGCCCTTAGTTGGTTTCTTTGTTTGAGATTGACAGACTATGGCCTGTTAACTCAAATCCTTTTTCTTTTTTTTTTTGTGGGAATTTAGTTTTGCTAAAAAAAAAATCTAAAAAACGCTTCTGCAAAAATGCTGACAAACTCCTTCTACAGCTTTCTATGGAGTTTTGCTAACATCCATTGTGGATGAGGCCTATACTCGGCTCCCTATCTGCCCGCCTCTCATCCTCATTCATTGCTTTCCATATATTTGGGGTCATGACCCCAGAACAAGAAGCTAGATTAAAGTGTAAGTCCAGTCAAAGCTTTTTTCTTAGTTTTGAATAAGGTGTGGAAAGGTAAGTACCCCTGCCAGGTTTTTACTCTCACTTCCTGTCCTACTGACTGCATTTTACCAAACCAAAAGTCAGGGAAATCTCTTACAGCAACACAGTTATAGATAAGTATGATTTTATTATTAGAGTAGAGGAAGGATAGAACTCATGTCAGATATTTCATTCTGTCTTTGTCTGTCGCAGAGTTTTCCTCACTTCCTGTTTTGGTTGTCAGCAGGACAGGAAATGAGCCGAATTCTCTGTAATGGAGCCCTGGGGAGCAATAAAAACTCTGCAGGAGTTGTAATCCTTCTTCACTCTCTCCAAAACTGGGAAAAAAGGTTATTGGCCGACTTATACTTCAAGACTTCGCTGTGACTTCACTTGCTGCATGCTTTTTGTGAGTGAATCAGAGTATTAGTGACAAAGGAAAGCCAGCCAACAGTTCTAGGAGAATGTCAGCAATGGGAGGCAGCAGACTTCTCTCAGTACAGGCTGTGTGTCTTATTTAACCCTTTGACAGCCATACAGATGTAATGCAGTACAGAATCATCATGATGACAGTTAAGGGGTAAAACGCGCTCAGTGCTGCAATAACAGTTGTGATCAGTTTCTGTTCTCCTCTGTATTAGTCCCGGTAATCTTTATCAGCCAATCAGAAAGTGAGGGGAAATATTACAATGACCAAGACAGCAAAAATCCCCTAATGGGGGTGTAACCCTTCCCTACTCCATCTAAAGACTAAAATAGTTTCATCTATACATACACTTTAATTAGATGAAGGTATGATGAGGTGCCAGTACATATCACAGCCTTATCAGCCTGGCTCTCAGGGGGCCACCCACTCTAAGTCCCGGTTCACATCAATGCAATTTGTCATGCAACTTTGTACTTCAAAGTTGCATGACAAGTCGCATCCCATGTATTTCAATCAGTGGATCTTAATTGCCAAAATTCAAGTCGCAGTAACAAAAAAGAAATGTTCCTGCACTACTTTTGTATGATTTTCAATGCGATCTGGCCCCATAGACTTTTATGTTCTCTCACAGAAGTCGCATCATTATAGATAAGAATGGCATTTTGAAGGATCTTTTTTTTTTTTTTTCAACCCTCCCCTCTCCTCCCTGGTCATCCTTGCTGCCTAAATCTCAATCACACCTGAGCATAGCAGAAACGCATCTTCCTGCTCGCATTTATTTGTGCTTTTTTTTCACGCCTAAAAACACATCGCACATAGAGCAACCCATTCACATAAATGGGCAGCCCTACACAGAACAAACGCCCCAAAGTAGCTCAAGAACCATTTTGGTTGTGAAGTGTCACACATTTGGGATTGTTTGTAGCACATTTTGTTACACAGCAGAACATGCGTCTGCTAACCACCATTGGGGTGTCAGTAACAATTAGTCTGAATTCACAGCTGTGCATTTCTGAACGTGCCGCAACCTGCACAGAACACATGCAATTTTCCTCATTTTTATGAAATGCGCGGCAAGCAGACATTGCTTTGTCATTTAGGCTGTGTTCACATCTGTGTGTTTTCAGACGCATGGCAGCCCACACAGTAAACGCACGACACGCATTAAGAAACACGCAGCTGCGAACACAACCTAAATTGCAATCCACGTTTTCTGTACGGGGTGCCGCACATTCAGAAATACGCAGATGCAAACGCAGTCTAAATAGCAGTGTTAATTTTGGCATCAAATTTCGATTTCGTTTTAGTTATAGTCTTTTGACTAAAATGCCATTTTAGTTTTAGTCGTATTTTAGTCATTTGAATCGTTTTAGTCATATTTTAGTCGACTAAAATCTCCAGTACATTTTAGTCAACTACAAATGGAATGGGTTTAGGTTAATTGTAATGCATTATTTAAGCATTTCCAAATTAATTGTATACTCCTGGAGTAAAAATTGTATACTCCTGGAGCACTAATAATATGTTATTATAAGGTTTGAACACGCACTACAGACACAGATTTAGCCCCCGTTCACATGCAAGCGACGCTACTTCGCGCCGTGACCTCGGAGCGGCCGCCACGGACTTCATAACATTGAAGTCTATGGCGGTCGCCTCCTGGTCGCCCCAAAGAAGCTCCGGACCCTTTTTCTAAGTCGGAGCGACTTGTTTGTTTTTTTTTTTAAAGCCTGTGGTGTGTGAAACACACTCAAAGGACTTAACAACGGTGCATAAAAAAGTGCACACACGCAAACGTGAGACACACAAAAAAGTGCACAAGGCGTACACACATGGCCCTCCTCCGAAGAGGAAGGGCCCTGACCCTGATCCCCCAGGGTGCGAAGCTCCTGACAGGGACTGAGGTACTCACTTAGGTCCACCCAGCCGAAGCCAGGCAGACCCCGTTCTCCAGGGGGACTGCCGAAACAGCCCACCCCAAGTACTAGGTGGGGCTCCCCCGAAGGGAGACCCCATGAGAGAGGGCGAACTAAGCCAAAAGGCCATATCCACCCCCTCCCAAGACTTTCAGGGCAGGCCCGAGGACCTACGCCATACTCATCGTGCAAGTGATCCAACCAAAAAGGGACAAACGTAACACACAACAAAGAAAAACAGAGTGGGGAGAAGGGAAGTGGAGAAGGGAAGTGGAGAAGGGAAGTGGAGAAGTGCTGGGTAGTGCCAAAGTGCAGGACCTTGGCAGGCCCCCCGGCCAGGAATAAAAAATTCCTCTGGTGCTGGCCAAAAGGCCCACCCCAAGAGGCAGGTGCTGACTTGTGTCACTCCTATTAGAACGGGTCCGCAGCTTCCCTATGGGAGGCGACCTGTGAGGCGACCAGGTCGCCTCACAGGTCACCTTAGTGTGAACGGGGGCTTAGCCATTGTGATAAATAACATCTTTATAAATAAAACCAAGCTTCATAAACAAACAGAAATATTGCTTTTTGACAAACTGAAGTGCAACTTTAAAATACAAAAAACCCAAAAAAACTATAAACTCCATTGACTGTAATGTCATTGCACAAATTACCTGAATATATTATCAACATTAAATATTAGGGAAGAATATAAGAAAAGCCTTTTTTATTAATTTTTTAGTTTTCAGCAGCTTAGTAGATGTCCCTTACTTATGCGGTGGTGCAATACATGTTTAACCACTTGCCGACCGGTCACTTTGACCGTACTGCGGCAAAGTGGTTCGTTATCGTCCAGCGACATAGTACTACATCACTGGACTCCTCCCCCTGTAGGTTTCATTCACAGCGGGAGTCGGTCCAGGAGAGGAGTGGCGGCAATGGCCGCTGCTCTTCCCCGATCGTCGGGGAATCTAGTTTGGAGATCCGCCCGCCTGTGTAAACAGAGCGGGCGGATCTCCTCAGTGACAAGGAGTGACAGATTGCAGTGTTCAGCATAGCTAAACCTGCGATCTGTCCCTGACTCACTCAGTAACCTCCCCCCACACACGTCAGTAAGCACCAGGCATACATTAACCCCTCCCTCTCCAATAAAATTAAGCCCTTCCCTCCCAGTGTCATTTTGCAGTAACCGTGCATATATATAGCACTGATTACTGTAGTAATGTCACTGGTAAGCCCAAAAGTGCCAAAAATGTCAGTCAAGGGTCCGATCTGTCCGCCGCGATGTCGCAGTCCTGCAAAAAAAAATCGCCATTACTCGTTAAAAAAAAAAAAAAAACACCAAAAATGACAGAAATCTTTCCCTTAGTGAGTAAACGTAATAACTTTTGCGCAAACCAATCAAAATACGCCTATTGTGATTTTTTTTTTACCAAACCTATGTAGCAGAAAACAAATTAGCCAAAAATTAAAAAAAATTTAGATTTTTACATTTTTTGGGGGGGAAATTTCATATAAAAAAATGTTAAAAATATTGTTATTTTTTCAAAATAAACGCTCTTTTTTTTGTTTATAGCGCAAAAAGTAAAAATTGCACAGGTGATCAAATACCAGTATACCACCAAAAGAAAGCTCTGTTTGTGGGAAAAAAAGGACATAAATTTAGTTTGGGTACGGCGTCGCACGACCGCGCAATTGTCAGTTAGAGTCGCACAGCGCCGAATCGCAAAAAGTGGCCTGGACGTAAGACAGCAAAATCCTCCGGTGGTAAAGTGGTTAAACTTTAATGTGCGATTATTACAGGCTCTGGATGGAATTGTGTTGCCGATTTAGAAATGGCCAGCAGAGGAGTGTTCATTTTGATGTCAATTTTCAATTTAGTTTTAGTTATAGTCTTATGACTAAAATGCCATTTTAGTTTTAGTCGTATTTTAGTCATCTGAATTGTTTTAGTCGACTAAAATTGTGTTAATTTAGTCGACAAAAACATTTTAGTTGACAAAATTAACACTGCTAAATAGGAACACGTGTGCATTGCTGCGCATTTTGGAAATGCACGCATTTGCTTCTGCTCGTTTCTGAAAGCGCAGCACCTCACACAGAAAACACGTGCTTTGCTGTGCATTTCCAAAATGTGTGGAAACGCATGTTGTGCTTACATTGCCATTTAGGCTGCATTTGCATCTGCGTGTTTCCAAGCATGCAGCAGTGAGCATCATGGAAAATGCACGCTTTGCTGTGCATATCAAAAATGTGTGGAAATGTGCCTCCAGCTTACATTATCATTTAGGCTGCGTTTTCATCTGAGCGTTTCTAAATGCACAGCAACCCGCATAGAAAATGTGCGTTATGCCGCTCACTTCCAAAACATGTGTCGCTCCTGTATTACCATTTGTTTACATCTGTGCCTTTCTGAGCGCACGACAACCCTCAGGAAAACGCATGCTTTGCCACGTATTTTGAAAATCTGCCACACGCACATCACAACTACATTACTATTTGTATCTGCGCATTTCCAAACGCATGGCAACCCGCACAAAAAAAAGTACGCTTTGCTGCACATTTACATAACACTCGGCAATGTGCATCATGTCTGTGTTACCATTTTAGGCTGTGTTTTCATCTGCGTGTTTCCGAACGCATGGCAACCCACAAGAAAATGTATGCTTTGTCATGCATTTAGAAAATGTGCAACAATGTTCGCCACGCTTTCGGTACCATTTAGGCCGCATTCACATCTGCGCATTTCAAAACACATGACAACCCACACAGAAAACGTGAACTTTGTTTTGTGTCTCATAAACACGTGGCAACTTGCGTCACGCTTGCGTTACCATTTATTCACATCTACACCTTTTCCAAACACACGACAACCTGCAAGAAAAATCATGCTTTGCCTTGAATTTCAAAAATGTGCGGCAATGTGTGTCATGCTTGCGTTACCATTTAGGCTGCATTCACATCTGTGCGTTTCCAAATGCACAGCAACTCGCACAAAAAACATGCACTTTTTCGCACGTTTCAGAAACGCACATCACAATTGCTTTGATTTCATGGAAACAAGTGTGATGTACATTTCTGAAATGTGTGGTAAAGCATGCGTTTTCTGTGCGGGTGACATGCAGATGTAAATGCGGCCTAATTGTTAATGCCCCCCCATCAGAGTTAGCAGATGCGTGCAAAATGAGATCTGTAAAAATGTGACACTTCATGACTGACAATGTTCTAGAGCTACTTTGGGGCATTTGTCACGCATGTCGGGCAGTTCATTCAAACTCTTCAAAAACATGCAAAAATGGGAGCGGGAACATGCGATTCTGCTACACTCAGGTGTAAATGGAATGTGCTTGGGAGGAAAGTTTTTAGGCAGCAAGGATGACCAGGGAGGAGAGGTGAGGGTAAAAAAAAAAACACTGATCCATCAAAGTCGCAGAGGAATGCTTCTTATCAGTTGAAGTCGCAGGGAAGTGGTACAGCAAAGTCACGCTGGAAATGGTGCGACTTTCATGTCACACAAGTGTGACCCAGCCGGGGATAAATCCATATTACAATTCTAATGTGACATAGTTGGAGAATACACATCGCTCCTCTCACCTGACCTATGGATAGGATGCACAGAGCAATGCATTGTGGGAGGGTACATGCATTTCCTCCAATACCAGGGAATTGGGATGTCACATTTGAGGGTCCCAGGGACCTCTGATTGTGATTATGGTGTGTGACCCCTCTTGGTGCTTCTGTTTATGGGACATTTTGATTGGGTTTTACACAAATAGTAGAGGTTATTCACTAAGCAAAGTGAAAGTTATTACATGAATGGAAGCAGTGTGTACTTTAAGCAACCAATCACATGCTTGCAAAAGGTGAATATTCCAGGTGCACACAGGACACACCCACTGTAGAGTGAGGGGAATGATTTCCTCCATGCACAGCTGACTTCCAGTCTGGGGCCTCCATAGAGAAGTATGGATGTCGGTCCCCTGTCAGGTCTCCTGTGTGTATTATACATGGAGGACCCCCAGAAATGACACAACATAGACTGCTCCCCCCAGCAGATGTATAATGTGGAATCTCCCATTCCTGTTCTGTGGGGGGGGGGGGGGAGTATTACAGACATATTTAGTCAGTCTTCTACAGGAAGCATTCTGTGATTGGGACTGTCTATGTATGAATAGTATAAGATGGATGAGGAAGGTGTACAATGGCCGTGTATTGTCTCTCAGGTGACACCAAGAGGTGATTATTGAGGAGATGTCGGTTCTCTTTCTGGATTTCCTGTCACATGATCTCTCTGTACAATCTGCAGCCATGAGCAGGGAAAATATTCTAATTATTCCATAATCCACACATCCCGTGTCACCATCACTGGGGGAGGGGTCATCTACAGTGCCTTGCAAAAGTATTCGGGCGCCCCCTTGAACTTTGCAACCTTTTTCCACATTTCAGGCTTCAAACATAAAGATATAAAACTGTAATTTTTTGTGAAGAATCAACAACAAGTGGGACACAATCATGAAGTGGAACGAAATTTATTGGATATTTCAAACTTTGTTAACAAATAAAAAACTGAAAAATTGGGCGTGCAAAATTATTCAGCCCCTTTACTTTCAGTGCAGCAAACTCTCTCCAGAAGTTCAGTGAGGATCTCTGAATGATCCAATGTTGACCTAAATGACTAATGATGATAAATAGAATCCACCTGTGTGTAATCAAGTCTCCGTATAAATGCACCTGCACTATGATAGTCTCAAAGGTCCGTTTAAAGCGCAGAGAGCATCATGAAGAACAAGGAACACACCAGGCAGATCCGTTGTGGAGAAGTTTAAAGCCGGATTTGGATACAAAAAAATTCCCAAGCTTTAAACATCCCAAGGAGCAGTGTTCAAGCGATAATATTGAAATGGAAGGAGTATCAGACCACTGCAAATCTACGAAGACCTGGCCGTCCCCTCTAAACTTTCAGCTCATACAAGGAGAAGACTGATCAGAGATGCAACCAAGAGGCCCATGATCACTCTGGATGAACTGCAGAGATCTACAGCTGAGGTGGGAGACTCTGTCCATAGGACAACAATCAGTCGTATACTGCACAAATCTGGCCTTTATGGAAGAGTGGCAAGAAGAAAGTCATTTCTTAAAGATATCCATAAAAAGTGTTATCTAAAGTTTGCCACAAGCCACCTGGGAGACACACCAAACATGTGGAAGAAGGTGCTCTGGTCAGATGAAACCAAAATCAAACTTTTTGGCAACAATGCAAAACGTTATGTTTGGCGTAAAAGCAACACAGCTCATCACCCTGAACACACCATCCCCACTGTCAAACATGGTAGTGGTGGCAGCATCATGGTTTGGGCCTGCTTTTCTTCAGCAGGGACAGGGAAGATGGTTAAAATTAATGGGGAGATGGATGGAGCCAAATACAGGACCATTCTGGAAGGAGGGGATATCGAGTACAATCTCAGTATTTGCAGATGACACTAAACTAGGCATGCCGATATCTTCTATGCAGGATGTAGAAACCTTACAAACGGACCTGAACAAAATAACGGGGTGGGCAACTACATGGCAGATGAGGTTTAATGTTGATAAATGTAAAGTAATGCACTTGGGGGCCAAAAACCAGAAAGCAAGCTACTCACTATGGGGGGAACCTCTGGGTGAGTCTAGGATGGAAAAGGACTTGGGGGTACTGGTAGACAACAGGCTTGGCAGTGGCATGCAATGCCAAGCTCTTGCAAGTAAAGCCAACAGAATACTGGGATGTATAAAAAAGGGGATTCACTCCAGAAATAAAGAGATTATTCTTCCACTCTTCAAGACTCTGGTCCGGCCACATCTGGAGTATGCTGTCCAGTTCTGGGCACCGGTCCTCAGGAAGGATGTGCTGGAACTGGAAAGAGTCCAGAGAAGGGCAACAAAAATAATTAGGGGAATGGAGGACATCTGCTATGAGGAAAGACTACAAGCACTGAACCTATTCTCTCTGGAGAAGAGACGATTGAGGGGGGATATGATATCAATGTACAAATACTGTACTGACGACCATAGCATAAGGAACAAACTATTCAGAGTAAGGGAATACAATAAGACACGTGGCCACTCACTAAAACTAGAGGAAGAGCGGTTTAACCTTAAAATGCGTAAGGGGTTTTTCACTGTGAGAGCGGTAAGGATGTGGAATTCTCTTCAGTATCAGCAGGGAGCATTGATAGTTTCAAAAAACTGTTAGATGGACACCTTAGAGACCACAACATACAGGGGTATACAATGTACGGTTAAAAGCAAACACACACACACATCATAGGTTGAACTGGATGGACTGTTGTCTTTTTTCAACCTCACTAACTATGTAACTATGTAACTATGGAAGAAAACCTGATGGAGTCTGCAAAAGACCTGAGACTGGGACGGAGATTTGTCTTCCAACAAGACAATGATCCAAAACATCAAGCAAAATCTACAATGGAATGGTTCACAAATAAACATATACAGGTGTTAGAATGGCCAAGTCAAAGTCCAGACCTGAATCCAATCGAGAATCTGTGGAAAGAACTGAAAACTGCTGTTCACAAACGTTTTCCATCCAACCTCACTGAGCTCGAACTGTTTTGCAAGGAGGAATGGGCAAAAATTTCAGTCTCTTGATGTGCAAAATTGATAGAGACATACCCCAAGCGACTTACAGCTGTAATCGCAGCAAAAGGTGGCGCTACAAAGTATTAACTTAAGGGGGATGAATAATTTTGCACGCCCAATTTTCAGTTTTTTATTTGTTAAAAAAGTTTGAAATATCAAATAAATTTAGTTCCACTTCATGATTGTGTCCCACTTGTTGTTGATTCTTCAAAAAAAAATTACAGTTTTATATCTTTATGTTTTGAAGCCTGAAATGTGGCAAAAGTTCGCAACGTTCAAGGGGGCCGAATACTTTTGCAAGGCACTGTACACAGTGAGTAATTGGCTGGTAGAAAATGGAGGGAAACAGCAGCCAATGAGATGATGATCTGAAGATGTCACACCTGGTTGGTGAATAGAAATGTTTTTGTCGCGTCAGAACAGCCAATCAGTGATGAGTGTAACGAGGGGGTGGGGGTTTTTTTCTCTAGATAGTAAGAGTAGGTTTTGCCTTGTCCCTATTTTGAACAAGAAAATGGGGTGTTTGGTGTCTCAGGCCAAGGTAGTGGGACTTTTAGGGCAAGTAATAATATTACTACAAGTAAAAGTAAAAAAAATATAGTATCGGATTTATTCCGTTGTACTTAAGGCATAATGATATATACATACATTCCAATAAGGTGGAGATATGTGTTTTGGGTATAGGCCCAATGTGATAAAGATAGAAAAAGAAAAACGATTCGAGGGAATCTGTGACATATGTGATAGTTTGTGACAAAATTAGGGATAATAATCTCTGTGTTTCCTGTGTAGTCCAGGAAGTAGTAGTTCACAGAGTTTATCCCTGAATCTGACGCGTTTCGGCTTTCTTTAAGCCTTTCTCAAAGATTTTTGTCACCCAGCTGAAATATATAAAATCAATAACATATCTGTTATTGTAAATATTCATGTAGAAAAATACTGGAGTTTTAGTATAAAATATTTAAGTACATACACTATGGGACCTTGCTTCAATAGACCAATCTCTGTGTCCTCTGAGCCTGCTACAAGGAGTCGTGGGGTACCTCTGTCTGGAAGGATATGTGAGTGTAAGTATTATTTTTATTTTGGATATTGATAGCCTGAAGTTATTCAATAATTACCATTTACTCACGCATTCAATATAGGTGTTCATATATGGTGGCTTGGTGGTAATCCAGCAAAGTCCTGCGTGATCCTTTTCTAAAAAGTCATAATGTATATATATATGTATGTAAGGAGGGTTTTTTCACAATAGTAGTATTTGTTTATTTATGCAGAATTTTATATCCGCCTGGACCAACTTACATATGGTGGATTGCAGGATGGAAGATTCCAATGCCGCGAGTAGGTTTGCAGCCTTGCT
Source organism: Pelophylax lessonae (assembly GCF_965119305.1). Classification (NCBI taxonomy): domain Eukaryota; kingdom Metazoa; phylum Chordata; class Amphibia; order Anura; family Ranidae; genus Pelophylax; species Pelophylax lessonae. The sequence goes on along the minus strand of NC_138774.1, from coordinate 45,088,554 downwards.
TCAATATGCCATACTAAAGGAACTATAAATAATATAATTCCTATTATATACATTGGTGGTCAGTGGTGAGTATTTTATTAAAGACTTACATTTGAGCAGATGTGGTAAGGTATGGTAGGAATTTCTCCACCGCAGCGGTCCGTGTCTCTCCTGTTCCCTCGCTAGGAGGGATGTGAAGGGAGACGCCGGCTCCCCGGCCTTTTAACGCTGAAAGAAAACATTTCGCATGGACAAGAGGACATAGTCCCGGTTAAACATCATAAAATTTTCTTAAGACCAAGAATAAACAAAGACGGTGGTCCAAAATCACAAAAGGCTTTTTTAGGGAAACAACAGAAGAAGCAGACCCAAGCCACATAATTGAAACTAGGGAACTCACCATCATCAATCTGTCCAAACATAAATTAACAGATGACCAGACGGAGGTTCTAACATTAGGCCTATCCTTTTGCCCTAATAAGGCAACGGACAGATTTGAAACTATAAAGGACATAAACCTTTTTGCACGAAAATTACTTTTAAAAGTTATGTATAGCAAAAAGCCTACAACTGAAGAACCACAGACAAAATTATCCGCAGCAGAATTTAGAGCCATCCGTGATCTAAACCTGCTGTTGGAGGAAGGGGGTCTAGAGGACTGGACGGATGATGACACCAACTTAGATAGCGAAGAGGAGGATCAGGAAACAAATCCTTCACAGGAAACATCCCTAAAAAAATTCAAGAAAAAATCACACCTCTTTCCACCTTTGAACACAAATCCGGCAATTGCACTATTTGTGAGAGAAACCAGCAAGGAGATCAACCAATTGAAAGACCGAGGAAAAACACAAAACCTCACGGAATCACAGAGAAAAGCATTAAAAGAATTACAAGAAAATGAGAAAATCACAATAAAGCCCTCGGACAAAGGAGGCAACATCGTATTAATGGATAATGAGCAATATAAAATGATGTGCCAAAAAATCCTGAATAACAACAAATGTTATAAGAAAATATTACCTATAATCTTGGAAACTTTCAAAGAAGATTTCTATAAAAAATTAGACAGGGCCTTGAACGAGGGCACAATAACAGAAACATTATGGTCATATATGAGGACCGAACACCCCAGGACCCCTACTTTTTATGCGTTACCCAAAATACATAAAAGCAGAGACGACCCTCCCGGGAGACCAATTGTATCGGGAAATGGTAATCTCACAGAAACAACTAGTAAAGTCATCGACGCATACCTCAAACCCCATGTGACTAAACTTCTATCGTATCTAAAAGATACAGTACACCTACTTCAAATTCTAGATGGACTAACAGTACCAGAAGATGCCCTCCTTATTACCATTGACGTCGAATCTCTTTATAATAACATCCCTCATAAAAAAGGAATAGAGATAATTAGACAAGCTCTTATGCAACAGAGTGAACGGGACAATAAGTTCAATGAATTTATTATAATGATGTTGGAATACATTCTAAATCATAATGTATTCACCTTCGATGGTACTTATTATCTGCAAACTTGCGGTGTCGCGATGGGCACTAGTTGTGCTCCATCGTATGCGAACATTTTTCTAGGAGCCTGGGAAACGGAATTCCTGGCGGAAGAAAAAAATAACATCTTTGTAAACAATATATTACTGTGGCAGCGATTTCTGGACGACATCTTCATTATCTGGTCAGGACCAGAGAAGTTAATTAAGGAGTGTCTTAAAACGATGAACAATAACACCTATAACATGTTCTTTACACTCAATTATGATAGAAACAAAATTGCGTTTCTAGACACGTGGATATTAAAAGAACCCAATGGAACCATCAAAACGACCCTTTATCGTAAGGAAACAGCAGGAAATTCAATCCTACATGCGTCAAGTTTCCACCCAATATCTTTAAAAAAAGCAATTCCGTATAGCCAATTTTTAAGGCTAAAGAGGAATTGCACCAAAGATGACGACTATCAGAAAGAAGCCAACCTCCTAAAAGGAAGATTATTGGAAAGAGGATACTCCAAAACCACACTTAGAAAAGCCTTTAATAAGGTCAAACAGCAAGAGAGGCAAGAAATACTCTTTAAATCTAAAGAGGCACACACAAATAAGGAACAAGGGGAAAAAACCCGCATTATTTTGCGGTTTACAAACGAACATCAGAAAATCAAACAAATTCTTCAAAAGCATTGGACAATCCTAAACGAAGATCCTGTGGTAAAACATTTTGTGACAGACAACCCGTTGGTCACCTATAGAAAGGCCGGCTCCCTCAAACAAAATCTAACACATAGCGAATTCAAAGAAAAAAGGAAGGACCCTTGCAGAGATAAGGGCACATACCCCTGCGGCACTTGTGCGCAGTGCAAAGTAATTAAAAAATGCACAGATACCATCCTCCCAAACGGTGAGAAATTTACACCCCGCCACTATGTAAATTGCAAGACTAAGGGGGTCGTGTACCTTATGAGGTGCGAATGCGGGTCATATTATGTTGGTAAAACCAAACAGGAAATGGGCAAAAGAATCAACAAGCACATACAAAGTATGGAAATATGTAATTTCCATTTACCACTTGGTAGGCACGTCAAGTATATCCACAACAATAAAATGCCAAAAGTGACATTCATCGCTTTAGAGAGAATACACATACCACAGCGCGGAGGCGATTGGAACAAAAAGCTTCTCCAAATGGAGATGCGATGGATTAGACGTCTGAATGCCACCAAATATCCTGGATTAAATGAAACAGAAAGTTTTAGACCATTCCTTGAAGGCTTTGCCTCTGGGAAAACGGACTAAAATTAAATATGATACCTGAAACGAGGATTGTCCTTAAAGTAGCAACCTATAGCTTTAAAACTCTAATTCTAAACCATCCATCCCCCCATTTATTTATTTGTAAAATTGTGATAGAAACTTCCCCCACTTAACTAATTAGTGACCATACCTTTAAAATCATCTTGGAAACAAATCCCAGATATAAACATCCTTTCTGGTATGTCAGACTTTGGGACATATCCGACACATCCCCCACGGGAACATCATTCCCCTTTGGATATGCTCTTTTATTATTTATTTATATTTTTTTCTGCTGTTAAAACTATGATCTACGCAAAAATTATGTACACATGAATTAATAATTTAATATTGCATATATTGTTGCATGTATATTGTGTAATGTATACTTTGCTTCAAAACAGACATCCTGATCCTCATGAGCTTGCTCCCGGCACGGTAAGCCCCTGCCCGGTAAGCCCCTGCCCCTATCGAGGATAGGGGCAATTGTGACATGGAAGGGCTAAACATCATGCCTCTGACCACGGCCAGACAACTCCATGTCTCACACTCCGTGTCGGCGGCCGCTTTCCCTGCCCGACAGGCTCGTACTGCGTGCGCAACACCCAGGCGCCTGCGCAGTACGGGACCATTACGTCACGGACAAGGAAGAGCTGCATACGTGCGGCGCCTTCTGCGCATGCGCGAGCAGCGTTAAAAGGCCGGGGAGCCGGCGTCTCCCTTCACATCCCTCCTAGCGAGGGAACAGGAGAGACACGGACCGCTGCGGTGGAGAAATTCCTACCATACCTTACCACATCTGCTCAAATGTAAGTCTTTAAATGGACCTCATGGATCCATAAGCCTTCAAAGTCACCTTTAATAAAATACTCACCACTGACCACCAATGTATATAATAGGAATTATATTATTTATAATTCCTTTAGAATGGCATATTGAAGCAAGGCTGCAAACCTACTCGCGGCATTGGAATCTTCCATCCTGCAATCCACCATATGTAAGTTGGTCCAGGCGGATATAAAATTCTGCATAAATAAACAAATACTACTATTGTGAAAAAACCCTCCTTACATACATATATATATACATTATGACTTTTTAGAAAAGGATCACGCAGGACTTTGCTGGATTACCACCAAGCCACCATATATGAACACCTATATTGAATGCGTGAGTAAATGGTAATTATTGAATAACTTCAGGCTATCAATATCCAAAATAAAAATAATACTTACACTCACATATCCTTCCAGACAGAGGTACCCCACGACTCCTTGTAGCAGGCTCAGAGGACACAGAGATTGGTCTATTGAAGCAAGGTCCCATAGTGTATGTACTTAAATATTTTATACTAAAACTCCAGTATTTTTCTACATGAATATTTACAATAACAGATATGTTATTGATTTTATATATTTCAGCTGGGTGACAAAAATCTTTGAGAAAGGCTTAAAGAAAGCCGAAACGCGTCAGTTTAAGGGATAAACTCTGTGAACTACTACTTCCTGGACTACACAGGAAACACAGAGATTATTATCCCTAATTTTGTCACAAACTATCACATATGTCACAGATTCCCTCGAATCGTTTTTCTTTTTCTATCTTTATCACATTGGGCCTATACCCAAAACACATATCTCCACCTTATTGGAATGTATGTATATATCATTATGCCTTAAGTACAACGGAATAAATCCGATACTCTATTTTTTTTACTTTTACTTGTAGTAATATTATTACTTGCCCTAAAAGTCCCACTACCTTGGCCTGAGACACCAAACACCCCATTATCAGTGATGAGTGTCATCTCCTCAGTGGTGGGATGAGTCGGTGACCCCTCTGTAGAACATTCTGGGGTGTCGCTAGGATCCGATCTTCTTCTTCCTCCATACTGAGGATGTGTATCGGAGTTTTCTGCCATAGTAGAGGATATATATCTGTAGTACTGGCCGTGCCATTATAAGGAGAGCTGTGCTGTATATGTACACTCTGTATACACACATCTATCCCTATACATATCTCCTCCATATACCATCACCTCCTACATCATCACATATTACACACATCACACCTCTGATCCCGGGTCACATCTTCCTCTTCTCTCTGCAGGATTCCATTCCTACCAGAGGATGTTCGGCTGTGAGCTGAGAGATGACGGCACCACTGCGGGGTATAGTCAGCACGGATATGATGGGAGAGATTTTGTGTATCTGGACACACAGAGTTGGATCTATATCCCGACCATGAATGAGGCTCAGATCACCACACAGAGATGGAACAGTCCGGAGGTCAGACTGGGGGAGAGAGACAAGAATTATCTGGAAAATATCTGTATTCCATGGCTGAAGAAACACATCAACAATGGGAGAGAAGATCTGGAGAAGAGAGGTGACTGCACTATATACATCATATATGTTATATCTACACCCCGTATATACACACTACACTATATACATCATATATGTTATATCTACACACCGTATATACACACTACACTATATTCATCATATATGTTATATCTACACCCCGTATATACACACTGCACTATATATATCATATATGTTATATCTACACCCCGTATATACACACTACACTATATACATCATATATGTTATATCTACACCCCGTATATACACACTACTCTATATACATCATATATGTTATATCTACACACCGTATATACACACTACACTATATATATCATATATGTTATATCTACACCCCGTATATACACACTACACTATATACATCATATATGTTATATCTACACACCGTATATACACACTGCACTATATACATCATATATATCTACACACCGTATATACACACTACACTATATACCTCATATATGTTATATCTACACCCCGTATATACACACTACACTATATACATCATATATGTTATATCTACACACTGTATATACACACTACACTATATACATCATATATGTTATATCTACACCCCGTATATACACACTGCACTATATACATCATATATGTTATATCTACACCCCGTATATACACACTGCACTATATACATCAAATATGTTATATCTACACACCAAAAGTATTGGGACGCCTGCCTTTACACGCACATGAACTTTAATGGCATCCCAGTCTTAGTCTGTAGGGTTCAATATTTAGTTGGCCCACCCTTTGCAGCTATAACAGCTTCAACTCTTCTGGGAAGGCTGTCCACAAGGTTTAGGAGTGTCTATGGGAATGTTTGACCATTCTTCCAGAAGTGCATTTGGAAGGTCAGGCACTGATGTTGGACGGGAAGACTGGCTCACAGTCTCCACTCTAATTCATCCCAAAGGTGTTATCGGGTTGAGGTCAGGACTCTGTGCAGGCCAGTCAAGTTCCTCCACCCCAAACTCACTCATCCATGTTTTTATGGACCTTGCTTTGTGCACTGGTCAAGTTCCTCCATCCCTGTTGGAACAGGAAGGGGCCATCCCCAAACTGTTCCCACAAAGTTGGGAGCATGAAATTATCCAAAATGTTTTGGTATGCTGACACCTTAAGAGTTCCTTTCACTGGAAATAAAGGGAAAACCCAACCCCTAAAAAACAACCCCACACCATAATCCCCCCTCCACCAAATGATTTGGACCAGTGCACAAAGCAAGGTCCATAAAGACATGGATGAGTGAGTTTGGGGTGGAGGAACTTGACTGGCCTGCACAGAGTCCTGACCTCAACGTGATAGAACACATTTGGGATGAATTAGAGGGGAGATTGTGAGTCAGGCCTTCTTGTCCACATCAGTGCCTAACCTCATAAATGTGCTTATGGAAGAATGGTCAATCCTTCTGATAGACACACTCCTAAACCTTGTGGGCAGCCTCCCCAGAGGAGTTGAAGCTGTTATAGCTGCAAAGGGTGGGCCAACTCAATATTGAACCCTACGGACTAAGACTGGGATGCCATTAAAGTAAATGTGTGTGTAAAGGCAGGCGTCCCAATACTTTTGGTAATATAGTGTACATCGTATGTTATATGTACACACCGTAAATACACACTACACTACATACATCATATATGTTATATCCACACACTGTATATTCAAATTACACTATATACATCATATATGTTATATCTACACCCTGTATATACACACTACACTTTATACATCATATATGTTATATCTACACACCGTATATACATACTACAATATATACATCATATATGTTATATCTACACACTACACTATATACATCATATATGTTATATCTACACACCGTATATACACACTGCACTATATACATCATATATGTTATATCTATACCCCGTATATACACACTCCACTATATACATCATATATGTTATATCTACACCCCGTATATACACACTGCACTATATACATCATATATGTTATATCTACACACCATATATACACACTGCACTATATCCTGTATATTATATCTACACACTGTATATACACTCTGCATACAGTACAAATACTTATTACACTGTAAATATACGGCTCTATGTACACACTTCTGTATGTAGTCACACCACATGGTATATACACCGTACACTATAGATATACTTTATAAGGGAATGTGTTGGGGCCGAAACAACTAATCAATTATGAAAAGAATTGTCAGCTATTTTCAGAACCGATTAGTTGGTCAGCTGATTAGTTGGCCTGCATACAGAATGCATTATTTGTTTACATATCAGGAAATACAGTGCAGCACACATACAGCTCAGTACACCCTCCATACATGTCAGTATACACAGTGCAGCACACATACAGCTCAGTACACCGTCCATACATGTCAGTATACACAGTACAGCACACATACAGCTCAGTACACCGTCCATACATGTCAGTATACACAGTGCAGCGCACCTACAGCTCAGTACACCGTCCATACATGTCAGTATACACAGTGCAGCACACATACAGCTCAGTACACCGTCCATACATGTCAGTATACACAGTGCAGCACCCATACAGCTCAGTACACCGTCCATACATGTCAGTATACACAGTGCAGCACACATACAGCTAAGTACACCATCCATACATGTCAGTATACACAGTGCAGCACACATACAGCTCAGTACACCATCCATACATGTCAGTATACACAGTGCAGCACACATACAGCTCAGTACACCGTCCATACATGTCAGTATACACAGTGCAGCACACATACAGCTCAGTACACCATCCATACATGTCAGTATACACAGTGCAGCACACATACAGCTCAGTACACCGTCCATACATGTCAGTATACACAGTGCAGCACACATACAGCTCAGTACACCGTCCATACATGTCAGTATACACAGTGCAGCACACATACAGCTCAGTACACCGTCCATACATGTCAGTATACACAGTGCAGCACACATACAGCTCAGTACACCGTCCATACATGTCAGTATACACAGTGCAGCACACATACAGCTCAGTACACCGTCCTTACATGTCAGTATACACAGTGCAGCACCCATACTGCTCAGTACACCGTCCATACATGTCAGTATACACAGTGCAGCACACATACAGCTCAGTACACCATCCATACAATTACAAATACAAGAATTTTCTCCTCTGAATTGTGATTTTAAGGGCAATTATTACACATAATGTAAAAAAAGAGATTTCTCTTACGTCCTCCGACAGTCGCCGCCCCTCATAAGTCATCGCTATTGGGTATTGACTTCCGCTCCTCAGGAGTAGCTAGGCATAAGACTTAGTTAAAAGAACAAAAGCATTTAGCATAGACACACCCATGGGGGCTGTCCCATTGGTCAATACCCCCCTGCAGTAATACCTCCCAACTCAGTCTCTGCCTAGCGTCAGGAGTAGTCAGGCTTCCCTGTGCTGGGGCTTCAGTCTCAGCCTTTCTAATCTTTTCTTTGATTTTTCTTTGCAAAATGTCAGTTTTTTCTTTGCTTTACTAGCTGTTTATTTTGTCAGCTTTAGTTTAGTCGGCTCTTCGGATGAAGATGGATCAAGCGGAGCTGGGAATCAGACTGGCAGCCCTGGCTCTCCAGGGCAGAAGGTCAGATGGATCCCCAGCCCGCCATCGAGTGTTCGGCTATTGTTCTCCCTGGCGCTATGAACGACCCATCCCTGCTCGCAGCAGGGATGCAGCCTGTGAGGTGGCTACCTCACTGGACACATATGCGGTTCTGTGCTGCGGTGTCCTGCGTTTTTTGGCTGACGGCATTCCCTGTCATCTGAGGACAGAGGCTTTCCGTTCAAAGAGGCACCCCACGCCATCCAGTACAGGTAAGTACTTTCTTTGTGGGGACCTCTGTCTGGGATGGCAGTCCTGTGTTGCTGTGTGTCCCCTCATGTCTGTGCGTTTATGGGGCTCCCTGATGCGATCCCTGCGGGAGTCTTCTTTAATACACTACTGGCTGTGTGGTGTGGGGACCCCTCTCCTGTGTCACTTTTATTATTTGGGAGGTGCAGACTGTGTTTGAGGCGACCGCTGCGGCTAAAAACCGCACGGTCCGCCATTTTGGATGTGGGCAGCATGTCTGGCTTCACTGTGGGCTTTTACTATAGCTTGCTATGTAGTGGTTTTGATGCCATCCGGCGCCATCTTGTGTGTGTGGCAGAACAATCCTTCCGAGCACATGTCGGCAGCCATCTTGCCGAAGCCATCCAGTCATTCCTATAGGCAGCCATTTTCCCTGGGCCTTGCAGCATATAGTTCAGCTTCTGGTGACCTCACTTTCTTTTCCTCTGGAGCAGCGATCAGTGTGGTAACACTCTGTGGGGCTCTGCAGACTGTCTCTTCCATATCTCTCTGTTCTATCCTTCCTGGCTCAGTTTTGTCCCTTTTGGGAGGTCTGTGTACACAGTGCTTATAGCGGTGGGCTGCGCTATCTGCAGCGCTTTTAAAGGGCCAGTACTTTTGCTTATTGATTTTGGCAATGGATTCTCAAGACAGCAAATTCCCTTCAGCCTTGGTGGGGGACCCCAGTTCTGCGGAACCCCCCGTTATACCTAATTTGGCTGCTGTGGTGGCGTCTTTGGTGTCAAAAATTGAGGTGCTGATGGCTGAACGTGCTGCTAGGAAAAGGCCCAGATTATCTTTCTCCTCTGATTCAGATGGTGATGTGGCTGCTGTGGCTGGCGTGGCCCTTTCAGGGTCTCGCTCGTCCCTGGACCCTCTGGGGTCTGAGGGGGAGGCAGAGGTGGAGGGGGTTGATGAATCTTCCCCGGGGTCACCTGAAGAACGCGCACACATGAATGATTTGATTTCTTCTGTGAAAGAAACACTACATTTGGAGGATGAGCCCACTCCTCCGGCCATTGTGTCCTCATTTGGTACACATAGGGCCCGAAAGTCGGCGCAGGTTTTTCCCTGCCCCGCTGAGTTTCATCACACAGTGAATGTACAATGGCGCAGTTTAAAACGCCCCTTTACGATGCCTAGTAGGTTTAAACTGCTGTACCCCTTTGCGCCTTCTACGGATGCGCGCTGGTGCGTGGCCCCCAAGGTGGATCACGCTGTGGCCATGTTGGACAAGGCTACTCTGGTTCCTACTGAGGATACCCCGGTGTTCCGGGATCCTACGGACAGGAGGTTGGAGTCTCTTGCCCGCCATGCCTTTACAGTGGTGGGCTCTATGCTCAAACCTATTTTTGCTTCTGTCATGGTGGCTCAGGTGGTGGCGGACTGGACTAAGGTGCTTAGGCGCACTCTCGTGACGGATTCTGCCCCGCCTGCCACGCTAGAAATGGTGGACCAAATTCATCAAGGGGTCATGTTTTTGTGCGATGCGGCCTTAAATGAGGCCCCTTTGGCTACACGCCTGTCTAGTGTCGCGGTGCTTAACCGTCGACTAATCTGGCTGAAGAGCTGGTCGGCTGACCAGACGTCACGGAAAACGGTGGCTGACTTTCCTTATGCTGGGTCTCGCCTTTTTTGCGAGGCCTTGGATACTTTGGTGAAAGGAGTCACTGGGGGTAAGAGCACTCTGCTGCCCCAAAATCCGAAGAACAAGTCCTTTCGCGGCAAGCGGGGGTCCCGCCTTTAGACCCACGCAGGGGTCCTTTAGTGCCTTTAAGTCACAATTCAAGGGCAAACCTTTCAAGGGCCAAGGCGGCCAGAAGAAGCCCTGAGTGGGTAAGCAAAAGTCCGGCCATGCTGGCACGGCGGCTCAGCCCGCCTCTGCCTGAAAGGACACCCTCACCCATTTCAGGGGTGTGGGGACGTTTGCACGGTTTCCTCCAACCTTGGCTGCTCCGTATTCCAGACAGGTGGGTTCAGGAAATCATTCGATCTGGATACAAGATCAAATTCCTTTCACGGCCGGCGGACAGATTCTTTTCCTCAAATCTTCATTTGACCCCAGGGCGTTTACAGGACCTGCATCAAGCGGTGCAGGACCTCTTGGTCCAGGGGGTAATTGTCCCGGTGCCTCATCGGGACAGGTTTCAGGGGTTTTACTCCAATCTGTTCAGATCAGATGGATCAGACAGACCATTGAACAGGCCTATGCCTTGAAAGAACGGGTTCCACCCTTCTCTGTTAAGGCGCACTCTACCAGGTCATTGAGTACGTCCTGGGCCTACCGGCATCAGGCATCGTGGCCCAGGTGTGCAAGGCTGCGACTTGGTCATCGGTGCACACCTTTTCCAAATTCTGTAAGGTGGATGTTCTGGCATCAGCTGATGCTTCCTTTGGCCGCAAAGTTCTCAGTGCGGCAGTGCCATAGGGGACCCTTGTTTTTTTGTGGGTCCCTGGCTGTTGGGGTTGTTTATCCCTGGGTTATTTGCTTTCCAGGGCTGTTGCTCCTGTTGAGCCTTTTCCGTTGCCCAGAAGGTTCTCTTACTGTGTGTGTAAGGTTCCTTTCTCTGATGTGGGTACTGCGTTGCCTTTTCTGCGGTTGCGTCTCCCACGCCTCATGTCTACACTGCTTTGGGACATCCCAATAGTGATGACTTATGAGGGGCGGCGACTGTCGGAGGACGTAAGAGAAAACGGAATTTTTGTAAAATCTTACTGTTAAATTCCTTTCTCTGAGTCCTCCGACAGTCGCCGCCCCCGCCCCTCTTTTGGGGTTTTTTCTTGTATACCTACTGCTATTCTACCAAACTGAGTTGGGAGGGATTACTGCAGGGGGGTATTAACCAGTGGGACAGCCCCCATGGGTGTGTCTATGCTAAATGCTTTTGTTCTTTTAACTAAGTCTTATGCCTTGCTACTCCTGCGGAGCGGAAGTCAATACCCAATAGTGATGACTTATGAGGGGCGGCGACTGTCGGAGGACTCAGAGAAAGGAATTTTACGGTAAGATTTTACAAAAATTCAGTTTTTAATATTTATTGAGATTATTCATAAAAGTTCCAAAGTTACATAAATCACAAAAAATAGTTAAAACAGTGCAAAGACACCAATTGTAATACAAACAAAAGGCATAACAAACACTTAGACCAAAGATTGAAAGGGACCCAATACACCTCCAACAGGAGGAAGTGCCAACGCGTTTCGAATGTTTAAGTGAACTTGTAGTTCAATTCTTCTTCAGGGAAGATATTGTTGTCCCATTTCTGTGATAAGAAACAAAGGAAATAAAACATCTTATGTTTATCACAGAAACCCTCATTTGTGGGTCCCCCCAAAAGAGCACACACACAGAGCCAAGATGCCACTAACCATATAATAGAAATGTCCATTTGCCATATGGAAGCAGAAAACCCTCCAATATTTGACCGCATATTCAAGAAGCTCAAAGGATATGTTTCTGCCAAAACAAGGGATATAGGGGGACTCAGCCCTCCAATAGATAACACCACATCCCAGCAGGACCGCAGGATGGAAAACCTTTTCACCCAATATTGACTGGTACCTTTGTAATAAACCAGAATATGTATATGTGTATATTAATATCCAATAAGGAAAAACATCTGAAATAGATGATTCAAAGATGGAGACAAAAAAGTAATTTAAGATTACATATATGTATACTTACAAAAATAACGGGCATACTAAAGTGTCCCAATCCGGAAGACTTTCCAAATAGATCTGATAGAAGCCTGATGATTATAGGTACAACAACGGTCCCCACGGGAGAGGAGGAAATTGCTCCTTTTCACGGTGAGAACAAAAAGATATGGCGCCGGTAGCGGGCCTCGGCGTCCTAATATGAGGCACATGCGCGGCGGGAAAGCCGCACAGACACCTCCCCCTAAAGTGATGACCGGATGTTGTTATCAGTAGGTGGCCGCCTGGGAAAAAACAACCGACCGGAAGTCAGTAAACAAAGTGACGCCGATCCCTCCACAACACAGCCGCAAGTGGGGAACCTATGAGGACCAATGGCCTCCAACACAGATTGGACACCCAATGCAACAAAGGCAAGGACCTTTTGTCCCCATGGCCTGAATTGTCACATAACGCCTCCCACGACCAGTGGGCAGGCTTGTCTGTGCCTGGGCCGGGGTGTGGGAAAATTCAAACCCTGACAATGTGATGGCAGAGCAAATTAAATTAACTATAATAGAAATATTAGGATAATATTAATACTGTAGTATAAGGAGGGGAGAAACTATGGACACTCAAGCCATGTGTGTGTGTTGGGGGACCCATCACAGTAAAATGAGGGTGTAACCCAAAAAAAAAGAAAAAATTGTTAATTACATAAGTATAGATGATGCAATAATAAATGTCTGATATATCCCAATAGGGAGTGGGTAACCCGGATACACTTTCAGACCCTTAATATACATAAATAGACAACATGAACATAAATAACAAAACCCTGTTAACAATCATATTGAAAGAGTCATAGGGGGTCATGAAACAAATAAATGGACAAGAACCAACACATAAAAAATAAATAAATAAATTATTAATAATAATAAATGGGGGAACTGCTAGGGAGGACATTAGTCAGTCTTGCCAGAGCTGAAACTCTGTAGGAATGGCCAAAAGCTTTCCATTTCATTGAGGCCTGGCCGAACCGTCGAATTGAGAGTTCGAATCCAACAGGCCTCCCTCTGGAGCAATAGCTTGTTCCAATCACCCCCTCTTGGTGGAATGTGAATGCGGTCCAACACCGCGAAGTTGACCAGGGGCATACGATATTGGTGGTCCCAGGCAACATGTCTGCCCAAGGGCAGGTAGAGGTTGCCAATTCTCGTGCTGGCCAGATGTTTACTGACAAAAGCATGGAACCATCCATACATGTCAGTATTCACAGTGCAGCACACAGAGCTCAGTACACCGTCCATACATGTCAGTGTACACAGTGCAGCACACATACAGCTCAATACACTGTCCATACATGTCAGTATACACAGTGCAGCACACATACAGCTCAGTACACCATCCATACATGTCAGTATACACAGTGCAGCACACATACAGCTCAGTACACCATCCATACATATCAGGAAGTGCCTGAGAACTTTTGAATGTGAATGTATGAGAAGCAATGCCTCATGGGACATGTAGTCCTGGGCAGGAGAAGGAAGTGAGTGGTTCTAAAGGCATACGTTTTTTACCTTGCTATAGGGGCGCTCTATACTATATTTTGCAGCTTGCTATTGGGTCACTCTGAAGGCAGGAGGAGCCAGAAGTGTCGGTGGGGCACCCCAGAAGAGGAGGATTGGGGATGCTTTGTGCAAAACCATTACACAGAGCAGGTAAGTATAACATGTTTGTTGTTTAAAAAAAAAAAATCACTTGAAAGACTCTGTGCAGGGAAGATCGGCATCTGACCCCAGAGAAGGTGGAGGCTGATAGACTGGAGGTAATGGAAGGCATTATAATTACATTTAAAGTAAACTTTTACCAGTATTGTGCATTATATTTAAATGATCATATCAATGAAAATCTCAGCTTTTAGTACTACTTTATTATAAAAGATTTATATCTCCCTTCCACCCTTCCTATAGCTTCATATCTGACTCCTAGGTAAAATTCCCATATATCCTACTTCTGGGTGTATGTATTATTATATATATATGATCTAAGTAATATATATTATTACTTTCACTGTTTCACAGTATAAATTAACCCCTTATAGTAGCGATTATCTGCTTTTGTACTATAAAGGGCTCATTTCAGTTTTTTAACCCCATTATGACAGGAGATACAAAAAAAAAAGCATGCTGCTGCTACTAAACGTCTTAGTCCTGGTTCACACCTATGCATTTTTTTGGTGCTTTTTGCAGAAACGCACAACAGTTCATTTAACATGGTTTCCTATGGGACACGTTCACATCTATGCTTTTTTCAGCCGCAGCGTATATGGAAAGGGTCAAGGACTTTTTTCAATGCAAAACGGTGCTTTTTTTTGGTTCAATAGACTTTAGTGGAGAAGCTGCAGAAAAGCATTTTAGTGCGTTTTTGCTGCGTTTCGTGTTTTTTAATCTGCCCAACAACAAATTGGCCAAAAAACATAAAAAACTCAAATCGCAGCAAAATCGCATGTGCAAAAATCACTGCAGAAACGGATGAAAAGCAAAATGCATAGGTGTGAATCAAGCCTCAGCTGACCATACATGTATTCATTTTAGGATGAAAATATTCATACGAAAAATCTTTGTACATTCACTGAATGAAAAAATGTAGTTTGAAAATTTCACTTGCTTTTAACATTCAGTTTTTAAAAGAATGAACGAAAACCACACACACTGTCTGATAATTCCTTTGACCAAGAAGTTTTCTATTCTGCTCCTTCCAATTTTCCCGTCACTGTGGTTGAAAAGAACGTCAATTTGACCCCACTAACGAATTTGAAAATAAAACGAACGTTCTTTAAATGAAATTTTTTTTGAAGGAAGACATTGTTTCTGTATGAGCAGCATATATGACAGCAGGCGCTGGGAGCTTTTATCAATCCCCCGGCCTATGACAAGGGAGTCTGTCATACATAATATATCACAGTTCTGACTGAAAATCGATAAAGCAGTCTTTCATTTTTTTTTCTTTAAATAAAAAATGTGATCTCTGAGTCTGATGATATTTACCAGATCCAACCTCTAATAGTATATACAGTATATCTCTTCTGTCAGAGTGGAGTAGAGATTTTGTTCCCTAACCATATACAAGCCTACCCTGTTTTACATACACTCGCGGGTACGGACATACCCCGAGAGTGTACGTAAAGTGCCTCGCAAGTACGGACATTCCGAAATTCCCATGCCGCGTAGCCCGTGCAGCCGCAGTATACCCTGGAAGAGGCGGATTTGCGAGAGGCTAGGTTCCTGCCCAGAGTACAGTAGCCAGCCATGAGTTGTCAGCCCACAGACAGCTTGGAGTTGACCACTAGCCAGCTGCGAGAGTTTCCTGCCAGCCATCCCACAGTTGCCGCCTGGAGTTGCGAGGCCGCGAGTGAAGAGGTTCCTGCCTGGAGTAGCCAGGCCCGAGTTGCCGCCAGCCAGGCCCGAGTTGCCGCCAGCCAGGCCCGAGTTGCCACCAGCCAGGCCCGAGTTGCCACCAGCCAGGCCCGAGTTGCCCCCAGCCAGGCCCAAGTTGCCGCCAGCCAGCCCGGAGTTCCCGCCAGCCCGGAGTTGCCAGCCTACAGCCAGCTTGCAGTTGACCACCAGCCAGCCCCGAGTTGCCAGCCCACAGCCAGCTCAGAGTTGCCTGCCAGCCAATTATTAAATTGAATGATGAAGGTGTACCTCAAGCTGAAATAGGCCGAAGACTAGGCTTCACTCGGACTACAGTTAACACCATCATGAAAAACAAAGAAAAAATTCTTGCAGAAATTAAAAGTGCTACACCTGTTAACACAACAACAATTTGAAAAAAAGATAGCATTGTTGCAGACATGGAGAGACTCTTAACACTTTGGATAGAAAATCAGACTACACGCCATGTTCCTGTCAACCAGGCAATTATACAAAGTAAAGCCTTAACCCTATTCAATGACTTGAAGGCTAAGAAAGGTGAGGCAGCAAAGGATGCAGAGTTTTTTGCAAGCCGTTGACGGTTTTATAGGTTCAAGAAGAGGTCTAACCTACATAACATTAAAATACAAGGAGAGGCAGCTGCTGCAGATACTCAGATTTTGCCAAAATTATTAACAATGGAGGCTACTCCATGGATCAAATTTTTAATGTGGATGAGACTGGGCTATTTTTGAAGAAGATGCCTGCAAGAATCTTCATCGCAAGTCAGGAAAAATCAATGCCAGGCTACAAGCCAGCTAAAGATAGAATAATCCTTCTGTTAGGGGGCAATGCTTCTGGTACCTTAAAGCTAAAGCCTTTGCTAATTTACCAATGGCAAAATCCGAGAGCTTTGAAGAACTACGTTAAAACTAGACTTCCAGTGCACTGAAGAGCTAACAAAAAAGCATGGGTAACTGCAACCCTTTTTGAAGATTGGTTTGACACCTGTTTTGTTCCAGAAGTGAAAGCCTTTTGCAAGGACAACAGTGTCCCTTTCCACATTTTGCTGCTTGTCGATAATGCCCCTGGACACCCTCGTTCAAGTGCAATTCCTACCACCAAATACCACCTCACTACTACAGCCAATGGATCAATGTGTCCTAGCCGCCTTCAAGTTGAACTATTTGAAAAGAACATTTAGTAAATGTGTTGCAGCAATAGACAAAGAAGAAGGTGATGACACTGGCAGGGAAGGGATTACCTTTATTGGTCATAAAGGGAAAACAGACAGGTGGTCCGTTTTCATCCAATCTCCCATAGAGGAGAGCGGGGCTCTGCAAGGTCGGCCTCCACGCAGAGAGTGGAGTCCGTCGGGCGGAAAGCCAGTGTAGAAGGACCCTAAAACTCCAATCACGTGCTGACAAAAATCATGTTTTCTTTAATATTCCTTGTACATTATTGGGTATTCAGAGAGATCAGTTTCATCTTATTTATTACCATTAAAGTATAACTAAAGACAACGATTTCATTTAGTTTTGGATAGAGTGGAAGTGGATTAGAACCCCTGTCAGGATTTAATTGCTGTTTATGTGCTCTGTTAGGGAGATTCACTTTCTGTAGTTGTTCAGGTGACAACTATGAACCAAGAGTGAAAGAAAACCCCCAAACTTTGGGTTGTCATCAGAACACGAATGGAGAATAAATCTTCCAATGGGAACACTAGAACAGGTGACAACGAGGGATTTCCTCACTTTGAAGGGATTTTTGGCTATGGGACAGGAAGTGAGGAAAAACGTCCCCAATGGGACACACAGCAAAACCCTGAGAGAGGTTCAAACCCTCCATTACAAAGGAAAATAAAATGTTTTGACTTTAGTTTTACTTAAACTTTGAAAAATAAACTTTGACTTTGCCAGGTGATCAGCCTCTATACCTTTTAATAAATGAATCCACTAAGCTTTACACACTGCTCTGTATAAATCCACCATTATAGGGACATTACCATAGCAGGGGGTTTAGGTCAGCCTTGGTCTGGTATTGTTTGGTGCACACAGAGAGACATTGGGGGTCTGATATTCTATTATACATTTGAATGTGGAAAGCATATCAGACCCCATGAATTATTATTATCTCACCAAGTCTAACATTACATGACTTTCCCAATGTTTGTCTGGCTCTTGTGTAATCATTGTGGATTTCTTCATCTGGTAGGATTGCTAATCTCACCCATTAGGTCACATTTGGGTGTTTGTGGGAGGAGTCTACCTGGACATTTTTTTTTGCAGAGTTTATACAAGGGATGAAATATTTGTTTCTCTTACGTCCTCCGACAGTCGCCGCCTCTTCATATTCGTCACATATGGGGTATTAGACTTTTCTCCGAAGGAGTAGCTAGGCAACAGAATATGTTAACATTAAAGCTTTTAACATATCCCACCCTCAAGGGGTGGTCCCCTCAGTCAATACCCTCCTACTTCCTGCAACCATATCTCAGTTTTAATGTCTAGCTTGTCAGGAGTGGCTGGCTCTCTCTGTGCTGGGGCTTTGTGCCCCAGACTCTTTCTTCTTTTTTGATTTTTTGTTTGAGTTTTCTCTCTACCTTTACTTAGCTGTTCTTTTTGTCAGCATTAGTTAGTTCTTCGGATGAAGAGGATCATGCGGGCTGGGTCTCGGGCTGATCCCCCTGGTCGCAGGTCGTGGGTCAGTGGCTTCCCAGCCTGCCATCGAGCGTTCAGCCAGGTAACGCTCCTGGCACAGTGAACGACCCATCCCTGTTCGGTGCAGGGATGATTGGTGAGGTGGCTACCTCACTGGACGCTGTGCGGTTTCTTAACCCCCATTCTGTGCGTCTTGTATGCGACTCTCCCTGCCTCATGTGCAGCGGCTTGTTCGCCTGTGCGGGTCCCCCACGCCACTGTGAGGTAAGTGTATTTATGTGGGGACCTGTCTGTCTGGGGGGGTGTCAGTCTGGGACTGTGTAACCTGCCTCTATTCACACTGTTTGTCTCCCTATCTCTCGGCTGCATGCTGTGGGCTGCAAGGGGGGGGGGGAGCTGTGTGACACTGTGTGTGTCAGCCTTGTCAGTGTGAGAAGCTGTGTGCTGTGGGGCATGTTTTGTGGCATGTTTGGGCATTATACAGCGATCGCTGCGGCGATCTGACATGTTTTTTTATATACAGACATGTGTGCATTACTGTACTGTGGAGCGGCGGTTTCGGTGCCAAACGGCGCCATTTTGCCTACACTCGCTCCGGCCGCATGTTCTACATGCATGGCGGCCATTTTCTTGTAGCCTCCCATAGGCTTTCATAGAGCGCCCTGGCAGCATCACTTCCTCTTCTCCAGGAACACCGATCGAGGCAGCAGCAGTGGCGAGGGTCTCCTCAGGTTATATCCTTCCTATCCATTGCCTGTGTCAGTTTTATTGTCCCTGTGGGGGTCTCTTTGTGCTTGTGTGTGGTGCAGTGGGCTGCGCTCGCCGCGCTTGTTAAAGGGGCAGTTAACCCTTTATTATCCGGCATTTGTTATAGGGGCAATGGATTCTCAGGAGGGCAAATTTCCTACCGCCTTGGTGGAAAGCCAGGGGACCGCTGTTTCCCCCCCAGGGGGGGATTTAGCCACTATTGTGGCTGGCCTTGCTGCTCAGGTGCAGATGCTGGTGGCTGCTCATTCTACTAAAAGACCCAGAGTTGCTCTTTCCTCTGATTCTGAGGGTGAAGGTGATGGGGTTGTTATGGCGGGGGCCTCCTTATCGGGGTCCCGCTCCTCCCTGGATCTAGTGGGGTCCAAGGTGGAGGCTGAAGTTGAAGGGGTTGATAATTCTCCCCCTGGCTCGCCTGAAGAGCTTGCAATCATGGATGAATTGATTGCTTCCATAAAACAAACGCTGCGTTTGCAGGATGAAGTGTGTCCCCCCGCTGCCTTGGCGGCTTATGGGACACAGAGAAAACGCAGGATGCCACAGGTTTTTCCCTGCAATGATGATTTTCAGCGCGCTGTTAAGGAACAATGGCGCAATCTACGCAAACCTTTTGCTGTACCAAGTAGGTTCAAGCTGCGTTATCCTTTCTCGCCTTCCACTGATGAAAGGTGGTGTGTGCCACCCCCAGTGGATCACGCAATTGCGGTTTTAAACAAATCCACTGCGATTCCTGCAGAGGATTCCCCTGTGTTCCGTGATGCCACGGATAGGAGATTGGAGTCTCTTGCCCGTCATACTTATTCTGTTACGGGTTCTATGCTTAAGGCTCTGTTTGCCTCTCTCATGGCGGCCCAGGCGGTCGCAAGTTGGACGCAGATGCTTAGGCGCGTCCTAGTGGCCGATTCGGCCTCGCCGGCGACCCTGGATATGGTGGATCAAATCCACCAGGGTGTCATGTATCTGTGTGATGCGGACTTGGACCTAGTCCCGTTGGCTGCACGTGTGCACAGCGTGGCGGTGTTGTCTCGCCGCCTGCTGTGGTTGAAATGTTGGTCGGTGGACCAGTCTTCACGTAAGACCTTAGCCAATCTGCCTTATGATGGGTCTCGCCTTTTTGGGGAGTCCTTGGATGTGTTGATTAAGGGGATCACCGGAGGTAAGAGCACTCTCTTGCCCCATTTCCCCAAGGCTAAGGGGGCTTCTGGGAAGAAGCATGCTAATTTTCGGCCCCCTCAGGGGTCCTTTCGTGCCTTTCGGTCGCACTACAAGGGCAAACCGTTCAAAGGTCAAGGCTCTCAGAAGAAGCCCTGGTCTGGAAAGCAGAAGTCCGGTCAATCCGGATCCGCAGCCCATAACAGTGCGGCCTGAAGGGGCGCCCTCACCCAGTTTTGGGGTGGGGGGACGCTTGCTCGGTTTTCTTCAACCCTGGTTGACCCGCGTGCGGGACAGATGGGTTCAGGAGATCGTTAGATCTGGTTACAAGATCGAGTTTCTCTCTCGGCCGGAGAGCAGATTTTTTCCCTCAAATCTTCAACTGTCTCCAGAGCATTTACGGGACCTGCACCTGGCGGTGCGGGACCTGAGGGCTCAGGGAGTGGTAGTTCCGGTGCCTCATCGGGACAGGTTTCGGGGGTTTTATTCCAATCTGTTCACCGTGCCCAGAAAGGAGGGCAAGGTTCGTCCAATTCTGGACTTGAAGGCTCTGAACCGCTCTGTGCGGGTTCGCAAGTTCCGCATGGAATCCCTGCGGTCGGTGGTGGCTGCCCTGGTTCCGGGGGAATTCATGGCCTCCATCGATTTGAAGGCTGCGTATCTTCACATCCCCATTTTCGAGGGTCACCAGAGGTTCCTTCGATTTGCCATTGCGGAGGATCACTACCAGTTCGTGGCGTTGCCTTTTGGTCTCGCCTCGGCTCCGCGGGTCTTCACCAAGGTGCTTGCACCGGTTCTGGCATTAATGAGGGCCCAGGGCATTTCTGTCCTGGGGTATCTGGACGACATTCTGGTTCGGTCTGCGACCAGCCAGGGTCTGGAGAAGGACCTGTCTGTCACGATGCAAACTCTGCAGGAGTTTGGTTGGACGATAAATTTTCCAAAGTCGACACTGAGTCCGTCGGTTCGTCTTCCCTACCTGGGAATGATTCTGGACTCGGTGCAGGCGAAGGTCTTCCTGCCGGAAGACAAACTCAGAACTCTTCAGGAGGAAGTCAGGTCCCTCAGGGACGTTCCGCACTCGTCTCTGCGGACGTGCATGAGATGTCTGGGATTGATGGTCTCGGCCTTCGAGGCGATTCCCTTCGCCCAGTTTCACACGCGGGGTCTCCAAGCGGAGATCCTGTCCATGTGGGACGGGCGACCTCAATCTCTGGATCTTCAAATCTCGTTGAGTCATCGCACCAGAAGAGACCTTCTGTGGTGGCTCCAGTCCCCGATGGTGTCCGGGGGCAAGTCGTTTCGTCCTATCTCGTGGACGGTGATCACCACGGATGCCAGCCTGTCGGGCTGGGGTGGTGTTCTGGGCGTTCTGTCCGCCCAGGGGACTTGGTCGGAGGGGGAGTCTTCCCTTCCGATCAACATTCTGGAATTGCGTGCGATAAATCTCTGTCTTCATCGCTGGACGGACCGGCTGCAGGGCTGCCCGATTCGGGTGCAGACGGACAATGCCACGGCGGTGGCCTACATCAACCACCAAGGGGGCACCAGGAGTGCCCGAGCGGCTCGAGAAGTGGCCGACATTCTGTCTTGGGCCGAGACTCATGTCCCGGCGATAACGGCGGTTCACATTCCGGGGGTGGAGAACTGGCAGGCGGACTATCTGAGTCGCCAGACCCTGGATCAGGGGGAATGGTCTCTCCACCCAGATGTTGTGCGCGAAGTGGGGTCTTCCAGATGTGGACCTGTTCGCGTCTCGTCTCAACAACAAGGTGAGAAGGTTCGTGGCAAGGACGCGCGACCCTCGGGCAGACGCGTCGGACGCGTTTGTGGCCCCGTGGCATCAGTACAGGCTGATGTACGCGTTTCCACTGCTTCAGTTGCTGTCCAGGTTCCTTCGCAGGTTACACTCGGAACGCAGCACGGTGATTCTTGTGGCACCGGACTGGCCTCGCCGGTCCTGGTACGCAGACCTCGTGAATCTGGCGGTCGACGCCCCGTGGCGTCTGCCTCTTCGAGACGATCTCCTGTCTCAAGGACCGATTTACCATCCTGCTTTACAGTCGCTGGCTTTGACGGCCTGGCTGTTGAGACCGAGGTCCTGAAGGAGAAGGGTCTCTCCCCAGAGGTCGTTCATACTTTGATCAACGCGAGGAAGTCTTCCTCGGGGAAGGTTTATTACCGTACTTGGAAGGCCTATTTTGCCTGGTGTGAGTCCAGGGGGTTTTCACCCCGCACGTACTCGGTTTCCCGAGTGCTGTCCTTCCTTCAAACGGGTGTCGATCAGCGTTTGGCGCTGGCTATGATAAAGGGTCAGGTGTCTGCGCTGGCCGTTCTGTTTCAACGTCCCGTGGCTTCCAACTCCTTGGTTGGCAATTTTGTTCAGGGTGTGCGGCATCTGGTTCCTCCTAGGAGGGATCCTTTGCCCCCTTGGGACTTGAATCTCATTCTGTCTGTGTTGCAACGTGCTCCTTTTGAACAGATCAGGGAGATCTCGTTGTCTATGTTGTCCAAAAAGGTCGCCTTTTTGGTGGCGATCACTTCGGCTCGCAGAGTGTCGGAGCTGGCAGCTTTGTCCTGCAAGTCTCCGTATCTGGTTGTTCATTTGGATAAGGTGGTCTTGCGACCTAATCCTTCTTTTCTTCCGAAACGAGTTTCGGAATTCCATCTTAATGAGGATATTGTCTTGCCTTCGCTGTGCGCGAAGCCTAAACATCCAAAGGAGGTGAGATTACATTCTCTGGATGTTGTTCGGGCGATAAGGGTTTACCTTAAATCGACTGAGTCTTTTCGAAAGACGGACTCCTTGTTTGTTCTTCCAGAGGGTCCTCGGAAGGGCATGGCAGCGTCGGCCTCTACCATCGCCAAATGGATCAGGCAGACCATTGAACAGGCCTATGCTTTGCAGGGGAAGGTTCCCCCTGTGCCTGTGAAGGCGCACTCTACTAGATCTCTCAGTACGTCTTGGGCCTGTCGTCATGGGGCTTCTGTAGCCCAGGTGTGTAAGGCGGCGACTTGGTCGACCGTGCACACTTTCACAAAATTCTACAAAGTAGATGTTCAGGCATCGGCGGATGCTTCCTTTGGCCGCAAGGTTCTTAGTGCGGCAATTCCCTAGGGTCCCTTGTTGGGGACCTCTGGCTGTTGGGATAAGCTTTTTATCCCCTGGTTATTTGTCTTTTCCTGGGTTGTTGCTCCTGTTGAGCACTTGTTTTTCCTGTTGCCCAGCTGGTTTCCTTCCTTTGGTAAGGTTCCTTTCTTTGATGCGGAGACTGCGTTGCCTTTTCGGCGCGGATGCGTTTCCCACCCCTCATGTTTGCACTGCTTTGGGACGTCCCCATATGTGACGAATATGAAGAGGCGGCGACTGTCGGAGGACGTAAGAGAAAACTGAATTTTTGTAAAATCTTACCTGTAAAATTCCTTTCTCTGAGTCCTCCGACAGTCGCCGCCCCCGCCCCTCTTTTGGGGTTTGGTTGTATACTCTACTGCTATTCCACTAAAACTGAGATATGGTTGCAGGAAGTAGGAGGGTATAGACTGAGGGGACCACCCCTTGAGGGTGGGATATGTTAAAAGCTTTAATGTTAACATATTCTGTTGCCTAGCTACTCCTTCGGAGCAAAGTCTAATACCCCATATGTGACGAATATGAAGAGGCGGCGACTGTCGGAGGACTCAGAGAAAGGAATTTTACAGGTAAGATTTTACAAAAATTCTGTTTTCTGGATTCAGGAAATGATCTAATCCCAGATGAGTTCATATTCTGGGTTTCATCCTTATTAAGCAGGAAGCACAGCTTGCATATGTAATGGACAAATATATTTGATGTAAATACATAATTCTAAATATAAGTACCTGTTAGATTTACTTCTTTGTAAAGTATAATTCTAATAGGTGATGTCACATGCCGCTTCCTATACCATTCACATTCATTTATCCATGACATACATTTCACTTGTCATATCTTCACACTGATGACTGTATGAGGAAAAGGAATTGGTTTTGTGCTTTTTTTTTTATCCTTTCACTGTACGGTTGGCTAGGATCATCCTAATGTACACGGATCTATCCCAGATTTAAATAACCATTTTTATATAATCTTCATATGAAACTGATCAGAAGATGTGACCTCCTGTACAACCAGCAGAATGTTATTTTCTCTTTCTCTCTCTCAGTGCGTCCAGAGGTGAAGGTGTGGGGTCATCGTCAGTCGGATGATGTGACCAGACTTCAGTGCCTGGTGTATGGGTTTCACCCCCGACCTGTGTATGTGAAGTGGGTGAGGAATGGGGAGGATGATATTCCTTCAGATGAAATGAGTCCAATTCTCCCCCATCCTGATGGCACCTATCAGATCAGAGTCAGTGTGGAGGTGCCAACCAAGGAGGGAGACACTTACTCCTGTCATGTGGAGCACAGCAGTCTGGGGGATGAGACTCTCCGTGTGATATGGGGTGAGTGATATTTACAGAGAATACATGAAACCTGGAAGAGGGGGAAAGAGTGCAACTGAAAAGTTTTTTCTTTTTCCATGTGACATCAATTTTCTATGGGATTCTAATATTGAAATAGAAGAACATTTTTTCTCTTACGTCCTCCGACAGTCGCCGCCATCTTCATATTCGTCACAATGGGGTATTAGACTTTGCTCCGAAGGAGTAGCTAGGCAACAGAATATGTTAATATTAAAGCTTTAACACATCCCACCCCCAGGGGGTGGTCCCCTCAGTCAATACCCTCCTACTTCCTGTATCCATACTTCAGTTTCAATGTCTAGCTTGTCAGGAGTAGCTGGATGTCTCTATGCTGGGGCATTTTGTCTCAGCCTTTCTCTATTCTTTTTTGATTTTGTTTGAGTTTTTTCTCTATCTTTACTTAGCTGTTGTTTTTGTCAGCATTAGTTAGTTCTTCTGATGAAGAGGATTCGTACGGGCTGGGTCTCGGGCTGATCCCCCTGGTCGCAGGTTGTGGTTCAGTGGCTTCCCAGCCTGCCATCGAGCGTTCAGTCAGGTAACGCTCCTGGCACGATGAACGACCCATCCCTGCTCGGTGCAAGGATGCTATGGTGAGGTGGCTACCTCACTGGACGCTGTGCGGTTTCTCAACCCCAGTTCTTCTGCGTCCTGGATGCGACTCTCCCTGTCACATGTGCAGTGGCTTCTTCGCCTGTGCGGGTCCCCCACGCCATCTAGGAGGTAAGTGTATTTGTGTGGGGACCTGTCTGTTTGGGGGGTGTCAGTCTGGGGCTGTGTAACCCTGCCTGTGTTCACACTATTAAGTTCCCTATCTCTCTGGCTGCATGCTGTGGGCTGCAAGGAGGGGGGGCTGTGCTGCACTGTCTGTGTCAGCCTGTGTATGTGTGAATGGCTGTGTGCTGTGGGGCATGATTTTATCATGTTTGGGGCACATTACAGCGACCGCTGCGGCGGTCCGCCATGTTTTATTATAACGTGGTGTGGTTTTTCACTTCACTGAGGTGGAGGAGCGGCGTTTTCGGCGCCAAACGACGCCATTTTGGCTGCGCTCGCTCCGGCCGCATGTTAACACTGCAGGCGGCCATTTTCTTGTAGCCTTCCATAGGCTTTAATAGAGCGCCCTGCATGTCAGCACTTCCTTTCTCCTGGAGCACCGATCGAGGCAGAAGCAGCAGCGGTCTTTCAAGGTTTTTACCTCCCTATCCCTGTATCCTTGCCTGAGTTGGACTTTCTCCCTGTGGGGGTCGACTTGTGTGGTGTGTGTGTGTGTGTGCGGTGGGCTGCGCTCGCCGCGCTTTTTAAAGGGGCAGTTAACCCTTTCTTTTTCCACATACTTTGGGGCATGGATTCTCAGGAAAGCAAATTTCCTGCCACATTGGTGGGAAGCCAGGGGACTGCTGTTTCCCCCCCAGGGGGGGATTTGTCTGCGGTTGTGGCTAGCCTTGCTGCTCAGGTGCAAATGCTGGTGGCTGCTCAATCCTCTAAAAGGCCCAGAGTTTCAATTTCCTCTGATTCAGAGGGTGATGGGGCTGCTGTGGCTGGGGTCTCCTTGTCGGGGTCCCGTTCCTCCCTGGCTCTTGTAGGGTCCGAGGTGGAGGCTGAGGTTGAAGGGGTTGATAATTCTCCCCCGGGCTCGTCTGAAGAGCTTGCACTCATGGATGAATTGGTTGCTTCTATCAAGCAAACGCTGCGATTACAGGATGAGCCATGTCCTCCTGCTGCCTTGGCAGCTTATGGGACGAAGAAAAGACGCAAAACATCGCAGGTTTTTCCCTGCACTGATGATTTTCAGCGCGCTGTTAAGGAACAATGGCGTAATATAAGCAAGCCTTTTGCTGTACCGAGTAGGTTCAAACTGCGTTATCCTTTCACGCCCGCTACTGACGAGCGTTGGTGTGTGCCGCCTCCAGTGGATCACACGATAGCGGTTTTGAATAAGTCCACTGCGATTCCTGCTGAGGATACCCCGGTGTTCCGGGATGCCACGGACAAGAGGTTGGAGTCTCTTGCCCGTCATACCTATTCTATTATGGGTTCTATGCTGAAAGCTCTGTTTGCTTCCCTTATGGCGGCCCAGGCGGTCGCGAGCTGGACGCAGGTGCTTAGGCGCGTTTTGGTGGCTGATTCTGCCCCCTCGGCGACATTGGATATGGTGGATCAAATCCATCAGGGTGTCATGTATTTGTGCGATGCGGACTTGGATATGGTTCCGTTGGCCGCACGTGTACACGGTGTGTTGGTGTTGTCTCGCCGCTTGGTTTGGTTGAAGTGTTGGTCGGTGGACCAATCTTTGCGCAAGACCTTAGCCAATCTGCCCTATGATGGTTCTCGCCTTTTTGGCGAATCCTTGGATACACTGATAAAGGGGATCACGGGTGGTAAGAGCACGCTCTTGCCCCAATCCCACAAGGCTAAGGCAGCTCCTGGTAAGAAGCATGCTTCCTTTCGGCCCTCTCAGGGGTCCTTTCGTGCCTTTCGGTCGCACTATAAGGGCAAGCCGTTCAAAGGTCAGGGCTCCCAAAAGAAGCCGTGGACAGGTAAGCAGAAGTCCGGCCAGTCCGGATCCACTACCCACAACAGTGCGGCCTGAAGGGGCGCCCTCACCCGGTTCTGGGGTGGGGGGCGCTTGCTCGGTTTTCCGCAACCATGGCTGACCCGTGTTCGGGACAGGTGGGTTCAGGAAATCGTTCGATCTGGTTACAAGATCGAGTTTCTCTCTCGGCCGGAGAGCAGATTTTTTCCCTCAAATCTTCAACTGTCTCTGGAGCGTTTGCGGGATCTGCGCCTAGCGGTGTGGGACCTGAGAGCTCAGGGAGTGGTGATTCCGGTGCCTCATCGGGACAGATTTCGGGGGTTCTATTCCAATCTGTTCACCGTGCCCAGGAAGGAGGGCAAGGTACGTCCAATTCTGGACTTAAAGGCTCTGAACCGCTTTGTGCGGGTTCGCAAGTTCCGCATGGAATCCCTGCGGTCGGTGGTGGCTGCCCTGGTTCCGGGGGAATTCATGGCCTCCATCGACTTGAAGGATGCGTACCTACACATCCCCATTTTCGAGGGTCACCAGAGGTACCTTCGATTCGCCATTGCGGAGGATCACTACCAATTTGTGGCGTTACCTTTTGGTCTCGCTTCGGCTCCGCGGGTTTTCACCAAGGTGCTTGCACCACTGCTGGCTTTAAGAGCCCAGGGCATCTCTGTCCTGGGGTATCTGGACGATATTCTGGTTCGGTCTGCGACCAGCCAGGGTCTGGAGACGGATCTGTCCGTCACGGTGCAGACTCTGCAGGAGTTTGGTTGGACGATAAATTATCCAAAGTCGACGCTGTGTCCGTCGGTTCGTCTTCCCTATTTGGGGATGATCCTGGACTCGGTCCAGGCAAAGGTCTTCCTACCGGACGACAAACTCAAGACTCTTCAGGGAGAAGTCCAGTCCCTCAGGGACGTTCCGTGCTCGTCCCTGCGGAAGTGCATGCGGTGTCTGGGACTGATGGTCTCGGCTTTCGAGGCGATTCCCTTTGCCCAGTTTCACACGCGGGGTCTCCAAGCGGAGATCCTGTCCAGGTGGGACGGGCGTCCGCAATCTCTGGATATCCAGATTTCGTTGAGCCATCGCAACAGAAGGGATCTTCTGTGGTGGCTCCAGTCCCCGGCGGTGTCGGGGGGGAAAGTCTTTTTGTCCTCTTTCATGGACGGTGATCACCACGGATGCCAGCCTGTCGGGCTGGGGTGGTGCTCTGG
Source organism: Pelophylax lessonae (assembly GCF_965119305.1). Classification (NCBI taxonomy): domain Eukaryota; kingdom Metazoa; phylum Chordata; class Amphibia; order Anura; family Ranidae; genus Pelophylax; species Pelophylax lessonae. The sequence continues at coordinate 45,059,647 of NC_138774.1, read as the reverse complement.
GCGTTCTGTCCGCCCAGGGAACTTGGTCGGAGGAGGAATCCTCCCTTTCCGATCAACATTCTGGAGTTGCGTGCGACAAATCTTTGCCTTCAACGTTGGACGGACAGGCTGCGCGGCTGTCCAGTTCGGTTGCAGACGGACAATGCCACGGCGGTGGCTTACGTCAATCACCAAGGGGGCACCAGGAGTGCCCGAGCGGCTCGGGAAGTGGCCGACATTCTTTCTTGGGCCGAGACACATGTCCCGGCGATATCGGCGGTACACATTCCGGGGGTGGAGAACTGGCAGGCGGATTATCTGAGCCGCCAGACCCTGGATCAGGGGGAATGGTCTCTCCACCCGGATGTCTTCCAGATGTTGTGCGCGAAGTGGGGTCTTCCGGAGGTGGACCTGTTCGCGTCTCGTCTGAACAACAAGGTAGAAAGGTTCGTGGCAAGAACGTGCGATCCTCGGGCAGACGCGTCGGACGCGTTGGTAGCCCCGTGGCAGCAGTACCGGTTGATGTATGCATTTCCACCGATTCAATTGCTGTCCAGGTTTCTTCGCAGGTTGAACTCGGAACCACACACAGTGATTCTTGTAGCACCGGACTGGCCTCGCCGGTCCTGGTACGCGGACCTCGTGAATCTGGCGGTCGACGCTCCTTGGCGTCTGCCTCTTCGAGAAAATCTTCTGTCTCAAGGGCTGATATTCCATCCTGCTTTACAGTCGCTGGCTTTGACGGCCTGGCTGTTGAAACCGAGGTCCTGAAGGATAGGGGTCTTTCCCCGGAGGTCATTCACACTTTGATCAACGCGAGGAAGTCTTCCTCGGGGAAGGTCTATCACCGTACTTGGAAGGCCTATTTTGCCTGGTGTGAGTCCAGGGGGTTTTCACCTTGCACGTACTCAGTGTTTAGGGTGTTGTCTTTCCTTCAAACGGGTGTCGACCAGCGTTTGGCGCTGGCTACGGTCAAGGGTCAGGTGTCTGCGCTGGCCGTTCTTTTTCAACGTCCTGTGGCGTCTAACTCCTTGGTTAGTACTTTTATTCAAGGGGTGCGACATCTGGTCCCCCCTAGGAGGGAACCTTTACCTCCTTGGGACTTGAATCTTGTTCTGTCCGTGCTACAACATGCTCCCTTTGAACAGATCAGGAAGATCTCGTTGTCCATGTTGTCCAAAAAAGTCGCCTTTTTGGTGGTGATCACTTCGGCTCGCAGGGTTTCGGAGCTGGCAGCTTTGTCCTGCAAGTCTCCGAATCTGGTCATTCATCTAGATAAGGTGGTTTTGAGACCTAACCCTTCTTTTCTTCCGAAGAGAGTTTCGGATTTTCACCTCAATGAGGACATTGTCCTGCCTTCGCTCTGCGCGAAGCCCAAACATCCGAAGGAGGTGGAGCTGCATTCCTTGGATGTTGTTCGGGCGATTAGGGTTTACCTGAAATCTACTGAATCTTTCCGCAAGTCGGATTCCTTGTTTGTCCTTTCGGAGGGGCCTCGGAAGGGCATGGCGGCGTCGGCTTCTACCATCGCCAAATGGATCAGACAGACTGTTGAACAGGCCTATGCTTTGAAGGGGAAAGTTCCCCCTGTGCCTGTGAGGGCACACTCTACCAGATCTCTGAGTACGTCTTGGGCCTGTCGTCATGGGGCTTCTGTGGCCCAGGTGTGTAAGGCGACGACTTGGTCGACCGTGCACACCTTCACGAAATTCTACAGAGTGGATGTTCAGGCATCGGCAGATGCTTCCTTTGGCCGCAAGGTTCTTAGTGCGGCGGTTCCTTAGAGCCCTTTGTATTGGGCTCCTTGGCTGTTTGGGATATATATTTTTATCCCTAGGTTATTTGTTTTCCTGGGTTATTGCTTCTGTTGAGCAAGTTTTTTTTTTCTCATGTTGCCCAGCTGGTTTCCTTCCTTTGGTAAGGTTCCTTTCTTTGATGTGGAGACTGCGTTGCCTTAGGCGCGGCTGCGTTTCCCACCCCTCATGTTTGCACTGCTTTGGGACGTCCCCATTGTGACGAATATGAAGATGGCGGCGACTGTCGGAGGACGTAAGAGAAAACTGAATTTTTGTAAAATCTTACCTGTAAAATTCCTTTCTCTGAGTCCTCCGACAGTCGCCGCCCCCGCCCCTCTTTTTGGGTTGGTTGTATACTCTACTGCTATTCCACTGAAACTGAAGTATGGATACAGGAAGTAGGAGGGTATTGACTGAGGGGACCACCCCCTGGGGGTGGGATGTGTTAAAGCTTTAATATTAACATATTCTGTTGCCTAGCTACTCCTTCGGAGCAAAGTCTAATACCCCATTGTGACGAATATGAAGATGGCGGCGACTGTCGGAGGACTCAGAGAAAGGAATTTTACAGGTAAGATTTTACAAAAATTCCGTTATCTCCACACACAGCAGTCCCACTCCCTTCCCAGTACTACTTGCAGAAATATACATTTTTTACCCTTGAGTGCACTAACTCATAGCAACCAATCAGAATCCATCTTATAATCGTGTGACTTTAGCAAAGTATATTTTTATTGGTTGCTATGAGTTACTGCACTTGAAGCAAAACTGTAGTCCTTTTCTTAAAAGTTCAAATTGGAAGGTTTTATATTGCAGATAAGATGTGGTGTCTATGTGGTGTCTTGATGACACCAAGCTATGCAGTGGAATAACTTCCTTACTGGATGTCTCCAACTTACAATCCAACCTCAATGTACTGTTTTATTGGGCAGCTGTGTGGCAAATGAGGTTTAATATTGATAAATGTAAAGAAAATGCATGCATCATACATACTAGGGGGAGTAGAACTGGGAGAATCCATAGAGAAGGATCTGGGTGTTCTGGTAGATCATAAGCTTAATAATAGCATGCAATGCCAAGCTGCGGTTTCCAAAGCAAACAAAGTCCTTTCTTGTATTAACAGAGGCATGAACTCCAGAGAGAGAGATATCATTTTGCCCCTGTACACATCATTAGTAAGACCACATCTGAAATATGCGGTTCCATTTTGGGCACCAGTTCTTAAAAAGGATATCGGGGAACTGGAGAAAGTGCAGAGAAGGGCAACCAAACTGATAAGAGGCACGGAGGAGCTCAGCTATGAGAAAAGGGAACTGAATTTATTCTTTCTTGAGAAGAGGTGATTGGGGGGGGGATATGATCAACATGTATAAATACATAAGGGGTCCATATAGTGAACTTGGTGTTTGAGTTATTCACTATAAGGTCATCACAGAGAACAAGGGGGCACTCTTTACGTCTAGAGGAAAAGAGATTTCATCTCCAAAGACGGAAAGGATTCTTCACCGTAGCTGTGAAAATATGGAATAGACTCCCTCCAGAGGTGGTTCTGGCCAGCTCAGTAAATTGCTTTAAAAAATGCCTGGATTCTTTCCTGGGTGTACATAAAATAACTGGGTACTAATATTTATAGGTAAAGTTGATCCAGGGAATATCCATTTGCCTCTCGGGGGATCAGGAAGGAATTTCTTTTCCCCTGCTGTAGCAAATTGGATCATGCTTTGCTGGGTTTTTCGCCTTCCTCTGGATAAAATGTGGGTGTGGGATTGTGTATATAGGATTGTATGGTTGTGTTTTCTTTTTTGTTTTTTATTGGTTGAACTAGATGAAATTGTGTCTTTTTTCAACCTGACTAACTATGTAACTATCTATGTGTTAAAAAAATTGTCATGTGGATGTCTTAAGCATTCACACATGCATAAGAAATGATCACAGTATTGTTTGCAATATAATTATCTCCTATGATCATCAGCTCCGTCTAGTGGCCATATTGTGGTATTTATCAGAAATGGCTCAATAACAAAAAATATGCATTATGTCCTCTAGATGGAGGCGATGATCATAGGAGACAAACAATACAGCGATTGTTCCTTGAACCTGTGTGAATGCTTAAGACATCCGCACAGCAATTTTTTTCATACATAGACTCCATAGTGTGTCTCTTCTGCATAAAAGTTTCTTACCTTCCTGTTTTCTCTTATGTGTGTACACTCCGTCTATACACATCACACAGCGCTGTATAGGAGGGTATTGGGACATTTCTGTCTTCTCTTCTTTACTCATTTCATGGCAGCTTCCGTCTTCTATATTTTTAATAAACTTGAATTGAAACCCCCCATAATAATTCAGCCTGTAATTTGTATTTATTAGTTCCTTAACCCAGTTTTACATTTTACATACAGTTTTATATAGTGCAGGAATAATTCATTTTAAGGTGGCCAATATTTTTCATAATTTTGAAAAATCAATAATTTATATCAGGGGTTGCCAAACTTTCTAAATAAGGTGCCAGTTTGCGGTCCATCAGACTTTAGGGGGGCCGGACTGTGGCCATTAGGAGTAAAAATTGTCTTGGCACCAGTGGGAGTAAACAGTGCACCTTTGGTATTATGGAGAGGAATATAACCCTGCCATTGGTGTCATTGGAAGGAATAGTGCCCCATCATTGGTATTAATGGGAGAAATAGTGCCCCATCATTGGTATTAATGGGAGAAATAGTGCCCCATTGTTGGTGTCATTGGAAGGAATAGTGACCCATCATTGGTTTTAGTGGGAGAAATTGTACCCTATTGCGTCATTGTATCAGTGGAAGGAAAAGTGCCCCAAGGGCCAGATAAAGGCAAGCAAGGGGCCACAGTTTGGAGACCACTGATTTATATACAAGAATCCCAAATCTCTCTAATATCTCATCTTCTATTTTTATGTTTATCTCTGTCAGATCCACCAGGCAATGGCCTCTCACTCGGAGTGATCATTGGTGCTGTTATTGGAATCCTTGTTCTTCTTGCTGTAATTATCGCAGTTGTTTGGATAAGTAAGTATAAGGATTAGTAAATAAAAACAAATTATTTTCTGCGATAAAACATATCCAATAAAAAAATATAAAAAATCTAATTTCTGCATCATTTTAGGCCAATATGTATTCTGCTACATGTTTATGGTAAAAAGAAAAATCCCAATAAGTGTATATTGATTGATTTGCATCTACAAACTATGGGATATAAAAACAAGGTGCGTATCAACTAAGTTAATCTGCACAAGCAGCGCTACTGAACAATAAAATCACAGTTCCAAAATAAAACTCTGCATTAGCAAAGCTCTCACAATAAAACAAATGTGCAAGATATCAGAGTCCAAATAAGTGACAAAAGTCAGTCACCAGCTACGCTTCCAATGGGGTCATGGGGAGGAGACCACACACCAAATGTGCAACAGTTGTTGGAAATATGCCTCCACGTCACCACGTGCAGGTTCCCCAAGGTTATGCTCTTACCAGATATCTCTGTATATAAAGCCTGTAGTTAGTGATGTTTCTCCGATAAATCGTCACCAGACTCAGCATTCAATCGCACTAATTCCCAGCTGTAGTATCCTCGAACCAGTCATGCGTGTGAGAGAGTAAGAAGATGCACATAGGGCAATACCGTTTGATAAAACATTGCACCTTTATTGGTTAAAACCCTCTCCCATTACACTCACATAGGTAAGAATACAAACAGCATATCGTTGTCAATATCGGCAATACAGTTAACATCCAGCCGCTTCTCGGTCTCCCGCCCGCTATGCAGCGTCCCGGAAGTGACCGTTCCTCGTGGTGAGATGGCGTCCTGTTGCCTGGGTGACCGCGCAAGCCACCGCCCTAACGCGTTTCGTCAGAGGACTTCAACGGAGAGCGTGCTTGCGCGGTCGCGTCACTCCTATTTATCTGATCCCTTCACTCGGCTTTAACCGCTTCAGCGCTGCCGCTACTATTGCGGTCGGCCGTTAGTGGAGAAACAACGGACAACAATTTGAAATTAAGGAATGCATCACGTGCCTAACGACGCACGTGGTGTATTGCTTAGAATGTCCTTGCGGCCTAATGCACATCGGGACGCTGCATAGCGGGAGAGGGTTTTAACCAATAAAGGTGCATTGTTTTATCAAACGGTATTGCCCTATGTGCATCTTCTTACTCTCTCACACGCATGACTGGTTCGAGGATACTACAACTGGGAATTAGTGCGATTGAATGCTGAGTCTGGTGACGATGTATCGGAGAAACATCACTAACTACAGGCTTTATATACAGAGATATCTGGTAAGAGCATAACCTTGGGGAACCTGCACGTGGTGAGGTGGAGGCCTATTTCCAACAACTGTTGCACATTTGGTGTGTGGTCTCCTCCCCATGATCCCATTGGAAGCGTAGCTGGTGATGGACTTTTGTCACTTATTTGGACTCTGATATCTTGCACATTTGTTTTATTGTGAGAGCTTTGCTAATGCAGAGTTTTATTTTGGAACTGTGATTTTATTGTTCAGTAGCGCTGCTTGTGCAGATTAACTTAGTTTATACGCACCTTGTTTTTATATTTCACTACTTCAGGCAGCTGCTGTTTTAACATTTTAGAGTTTTATTGTCTATGTGCGCATGTGATACTGCTGCATTCATCATTAAGCGCTGGGTGATTGAGTTTGAGTTTACCCTTAGCACTCAGTCCTTTTTTTCAAACTATGGGATATATTTATGGAATTTCTGTTTATTTTCTTACTAGTAATGGCGGTGATTGGCGACTTATAGCGGAACTGCAATTTTGCGGTGGACAAATCAGACACTGACTGGCCCAACTTTTTTGGGAACCAGTGACTCTAATACAGTGATCAGTGCTAAAAATATGCACTGTCACTGTACTAATGACACTGACTGGAAAGGTGTTAACATCAGGGGAGATCAAAAGGTTAAGTGTGTGCCTAGCCAGTGTTTGTGTACTGTGTGGGAGGCGCTTTTACTAGGGGAAAACATGGATCCATGTCCATGCCTTCCCTACTGACAGAACGACAATTTGCCTTATTTTCATGACAGCGAACAGCAAGTCCGTGGTACCCGCTGATCAGCTCCCGCTAAGGATTCTCAGTTGAAACTGTCATTTATTGTCCACATACATACACACAATTGTATCTTAAAACCAGCCAGATCTCCCTTTTGTTATCTCACGTCTATGGGCAGACAGCCACAAGTCCTGAGTTTACACACAAACTGTACAAAGCATATTACAGACTGACATCCAATGGGGGATTTACTAAAACTGCTGCACCCAGAATCTGAGGCAGCTGTGCTTATTAACCAAATCCAATCAGCTTCTAACTTCAGCTTGTTCAATTAAGCTTTGGCAGTAAAAACTGGAAGCTGATTGGATTCTATGCAGAGCTGCACCAGATTTTGCACTCTCCAGTTTTTGTAAATAACCCCCAGTGTGTAAATCCTTCCGAAAGTATTCGGCCCCCTTGAACTTTTCGACCTTTTGCCACATTTCAGGCTTCAAACAAGGATATAAAACTGTATTTTTTTTGTGAAGAATCAACAACAAGTGGGACACAATCATGAGGTGGAACGAAATTTATTGGATATTTCAAACTTTTTTAACAAATAAAAAACTGAAATATTGGGCGTGCAAAATTATTCAGCCCCCTTAAATTAATACTTTGTAGTGCCACCTTTTGCTGCGATTACAGCTGTAAGTCGCTTGGGGTATGTCTCTATCAGTTTTGCACATCGAGAGACTGACATTTTTGCCCATTCCTCCTTGCAAAACAGCTCGAGCTCAGTGAGGTTGGATGGAGAGCATTTGTGAACAGCAGTTTTCAGTTCTTTCCACAGATTCTCGATTGTATTCAGGTTTGGACTTTGACTTGGCCAAACACCTGTATATGTTTATTTGTGAACCATTCCATTGTAGATTTTGCTCACACCCCCCTCCTTATATTTCAATTTTGTCTTTATCCCTCCCCTGCCCTGTGTCTTATTTACCCTCATTTTTATCCTCTTTGACATGACCTAAACAGAGCAGTATCCATTATAAATGGATGTAAACACACCCCCCTCCACACAGCAGAACTGTGTTCTGAATAGACAACCCGCCATCTGCTGAGCTCTCCCTCCCATCACAAATGTATCTCATGTGTCAGGAACACTTGTCTAAAAATGTATCTAAAAAAAAACAAAGTGTCAGGAACATGTGTAAGAAGTGACTCAAAGGAACAAAGCACCAGAGAGAAATGACACTTAGAGCTTTGGAAAGAGATAAGTAAACTGCAGATATATGTGCTTTGCTCAAATTCCATGACTGGGGTTTACAACTACTATAAGGTATGAATGGTTCTTTATATAAAATGTACACATGGTAATGGAGATAAAATGAAAAATGAGGCTACATACTTGTGATATGTATGGGATCCTTGTCTTTCAAAGTAAGACTGTTTGATTGGGCAATGTAATGTAATTGCAATTCGAATGAATCTGGAAAGTGCTAACTGTATGGTGAATGCTGAGAGTATATTGTATGTTATTATGAAACTCAATATAAAGTTTACCTGTTAAAAAAATAAATAAAATCTATTGCGAGTGTGCAGATATAAAAATATTTTTTTCAAAACTGTCTGTCTTTTTTTGTTTATAGTGCATAAAAAAAAAATTTCAGAGGTGATCAAATACCACCAAAAAAAAGCTCTATTTGTGGGGAAAAGGGACAAAAATTGTATTTGGGTACAGCATCGCGCGACCGCGCAATTGTTAAAGTATCACAGTGCCGTATCACAAAAAATGGCCTGGTCATGAAGGGGGGTAAATCTTCCAGAGCTGAAGTAGTTAATTGAATAAGCTGAAGTTAGAAGCTGTTTGGCTACCATTCACAGCTGCACTAAATTATGCATTCTCCGGGTTTAGTAAATCAAACCCTAAGCTGGCTGTATTTTATTAGTTTAGTGAAGCACTAAGCAGTAAAGCAAGGATAAGGATGTCACCCCTGGGTATGTCAGTAATGGAAGCTTCCATATCCTATCCTGAAATGTTCCCATTAAATCCAGGAACCAGTAACTATTTATTGAAGTAAACCTCATTAAATTGGTCCTTAGTTTATAGTACAGGATCCTTTAGGTCTTTGCACCATTTAAATGTCATTCAAGCTCTTGAGTCTCCTAAGACTTGTAGCGCCCTGTCACAGCAGATTCTGTAGTCATGCCCCGCCCACTGTCTTCCCATCCCATGCCTTCTTATTGGCCAGTGAGGCAACTAATAAAATTGGTGGCCAACACAAAGGCATGAGAGATAGTAAGGAGAAAGCCAGAATGTGACTATGAAAGCTTCATTAAGGCCGGGTTCACACTTAATACGGATGCGGCTCACAGCAGGGGTCCGGGTGTCCCTGTTCTTCATTTCAGGGATGAATCAGGCCTGAATTTTTGCCTAAATTTGGATCTGAAATGAAGCCAAAGACACACAGGGCTCCTGTGCAATCCGCTCCGCAGGCGCCCCGGAGATGTGAGAATCGGCTCCATTGAGATCCGGGCACACTCTCCTGTCATGTGAATTGGATGTGAGGAAACCTGCATCCAATTCACACCAGTGTGATCCCAGCCTTACTGGTTATATAAGGCCTTCTATATACTTGGGGCCAGCAGGCAGTAATACCAGGCTGTTGAGAAATGTTTTTACCACTCCCTGACCACCCCTTTTTTCTAACACAATGGCTGGAGGGGGGGTGTACACATGCGGCAGCCACAGTGCTTTGCATCATGGGCATAGCAAGAAATCATCCCTCCTCACAACACATTGAAGGTAATGACACAACCCTGCATCTCTGTACATTGCACACAGTTTTGGTTCAGTGGTGCAGGCTCTGGGTTAAAACATAACACCTCATATCCACCTGTCAGATGCCCTCTGAAAAGCATTCCACTGTGGATCATTCTTCAGAGGGTGACAGAACTGTAAATGAGCTCTAACAGTTTATCGAGGAGTTTGAGAATCTCTAAACCAAGTTTAATCTGAGGCTTAGAACAGAAACATGCTTTATGAAACGGGGACCAGATAACAGAGAATTCATGTGTACATAAAGAAAGGTCCACATATTGAAGAATTTTTTAAATCTGCTGACTTACAAGGGGTTAAGTCCAACAAGTTGTTTGCCACCACATCTACTTATCTTTTTTTATTCACTATTTGCAGTTGCACTGAGTGCCGGGAGTGCAGCTATCACTATACTGGAAGCGCTCTGGCAGGAGAGATGCAGTTGCTGTGTGCTCACCCCTCCTCCATTATCCATTCACAGAATACTTTGTAGTTTGTGAATGGGTCCATATTATACAAAGGCTTCCATGACTGAACAAGTGGAGAGGAGGAACAAAGAGAGTGTCTGCATACAACTCTGCAGATTCTATATCTGAGATCTGAAGGTCCAGCGTTGGAGTGTCAAAACCATAGCGATAGCTCAGTATAAACTGTATATTGTTAATAAAAGAGATAAGTCCATGAGCTGGCATTCACCTTGTTGGACTCGGCCCCTTAATAATCCAGCAGCTTTTTAAAACTGCTGAAATCCCTGAATTTCTTCAGTAAACAAATCTGAGGACACGTGTCTTCCTTGGCAACAAGAGAAAACAGCCAGAAAATGAAGCCACATTTTGGAGCATTGCTTAATCCACTACTGGGATTTCTGCAGTTATATCTAAGGCATTACAATTATTAAAGGCCCCTTTCACACTTGTGCCACTTGTCCTGCGACTTGGGACTGCAAAGTTGCCTGACAAGTCGTACTCCGTGATTTCCAATGAGTACCGTTCATATATGTGCGACTTCAAGTCACAACGACTTCAAAGTAGTCCCTGCACTACTTTGGTCTGACTTTGATGTGTTTCGAGGTCCATAGACCTCAAGATTACACAGGCATTGCTTCAAGTCCAGTCAAAATCGCGACAAAATCGCACTACTTTTAGGTCTCACAATTGTGAAAGGGGCCTAAAGCCCAACCATCATATAGCAGAGCAAAGCAAGAAGCAGAGCCTGAATATCTAATGGACGCATATGGCTGCCCCCATGTACAAAATTACCAAAACAATGATAATTGTGCTTTTCAACTATTGTATATTGTATATTGGTAGAAATTTTTTAAAATGCAGTTTATGGGTTGCAGTTCTATTTTTTGGTTCCTAACTCCATGTCTTCATATTTCAGAGAAGAACAAGACTGACTACAGAAGCACCAACAGTGAGTAATGTTTGCTGTATTCCTCTGTGTGGTATTTTATATTATGATTTGTGGAATGTAATCTTTATATAGAATTTTATAAGGATCCTCTATGCCTGATACACAATTTATTCCAGACTGCAATGATAACCTCCTCATTATTGTTATTAGTGATTTCCATACACTCTAATGTCACACAAAGTACAGAAAGAAGGGAAAGTGCTCCTGGGCCATTCTGTTTAGGGATGAGGAATGACCTTCTTGGCCTTCTATTGTTACCTGGACCTGTTTTTATTTTATGCTGTTTCTCACCACTCAGTTGGACGGCTTTTGGAGATCCTGTGATAAAGACAATAGATCCTGTGTGCTGTACTGTGTGACTAAGAAAATAGGTTTTTCTACCTGTAAAACCAGTTTCTGGGAGTACAGTACCGGACACAGGCCCCTCCCCCTGTTCTTCTCATATTCCTATTGCTTTCTACAAAACTGAGGCCAGCTGGTAGTGGGCGGGGCTATATAGGGGATCCAATAACAATCCTCTGCGCATAAGTGTCATAGTCCAACAGGAAAAGTCTCTTATAGTACATATGGATAATCCCCTTGGAGCCTTGCTGCCCTCTAGGACTGGGGTTGTCCTCAGAGACTCGGAAGAAATAGATAATCACAGAGGGCGCACTGGCCTAGTGCATTATCCAACATGATTTATATTAACAGTAAGACAAAATAAAATTCTACTCACAAACATATGTGGTTAAAACACCAATCAGGCTACTGATCATGGCTCCACTATACCAGGCTGGCCAAAGACTCGAGGTCAGGGGGGACCTCAGCAGGGTCCCTGTTGGCTGACGCATTTCAAAGCTATGTCCTTCTTCATCATAGCCGAAAACCTGGTTTTGACTCTGATGAAGGACATACCTTCGAAACGCATTGGGACTGCTCTATGCAAAACTACTGCACAGAGCTGGTAAGTATAACATGTGTGGTATTTTTTTTTTTTAATAGAAAAAGCCTTTAATATCACTTTAAACAAAAAAAACACGTGCTGTTAGAAATAAATTTCCATCCTGCTCCTTCAAATTTTCTCATCACTGCAGTTGAAAACAAACATCGATTTTTATTTTACTAACAATTAGAAAATTCTTAAAATGAAACAATTTTAAATATTTTCTATTTGTGTATACCCAGCACCAGTTTAAAATCCTGTTTCATCATGTCATGTGTGTTTATTTTCGTTGGATTTTTTTGTGAATGAGTAGCCAGGGGTAATATGTATTCCTTGCTCATTCACATAGGGGGAGGGCTGGATTCTGGGGGCCCTCTTTCACATAGGGTTCCCATTTAAAATCCATTATATATATATATAATATATATATATAATGTGACTTTTTCTTATGTACATCTTAGAGGTGTGCCATTCACAGACAGTTTTAGGACATACCTCATGCACAATATTTAACCCTTTCACTGCCATTGACATAAGCCATACATTAGCTACAGCGGGGGTTTTATCCAACCCAGAATATGTTTAAATCTGACAAGCCAACTGTCAGCTGTAAGACGGAAGTGATGGGTAGCTTTACACTTGCCCAATCACTTCCACATATCCCAGGAACAGTCAATCCCCCGAATATGTCCATGCCTTGTTTGCTAGTTTTTACACACTCCCATTGGTGGACCTGGGACTGGCATGGCAGTACTGCCAGGCGGAAGGAAGGGATATTGGTATAAGAACCCGAAGGTTCTTATTAGGAAGGGCAGATCAGGTTCAATAGAAGGCAGGTGAATCACCAAGAGTCCAAAAGATCCATGATATCTCGCCAAAGAGAACCTGTCACCAAAAAAGCATCACATATGGGACTTGTTCCCTTTCTGATAAAAATAAAGGTTAGTGAAGGAAGTGTAAATGAACAAAGTTCTGTCAAAGCACCTCAACCCTCCCTGATTTTTGAGCCCACATACACGCACATAATAATATAAACACATGAATTGAGTTTGCCTATGCATGAAATTGTCAACTGCACTACACATTCTATATAATGCCATTCATGAGGGAGTGAGAGCAATAATTCTAGGCCCATTATTCACAGGTAACTCTCAATTGATGACCTGTAGGGGCTTTTAAAGCATCAACTATAGAAAAGGTTAGGGTACCAAAGTTTGCTGCCATTTCAGGGACGCACACAATATTAAGACTTGACATGTTTGATATCTATTTACTAAATGCAACCTCATATTTTACATTTTATCAAAAAATGAACTCTATCAATCACAAAATGTCAGTGAAAATTACACTAAAATTTAATTCTAAACTGTTGTGCTAATATCATGTGTCATAAAAAACTTCCTATATTTTATTCTCTAGGGTCTCTGATTTCAGAAAATGTATAATGTTTTGAGGTTTTAAGTAATCTTTAAGTCTTAAAGGTTTTTTTTAAAGATGTTAAAAAGAAATGCAAAAATGACACTGGCACTGAAAGTGTTAAATTAATTTTATATTCTAAATGTTTAGAGCTCCCCGAGGAACTGTGTGTTTTTTTTTTTTTTTTTTTTACATTTCCATTGGTACACATTTCCAAGGGCAGTGCCCAGCTATCGATGCCCTTTATTCGACAATCCCTTGCCTGTTTGCTTAGCAAATGGAGATCATTGATTTTCAAGTTTTGCCTTCCATCGGAGAGTTTTGCTTTATGCCCCTTTCACACTTGTGCGACTTGTCCTGTGATTTGGGATTGCAAAGTCGCATGACAAGTCGTACTCCATGATTTCCAATTAGTACTGTTCATATCTGTACGACTGTAAGTCGCAACAACTTCAAAGTAGTCCCTGCACTACTTTGGGACGATTTTAATGCGTTTTGAGGCCCAAATACATAGGCAGTCCAGTCAAAATCGTGGGAAAATCGCGCGACTTTTAGGTCACATAAGTGTGAAGGGGGCCTTAAGGTTTGCAATTTGTAGACTCTTGGCCATGTTTTCTGCAATTCAACGCCAAACACATTCGCCCATCACAAATTTGTTCCTTTTAAAAATGTGATCATTCCGGATAGGAACTGTTATCTGTTGCTATGGTTAAAGTTTTTAATTGTAGATTTTTATCATACAAACATCACCTAACTGACAAACACATCATACTAATATTGTTATTGGTGTAATGAGAAGGAAAGAGACCCATGTTCTTTTATTAAAGTCACTGCTGGGCCTCACCATAGATATGGTAGTGATTGCCGCCTCTGCCATCCATCTTCTTACGCCATTCAAGTTCTCTGTATACTGGCCATGTATGTGAGATTTATCTGATATTACACTTGTGACAGACCCAACCAGGACAGGGGCTTTTGGAGGGGACAGCAGGGTGGCCTGTTGCCTTCTATGGACACTGGCTTTTGAGGGGGCTCTATTCTTGGTAGTTCTGTGCCTGGGGGACCCTTGAAGTGGTTTCCAGACTTTGGGAATCCAGGTCCAGGATACAGATTTTGGGTGCTTGGTGCCCAAACCAGCAATGACTGGTAAATAAAGTTATCTGTGCCTTTGCCCCATTGTGTGCCCCCTAGGTGTGAATTGCCATTTGTAATTGAGTCACCTATTGTTTCTGTCTGTCTGCTCATCTTTTGGAGATGTGATTAATATTGTGTCCACTTTACCTTGTTATCCAACCATTGTGGAATGTGGGGGTGTGGGTTTTGATCTTATAGGTGGTGTGAGTAGGTGCTGCCTCCGTCCCTAAGTCTTGAAAAAAGAGGGGGTTTTTTTGGTGTCTCAAGCCAAAGATGATGGGACTTTGTGGGCAAGTAAGTATCAATTGAACATGAGTAAAATTATATCTCAATTTATTAACAAATTTACATAGAAGTAAAAAATAAGAAAATATTGTAACTCAGTTGTGAGTATTGGTGTTGGGTACAGGCCCAAAGTGATAAAGATAAGAATAAGAGAAGAAGGATTCTCAGTGAATCCGTGACACATGTGATAAGTTGTGACAGTTTTATGGATCTTGTCTCTGTGTATTCCGTATGTGGGAGGTTCACAGAGTTTCATCCATAATTTCTGACGCGTTTCGGCTGTATCAGCCTTTTTCAAAGTTTTTCTGTCACCCAGCTGTAATGTATAATAGATAATATTCAATATTTCCATTTGTTGGAAATATATGTGAAATTAGTATATACAAAAATAATAATAATAAATACATACTTGTATTTTAAAATCTTGTTACTGCAAACCAAAATTGCCTCTGTCCCCTCTAAACCTGCAACAAGGAGCCGTGTGGTACCATGGTCTGAAAGGATATATTAGTTGTATTTTTTATCGTATGAAAAATAAGGATCATATACTGCCAATGTTGGCTACTCACATCCAGGTTTGGAGATGTTCATATAAAGATATTGGATTGTTGTTCCAGTAATGTCCTGGATCGTTCTGGAAGGGGTATATATATGTATATATTATATTATATTTCCCAAGGTAAGTAATTAGTGTGGGTGTCCAAGCCCAAATAAACACTTACATTTGCAGATTTATATACAGATTTAGGGGAGGGGAAGGTATCTCTCCTGATGCCGCAGTCATAAGTAGATTGCTGCCGCCAGTTAGCCGTTCTGAAAAGGGTCATATGTCCATGAAGTGTTTTGTTAAAATTTGCAAGTTTGTGGGTAAAATGTATTTTATTTGTGACTTCAAGTAAAAGGACATTCGTCTAGACTTACATTTTTTCAAGGAGGTATTGGTGTTAAGAAGAGAGGTAGAGGTGATATCCTTCACCGCCGCTGGTCCACGTCCGTCCTGTTCCCTCTGCAAGAGGGAAGTGAGGGTGGACGTCGGCTCCCCGGCCTTATAAAGCCGTTCGCGCATGCGCATAGTGCGCTGCACGTCATCGGCTTCTTCCGTCAGTGACTCAGGCTTTCGTACTGCGCAAGCGCCTGGGTGATGCGCGCGCAGTACAAGCCGGTCCTGACCGCTCGGCCGCCGACACAGTGTATGGGAGATCTAGGAAACGACTCAGCCGTGGCCGGCAGGTTTCCGTCTCCATAGTAACCCCTGTCACAAGGAGGTGGCAGGGGCTTACCGTGCCGGGTGCAGGATGGGGGGAAGAAGAGAAACAAAGTGGTTTGCTCATAAAAAAAACAAGATATACATCTTCATATGAATATTACATAAAGCTGTTACATGTGGTACAGAAAAGAAGGACAATAAATAAATGGTAATTCTATATATTATATATAACATTTTTGGTTCGTTTTAACAGCAGTAATTATATCTAGATGCCCGAGAGGATATCCCCAATGGGGGTGTTGAAGGAATATCCACAGGTCTGGCACACCAGAAGGGGGTCTGGGCCGGAATTTTTGAAGGGTATTGAGTGTGATCTCAGAGTTCTAGTATCTTGGGATAAATCCCATGATATATGTATGGTCTGATTGGTGGTGGTTATATTTTTTCTATGATGTTAGTCTGTTTTGCCAGATGCAAAACCCTCCAGAAATGGTCTGAAACTTTCTGTTTCGTTAAGTCCTGGGTATGTGGTGGCATTTAGACGCCTGATCCATCTCATCTCCATCTGTAAGAGTTTTTTATTCCAATCGCCCCCCCGTTGCGGTATGTGCATTCTCTCTAGGGCGATGAAAGTAACTTTCGGCATTTTGTTGTTGTGCATGTTTTTGACATGTCTGCCAAGCGGTAGATGGAAATTGCATATTTCCATACTTTGGATATGCTTATTGATTCTCTTGCCCATTTCCTGTTTGGTCTTGCCAACATAAAACGACCCACATTCGCACCTCATAAGGTACACGACTCCTCTCGTCCTACAGTTGACATAGTGTCGTGGTCTAAAATGTTCACCATTGGGGAGGATGGTGTCCGTACATTTTTTTATGACACTGCACTGTGTGCAAGTACCACAAGGGTATGTACCTTTATCCTTGCATGGATCTTTCCTTTTTTCCTTAAATTCGCTATGTATTAGGTTTTGTTTGAGGGAGCCGGCCTTTTTGTAGGTCACTAGTGGGCCATCTGGTACAAATGGTTTCACCACAGGGTCTTCACTTAATATGTTCCAGTGTTTCTGGAGGATTCCTTTAATTTTGTAATGTTCATTTGTAAATCGTAGAATGATACGACTTTTTTCTCCTTGTTCTTTTATTTCGTCCATTTTTTTAGTTTGAAAAAGGAGTTTGTTCCTTTGTCGTTTTTTTACTTTATTAAATGCTTTCCTGAGAGTGCTTCTGGTATACCCTCTTTCTAGTAGTCTACCCGTAAGGAGATCGGCTTCTTTTTGGAAATCATCCTCATCTGTACAGTTCCTCTTTAATCTTAAGAATTGGCTATATGGTATAGCTCTTTTCAATGATGTTGGATGGAAACTCGTGGCATGCAGGATTGAGTTCCCCGCTGTTTCCTTGCGGTAAAGAGTGGTTTTGATTGTTCCATTGTCCTCTTTCAGTATCCAGGTGTCTAAGAATGCAATCTTACTCTTATCATAATTGAGTGTAAAATACATGTTATATGTATTTTTGTTCATTACTTTCAAACATTCTCCAATTAAATTTTCCGGACCTGTCCAAATGATGAAAATATCATCTAGGAAACGTTGCCATAGTAGTATATGGTCTACAAAAATGCTGTTTTTCTCTTCGGCTAGAAAATCAGATTCCCAGGCTCCTAAATAAATGTTCGCATAAGATGGTGCATATTCCTCCTGTAGTAGTATCATCAATTTTTTTGAACATTCATTCAAAATTTCTTCCCATTCTTTTTTCATATTGGTGGTAATATTGTCCATTGTTGGGAAGATTTGTATGCGGAGACCTACTGGGTTAATGTTTTCCGTTATGTATCTCTGAAAGGACTTAATGTGCCAGAAGAGGGCCGATTTCCTTTCTAGGTATTTTCTTAGGGTTCCAAATAGGGCCATAATGTCTGAGTCCTGTTGTTCCTGTCCCTGAAAACTCTTCTGAATGTCTGACATGAGGGCATTCCATCCATCTCCCATCAGGTCTCCCGTGGCCATCTCTTCCATTATAGGAAGTTTGTGTATTAGTCTCAGCCTTGTTGGTTGAGACTGCGTAGGGTGTGGGGTGTGGTGTCCCCTTATTCTTGTGATATTATCACTGAAAAGGGGGAGAAAGTACTGCCCAACCCTTATAATTAATTAAATTATAGGGTCCTGCTGAGCGACCCTGTAGAAATAATTTATCTGTTTATGGTTTCTTGTCCACCTAAAGATCAGTGAGAACATGGATGTATTATCCATCCGGTTTATTTGAACGAGGGGGGTGTGGGTTTTGATCTTATAGGTGGTGTGAGTAGGTGCTGCCTCCGTCCCTAAGTCTTGAAAAAAGAGGGGGTTTTTTTGGTGTCTCAAGCCAAAGATGATGGGACTTTGTGGGCAAGTAAGTATCAATTGAACATGAGTAAAATTATATCTCAATTTATTAACAAATTTACATAGAAGTAAAAAATAAGAAAATATTGTAACTCAGTTGTGAGTATTGGTGTTGGGTACAGGCCCAAAGTGATAAAGATAAGAATAAGAGAAGAAGGATTCTCAGTGAATCCGTGACACATGTGATAAGTTGTGACAGTTTTATGGATCTTGTCTCTGTGTATTCCGTATGTGGGAGGTTCACAGAGTTTCATCCATAATTTCTGACGCGTTTCGGCTGTATCAGCCTTTTTCAAAGTTTTTCTGTCACCCAGCTGTAATGTATAATAGATAATATTCAATATTTCCATTTGTTGGAAATATATGTGAAATTAGTATATACAAAAATAATAATAATAAATACATACTTGTATTTTAAAATCTTGTTACTGCAAACCAAAATTGCCTCTGTCCCCTCTAAACCTGCAACAAGGAGCCGTGTGGTACCATGGTCTGAAAGGATATATTAGTTGTATTTTTTATCGTATGAAAAATAAGGATCATATACTGCCAATGTTGGCTACTCACATCCAGGTTTGGAGATGTTCATATAAAGATATTGGATTGTTGTTCCAGTAATGTCCTGGATCGTTCTGGAAGGGGTATATATATGTATATATTATATTATATTCCCCAAGGTAAGAATCTGATTTTCTAGCCGAAGAGAAAAACAGCATTTTTGTAGACCATATACTACTATGGCAACGTTTCCTAGATGATATTTTCATCATTTGGACAGGTCCGGAAAATTTAATTGGAGAATGTTTGAAAGTAATGAACAAAAATACATATAACATGTATTTTACACTCAATTATGATAAGAGTAAGATTGCATTCTTAGACACCTGGATACTGAAAGAGGACAATGGAACAATCAAAACCACTCTTTACCGCAAGGAAACAGCGGGGAACTCAATCCTGCATGCCACGAGTTTCCATCCAACATCATTGAAAAGAGCTATACCATATAGCCAATTCTTAAGATTAAAGAGGAACTGTACAGATGAGGATGATTTCCAAAAAGAAGCCGATCTCCTTACGGGTAGACTACTAGAAAGAGGGTATACCAGAAGCACTCTCAGGAAAGCATTTAATAAAGTAAAAAAACGACAAAGGAACGAACTCCTTTTTCAAACTAAAAAAATGGACGAAATAAAAGAACAAGGAGAAAAAAGTCGTATCATTCTACGATTTACAAATGAACATTACAAAATTAAAGGAATCCTCCAGAAACACTGGAACATATTAAGTGAAGACCCTATGGTGAAACCATTTGTACCAGATGGCCCACTAGTGACCTACAAAAAGGCCGGCTCCCTCAAACAAAACCTAATACATAGCGAATTTAAGGAAAAAAGGAAAGATCCATGCAAGGATAAAGGTACATACCCTTGTGGTACTTGCACACAGTGCAGTGTCATAAAAAAATGTACGGACACCATCCTCCCCAATGGTGAACATTTTAGACCACGACACTATGTCAACTGTAGGACGAGAGGAGTCGTGTACCTTATGAGGTGCGAATGTGGGTCGTTTTATGTTGGCAAGACCAAACAGGAAATGGGCAAGAGAATCAATAAGCATATCCAAAGTATGGAAATATGCAATTTCCATCTACCGCTTGGCAGACATGTCAAAAACATGCACAACAACAAAATGCCGAAAGTTACTTTCATCGCCCTAGAGAGAATGCACATACCGCAACGGGGGGGGGCGATTGGAATAAAAAACTCTTACAGATGGAGATGAGATGGATCAGGCGTCTAAATGCCACCACATACCCAGGACTTAATGAAACAGAAAGTTTCAGACCATTTCTGGAGGGTTTTGCATCTGGCAAAACAGACTAACATCATAGAAAAATATAACCACCACCAATCAGACCATACATATATCATGGGATTTATCCCAAGATACTAGAACTCTGAGATCACACTCAATACCCTTCAAAAATTCCGGCCCAGACCCCCTTCTGGTGTGCCAGACCTGTGGATATTCCTTCAACACCCCCATTGGGGATATCCTCTCGGGCATCTAGATATAATTACTGCTGTTAAAACTAACCAAAAATGTTATATATAATATATAGAATTACCATTTATTTATTGTCCTTCTTTTCTGTACCACATGTAACAGCTTTATGTAATATTCATATGAAGATGTACATCTTGTTTTTTTATGAGCAAACCACTTTGTTTCTCTTCTTCCCCCCATCCTGCACCCGGCACGGTAAGCCCCTGCCACCTCCTTGTGACAGGGGTTACTATGGAGACGGAAACCTGCCGGCCACGGCTGAGTCGTTTCCTAGATCTCCCATACACTGTGTCGGCGGCCGAGCGGTCAGGACCGGCTTGTACTGCGCGCGCATCACCCAGGCGCTTGCGCAGTACGAAAGCCTGAGTCACTGACGGAAGAAGCCGATGACGTGCAGCACACTATGCGCATGCGCGAACGGCTTTATAAGGCCGGGGAGCCGACGTCCACCCTCACTTCCCTCTTGCAGAGGGAACAGGACGGACGTGGACCAGCGGCGGTGAAGGATATCACCTCTACCTCTCTTCTTAACAGCAATACCTCCTTGAAAAAATGTAAGTCTAGACGAATGTCCTTTTACTTGAAGTCACAAATAAAATACATTTTACCCACAAACTTGCAAATTGTAACAAAACACTTCATGGACATATGACCCTTTTCAGAACGGCTAACTGGCGGCAGCAATCTACTTATGACTGCGGCATCAGGAGAGATACCTTCCCCTCCCCTAAATCTGTATATAAATCTGCAAATGTAAGTGTTTATTTGGGCTTGGACACCCACACTAATTACTTACCTTGGGAAATATAATATAATATATACATATATATACCCCTTCCAGAACGATCCAGGACATTACTGGAACAACAATCCAATATCTTTATATGAACATCTCCAAACCTGGATGTGAGTAGCCAACATTGGCAGTATATGATCCTTATTTTTCATACGATAAAAAATACAACTAATATATCCTTTCAGACCATGGTACCACACGGCTCCTTGTTGCAGGTTTAGAGGGGACAGAGGCAATTTTGGTTTGCAGTAACAAGATTTTAAAATACAAGTATGTATTTATTATTATTATTTTTGTATATACTAATTTCACATATATTTCCAACAAATGGAAATATTGAATATTATCTATTATACATTACAGCTGGGTGACAGAAAAACTTTGAAAAAGGCTGATACAGCCGAAACGCGTCAGAAATTATGGATGAAACTCTGTGAACCTCCCACATACGGAATACACAGAGACAAGATCCATAAAACTGTCACAACTTATCACATGTGTCACGGATTCACTGAGAATCCTTCTTCTCTTATTCTTATCTTTATCACTTTGGGCCTGTACCCAACACCAATACTCACAACTGAGTTACAATATTTTCTTATTTTTTACTTCTATGTAAATTTGTTAATAAATTGAGATATAATTTTACTCATGTTCAATTGATACTTACTTGCCCACAAAGTCCCATCATCTTTGGCTTGAGACACCAAAAAAACCCCCTCTTTTTTCACCATTGTGGAATGTTATGTGTTTATGCTTATGATAATGTGTAATGTACGTTGTGTATGCAGGGTTGAGGACTTGGTGCTAAATGGTCTAGACACCTAGGCTTGTTTAACCGCTTCCAGCCCACCCGCCACAGTTTTACTGCGGCAGTACGCCCCTCCTGCGCGAACCGACATAGGTCTATGTCGGTCGCGGGACTGCAGCTAGGGGGCAAGCGTGCGCTGCCACCAGCATGCTCCCAGCCCCTCTCGTCAGCGGGGACTCCGATGCACGGGGCATGTGGCTCCGATTGCCGCCTGCCACCTGCGATCGCTCCCCACTGAGAGAGAAGGAATGGTCAGCTGTTGTAAACACAGCTGACCATTCTTCTCCCTGGAGTGATCACAGAGTGCTTGTGATCCTTCTATGTAGGATCACAGGTCTCTGTGATCATTTCAAAAGCCCCATACACTTATAATCACTCCCCTAGGCTCACATTTAACACTTGATCACCCACTGTGTTAACCCCTTCCCTGCCAGTGTCATTATTACAGTAACAGTGCATATTTTTAGCACTGATTACTGTAGTAATGGTACTGGTCCCCCCAAAAGTGTCAAAAATGTCAGTTAGGGGTCCGATCTGTCCGCCGCAATGTCATAGTCCCACGGAAAATTGCAGATCGCTGCCATTACTAGTAAAAAAAAAACAATAAAAATGACATAAATCTTTCACGTAGTTAGTAGACGCAATAACTTTTGCGCAAACCAATCAAAATACGCTTATTGCGATTTTTTTTTTTTCTACCAAAAATATGTAGCAGAAAATAATTTGGCCTAAAATGTTAAACAATTTTGATTTTTACATTTTTTTTTTTTTATAGAATAGGAATTTTATATAGCCGAAAGTGAAAATTATTGTTTCTTTTGTTTTTTTTTTTCAGAATTTTTAGAATCTTTTTTTGTTTATAGTGCAAAAATTAAAATTCCCACAGGTGATCAAATACCATCAAAAGAAAGCTTTATTTGTGGGGGAAAAAAGGACATCAATTTGATTTTGGTACAGCATACCATTTTGGTACAGCATCGCACAACTGCGCAATTGTCTGTTAAAGTAATGCAGTGCCGAATCGCAAAAAATGGCCTGGTCGTTAAGGGGGCAAAACCTTCTGGTCCAGAAGTGGTTAACCCTCCTCTTATGTTAGGGTCAGAACCGACCCGTTTTCAGGTTTTGAATGTCTTTAAGTATCACATAAATTTGTTTATTGCATCAAGATTTTTTTACTTTGTCAGGAACCTCTATTTAAACAATGTAATAGAAAAAGAATCCTTTTCACTAAATTATAAAATACTGTGGTGAAAATTAAGACGTTTATGGTGTTAGGGTCAATTCGGACCCAGTTATAATATAGGATTTTAGGACACTAATAAGTGCCAAAGCTGAAATCCTAAACACCCTCTTTGCTTAGTAACACTGACAGCCAATCCCCTCTCAACCCTGTGAGCTGTAGTTAGGGAGGGGCCTATCTCTTTTCCTGCTTGTCTGCTTCTCTAAATAAAGTAAAGAAACATAGGACCAATACATTTCAGAGTTGCTGACTTTATTTTACCATTTTTTAAATTTGAAAATGAGAGGTATGCTATCAAAAGAAAGGTCTAAGGGGTCACACCAAAAATATTAAAACCAATCTTTTCAAGGATAAAGAAGCCTAACAAGGTAACCAAGAGATAAGAAACAAATTTGATGATAAATAATTATTCAGAGGGTATTTTATGGCTGATTTAAAACACGGGTCAAAACCGACCCGTTAACATCATGGATAGTAACAGAATTCTAACATAAGAGGAGGGTTAAGTGACTAGTTGTTTAAAGCATAGCTCCGGGCTCCTTCAAAAACAAATAAAAGTCAGTAGCTACAAATACTGTAACTTCTGACTTTTAATATTCAAACACTTACCTGTCCACAAATCCAGCAGTATTTTAGGCCAAGCTGATTTTTTAATCGGCTCTCGGATGCTGAAGCCTCCATCTTGGGTATGATAAAAGCCAGTTCCATACTGTGCATGCCTGAAACAGCACGCTGCGCTTTGTGAATGGCCCAGTGGCGGGGGAAGGAGGAGCGGGGGCCAGACTTCTGGATGAGTCCGCTGCAGCAAAGTCAGCTGGAAGTGGGAGCAGGTATCTATCAAAACCAGGTACCTGCTCCCCCCCAAAAGGTGCCAAATGTGGCAGCAGAGGGGGAAGGTGGCAAATAAGCAGGGCTTCCCCTTTTGGTTGGAGCTCCAATTTAATTAGCTTAATGTTTATGTTGGCTGTTCCTTAGCTATGTTAATTATATCCCTGTTTACAGTTTGCATTGCATACGTAAATGTGATTAGGCTCTACCTGATCTTGTGTGCTATATATTCTGTGTGAGTTTACAATAAACAGTTCAAGTTCCAGTTTGCACCTAAGCTAGTGTCGTCTATTACTTGGGTGCTCAGCCATAATATCTGGTTCCTGGGTCCAGACTGGAGGAAGCTGTATACTAATGGAAGCACCCAAGCCGGATGCTGGATGGTTCTGTCTCAACCCTGATATAGCCATCTTAGTACTGTCCATAATACTTTTTTTATTTGCACTAATATACTCAATTGTTTCTGTCGCAAGTGCACTAATATGGCTACAATCACCTCAAGCAAGTTAGTACTATAATAGAAGCACATGGTAATCATTGCTTTATATTTTACAGCTTCTGACACCGCTTCTGACAACTCCAAGGAAGTGAAGGCCTGAATGTAAGTTTTCAGTACTCAATGTTCTAAATTTTGCTACATTTGATTTGACACATGTTGCCCAAAGAAAACATACTAGATACTGCCTCATATGTCCAAGGAAGGTTATAAATCCCATCTTTGATAATATATGGTATTCACTATAAAAATTGTGAACATAAAGTCAAGAGGTCCATAAACTCAGATCTTCGCCTGCTTCTACCTACTAAGTCACTTGGTGGCCCCCAGGTGGTCCTGGGCTAATGCAGTTTTTACCCATTTAACCACTTCCTGCCCACGCTGTAGCCAAAAGATGGCTACAGCATGGGCTTACAATGCTGGGAGGGCGTACATGGACATCCTTCCGTGTCTGCGCTTCCCACGCATCCCCCACAGCGTGCGGGCAGCGCGCTCTGTGATCACTGAGTACTTCACAGATCAGGGTAAAGGGCCAATGACAGCTGATCACAGGATGTATACAGAAGCCGGTCATCGGCTTTTCTTTCCTCACATTCAGCGTGAGGAGAGAGTAAGAAAGCTGATAACCCTCTTCTGTTAAAGGGAGGTCAGCACTGATTATCAGTTTTCTGATTATCAGTGCAGTCTCATCAGTGCCCACTAGTGCTGCCAATCACTGCTCACCAGTACCACCTATCAGTGCTGCCAATCAGTGCCCATCATTGCCTCATCATCAGTGTCGCCTATCAGAGCCCTTTAGTGCTGCCTATCAGAGCCATTCAGTGCCCACCAGTGCTGCCTCATCAGTACCATCTTATCAGTGCCCATCAGTGCAGCCTCATCAGCGCAAGTTTTTGGTCTTTTTTTTTTTGTTTGTTTAGAAAAAATATAAAACCCCAGTGGTTATTAAATACTGCCAAAAGAAAGCTCTATTTGTGTGGAAAAAAATTATAAAAATGTCACATGGGTACAGTGTTGCATGACCGCGCAATTGTTATTCAAAGTGTGAGAGCACTGAAAGCAGAAAATTGGCCTGGGCAGGAAGAGGGTATAAGTGCCCAGTAGGCAAGTGATTAAAAAAACAGCCCTGCAGTCACCACTCATATTTTTCGTCAGTGGATTTTATCACTATAGATTTCCCTGGACATATTGGGGGCCAAGTCACACTAGGAATTGTGGTAATGCAACTGTGTAAATGCAATGCATTACCCATTCTTTAGGGTGCACTGCATTAGGGCAGCCCATTTATTTTAAACAGTCTGGCAGTGCCCCATAGCATGAAAAGTGACCTGACTCTTTCTTCCAATGCAGTGCATGACAAGTGTGCCATTGTGTGTTGCAGTGCAGGTGCAATGCCTGCTATTGTAAAATTGCTTTGGGGTGATTTGCTTAATGAATAGCACCTTAATGCACCACACCACACTTCGCTCATTACTATAACATATAATTGGCCCTAAATGGTACTTTTTTATTGGTTGAGTTAATAAAAATTGCAGGCTTTCAAAACAGCTCAGGTCTCTTGTTCAGGTGATGCGAATGGGAGAACTTAGCTGTCTCCGAAGCTATATATTTTTTGTCTAGTTTTCACAAGTCTTCTATTTTATGTTAAATAGTCAAGGTATGCAAAGAATTTTTAATTTTTTTAAACATGAGACCGCCGCTCACCATAGCCGATCCTGGTGTGGATGTATACATGTGAAAGCCTCAATCAATGCTGCTCCTCAGGCCAGGCTCCTTGAAATGTTTTGCCCTTACCACTGGGGCTTAAATAACCCCTATGGGCAAAACATGTCAGGGGATATTGTCTGAGGAGAGGCATTGACTGAGGATTTCACATGTATACATCCACACAAGGATTGGCTATGGTGAGCGGTGGTCTCATGCTTAAAGGTTCATTGCTCACTGGATGAGTTTTTCTTACGCTGGCATTCCTTCTATCCTGAGTGCCAATGGGGCTCTACACCTAAGCCTGGAGCGGCACCACTAAGCACTAATGACTTTATTATTAAGAAATGTTATATGATCCAAATTAGTGTTATTAACAAAAGCTGTACTATCCACAAATATGGAAGGATGTGTATTACCAGAGTACAATAAAACTGATTCAGGTTTTCAGCGTGTAGAACATGTTGGGTGACGATTCAATTTTACATTGGATGAACACTGTACCTTTCCTCACATTTATGGATAGGACTGATAATAAAACATTTACTGAGAGTAACAAAACGTCTGATATAGGACTATATAAATATATACTTTTTTTTCTTTGCAGGTCCACAAAGGAGAAGAATGGAGACTGTTTTCTTTATTTGTATACAATTCTAGCTTTGTGTCTTTCTTTTTAAAAATACGCACTTTGTGATTAAGGAGAACCTGTCATATTCTAGAATCTGTATAAATGCAAACATAATTAGTTGGTAGAAATCATGTGCTCTACTATGATGTTAGGACTTTTAGAAAATTTTAAGAAGACAGGTTAGGGAATTTTAGAATCTATACCACACACCAGATATAAAGTGACAGAGACACTTTAAGTATTATACATTCAGTAGCTGGTGGGATCTGTGGCAGCCATTCATTCTGCATTTTTTGGAGGTGAAATTCCATGGTTCTTCATATCCATTGCTGATTTGATATTGTAATGCAGAACACTGAGGTCATCTTTGTGAAAAGTATTTATTACATGTTCCATTATGCCTACTGAAGTATTAAATGTGTCCAATATAAATGTCCATACTATACTGGTAGCCATGTTGTCTTCCAGAGTCCAGAGTTGTCCTCCTTCTTCTGAAATGTGCCTTAAATAAGAACTGCTGTGTTGACCACAGCCACCAATCATATTTAGACTTTCAGATCACAGCCTTACAGTTGTACGGCCAATAAATGCCATCACAGCCCCAATTTACTGGTAATCAGCATGTGCGCAGGGTAACCTCAGCTCTGAAACCCAATCAACTGAACTATTACATAGTTTGGAAGGACTAATTTTCTAGTTGACTAAACTGGGAGTAGATTGCAAAGCTACTACTAGCATCTGCTTCACCAAAGTGTTGTGAAATTTGCTAAAATTCGCTCATTACTAGGCATGAATAATAGTGACAAGTTATCTAGTGTTCTTCCTTATAGTATCGGATCTGTCAGAAAAATGGATTTGTGTGCTGTTTGGAAGATGGATCTAGCATTAGTCCTAAACTATTGCACTGTGCCATGTAGTTTGTACAAATTTTCTATGAGTGGGGATTCTAATTGTTGTATATAACGTGACATTTTTGTAGGATTATGATTACCAGCAGCGCACGCTGGATGTATATACTGGGACAAAATAAAGTAATGGGTTGCTTAAATATTTAAACTTTACCTTTCCACTTGATAAGTAAATGATAATTCACCTTATGACAGGTTTGCTTTGTTTTATAGAACTTTTATAGATGTTATATACTCCTAATCAAAATCATATTACTAACTGTTTTATGCTTAAAGTAAACCTGTATTTTGCCCATACTAAGGGCCTAATTCATAGTACCGCTATTTGGCTAACGCCGGGATTTTTGCGAACCGGCGAATTTGTACGTCTGAAATTGGTATTCAAAGTACGGCGGGCGGCCAATAACGCCTAGTGTTAGATTCATGAAGATGCTACAATGTCAGGGCGCGACTTAAAAACAGGTCAGCTAAAAGTTTGACCAATGTTTTGCCAAATTTTTCCCTGTACCCCTGAAAATCCCAAATCACTGTAGAAGATGTGGAGATAAATTTTGAGATGACTAGCTTTTACAAAATGTCAAAAACTGACCTAGAAAGAAAGATATCTGCAAAAGTGTAGAAAGTAAAAACAGCTCCGCAAGTCCCGAGCTGCAAGTGCGCGAATGTGCGCATGCGCAACGCCAACTAAAAATCCGCTGTATTGCCCATATAAAATGGAAAGAACCGGCGGATTTGAAAAACATGCACACTTCTACCAAGGGATCCCTTAGTAAACACCATCACGTTCCATACACCTTTCCTGCTAACTCTGAAGTAATAACAGTGAAATCTACAGTATTTATATAGAACCTCCACATTATCTAGGTTATCCCACAAAATATGACATTGGGAAACATGTACTCAGATAGAAGAAAAATAGATGTAAAACATATTTCAAAGAAAGATTATTAACATTTCACAAATATATAGGAAATGTCACAATTTGGCCAATATTCTATGTGCTTGAAAAATTATGTTACTCTAAATATATTACAAATACAATTTCTTCCATACGGGTATGGCCAAGTGTTAGCATTTTAGTACACATTTAACTGCAGGTATATATTCCTATACTTGGCTAATGAGCAAAGTCTGGCCAACAAACAAATATAGCTTTAGCTCTCAATATTGCTAGATATTGACTTTATGTGGCATCAGATTTTTGGCTTAGATATCTGTTCAATCTTCACAATCCCAACTCCCAACAAAAAAAAAACCTGTGTTTCAATTGTTTACCTAAATATATATTTCTCTCTCTCTCTCTCGCTCTCTCATGTAATTGTATATATATGTATGTATTCCTGTATCTACACATTATAAATAATGAATAGCAAACTTGAACTGAAAAATTTCGCTATTCACATATATACTCACATACATACATGTATTAGGTTGGTTTAGGTCTCTCTCTCTCCTCTCTCTTTATTTCTATTTCCCTTTTTTTGTAACTGAGCATGCTCCAAAACACACAGGACACACACAGTTAAAGTTTTGCCTGGGAGTTACCATTACTGGGTGTGTGTTTTCCTTGATTATATATAGACCACTCAGACCGGAGCAAAGATTTGGCCTGGCAAGAGGTCCAATATATTTGTGTGTGACATGCTTTATGTTTAACATTTGGGGGCCTTTGTTATTTATGGAGGTGGGATTTGGCTGTGTTGTCTGTTATGTACAAAGACACATAGCCCACTTGACTCTCTGTAAGTATTTTTTGGTGTTAACATAATTGTGTATTGTTCTGTCAATATGCACATGTATCCGAAGATTATTGGCTCTGTGTCGATGTATATGGTATAACTGTTGTACAAAGGTTGTTTTTGTCAAAAAATTTACATTCTGTGGCTTCAGTGTGATACTGGGGAGACTGTGCCAAAAATATGTCATGTTAAATGTTTGAACTGTGTATCCTCTTTGTAATAAAAATTGATGGTGTTGTGCGTGCATGTTTCAAATGTCTTCTCAAAATGTATTCATGTTTATAAATAAAAAAGTTTTATGGTGTCCACAAATGCATGTTTTTATCTTTATTTTTGTTATATTTGTTAGACATGCTGAATGGTTGTGTAAGGTGACTGTATTTTGCGAATTCGCTAACATTAAAAACGGCGTTCTCACATTAGTAAATGCAACCGGAAACGACACTATTTGTGGGTGCACACATGTCCGGAAACTGTACAGGTCCTCCCGCATTTCTGAACACTATGGCGATCGCTCTCTTTACAGCGGAAATTGTGGCTTTCATCTGCAAGGTGAGGGGGGGGTGTTGTGTGTGTGTGTGTGTGGGTGCGTGAATGTGCGAGATGTAAGTTAGCTGGGGGGGGGGTTTCGCTTATCTAGCGGGTGTGCAACTAACTTTTTCTCTAGTGATATGCGCATGCACTTGCTGCCTATTAGACATGAGATAGAAACTTCCTGTTAGAGAAAGTTCCTGTATGTGAACCTGTTCCCTAATATATATATATATATATATATATATATATATATTAGATATATGTATATCTCTTTATATTTAGATAGATATATATATTTATTTATATATATTTATATTTAGATATATATTTATATATCTATATATTTTTATATATATATATATATATATATGAATATATATATAGATACATATATATATATATATATATATATATATTTATATATATATATATATATATATATATATATAATTAGTTTGGAGTTTTTGACAAAATGATACACAATTATCTGTTACAGAATACCATGACGCTTTAGAATCTGTCTAGATAAAGACACATGTATAGCCCCTTTTCATATATGCAAGATTGGAAACATTATATCCCCTAAATACATTGTGAAAATACTTTTTGGCTTAAATACATACATACACACAGCAAGGTTTGTCTGAGAGTCGCCATCATAAGATGGATGTGCAGACAGCAGCTAATTTGTTCACCTGAGATGGAATGAGTGATCACAAAAATCTAGACTGGTCAGTGGTCATGTCTTCAAAGGATTGCATTGGAGAAATCACCTCTAAAGGCAACACATGAGTGTATAATCACTTGATACTGAGACTCATGTGTTAACACTGTGATTTGCCAGCGTCTTAATGGATCACATTCCCAAACACATGCGTCTCACACTGCCATATGTGAATCCATGGGGGTGTCCATTGCAAGTTAAATACACCCCCAGATCCCATTGCTTTGTTAATTTACAGATCTAACTGGAATCTGATGGCACTGCTGTGAACCACTATGCCATCAAATTCTGCTGGGGACATTTAAAAAGGTTTATGTGTGATTGGACTGTGATTGTGTGGATAATTCTGCCACATTAAATTGATCCAAATTTGTTAGGTCAATTAGATTCAGGGAATGTCAGATCTCCCCTCTAATCTGTGTATTGAAAGGACAATTGAGAAAATGCCAATATCATGTAGAGGTAATCACCAGTGTGGGTCAACCTATGTCATGGAGGTAGATTTGGACATCGATGTATATGTATCACCAGAAATGGGATTCTTTGTTCTACAATATCTAAAAGACGATCTAGCATGTTTTTGAAAGAATGTACATTTTTGGACATACTTTGGCTCAAACATACACTGCTCTTTCCACAGCTCCTCCTCCTCTGGGATTATGACCGTGTGAACACACATCTTCACCAAAAGCACAAGATCATGTGTCGTGTCTGGATGAGGCTGCGGCGGAGATTCCAATTCCGGCCCCTTGTGGTGGATCTCCAGCGGGCCTGGAGTGATGCCAAAAGGCGCTCACCCAGGCTCCTTCAAAAGGCTGTGGAGCAAATCTCCGGTAAGTAAAAATATACATTACATGTGACCAGATAGATTACTATTTTTTGGGTAGGTGGACATGTGTTTAGGTATGCAACAACACAACCACCACCCCCCCCCTCCCTCTTGCCCCTACCTTTCCTACCTCCATCAAGTGTCTCTTCACAACCTTTATTACTACTATGTACATTAGTCTTTTATATGTTTCTTTTTTCTCTTCTGCTTCTAGCCAAAGCGGACGGGCGACACCCTCTTGTGCTTTTGGTGAAGAAGGGGAGGAGGAGGACTGCCACACTGCGCTATGTGTTCCCAGAGAGCGAGCCACTACAGCTGCTCCGAATTGTGGATGGTAAGTAGAAACATTTTAATTGTAGAAATGTCAAATCTCTAATCACATTTCACAGAGCCCCCTTTACATCGGAGTCTCCAGACTTACTACACTGTAAGGGGGAAGTCTGAAGACTGATGTAAGGAGAGTCCTGGGAACCATGATTTGAGGGGGGAAGCTGGGGACTCTGGTGTAAAAGGGAACTCTGTGGTCACCAAAGCTCCCCCATGCATCAGAGCTTCCAGATACCCCCTTACACTTCCCTTCCTCAGTCCACCACAGTCAAGGGCACGACAAGTCCCACTGCAGAAGGCTGCCATACCTGAGTCACCACAGAGGTGACTGGAAATTCCAGTATAGTGCACTGCCATTCCTCCCTGAGGAATGGAAGCCTGCTATGCTTGAACTTGTACTGCTCTCTGTAGGGGACTGAGGAACTACTGCCTGCTATGCTAAGACTTGTAGTGCCCTCTGTGGGGACTAAGGCATGGCAGCCTGCTATTCTGCAACTTGTAGTGCCCTCTGTTAGGGACTGAGGATTCCTCTGTCCTCCACATTCTAGGGCACTATAAGTCCCAGCATAGTGGGCTGTCATACCTCAGTCCCTCACAGCTCGGGGCAAAAACAACAGAGTTAAACATCTAAAGGACAACTCCAAACAAAACTACCAATAATGGACAGAGTCCATATGCTATATAATGTCAAAGACCCGCTACCCCTCACCTTCCACCTCGGGTGCTGTCATTGTGTAGGGCAAAGGGCTCCATCTCCACCATGTTTGGCTTTCATATCAGATATGCAGGACTTGCTCAGCTCCACTCTCTTCCCTGGCAACTGACTCTGGCGTCATTGGGGGTCTTTCCTCCTCTAGAAAACACCCAGGGGCCCTCTCCTTGTCCCCCAGCCACCCAGGGCCTTCTTCTCCTCCTCCTCCACCAACCATTTTCGGACTCTTCCAACTTCCCTGGGGCTACTCACCCCCTTTGCATAGTAGACACCACAAATCTATGACCAGCCTGCAAAATAACAAGTCTGGCCCTGGTTACCTGTATGTTCCTGGTCCAGGGCAGTGCTCTCCTCCCAGAGCATCAACCGATGATAGCAGAGTGAGTTGACCGGGCAGTCACTTCCTACTGGTGCAGGTACACACCTACCGATTCCTCAACATCTTAGGATTACATGATCAGACGGCCAATCCCCAGGCAGAGAAGGAGGGGTAAGTGTCAGCGGACAACAGACACCTGGCAGCCGCAGTGAAGGGACTGCAGCACACTGCTGCAACTTTTAGATCCGAGAAGCAATCTTTTACTTGGGAGATTTCCCTGTAGGTGCGAGGCCTTAGGCGACCGCCTAATTTGCATGGTACCCTCCTGTTTTGAAACATGGTCAATGCATCTCATTGGTTTAAGTGCACTTCTATGTTCTGAATTGTAGGGGCATTGAGTATGGTGCTAGCATGATGAGAGGTTACTGCCTATTTGTGTCCATAAATAGTATATAATGTTTTTTGTTTATATTTTTTTTTTAGAAACAAGTGACGAGGATCTGGAGGCTCAGCCTTCTCAGGCCCACTGTAAGTAATGTGGATGTGCTGGTGTGTTGTGTATTAGGTCTAACTTGGAGGAATGATTGTTTGTTTTGTTTTCTTTTGTGGTTGATTTAGCTTCAGCAAGAGAGGAGCCTCAGGCAGGGCCAAGTTGCCTGGACCCGGGGCAGGAGGAAGTTGGTGGCCAAGAACAGGCCGATTTGTCCCTCAGTGAGGAGGACCTGGGCTCTCCTCAAATGGGAAGTAAGTATTCTACATGTGTTTGTGTGTTCAATGTGTCCTGGGAAATATAAGGGCTGTAATATATATATTTTGCCATTGGGGTTATGTAGCAGCTGACATTGAGGATGTTTGTTGTGGAGGACTGGTGAAGAGGGACCACTGCTTACCCAGTCCACTGTAACTACTACCTTCAATGTTTAGGGACTACTTTCTGTGTGCCTTTATCAAATAGCTGTTCAAGGATTGTATTCGTGTCTTTGTGTTTCTAGGAGATACAACACCATCACCCCATGCAGGGTCTCCCCCATCCTCCCCCACTCCAGGGGTGGAGGCGGATTACTCCACCGTTGTTTGTGGCTCCCCTGAACTAGACTGTAAGTACATAAAATTTGATTATCACATGTATTTTGTGTGCTAGGATGATGTGTATCTGTGATAATCTAAGTTGGAGTCAAAGCAAGTGCAGTTTTGCTACATGTGACAGGAAGGTTGGTCATGAAACACTCTTGCTTAACCTTCATGTTTGGAAGGTGGTATTGGGGAGCATTACGGGACATGTTATTATTTTTAAGCTTTCTCAAGCCACCCTCTTCTAAATTGGTGTTAGTTTCCCTACATTGGAAATGGTGTGCTTTGTACTTCTAAATTATTTGGGGCCATGTTAATTAACTCATGTCCTGATTTAGTCAACACTGAAAATGCGTGTGACTTGGCTTGAACATTGTGTGTGTTTCTCAACCTTTCACAAATACTCTTCCCCGGTAATGTACCACATTCCAGTTCACAATTTGTGTTATTTTTGTGCAGCTTCTCATGACCCAATGCCATCCGGCTCTGGGGGCCCACAAAACATTGTTGATGGTAAGTTGTGTGCTTTTGCAGTAATGTGTCTACTTAGTAAGTGGAGAAATGCTACATGTGTATGTCCCCGATCAGGCTTCAAGTTGTTCTAAAGGCAGCAGGTTCTTTATGTGAATGCATTCTATGCATTAGTATTCCAAGTGATAGGTGTGCATATTCCCCCTAAGACTTCCCGGGACCATTTTATTACTGTCCAAAATTTAGCCAAAATACTTGTCTGGTCCGGACTCCCCCTCCTCCTTAGCTGAGGTGACAGCATGCCAATATTGCCTCCTGATGCTGTCACTCCTAATCATTGAGACCATCGGAAGGGAGGGGGGCAAGGCTGGATCACAGCCTAGTGCCTGAACAGGCACAGGGTGCTTGGCTTCATCTCATGTGCCTCCATAGCAAGCTGCCTGCTGTGGGGTCAACCAACAGGAGGGAGGTGCCTAGAGGGGTGTACAGGGGCCATTTTAAGAGGAGGATCGTGATTTCTCTCGTCCCAAAAAAGCTAGAGTGGGTAAGTCTAACCTGATTAGTTTTCCCCAGCCATCCAAAAATGAGATGTTCCCAACACTTTGAACAGGCAGGGCTGAGGCACAAAAAACATCAGAGAAACACAATCAGCACAAAAGCAGGGAGTACGTATTCTAAATGCTACAAGCTTTACCCAGAAGAATGAAGCTTGCACTGTACAAATCTGCATCACCACCGTATTCATGACTGCCTATCATGACTGCCTAACCTACAGTTAGCGTGAGTCCATTCGATGAGAAACTTTTTATTCTCTCTTAACACAGCTGTGATGAAGCAAAGGGGATCTGTGGAGGAGAGGGATCAACTCCTGCCACAAATCGTACTAAAAATTCCAATGGGTGAGTCTCTACTATGTGTCAGTTTCAATCTATAGACAGGAAGAGGGAGAGAGAACTCTACACAAATTCCAATGGTGATAGAGATAAATGTGTGCACATGTATCGTGTTGACCAATTGAACACAACACCTTACATTCTTCAAAATGATTGGTTGTCTTGACATGAAAAGCCTTTTGCTTAGCTTTGGTGGAACTGCTACTAACATTCCAAGCCATCTTATGTAACCTTTTGAACAATTTGCTGTGGAAGTTTGAGTTCAAGGTTTACAACAGCAATTTAGCATATTTGTTTCAGAGTGTTGAGAAAAGCCACCCAATAGACTCCTAAGCATATTTGTTGAGGCACATTAATTACAATCCTTGTTTGGATCATTTTGCATAAAACTAATTTTCATGTCTTTTTCTACCCAGGGCACACCCACCTCACCATGGAGGTGGCGCTGAAATATTTACGATGGTGTGCAGCAAGGATAGCCCTCTTGGAGCGCCAGTTAGGGGTTGATCCGGACCCTTTAGAGCCGTTTGTGCGGAACTGCACCCCATTGGAGTGATGTTTGTTATTTTCTTTTTATGTTGCACGTTGCAACACAAGTTTTCTAAGTTTAATATATTTAAATAATATATTTAAATAATATATTTTTAATGCCACATTTTTGATATACCTACATGTTGTATTAAAAAAAAATTTATCTTTTCTTACAAAAGTAGTTTTTTTGGTGTACACATCGAATGTCTTTTGTGTTGTATTTGTTTAGTCGAGTGGTGTGGTCTGTAATTGTTAGCATGTTGGCTTTGGTTTATGTTATCCAGGAGACTTGTTTTGAGGCTACATTTGAAGGGAGACCTTTTCTTGGGTCATTATGTGAAATGTAAATGAAACCATATGTTTGGAGATAGAGAAGCACGTGTGTAGAAATGCCTACATTAACCAGGGCCCTTACTTGGCCACCAACACTCCCAAAAAACCAAAGATCAAACAAAACTAATCATTTTCCAGAAAATTTTATTGCATCACCAAAAAATCACAATAAGAAATCATATCCTGCCACCCTCAAATTAAACCAAAAAATTCCCCCACAAATTGGCCAATGTATCAATCAGTAACAAAAATATCACAAATCAATAAAACCAAGATCAAATTAAGGTGGTGGTGGCTGATGCAGTGTGGTGGACCCTGGAAATGTTCCGGACATCAACTCTTGGGCCAATAGGACAGTCTGCTCCGGGCTCAGCCTCAGAGTTTGGGTATAGTATGCCATTAGCAGAAGATTTTTTAGCTGAGGCTGCTGCTGCGGCTCTAGCTGTGGCTGCTGCCCCGAGGCTATTTGATGCTGCTGGTGGTGCAAGGGTTGTGAAGATGTGTGGGGAGTTGTGCTTGATTGTTTGATGTTGTGGGCCACGGTGCGGGGGCAAACGACATGTCGGGCTGGTGACAATAAAGGGGGATGGCCTGGGGAGGAGTGAAGTGATAAAGGTGTGGAGGGAGTGTAGTCAGGTAGAAGGGGTATTGTGGAACCAGTGCGCAATGAGGTTGTGCAGGAGGATTGCTCATTGAGGGGTGTGGGAGTCCGAACGGAGTGTGAAGTGCTAGGAGTGGCTACAGGAGGAATTGTCCCCTCCCCAGCTGCCTGCCAAGTGGCCAACACTGGCATTACCCCCCCACTACCACAACCTGCAGTGGCAGGTGATTGTGATGTTTGGGAGGGCTCTGCCAATGGGGCACCTTCAGCTCCAACCAGGCGTTGGCGTGTGGCCAGCACCTGAGTGTCAACACTTTGCCGATCCCGTTGAGGCTGGTCTGCTAAACTTACCAAGCAGTCACGCATATCCTGTTGAACCCGTACCATCGTTTCTACAGATTCCTGTATAAGCCCTAGCAGCCGTACTACCTCACTAGATTGCGGAGTAGGCCTCCTTAACTCATTTTGGAGCCGATACTCGGCAAGCAGCCTCTCGGCCACATCCAGCAGAGATGGACGAGGTGGGGTAGGTGACAATCCCGCTGCATCCAAGGCAGAAGAAATAGACCAAATCATTATAAAACATCATGACTAAATAGTTCTGATTAGTTTGACAACTTAACACCCCAAGCAGAACATAGAAAAGTTTGATGTGCTTCTAATAAGTACTTGTTCATTGTAATATTATCCAAGCTAGCAACACCTCTGATAATGGGTACATATTATGTTGGTAGGACTAATAGGACAAAGGCAAAAAAGTTTCGACATGAAGCTGTTCCCAATTAACCCTGGTGTGGTAGGTTGTTTCTGCTTTTGGTAAATCTGTTACTACACCAATGACTTTCTACATCTACGTATGTTGTCTAAAATCTCGCCATCAATCAGCTACAGGACAACCCAACAAAACTATACACATGAATTTGGACCTGAAAAATCAAAGACTGCCCGGACTTTAAAGGTCCTGGATGTTTTTGGCACATTTGTGGCACCCCACATTATAACATAATTCCCTGATGTTCAAGATCTAACTCTTGTGCTGGTGCATCATCAGAATGTCATAGCACAAATTTAACACACACAATGTAAGCCACATCTAGCCCAAAAACATTACTACTATTGAAATGTTACATGTGCACCTTGTTCCCTTATATCACATACCACAGCATTGGATGCAGAATCGTCGCCAGCTCCTGATCCAACTCCAGCTGCTACTTCAAGAGGAGCCTGATGTTCTTTGAAAAAAAAAAGTACAAAACAGGTTTAGTACATAACCTTAGGCAGTAATGATTATGGCCAGATTTCCCTCCTAGCTTCAGGAATTAAGCATTGAGGCCAAACATTCAAAAGTGCTTTCCTGGGGTCATAGGACACTTGCTAAAACCCTCCCAAAGGTTAAGAAGGCTTGGTCTGAATACTAATGACGGCACCCATTAATGCTGTCAATGGTGTTTTGCAGGGTAAACATCTAAAAGGCAACACTCTTTCTAAAGTAAAGACATGTGTGTTAACTGGGTTAATAAGATTCCTAAAAATATAAATTTGCTATACATACCAACACCTTCCTCCAGGCCTTGCTGCACTGGGGGTGTTCCCTGCTGCTGATCTTATGTAAAGCGGACATAGCAATATGAGCTATCTTGTAAAGGATAAAATATACATCTACATTGTTTGGCACAGTACGATATGGGACCTACCAGGAGAAGGGTCAGCACTGATGTCAACACCCGTGAGTCCGTCTGGGTCGCCAAGCTGCATGGGCTGTGGAGGGGCTGAGATCCGTGCTACAGATGAACAAATTGCAGGTTGGGGAAAACAAAAAAAGGACAATTGGAAGGCCAAGTATAAAAGTCTATTCATGTCACACATAGGATAGTAGTTCACCTTTTCACAACAACTCCCACAATTGACATCCAAGTTAATATCCTACCTTGGCGCAAAGCATCCGAATCTACGTCCTCTCTGGAAAAGATGGTATCGGGCCCTATAATCTGCAAAAAAGGTACTTCATAATTCCAGAGAGAACGTTGTGCACTTTGATCCAGCCGACCTTGTCGGTCATAAAGACCCTCTGCAGCCCATGCAATTAGCTTCTTCCGAACGGACCCACAGATGTCGTTGACCTTCTTCCGCACACTGTCAGTGTGGCGAGGTCGACCACCCAGTGCATTTACAGCATCCCGGATTTCATCCCACAATCTTCGCTTCTCTGTTCCAGAGGTAGCCGGGGCCCTGGTCCCATGTATCGCCTCATATCTGGCCATATAGGCCTGGACCAGGACCCAGCACTGATTGCGGGTGAAACGTGGAAGCCGGGGTAATCTGGACAAGCTGACTCTGGTGGATGGACCCTCTCCAGGACTACTGTGAGAAGAGCCAGCTTGTCCACTTGGTGTGTTAACACCTCCCCCGGCTTCCTCCTCCGGGCTGGGGACGGTGGACTCCCTCCTGGATACAGCTGGAGCCTCCCTCACACCAGAGCCAGACGATCTACCCACCCTGCCCCCCCTGGCCACCCTACTACTTCTCCTCGGCCTTCCAGTGGGTGGGGCCATGGGAGCACGAGGTGGGCAGAGAATCTGGCTGTCCAGCAGCAGCAAATAGCCCCAAACGCCTAAATCTGAAATGACAAAAGAGAAAACAAAAAAAACATGAGTTGCAGATTGCTCTTCATATACAGTATAATTAGTGAACAGTTACAGAACACACTTACCAAAGCTAGCCACTGCTTGTTTTCAAAGCTGCGTTGGTGGTGGTGGTGGTGGCAAAAGAGCCTAGGAGGCTGCAAAGAAATTAAAAAAAAAAACATTCGAAAACGCATATGGTCAAACATCACACAAGGCCCTCCAAACACTTACCTAATGGCACAAATACACGGTGGTGAAAGAGCCTAGGAGGCTGCAAAGAAATTTAAAAAAAAACATTATAAAATGCATATGGTCAAACATCACAGGAGGCCCTCCAAACACTTACCTAATGGCACAAATACACGGTGGTGGTGGTGGTGAAAGAGCCTAGGAGGCTGCAAAGAAATTAAGAAAAAAAACATTAGAAAATGCATATGGTCAAACATCACACGAGGCCCTCCAAACACTTACCTAATGGCACAAATACACGGTGGTGGTGGTGGTGGTGAAAGAGCCTAGGAGGCTGCAAAGAAATTAAAAAAAAAAACATTAGAAAACGCATATGGTCAATCATCACACGAGGCCCTCCAAACACTTACCTAATGGCACAAATACATGGTGGTGGTGGTGAAAGAGCCTAGGAGGCTGCAAAGATATTAAAAAAAAAAACATTAGAAAACGCATATGGTCAAACATCACACGAGGCCCTCCAAACACTTACCTAATGGCACAAATACACGGTGGTGGTGGTGGTGAAAGAGCCTAGGAGGCTGTAAAGAAATTTAATAAAAAAACATTAGAAAACGCATATGGTCAAACATCACACGAGGCCCTCCAAACACTTACCTAATGGCACAAATACACGGTGGTGGTGGTGGTGAAAGAGCCTAGGAGGCTGCAAAGAAATAAAAAAAAAAACATTAGAAAACGCATATGGTCAAACATCACACGAGGCCCTCCAAACACTTACCTAATGGCACAAATACACGGTGGTGGTGGTGAAAGAGCCTAGGAGGCTGCAAAGAAATAAAAAAAAAAAACATTAGAAAATGCATATGGTCAAACATCACACGAGGCCCTACAAACACTTACGTAACGGCACAAATGAGCTATATTTGGTGGTGGTAGTGGTGGAAGCTTTTAGAGGCAAAAGGAGGCAGCAAACATTAAACATACATGAGAAATCGCATGACCTACATACGTGCACATAATAAATTACAGTTATGATGAAAGCAAAAATGGGGTCTTTGGAAGCTGGGAAGGTAAGGGGGCAGGTTTAGAGGCCAAATCTAGACTGCACACCTTTACCAAACATGCGAAAACACATGTCAAAACCACATGCACATGGGGCCAACTGACAATGATTAAAAGACACTTGAGGGGTTCCCAAGGTATTGTGGGTTGGAGGGGGATTCACCATAGACAACTTAAGCACTCCCAAGATAAGTACAAATTATCTCCTTCAGGAAACAATAACGGTGAGCAAGAACACACAGACAGACATATCTATATATATATATATATATATATACTTTTTTTAGTTTTTGAGAGAGAGATACAATTGTCTTACCTAAAGATAATGTACATTGTGGGTCACAGGGTCTTGCTAGCACATAACAGACATCCATCTATAACATCCAGCAGCCATATTGGCCATGTGCTCATTTTATAGCTGGCTCACAGGTGTGACAATTAGCGGCCGTTTCTATATATGTCTGCGCATGTGCGAATTTGCGCGTTCAAAATGGAGAACGAACTACCAAACGCTTTAGATGGTGCGATGTTAGCCTTTATCGTGCCCTGTTTGAGGAAGCCTTAGTACAGGAGGCAGCAGAAGGTGGGGAAGCAGGTGCTGGGGAAGCAGCTGCAGCAGCACCTCCAGTCCGTGTGCCCTTACCTCGCCAGCCACGCATTTTTGCTCCAAGGATATATTTGGACAAGCTGCGGGATTCTGATGTCAGGAAGAAGTTCCGGTTCGAGTGAGGAACTATTATACACCTCTACCAGCTGATAGAGAACAAAATTGAAGCGGTCACACAGCGCGGCCATGCGGTGCCCGGCATGGCCAGATTGCTGGCCACTTTGTATATCTTAGGGCGTGGTAGCTTCCAAGCCACTTGTGGAAGTATAATGGGCATTAGCCAGCCCACAGTTTCAAGGGTGTTCATGTTGGTCATTAATGCCATAGTGGATATAGTGCCCGATTTTATCCACTGGCCACAGAATGAAAATGAGTGGAATGAAGTGAAGTTGGGCTTCTACCTGCGGGCACACATGCCGCAAATCCTTGGGGCAATAGATGACACCCACATAGCCATCAGGCCACCAAGGAGCCACGAAATCGAGTACCGGAACCGCAAGCAGTACCACTCCCTGAACGTCCAATTGGTGTGTGACGCCAAACAACGCATAATGAGTGCCAACACTGGTCACCCAGGGTCGTGCCATGATTCCAGGATGTTACAAAACAGTACTCTGTACCAGGAGTTTGAAAGTGGCCAAATGCCCGAAGGGTGGCTTATTGGTAAAGTATTTTGTCTTAACAACATAAACTGTAAGATTACATAGACATAGGAATAAGCTACATCGTTGTACACCCTGATTTAAGACAGAGTTGAGATGTTTCATATGAGTTTTTGCACACAGATGAGCAGGTTGTTTAGAAAAATGCATCATTGTCTCCCATTTTGAGGAGTCATCTAAAGTCACATGATATGAAGAACTAATGTATATTTTTTTTTGAGGGGATGCTGGTTACCCGCAGCTGACGTGGCTGATGGCTCCAATCAGGTACCCCCAGGGCCGAGCAGAAATGAACTACAACAGGGCCTTGCGGAAAAGCCGGAGTATCATAGAGTTGACCATAGGTCTTCTCAAATCCCGGTTTCTGTGCTTGGCCCGGCCTGGGGCTGAACTCCTGTACTCTCCTGAAAAGGCTTCCAAGATCATCCTGGCGTGCTGCGTGTTGCACAACATGTGCGTTGCCCTGGATGAATCTTGGGAGCTGGCGGAGGAGAGGGAGCCAGAGGTCCGTCAGCTGGCGGCCCCCAGGCAGCGGAGCACCGCTGCAGGTATGGCCACCCGGAATACCCTGGTTGCTAGCCACTTTACATGTAAATACTGTAACCGGTCGAGATAGGGCATGTGTATTAATTTGCTAGTTAGCAGAGGTGCCACTCACAGGGAGACAGAGGGTAATTCTCATCTGCCAATGACACTTGCCATTGTAGATAAAGTGTAGTCAACATTTGTAAACTGTGTTACTTGAGCAAGAACATGCACCTCTAACCATAAACATGTTGGTATTGTGAATAGTGGAAAGGGCTGAGAAGAGCTGGCAGGTGTTCAGTTGTGTCTATGCCACCTGTGTAGTTATTGATAACATGAACAGCTGCTTGGTATCTTATGGTGTCCTAATGTTTCAGAATCTGGACATCTTGGAATCATGGCACGTACCATGAGAAGCCTGTGGTGATGGACTGTCTGGCGTCACAGGTGTGTATTCAAATGTTTGCCTTAATGATTTCTGGTTTGTGTAAGTTGTGTGAAAATGTGTTATTTCACTCGTGATGTAGAAATTTAATGAAGTTCAGAATGAAGCAAACGGGCATTAAGATGTGATTTTCATAATGAAATGTCTTATCCTTTGGTTTATTTTTCCAGGAGTGGTACTGCTTGCGGTTGTAGCTGGTAGAAACCCACCTTCATGTACTCCACTCATCTGCATTTGTGGTCAGTGGATATTTGGTGAGGCACATGGGCAGAACTGGCATCAATGACCAACACGAACACCCTGGAACTTCCGAAGTGGCTTGGAAGCTGAACAGCAACCTGGCCATGCCTGTCCCCTATGAGCTGGTAGAGGTGCAGAATTGCTTCTTGACTCTGCATGAAGTTGGTGAAGATATCAGAATCCCGTATCCTTGCCTAATGTAGCCATGGAGCAAAGATCGTGGGCTGGCGCTGTAAAGGCACACGGACTGGAGACTGTCAATATTAGATTGCTGCATCCCTCCTTATGCTGTAATTCCATAAACAATAAACACTTTTGAACGGAACATGTGTATTTTTTTTTGGGGTGGGTGGCTACAGACTAAAGGGCCATACACACTATAAGATTTTGAGAAGACTTTATCCTTCAGATTGACCTTTTCTATGTAGTGCATGGGCCTGCCTGATTGCATACAAATTGAAAGTGTTTAGGTTTGACATCATATTATATGGTTTTGGGAAGTCTACAGGAAAAAGTCTTGCGAAAATCTTATAGTGTATGGCCCATTAAGCTGCCAAGGCCGGAGCTTTGCACTTTGCATGCTGCTTGTACTGGTAATGTGAGGGGTTGAAATGTAGGGTAGGGATGTGACAGTGTTGGGTTGAGGTGTGAGGCAAATGTAGTGTTGGACTATG
Organism: Pelophylax lessonae; assembly: GCF_965119305.1. Taxonomy (NCBI): domain Eukaryota; kingdom Metazoa; phylum Chordata; class Amphibia; order Anura; family Ranidae; genus Pelophylax; species Pelophylax lessonae. Next base: position 45,015,666 of record NC_138774.1, on the reverse strand, counting down.
AGGGTCTGTGTTGTTCAAATATGGAGAGAGTCCAATATCAGACACCTATGTTTCTTGGTCCAGAAATTGTAAGAACCATGGTAAATGTGTAAAGAATTACAGCTCCAGAAAACTAGGACCACACTCATAGAATAAAAAATTGTGTTGGTTCCATTAATGTGCTTGAAATTTGGGTAGAACCCACCCACCCCAAAATTAGATATTCTTTACAAAATCTACAAAATAAATGAGAGTGAAAAGAGATCCCAAGTGTAGTGATTTGAAACCATGACGTTGTTAACTGCAGTGAAGTTGCAAAGCACTTAGCTATTGTGCAGAATAGAGCTGTTTGGTGAAAATAAAGGAGTGTGTTAAGGCTAAAAAGCACATATAGCTAAAGTACTAAACATTGTATGTAATCTCGGAAGAAGACCATGGGAAAATTGTGAGGTTTCATCTTGACCTGAAGTGGTGTAGAGGTTTGGTGACTTGCCTTTGCTACTTGGAATCATAAGATCGATTCTACAGACAGACGAGATCATAAAATCACTTAAGATGTTGTAAGTTTGCAAGCGCTTCTGGGTGTAACATTATTTAACAATATATATGATCCAATCCATTACATTTTAAAAATATATAAAAAAAAAAAATAAGTTGGTGGAGATGGTAAGCCTCGAACCTACAGCAGAGGGAGATGAATTACAGACGAGATGTGTGCACTAATCCATTAAACCACATCGCTATGTGAAACTGCTGTGAGCACAAAGACATAAGTATGCAAATTTACGAAGACGCGATCTTAACTGAATACCGCTGACGGCGGAATTCATTGTTGCTGTCCAAATCGCCAGTGCGCAAGTTAATTGATTTTAAGGCGGCGAAACTGAAACAAGTCATAGGTGTCTGAAGCTGCAGTTTCTTTAAATCTGGCCGTATGTAACCAAATGGGTTCACATTACTCCATAGAAAATCAGCAGTATGTTCCTTTCACTTTTCACAGATTTCTACATATTTTTTGAGTTGCTCAATCTACACAGAGGCTGCACATAATTTGCCTTCCTACAGTGCATTGTGAAAGTATTCGCCCCCCTTGAACTTTTCGACCTTTTGCCACATTTCAGGCTTCAAACGTAAAGATATAAAACTGTAATTTTTTGTGAAGAATCAACAACAAGTGGGACACAATCATGAAGTGGAACGAAATTTATTGGATATTTCAAACTTTGTTAACAAATAAAAAACTGAACAATTGGGCGTGCAAAAATTATTCAGCCCCTTTACTTTTAGTGCAGCAAACTCTCTCCAGAAGGTCAGTGAGGATCTCTGAATGATCCAATGTTGACCTAAATGACTAATGATGATAAATAGAATCCACCTGTGTGTAATCAAGTCTCCATATAAATGCACCTGCACTGTGATAGTCTCAGAGGTCCGTTTAAAGCGCAGAGAGCATCATGAAGAACAAGGAACACACCAGACAGGTCCGAGATACTGTTGTGGAGAAGTTTAAAGCCGGATTCGGATACAAAAAGATTTCCCAAGCTTTAAACATCCTAAGGAGCACTGTGCAAGCGATAATATTGAAATGGAAGGAGTATCAGACCACTGCAAATCTACGAAGACCTAGCCGTCCCTCTAAACTTTCAGCTCATACAAGGAAAAGACTGATCAGAGATGCAGCCAAGAGGCCCATGATCACTCTGGATGAACTGCAGAGATCTACAGCTGAGGTGGGAGACTCTGTCCATAGGACAACAATCAGTCGTATACTGCACAAATCTGGCCTTTATGGAAGAGTGGCAAGAAGAAAGCCATTTCTTAAAGAAATCCATAAAAAGTGTTGTTTAAAGTTTGCCACAAGCCACCTGGGAGACACACCAAACATGTGGAAGAAGGTGCTCTGGTCAGATGAAACCAAAATCAAACTTTTTGGCAACAATGCAAAACCTTATGTTTGGCGTAAAAGCAACACAGCTCATCACCCTGAACACACCCTCCCCACTGTCAAACATGGTGGTGGCAGCATCATGGTTTGGGCCTGCTTTTCTTCAGCAGGGACAGGGAAGATGGTTAAAATGGAGGGGAAGATGGATGGAGCCAAATACAGGACCATTCTGGAAGAAAACCTGATGGAGTCTGCAAGAGACTGGGACAGAGATTTGTCTTCCAACAAGACAATGATCCAAAACATAAAGCAAAATCTACAATGGAATGGTTCACAAATAAACATATCCAATCGAGAATCCATGGAAAGAACTGAAAACTGCTGTTCACAAATGCTCTCCATCCAACCTCACTGAGCTCGAGCTGTTTTGCAAGGAGGAATGGGCAAAAATGTCAGTCTCTCGATGTGCAAAACTGATAGAGAGACATACCCCAAGCGACTTACAGCTGTAATCGCAGCAAAAGGTGGCGCTACAAAGTATTAACTTAAGGGGGCTGAATAATTTTGCACGCCCAATTTTTCAGTTTTTTATTTGTTAAAAAAGTTTGAAATATCCAATAAATTTCATTCCACTTCATGATTGTGTCCCACTTGTTGTTGATTCTTCAAAAAAAAAAAAATTACAGTTTTTTATCTTTATGTTTGAAGTGTGAAATGTGCCAAAGGTCGAAAAGTTCAAGGGGGGGCGAATACTTTCGCAATGCACTGTATGTGTGATAGGCTGCAGACCTCAATGTTGGCTATATAAGCTCCATGTTCTGCAGCAAGAGTATGCAGGTATTATTTCACAAGATGGCTATGGATCAGAATTGAACATAAGTACTTAAAGTGGAGTTCCACTGGCTTTATGTGTAGCTGCTGACTTTTAATAAACACATAATCACCTGTCCAGCGATGCGGCCAGGGGGGAGCCTCTGTTCTCTCCGTCTTCTCCCTGTGGCGCGGGCATCTCTAGTGTGGGCATCTGGCTGTGACAGCTTGCAGCTTTACAGCTAGGTGCGCACTGCCCATGCATGAGTCGCGCTGCGCGTCCTGAATGGATGGGAAATCTTCTGGGACCTGTGACGTGTCCCAAAAGATTGCAGGGAGGGAGGGGAAGAGGAGAACTTCTGCCATAGCCGCCTAGGCGGCCCGAGCAGAAGTGGGAGTGGGTACATGTCAAAACTAGGTACCCCCCCAAAAAAAAATGACATGTGGCATGTCAGGGGATCAGGACCACTTAAAGCGGAAGTTCAATTTTTGAGTGGAACTCCGCTTTAAGTTTTTGCCAACCACAGAAAGCATATGTGCTGTGGCAGGGAGGTTGGACACTAATGCATTCATGGGAACTGAGGTTTCTGTACTCATTGCACACTTCCAGCACAGCAAGCGAGCTGTCGTAGACCGTTACCTGATCTCTATTTATGATTGGGAGCCAGCAGGGAGGGCTCTGATCTTGTGACCACTATGACAGCCACATAATGGAGAAGTCACCCCCCTGGCATTAATACCCTGTTGAAGGGCCACCAGGAGGGGGAGAAAAGGGGATAAATACAGATCGCACCCCGGTGACACCTGCCAGAGGGGTGACCCCATAAAGTAGCACTTTGGCAGGCTTGGGGGGAACTGTGCCAATTCGCTTAGCCTGCCCAGTGCCCTACTGACTGTCCTACTTTCACTCTGTAGTGGCAGGACAGAGCACAGATAAATGTGGCAGGCTAGCGGGGGGCGGTGACACCATGGTTTACCGCACCAGGTGACACCAACCCTAGTGACGACATTGGACAAATGCTTGTTGTTTTCATACCTTAGACTAACGTGTACCTGTTACTATACATAGTATGGCCAAAACAGGTTAACTTTAAGATATACATTTAAAAGTTATCTACAATCAGGTTTTGGGGTCTTTTTTGTTTTATTTGTTTTGCTAATTAGGATCAGAATTTTTCAAAATATTGTTTAATATAGATTTTGTGTCTTATTATATGCAATTTTCTGCTCTCATCCTATATAATAAAGTGCAAGTGTCTCTGCATCCAGTCCCTGTGTCCGTGGGATTGCGCTATTGCGCATGTGCCCCACGGACAGCTGTTGGGACTTGGAGCACAGAGACTTCGGGCGACCGGGCGAAACTGGGGATGTTGGATCAGGCGTAGTCTGCTGATAGTTTTTCTATCCGATGAGCCCGCTGTCCCACCCCCTTCTCCCGTTACCTGCCGCCCGGCCTGCACACCCGACATCCATCTATATCCCGGGGGAGGAGCCAGGTTCTGCACCGCCCCCTACCGGGCATGCCGGACACAGCACTTCCGGGAATTTAGCCGACATATACCGCCACTCCTCCAACATGAGACGCGCCGCTGGGGGACTGAAGAGAAGCTGCCGCCGGGACTACTCCAGGGCTCCAGGTAAGTGCACTGGTCTGGGGGGGGCACGCACGCACGCTGGTCTCTGCATTGAAAGGGGCATGTAGGCTGATCACTAACTACATTGAAAGGGGGCATGCACGCTGGTCACTCGCTGGTCACTAACTACATTGAAAGGGGGCATGCACGCTGGTCACTCGCCGGTAACTAACTAAATTGAAAGGGGGCATGCACGCTGGTCACTCGCTGGTCACTCGCTGGTCACTAACTACATTGAAAGGGGGCATGCACGCTGGTCACTAACTACATTGAAAGGGGGCATGCACGCTGGTCAATAACTACATTGAAAGGGGGCATGCACGCTGGTCACTAACTACATTGAAAGGGGGCATGCACGCTGGTCACTCACTACATTGAAAGGGGGCATGCACGCTGGTCACTAACTGCATTGAAATGGGGCATGCACGCTGGTCACTAACTACATTGAAAGGGGCCATGCACGCTGGTCACTCGCTGGTCACTAACTACATTGAAAGGGGGCATGCATGCTGGTCACTAACTACATTGAAAGGGGGCATGCACGCTGGTCACTACATTGAAAGGGGCATGTATGCTGGTCACTATATTAAAAGGGGGCATGTATGCTGGTCACTACATTGAAAGGGGGCATGTATGCTGGTCACTACTTTGAAAGGGGTCATGTACGCTGGTCTCTGCATTGAAAGGGGCATGTATGCTGGTCACTACATTGAAAGGGGCATGTATGCTGGTCACTACATTGAAAGGGGCATGTACGCTGGTCACTGCATTGAAAGGGGCATGTATGCTGGTCACTACATTGAAAGGGGGCATGTATGCTGGTCACTACATTGAAAGGGGGCATGTATGCTGGTCACTACATTGAAAGGGGGCATTTACGCTGGTCACTGCATTGAAAGGGGCATGTATGCTGGTCACTACATTGAAAGGGGGCATGTATGCTGGTCACTACATTGAAAGGGGGCATTTACGCTGGTCACTGTTTTGAAGGGGCACACTAGTCACTGTGCATTGAAAGGGGGCACGCTGGTCACTGTGCATTGAAAGGGGGCACACTGGTCTCTCTGCATTGAAAGGGGGCACGCTGGTCTCTCTGCATTGAAAGGGGGCACACTATACCTTAATTACTGAAGGCCCCTTTCACACTTTTGCGACCTCAAAGTCACGCAATTATTATTATATTACCAACGTATACAATCACTTCCTCATTGTATCTCCAACATATACCGTCACCCCTGATAATATTATCAGTGTACATCAACACCGGGTGAGCAGTTACCATATACACAGTGGGGGAGGGGAGATGCCTCCACCTATAATGGCAATGACCTCCCTTCCCATAGCAGGGTATGGTGGCGGGGGGGGGGGGGGTGGATGTGGTAATAAAAATGCGCCCCATCCCCCATAGATTGGACTTGGCATGTGCAAATGTGATTTTATTGTCACCTGGTCATCCTCCATCACCATCATCCTCTATATTCATCCTTCACCATCATTCTCTATTATCATCCTTCACCATCATTCTCTATCCTATATAATAAAGTACCTGTGTCCGTGGGATTGCTCTACTGCGCATGTGCACCACGGACAGCCGTTGGGACTTGGAGCGCAGAGACTTTGGGCGGCTGGGCGAAATTGTTGAAGCGATGGGTGTGCACGGGCACGCGGCGGGTGCGCGCTTGCGTGGACTTACTGCTAAGTGGCAGTGGCCGTTACAAGTGGCGGCGGGCGAGCGATGTCACGCGAGAGCCGCTCGGTCAGCTCTAGGGCAACAGGGACGCTATGCGCAGAGCTGGCTACGTCATGCGGCTCTATGTTCTAGCGCCCGTTAATTTAACGGGCTTAATGTCTAGGTGCCCTTAAATCATTTCAAATTAAACATCTAGGACTGGCATTATTGTTGTATATTTCTTCAATATTAAGTGATTGCTATATTTAACGTAGATTCTGCATGTACGTTAAATGTGTTTTTTATTGTAATTTTCATTTTTAGGTTGAATAAATAAATTTTACCTTTGGAAAATGTAAATTACATTACAACTGTAAAAATAAAGAAAGGATGATGGGGGTGGGTGATTGCTGGAGATGGGCTTTAAGCCTTTTGTTGCAAGAGCCAGGAGTGTGTGTAAGGCCTCATTCACATGGGTGTACTTAAGCATACAACCATGTAAGGGCCATTTTCTCTGTCGCTCATTGACAGACGCAGAATCCATATCTTGATATCCGTAGGGTTATACTGCCCCCTACAGGAGTAGGACACTAGGCAGGAAAAAAGTTCTGGCCACACCTATGGGCAGTCCCAGGGGGTATATCATCTCTCTCCCTTCTATAGGATGTCAGTTTTTTTCTGCCTAGTCAGGAGTAAAGACCTAAGTTCCTTGCAGGGATCTTTGGTCCTGGCAAGTTTTTTTAGTTAGCTTTTTTCTCCAGTTGTTCCTGTGAGATCTTCAAGCAAGTATGCCGGATCTGGGCGACGGGATGGATGTTGAGATCCAGTGGTCACCCCAGCCGGCCTACGAGCGCATGCAGGCCCTAGCTCCGCGCTGGGTCAGCCGTGAGATAGTCCCACTGGACGGGGACTGGCCCCGCAAGTTAAACGTCTTGCCAGGTCACCTTCGACCAGTCTGAGCCTGAGTCGCGGCATCCTTGTTGGCCGACAGCCCCCCCACCTCGTGGAGAGGGGTTCTGTCAGGAGTTGGCGCCGCCTGTTCCGATATGGTGAGTAAAATGTTCCCCCTTTCCCCCTGAGGGGTTTTTGGGTGGACGCGGGCCCCTCCCTTGGATGGTCGGACCCTCATGATCCCGTGTTTCCCTCTGTCCTGTTACGTACCCCCACATATCTGCCCCTCCCCCCCCTCACTAGTGGGAGGTGACTCTAGAGGGCTGAATCTAGGTTACAGGCCGCAGATAGGGGCGGTGGGGTGCGCCGCTGGTGTTGACCTAAACGATCGTGCGGGGGGGTTACTACCTGTGCTTTTCAGGCCCATCTGCCAATCGATCCGGGGGTAGGCACGCGGGGTCCCCTTTTGATGATGCGGACCGTGCGGGGCCGCCATTTTCTTGTAGCCTACATGTGCTCTGCATGGAGGTGGCCATCTTGGTACACCCAGCTTGTCTTGCTTGAGAGCTGAGCAGCTGTGGGTGTTACTGAGGGCATGTGAGGGGGCGGAGCCCATCTCTAGACCCGGGAAGATCGATCCACAAGACTTCCTGTCATGTAGACAGTGCTGAGAACAGTCCTGTTTGAACTCTGGTGCATCGTGTGGTGAGCCATTTGGGGGTCTCTTTTCTCTCTCTGCGGGGGTCTCGAAGCACGCTGTCTGACCACTAAGGGGTGCTGTAGCGCTGGGGGATTCTTTACAAAAAAAAAAAAAAGTTTTTCTTTTATTTTTCAATTTTGTCATATTTTGCTGACGGGTTCCCCTGGTGTTGCCATGGACCCTGCTGCACATGTGTCCCCACCTGATCCTCTCGAGGTGGCCGCGGGGCCCTCCGATTCTCCGCTCACCATCGATGCGCTCTCGGCGGTCCTGGAGTCTTTTGTGTCCCGGGTGGAGGTGGCCTGTCAGGGATGGGGGGCTAAAAAGCGACCCCCGCCTACCCCTGTCTTGTCTGATGCCTCAGATTCTGATTCTGAGCCAGTCACTGCTGCTGCGGGTCCCTCCTCTGGGGCTGCTGTGTCGTGCCCCGTCTCCTCTGATAGTGAGGATGACCTTTCTGCCTCCGCCATAGCGCAAGACAAGGCGCTGGTGGACGCACTGATTGTGTCTGTCCGGGAGACCTTAAAACTGGAGGTTGCACCTGCGGATGCAGCTCATACGGAAATTGCCTTTGGCACTCGCAAGCCCTCCAGGGTGGCGAAGGTGTTCCCCTTTCCCAAATGCTTTGACGATATCATTAAAAAGGAGTGAGTCCGTCCAAAACGACCCCCTGGGATGCCCAAAAGGATTACTAGGCGCTACCCGTTTGAAGAGTCCCTCCTTAAGAAATGGACGGTGCCACCTTCGGTGGATTCGCCGGTTTCCAGACTAAATAAGGCTACTGTCACCCCGTTGGAGGATTCCCCGTCCTTTCGGGATCCGGTTGATCGTAGGGCGGAATCTGTGTCCTGCTCCATTGTGACGAGACCCTTGCTCGCTCTGTCCGCTCTCCCGACACTCTTCTGTTTCTAGTCAGTCAGCTTGCAGATCGCATCGTCTGATGGTTCGGTCAACCAAGGATCCGGGATCCGAACTACAGCTATGTGCCGTTCGGAATCCATTAGAACAAACACCAAGCAGGCTGTATGTAAGTTCAAACAGGAAGACAATTTATTGGAAGAACACGGCACACTTTTATACAGAATTTGGAACATCCTGCCCCCAACAACCGCTTTCCTATTGGTCAATTGTAAAGTACCTGCAGTTTCCATTCAGGTCCTCTCCAGACATGCAAATGAGGGCTTGAAAATGAGTCAGTAGTGATTGGTCAGATAGCTTGACCAGGAAATGCAAATGAGGACTTGAAAATGAGTCCACAGGGATTGGTCAGATAGCTTTGACCAATGCAAGAAGACAGAAGCCCCAGGGGGCAATCAATGTACATAATAGTCAGACACAGAACAATGGTTCCCTAACGAGCCCTCAATACACATTACTCTGTGTCAATACCTCCCTTAGCAGACAACAGGTGCGGCCATTAGCACACCTGACAATAGCTGAATGGGGAGCCACCTTAGACAGTCCGGCTCCTCAGAACTTCCTGGGATGACCATATTAGGAGTGGGCTTCCTGCTCAGAAACCTCATGGCAAAGGGAACAAAAGTCTTCATGTTACAAGGGCGACATTATTCCTGAATATTACTGTCCCATTTGTAGTAGTCCAAACCATATTTTCGGTGTTCACCACCCTCCTGGTCACCCTGCATCCATAACAGATGCAGGGTGATTTAAACATAAGAAAGCCCCATAAGGCTGGGCATGGTGCCCCCCAACCTCTCTAAAGGAATTTGGGGTCCACAACCCCCATGCCCAAAGTGACTCCCGTCACATTTCTCCCCTTTCGGCAGGAGACTAACACAGAAGGAGACCCTAACCGGGTTTACTTTGAAGTTAGTCCATAGTTCCAGTCCTCCAATGTCTGCACCCACAAAGTACCCCAAACAAATTGTCCGGGACAGAACATCACTCACCCAGCCAACCTCTGTCACTCTTGTAGAACATCCCCGCTGCTGTGGATAAGTGTGGACTGGCCCTTCTCCTGGGAGTCCTTTCAGCCGCTGGAGAGAAGACAGGGAGGTGTGGCTCACTTCCTCATGCTTTTGGGGATCTGGGCTGACTGCCCAGCATCCCTGGGGTGTACAGGTGGAGATTGTAGCTTTTGCGGGTGCTGGGCAGAGGTTGGTAGCACTCTGCCCTGTTGCCAGCTCTTCTGCTGGGTTGGCAAATTCTACCCCCAGAACCTGGTTGGGGGTCTGCTGTAGAGAGGAGGGATCGCCTACCTCCTCCTCCTGGTATTCCTGCGGGGCAGGTTGGGGATCTGGACCAGCCGCCCAGCATCCCTGTAGGTCTGGTGCAGAGACTGCAGTCCCATCTGCACCATTGGGATCAGGTCTGTTGTCTCCCTGGGGTGTACAAGTGAAGACTGTAGCTGGGCAGAGGTCGGTAACACTCTGCCCTGTTGCCAGCTCTTCTGCTGGTTTGGGGTTGGCGAATACTACCCCCAGGACCTGGTTGGGGGTCTGCTGTAGAGAGGAGGGATCGCCTACCTCCTCCTGGTATTCCTGTGGGGCAGGTTGGGGATCTGGACCGGCCGCCCAGCATCCCTGTATGTCTGTTGCAGAGACTGCGGTCCCATCTGCACCATTGGGATCAGGTCTGTTGTCTCCCTGGGGTGTACAAGTGACTAAATAAGGCTACTGTCACCCCGTTGGAGGATTCCCCGTCCTTTCGGGATCCGGTTGATTGTAGGGCGGAATCTGTGTCCTGCTCCATATTCTCCCTGGCAGGATCGGCCTTGAGGCCAGTGTTTACCATTGCTCTGGTTTTGCAAAAATTGACGAAAGTGCTAAGTTGTTACGCCGTGACCTGGAGGGGAGAAGTCTCCCCCCTGCCGTGGTGGAGTTGCTGGAGCAGATGGTGCAGGGGCTACAGTTTGTTTGTGATGCCGCGCTGGACGCTGCTCCATTGCTGGGGCGCGTATCGATCTCGGCGGTGGTCTTCCGGCGCATGCTATGGTTAAAGTGCTCGTCGGCGGATCAGGCTTCCAAAAAAGCCTTGACTGATCTCCCTTTTCAGGGGGATCGCCCGTTTGGTGCTACCTTGGATGAGATTATCAAGGGTCTCACTAGGGGCAAGAGCACTTTTCTACCACAGGCTACTAAGGGTAAGGAACCTCGACGCAGACGGGGACCTTCCTTTTCAGCTCACAAGAAGTTTTTTCGCTCCTCTGGTGCTGGTGACAAGGTGAAGCCCTCCAAAGCCCCTCCGGGGGGTTTCAAGAGATCCTGGTCTGGTAAGCAAAAATCCGGTCCTACCAGACCTGAGGATAAGACCACTTCAGCCTGAAGGTGCGCCCCCACCCGTATCAGGGGTGGGGGGGCATCTTCGCCGGTTCCCGGACCCGTGGCTCTCCAGCAAGGTCTCACAAGGTCATACGGTCGGGATACAAGATCGAATTTCGATCGCTTCCACCGGTGCGGTTCTTCCCTTCCAATATGCGACTGTCCCCGGATCGCCTAAAGGCTCTGTTGGGGGCAGTGAAGGACTTGATGCAACAAGGAGTGGTGGTTCCGGTTCCCTGTGGAGAACATTTTCGGGGTTTTTACTCAAACCTGTTCACAGTGCCCAGGAAAGAGGACAAGGTGCGTCCAATTCTGGACTTGAAGGCGCTCAATTGTTTTGTCCGGGTGCAAAAATTCAGGATGGAGTCCATTCGCACAGTGGTGGCCTCCCTGCATCAGGGGGATTTTCTAGTGTCCATAGACATCAAGGATGCCTATCTTCACATTCCCATTTACGCAGGACACCAGCGTTTCTGCGCTTTGCTGTGGGAGAGAACCATTATCAGTTTGTGGCATTACCCTTTGGTCTCGCCTCTGCTCCCCGGGTCTTCACAAAAGTTTTGGCCCCAGTTCTGGCACTGTTGCAGCAGCGGGGCATATCGGTTCTGGGCTACCTGGACGACCTCCTCCTCCATGCCGAGTCTCCGCAGGCTCTGTTGTCAGACTTGGAGATCACCATGATCCCTTTGGAAGAGTTTGGGTGGCTGGTGAACCTGCAGAAGTCATCCCTGGTTCCCGCCAGGAGGCTGGACTATCTGGGCCTGACCTTGGATGCGTCCTTGGCCAAAGTGTTTCTCCCTGCGGAGAAACTCCAGAAGATTCAGTCGACAACTCAGTTGTTACTGTCTGCCAACTGGCCGTCCCTTCGGACTTGCATGAGGGTTCTGGGACTGATGGTGGCATCTTTGGAGGCAGTACCTTTTGCTCAGTTTCATACGTGTATTCTCCAAAAGGAGATTCTTCTCAAATGGAACCGGAATCCCGATTGCCTAGACAATCAGATCCGGCTGAGCGGGCGAACCAGGGAGTCTCTGGTTTGGTGGCTTCGGTCTCCGATGCTCAGTCAGGGGAAGTAATTTCTTCCGATCTATTGAACGATTGTCACCACGGATGCCAGTTTATCCGGGTGGGGAGGGGTTCTCGGCAGACTGTCGGCTCAGGGGCTCTGGTCCCTGGAAGAATCCAGGTTGCCGATAAATGTATTGGAACTGAGAGTGATCAGGCTTGGCCTGGTTCACTGGACCGAGCATCTTCGGGGCTGCCCGGTTCGGATTCAGTCAGACAATGCCACGGCCGTGGCTTATGTCAATCACCAGGGGGGCACCAAGAGTGTTCTGGTGGCCGTGGAAGTGGCCGGCATTCTTCGTTGGGTGGAACGGTTTGTTATGGCTCTCTCCGCAGTTCACATTCCGGGCGTGGAAAATTAGCAGGCGGACTTTCTCAGCCGTCAGACCTTGGATCAAGGGGAATGGTCTCTTCATCCAGAGGTGTTTCACCAGTTGTGCCTTCGTTGGGGCACCCTGGATGTGGATCTGTTGGCATCTCGGCTCAACAGGAAGGTACAGAGGTTTGTAGCTTGCTCCTGCAATCCTCTGGCGGATGCCACAGACGCACTAGTTGCTCCGTGGGGGCAGTATCAGCTGCTGTATGCTTTTCCTCCTCTCAAGTTGCTGCCAAAACTTCTTCGCAGGATAGAGTCGGAGGGAATTCCAGTCATCCTTGTGGCTCCGGACTGGCCTCGTCGGGCCTGGTACGCTGACTTGGTCAGGCTGGTCGCGGACGCTCCTTCTCAGGGAGAATCTGCTGTCTCAGGGACCGATCTTCCATCCTGCTTTACGGTCGCTGGCTTTGACGGCTTGGCTGTTGAGAGGGGTTTGTCTGCTTCAGTTATTCCTACTCTGATTAAAGCGAGGAAAGCAACTTCCAGAAAGATCTATCATCGCACATGGAAGTCTTATATCGCGTGGTGTGAGTTCCTCGGGGTTCCTCCACGTTCTTACTCGGTGGCTCGGATATTGGCCTTCCTGCAACGGGGGGGTTGAGCAGAAGCTGGCCTTGAGCACTATCAAGGGTCAGGTTTCAGCATTGGCGATCTTCTTCCAGAGGTCACTGGCTACTCATTTTCTGGTGCGGAATTTTCATCCAGGGAGTGCGGCACCTGGCTCCTCCGGTGCGCGCGCCCTGGCCTTTTTGGTGGCTATCACTTCTGCGCGCAGGGTGTCGGAACTGGCCGCGTTGTCCTGTCGTTCCCCATATCTGGTGGTTCATAGGGATAAGGTGGTTCTTCGTCCAAATCCATCCTTCCTTCCTAAGGTGGTTTCCGACTTGAATGAGGATATTGTGTTACCTTCCCTGTGTCCTAAGCCCAGTCATCCTCGGGAGTTTGCGTTACACTCCTTGGATGTGGTTCGGGCGATCAGGGTGTACTTTGCTACTACTGACTCTTTTCGTAAGGCTGATTCACTTTTTGTGATCAAGGATGGCCCTAGAAAGGGGTTGCCTGCTTCTGCCGTGACTATCTCCAGATGGATCAGACAGACGGTGGTGCAGGCTTATTCTATTAAGGGTCGGGTTCCTCCGTTCCCTGTTAAGGCGCACTCTACTCGGGCTCTTAGTGCTTCCTGGGCCTTCCGCCATCAGGCGTCGGTGCTTCAGGTTTGCAAGGCGGCTACCTGGTCATCGGTTCATACCTTTACAAAATTTTATAAGGTTGATGTGCTGGCATCGGCGGATGCCTCTTTCAGCCACAAGGTTTTGCAGGCCGCTTTTTGAGGGGACCTTTGGTCTACCTCGGGGGGTTTTGTTTTTTCAGGTGGATCTCATCTGCTTAGTTCAATGAGTCCTCTGTTTTTCTGGTTGGCTCTGTGTTGGCCTTCTGGATTGGATTTTTTTTCTGTTGTCCTACCCCTCATTTATGGCACTGCTTTGGGACGTCCCTATGGATATCAAGATATGGATTCTGCTTCTGTCAATGAGCGACAGAGAAAACTGGATTTTTGACTTACCGTAAAATCCTTTTCTCTTAAGCTCATTGACAGACGCAGTACCCACCCCTCTATTTTTGAGTTGGGTTGGTATAGGTCTTTGACACTGCTTTGTTACATAACTGACATCCTATAGCAGGGAGAGAGAGGATATACCCCCTGGGACTGCCCATAGGTGTGGCCAGAACTTTTTTCCTGCCTAGTGTCCTACTCCTGTAGGGGGCAGTATAACCCTATGGATATCAAGATATGGATTCTGCGTCTGTCAGTGAGCTTAAGAGAAAAGGATTTTACGGTAAGTCAAAAATCCAGTTTTTTGCCTTCATGGGGTGCAGAGGTGTTCTGTGCAGGCGTTCCCTATAATGTCGATTTGGACACAGCAGCTTCGTGGACACAGTTGCTGCTCCCAGTTTCACATGTGTGTGGGTGGAGTTGCCTGTCATTAAACATACACTCTGCGTTTAGGAACAGGAACAAGCACCACACCAATGCCCATACAGATGTGGGTGCAGCTGCTGTGTCCCAATTGACATGGATGGCCTGCAGTTAGATGCATGGAACATCTGTGTATCCCTGTGCAGGCAAAATATGGCCCTTGCTTTGGTGTGTGCTTTAGTATGCCCATTAGTGATCGTCCGATATAGTTTTTTTAATGCCGATATCGATATTTTGGTCATCGGCCGATATCTTCGGACATGTAAAAAAAAGTTTTTTATTTTTTCTTCACAGGTACTCCTAGTGGAGGGATCTGGGGGTCTGAAAGACCCCATACCCCTCCTCGGCACTGAAAAGCATTCAAAACGCCAAGTTTGGCTGTTTTGAATGCTGCCAGTTTTTTTCATTTGGCGGCGAGTACCCGGAAGAGATGTCATGACATCACTTCCGGGTTTTTTAAATGAATGTGGCTTTGATTGGGTATTCTCTTCGGCGGCCGTGGAGGTAGGATGCCTGGAGACGCCCCCTCCCACTCCTTGTAATGTCAGCCGCATCGGTTGTCATTACAAGACAGCCGACCGTCGGCTACGGACGTCAGTACCAGGGTGATGCCTCTAGCTGCAGGCATCACACCGGTACAGCAATTTCCCTAAATATCGTCAATATTAGTAACCTCAGGGGCCGATTCCGATATATCAGGGAAAGTTCATATCGGCCCCCGATATATTGGTGGTGCCAATAATTGGTTGATCCCTGATGCTCATGCCCATGTGGTCTAAAACCCCATATGACATATCTTGGTGGCAGAAAGAGAATTAAATAGAAGTATGTTCAAAGCTCTTTTGGCCATATTTCTCATGTGGGTAACAAAAGTGCACTTACTTTTGCACTCCTGTAACCCAGAATGAGCCAATAGCAGACTAAAGCTCTGTCATCTGACATCACAAAGCCACTCCAGACTCTGAGAGGATCCCAAAAATAAAGTCGTGATCCAACCAGATTCAAGACTGTCAGCTGGCTGAGCCTCTCAACATGCAACTGAGAGCCTGAGCCAGCCACTCCTGTCCCCTCTCATGCCTGACACTCCAGTGATTACTAAAGGGACAGACAGACAGACTGACAGTCACCGCTCTCTGCTCAGAGCAGACCTGAGAACTGAGTGATCAGTGATTATTGTTGCAAATATTCAAGTTTTTGTGTCTGGAGTCCACCTTTA
Organism: Pelophylax lessonae; assembly: GCF_965119305.1. NCBI lineage: Eukaryota > Metazoa > Chordata > Amphibia > Anura > Ranidae > Pelophylax > Pelophylax lessonae. The sequence goes on along the minus strand of NC_138774.1, from coordinate 45,000,182 downwards.
AATAAAGTGAAAGTAGCTCCAAAGTTTAAGTGTTCTTTCTCTGCATTGAGGTAAAATACTCCCCCACTATACCTGAACACCTACCTGTCTTCTCTCATGATCCCCGGCTGCAGCACCCCTCTCCCCTCTTCCTGCTCCCTACCTGTCTTCTCTCATGATCCCCGGGTGCAGCACCCCTCTCCCCTCTTCCTGCTCTCACAGGAGACACAGGCATCCAAATGAGGGATCGCTAGAGGGGCAGTAGCACCCCAGCAATTCTTTTCCTTGACTTTTTCCACCACCAAAACTTCAATTTGCGCCATTTTCTCATGTATTTGTTAGTTAACAGCTAGTGCATCAGCTCTGCCTCAAAATTTGGAATTATGCACCAAGAAAAAAAAAAATACAAAAATACCCTATCGAGTAATAGCATTGATATTAGGGCAGAACCTCAGAAAGAAAGCCACATGCATCTAGAAAGTACATCAATAGCTTATCATTCCCATATCCCATTATACTAGTGCAGACAGACTCCCATTCACCATACAATCTGATTGGACTGATCTTATACGTGGCTTTGAGATATAACCATTGGATAGCTTCTAATACTTCTATATGTTGGGGAGATCCATAGCTCAAGAGTACTGAAAACCACTCTGAGCTCTCCATCCTTTAACCACATGCCGTCCACCCACAGTAATTATACTGCGTGCAGGTGTCACTGCAAAGCACAATCCACTTACATGTATGTCCAGGGCCGGTGCAAGGATTTTTGGCGCCCTAGGCAAAATAAAAATTGCCGCCCCCCCATATGCTTGGCCCACGATGTGAAAAGAGAATTACAATATGAAGGGAAATTTTTCTTTCTTTAATCATATATTGTGTGTTGTTATTAGGGGGAAAAAATATTGTTACCTCTTGGATAAGAAAAATAGACTTTTCACTTTGCAATAGCCTTTTCCCTTAGTTTATTGAATGTGGGGAAAAATCCTGTGCTCCCTGTTTGTATTCGGCAGCAAGATTGTCTTAGGCCTTTATCCTTCATCAGAGGCTCTCCTCCCCCACCTCTATCCATCATAGGCTCTCCTCCCCCACCTCTATCCTTCATCATAGGCTCTCCTCCAGCACCACTATCCATAGGAGAGCCTATTAATGAAGAATAGCGGTGGTGGAGAAGAGTCTATGGGGAAAAATAGTGGTGGTGGAGGAGAGCCTATGATGAATAGCGGTGCTGGAGGAGAGCCTATGATGGAGGATAGCGGTGCTGGAGGAGAGCCTATGATGAAGGATAGCGGTGCTGGAGGAGAGCCTATGATGGATAGTGGTGCTGGAGGAGAGCCTATGATGAAGGATAGTGGTGCTGGAGGAGAGCCTATGATGAAGGATAGCGGTGCTGGAGGAGAGCCTATGATGAAGGATAGCGGTGCTGGAGGAGAGCCTATGATGGATAGTGGTGCTGGAGGAGAGCCTATGATGAAGGTTAGTGGTGCTGGAGGAGAGCCTATGATGAAGGATAGCGGTGCTGGAGGAGAGCCTATGATGAAGGATAGTGGTGCTGGAGGAGAGCCTATGATGGAGGATAGCAGTGGTGCAGGAAAACCTATGATGGAGGATAGCGGTGATGGAGGGGAGCCTAAGATGAAGGATAGCGGTGGTGCAGGGAAAACCTATGGATAGCAGTGGTGGTGGGGTTAAAACCCCTTTAGACAGTGAGTAAGTCTCCTATAACTATTTATAATAGTGAAGTCTTTATCAGAACCTATTGAACCCCCCCCCCCCGAGGTGTGTGCTGTGCTTGGGGCTCGCTGAGAGTTGTAGTTCTATGTCAGTCATGTGACCCCCCCAGCCCCCTCACCTGGAGGATCTGGAACACCTGGTGCTCCTCCACATACACAGCCATGTGTGGGGGGATTCTCAGGGGCTTGTTGCTGGTGTCCATGTCTCCTCAGATCTCCGAGTTGCAGGCCTCAGATTCCCCGGACAGGCGGCAGCAGTACTCCTTGGCAGCACAAGCAGCTCCCTCTATCAGATTTCCCTTCCCCCGGCGCTGAGTCAAACTTCCTGACTCGCTCATTAGTTCTCCCCCCGCCCTATCTCCTCCGCCGGCTGACGTCATCTGCAGGGGAAACCTAATGCGCATGTGCGGCATCGCCGCTATGAAGATTTCCGACGCTGGAGCCCGGTGTCAGCCCTGAGACTCGCACACATCTCAAAAGCGCCCAGGCAGCCGCGGGCGCCGCCGCGCAGGTGCAGCACAACAGGAGGGGCGCCGCATTCAACCGCCGGTCCATACTGATTCTGGGACCGGGGTGCAGCAGGTAGGATGCTGGCGCCCCCTGCTGAGTTGGCGCCCTAGGCGACTGCCTGCTTCGCCTTACAGGTAGCGCCGGCCCTGTGTATGTCGCCGGTTGATTGGCACAAAGTGCACCCCCCAGTCCACTGGACACAGCGGATTGTGGTTCCCAGTACCTGGCTGCTATGCGATCAAATGATCACAATGTAAACATAACTGTTATGAAAAGGCTTTGATTATAACAGCTGTGCTTAGAATTGTGATGCTGCGATTTGCCCAAAGCCATCACATGGTACCTGGGCAATCACAGCACCTTGTACCATGTGATAGCTGTGGGCCAATCATAGCACACAATAGTAATTTTAGCTGTTCTGAATGTAACTCATTCATGATAGTTTAAAACATTGCTGTTACACTGATCATCACTGTAACAGCAATCAAAGTGTAGACTAGAAATCCCTGATCACCCCCCAGAGTAGTACTTGTCACTATGGTGTTGTATGGTATCCCATCACTTAGTACCTTGGTGCCGGTGGCCATCATCCCCAATATATTAGACAGAAAACTACCTCCAATGGAGTTGGGACTGTGTAGGCGACCGTGCACCCAAAAAGACAAACGATATTGTCAAAAAATGTAGCGTTTATTGTATACACAGTAAAAATATTTTGCAATCAGAAAAGACATACAAAATAAAATCGACATATATGTCACGGCTCATAGAACATGGTACTTGGAATTGAAAGATGGCAAATGGGGCATGTATGGCTGGAAGAGCTGATGCGTTTCGGGTGATAACCCTTCTTCAAGGGTCAAACACTGAAACAGTGTAGATTTACCTACGTAGGTTCAAAGTTATAATGTATGAATTGATATTGAAAACATCATCTCATGGAGAGCACACATAAGAGAAACATTCAGTACCAGTGTATTTGCCTTAGAAGAATACATCTCCTCTACCGTTGGTGGTCCTACTGTACATGTGGATGTTGCTGCATTATGTAATGCTATTAAAATAATTTATTACATTTTAGAATGGGTTGCCTCAAGACTTTCTATAATTTAAAAGAGTACCTTCAGATTGTCTATAATTTTAAAGAGTGCCTTGACTGAAAAAAGGTTGACAAACACTGTGCTATACCACTAGACTGGAATATTTTATTAATCAGCAAGATCAATAATAAATAGACATGCATTTACCGTATATGAATTTTTGGTTATACAGAGATTTGGATGTATCCGAATCTCCAAATGAAACAGTAACAAATTTTGTTAAAATTCATTAAATTTCATTTTGTTTATTCATTTTCTAATGAATTCCACACTTTCAGAACAATTTGAATTCGGATGAGTTGAAAAATGATCAACCATTTTGAATTCTGTGTGAAGAATAGCTGGTTGTTAAGGAGTGGAGCCGGGAAGCCGTATCCTATACAACTAATGACTGATCAGCTGTCAGCGTGCTTCCCTGCTGAGAGCTGAAATATAAATAAAAGAATGCCAGAAATAGCAAAGTAAGGGAAAAAAAACAACGTGTGGGTCCCTTTAGGTCTGCTACGGATTTTAAGGGGAACCCCATGCCAAAATTAAACAACATGGGGTCCCCCCAGAACCATACCAGGCCCTTATCAGAGCATGCAGCCCCACAGGCCAGGAAAGGAGGGCAGATAAGCAAGCGCTTCCCCCCTCCTGAACCATAGCAGCCACATGACCTCAACATGTGGGGGTGCTTTCGGGTGGGGGGGGGCTGTAGTGAGGACAGGGAACTTTTCCCCACAACCCTGGGCGGTGGTTGTGGGGGTCTGCAGGTGGAGGGATTATCGGAAACAAAGCCCCTTTAATAAGGGGGTCCCCAGATCTTGGCCCCCCTCCATATAAAGTATGGGGTACATTATACCCCTACCTATTCGCCAAAAAAGTGAATAAAGTCACAACACAAGTTTTTAAAAATGTCTTTATTAAAAAAAAAAAAATGTCCCTCATTGTAGATCCATTATCAATCATGACGCCCGCCACCACCACAGGACCCAAGAAAAATACTTCCGGTGTCATTAAAGACTCCCGCCGTTTGCCTGCTCTGCAATCTGACTCCGCTGTCTTAAACAGCTAAGGGGTGGCGGTCCCCCCTTCCCCCAAAGCACCCCCCCATGTTGAGGGCATGTTCCCTGGTATGGTTCAGGAGGGGAGACGCTCACTTATTCCCCCTTTCTTGGCCTGCTGGGCTGCATGCTCAAATAAGGGTCTGGTATGGGTTTTGGGCATGGGGTTCCTCTTAAAATCCATACCAGGCCTGAAGGGACCCAATGCTGTTTTTTTTTTTCCTGAATTTTCCATTGCCGACATTCATTGTTTATATTTCAGCTCTCAGTGGGGAAGCCCACTGACAGCTGATGGGTCATCGGTTCTTAAGAACACGGTGTCTTGCTTTATGGCCTGCTATTCTTCACACAGAATTTGAATCGGTCCGAAAATTTGGAACGCGTTAGAAAATGAATAAACAAAATTAAACTAAACTAATTCTGAAACAAATTAACAAAACAAAATTAGTAACATAACAAATCTATCCAAAATGAAACAAAACAGATTTTTCTGTTCTCCACATGTCTAGTAATAAACCGCTCATATAAATGTTAACTTTAGGGTTTATAAGGATACTGTAACTGGTCTAGAATGCATTCAAGTCCTGTGTAGTGTGCCCTGAAAGCCACCTCTAAACGAATTGATTTGCAAGGGTCTCAGCAACTGTGAATGGACAGTCTTTATTCCTAACTGTTCAGCCGCTAACATTGGGGCCCTAAGCGCTTTATAACTTGAGGGTAGACAGTACAAATACAATACAATTTAATACAGTAGGAATCAGAGGGCCCTGTTTGCTAGAGCTTAAGAAATTAGGTCACCTTGGGGTGTCAATTTTACAAAAAGGGGTTTTCTTGCTGTCCTGGCATTTTTATTTGATATATTTTTACAACAGAAATGTAACACCCTCAGTTCCGGTTCACACTTGTGCGATGCAGGAAGGCTGCGAATTTGCAGCCTGTTCCCGCATCGCAAATGCACATCTGGCAGTTCACACTGCTATATGCGATACGCAGGGGGTGTCAATTAAATGTTGACACCACCAGTTTAATCGCATGTTGCAGTGCGATCTTACAGTTCGCACAGGATCGGATTGCACAAGTGTGAACCACTGTGCGATCCGATCCTGATGCGGCTGGAAAAAAGGGTCCTGTGCGTCTTTTGTGCAGGTGCAGTGCGAATTTCAGCCATACAAAGTGTATGGCTGAATTTGCATCCGCACATCCGATTGCATGTAATGAAGGAGCAGTGCGCTCCGAATTACATGCGATCGCTGCACTCGCAAGAGTGTGAACCGGCCCTCAAGGTTACTGTAAGTAAATTTAGTTTGGCTCTTCTGTAGGCGGAGGAGCATGGGTTCATTTGTTTTTAGACTGTGCAGTGCTTCAAGGCTGTTGCGCTGTTACCTCCCCCTGGCTTCTAGAACTCACTGATAGTTCTAGAACTTAGAGGGCAGAGGAACAGAGGCTGCAGCCTGAATATTGATGGAGTTCCCACCAATCCCTGAGGAGGCAGGACTCAGTAGGTGGGGGAACAGTCCCAAAAAATATAAGCCTGGCAGTCAGGGGAGATGGTTCCAGGGTCCAGGTGCCTGGAGGGGCCCCTGCCCCTGGGCAGAAGGAAGACCAGGAGAGAGACTGAGGGGAGAAGAGCAGAAGCTGGAAGCCTCACACCCTTTACCAGCCTCAGCTAGGCTTAGCTTAAGACATCCTGAAATCAAGACCCAGCCTGTATAGCAGTGTGCCCATACAGCAGCCTATTGGATTCCAGTAAGCACTTAAAGGGACTGATTGAGTAACTTCCATTTCACTTTACCCCAAGCCTGTACAGAGAGGACAGTAAGGTTGCAATGTCCAGGACCAGGCAACAGCTTAGAGCCAGTGCAAAGCAGCTAGAAGCCACCCCATATCTCTAGCTTGGAACAGCAGTAGCCAGGTTCTTTGGTATTCCTGCAAAGAGCAGCACCTGCATCTTCAGTGTGGAATTTTTGGTTGCTATCTTAGCTGCACCATCACTCCCCCTGGGTGGACAGCAGAATTTTTCAAAAGTTTATTCATGTTATTCATGTTTGGGCATCCCTTGTATCCTTATTCCCTATCCAAGTTATACCCTAAATAAACAAAACCAAAACCCTTGTTTATTGATCCTGTGAGGAAAGTGTGAAAATTCCTGTTGCCTGGCTGTGTGGGGGAAAGGCACAACAAATCCAGCAACTCCTATGGTAGTGAGTGCTACAGAAAGAATGGAAAATCGTTTTTTGTTTCTTTTTTTCACATTTTCTGGTCTGTTTTCCTATATGTAGTAAAAAATGAAATATAACAAAAAATCAGCAGTTAAAATACCACCAACTAAAAGCTCTATCTGTTTCAGGAAATTGATTAGTTTGGGTACAGTGTTGCGTGACCGAGTAATTGTCAAATTATTCCAGCACAGAAAACTGAAAACTTGTCTGGTAATGAAAGGACATTGCAGGCTGGTGCTCAGGTGGTTAGGCCCCTTTCATACTTGTGCGATCTAAAAGTCGCGCGGTTTTGCAGCGATTTTAACTGGACTTGAAGCAATTCCTGTGTAATCTTGAGGTCTATCGACCGCAAAATGCATCAAAGTCGGACCAAAGTAGTGCAGAGACTAACTTTGAAGTCGTTGCAACTTTAAGTCGCACAGATATGTACGGTACTCATTGGAAATCATGGAGTACGACTTGTCATGTGACTTTGCAGTCCCAAGTCGCAGGAAAAGTCACACAAGTGTGAAAGGGGCCTAAAAGTGGAACTTCACTTTCCCAATCAACATTGATTATTTATAATTCTCATGCTGCTAGCATTAGTAAATACAGTAGATAGGAAAGTAAATATTTGTTTTTACTTGTTTTATACTTTTTTTACATTTCTTCAGTTACTTCCTGGTTTTCTGCATAGGCAAATGATGTCATACATCCCAGGAGTCTTCAGGAGAGGAGGAGGGGTTTTCTCAGCTAAGCACACTCTCCTGCATGCATACTTGAGTTAAGGGCAGGAAGTAAATGCTCCATGAATCATTTGCCCTTACTAAAGATGGCCACAGCCAGAAATGCTAGGGGGTGTTTCTCAAAGAGATTTCTCACCAAAATAAAGCATGGAGACATGGATGGATGGGGGAGTTTGCTTTGAATAATAAAAATAAATGAAATAGTGTTTGTAACGGGGTTTTGGGGACACCCCCTAGTGTCTTTGGGGTCCCTAAACCTAGTTAACTCACTATGCCTGACAGGCGGGTCCTGAGCCTCCGCTATCTGGGAGCTGGGGTACATATCTGCGGCAGTGCCTCCACCCAGTGGGGCATCCGGGGTAAAGATGTAGGGTCCCACTGGGAAATGAGACTGACACAGCCTAACTGGAACTAACTTTATATAGTAAGTAGCAAATGAACCAACATACATAGGAAAATACAATAGAGTAACGTAGATAACAATGCACTGTGAATTTTCCTCACCCACCCACTAGCACACCTGCGTCCCCCCCCCTTATCTTTGCCCTAGTGGCTGTTGGTGCACATAGGAGAGTTGGGGCCCTTATAAGTCCTGTTCCACAGAGTCATTGAAGCAGCCTGAAATGTGCAATGTCCACTCTGAACCTCAGAGTCTTTACTATGAGTGAGACGACAGGTGCCCTGTGGTGATACAGGGAGAGGCTTGGTTTACCCTCACAACACGATTAACCAGATCAGTCCGCGGCAGTCTCCTCTCACGGAATTCACCAGACGTCTGGACTCAGTGCTTGTCTTTGTCAGCGGGTCCCTCTCTCAGCTGGTGTGGTCTTGGGTAAAGCAAGTTCTCTCAGCAGGGTTCTATCTCTGTGCTGCAGTCTTTCACGGCTAGTAGCCTGTCCTCTCTCTGGCTGAGCATGAGGCAACTTTTAGAAGTCTTACAGGACCTCCTTCCTCAGAGCTGTGCCCGGAAGTCCTAACAGGACCTGCGATAATGCCACAATCATGAGACTGGAAAGGCAGCCAGTCATGTGATCATTGCTCAATGATTTATTAACAGCATACTGAGTCTATCTGCCATCTACTGGGCATTTCAGATAATACAGCCTGTGTAACTCCACAGGGTTACATGCTCCCCCTTGAAAATACTTGCCTTCCACTGGCAAGTCCTAGCCAGGGGGCTTAACAAAAATTCAACAGAGAAAAAAAAATTAGCATACATACAGTACAGTTAGCACAGTAACATCCTAGCTAGCTAGTTATCTAGGGTAAAGAGTCACTAACATTTACCACTTCAGCTAGTGCATGTAGGAAAGTGGCCATTTTAGATGCCGCTTGTGTCAGCGGGGCATAACTGGGCTCTCCTATATTGTCATAAACAAGGGCCCTAGGGGGTTGCCGCACTCTGGTGCTGTGTCTCAGTTCTCCCTGTGAAAGAGGATCTTGGGACATCAACTGTGGAACTTCGACTCCTGCCCTCGAACTAGAGCCTCTAAGGGAAGTTCCAGGCACAAAACATGGGCTTTCTGGATTTAACCTTGGAGAACTTTGTGAAACCACAGGAGTTAAGGGAGGCAATTGCTGTATCTCTTCAGCGGGTGATGACCACCACTGATCCTCTGCTCTGGGAGTTCCCGGGGTCTCCTCTGCCCCATTTCCAGGACTCTCTGCTGGGTTTTCCCTCAGTTCTTCACCACTCTCCTCCTCTTCATCAGCATACACAACTGGAAGCAGATGGTTTCTATGCCAAGCCTTTATTCGGCCCTCCGGGCCCCTAATGTTGTACACTGGCAGTCCTTCCAGTTTGGACACAACCTTAAACAGGGTATCCTTCCATCTGTCAGCCAGTTTGTGTTTTCCAGGCACACCTAGATTCCGGAGAAGAAATTTATCCCCTACTTGAATCTCCCGATATCTCACCTTAGCATCATACCTTCTTTTGTTCCGTTCTTCCATTTTTGCTGCAGCTTGGGTCGCCAACTCATAGGCCCGATGGAGGTTTTGTTTGAGGTTCCTCACATATTGAAAGTGTGAAGTTGAATCTGTTCCATCAGGAGACACTCCCAAACGGACATCTATCGGCAATCGAGCTTCTCGTCCGAACATTAGGAAATAGGGTGAGAACCCTGTAGATTCATGCCTTGTACAGTTGTATGCGTGGGCCATGGCTTCCACATGTTTACTCCAAGACCGCTTCTCGACTTGCTTGAGAGTCCCTAGCATATCTAGGAGGGTCCTATTGAACCGTTCTGGCTGTGCATCGCCCTCCGGATGATAAGGTGTGGTTCTGGACTTCTGCACCTGCAACATGTCCAACAGCTCCTTGATCAACTTACTCTCAAAGTCTCGACCTTGATCAGAGTGTATCCGATTGGGTAGTCCATAGTGAATAAAATACTTCTGCCAAAGGACTTTGGCTACAGTCACAGCCTTTTGATCTTTAGTGGGGAAGGCTTGAGCATATCTGGTAAAGCGGTCCGTTACCACCAGCACATTTTCAATTCCCACTGTATCGTTCTCAATGCAGAGATAGTCCATGCACACAAGATCCATGGGTCCCGTACTTTTCAGATGACCCATACAGGCAGCTCTCACAGGCAGGGTCTTCCTCTGGATACACCTCCTGCATATCTGTACACGTTGCTCGACATGTTCCCTCATGCGAGGCCAATAGAACCGATCTTGTACTAGGCCATAGGTCTTGTCCACCCCGAGATGCTCATGCTGATCGTGGAGAGCTCTCAGGACCATGCCACGGTATCTGTGCGTTAGTACCATTTGTTTTCTGTCAGGGTGATCATGATACTTCACGACCCTATAGAGTACTCCATCTTCGAGATGTAGTCGGCTCCATTCTCTTCGGTATAATTCTCTTTGACTCACAGGTAGAGAAGTCAGCAATTTAGGATTCTTAGTCTTTATTGCTCTGATAACTATCCCAATATACCAGTCCTGCGCTTGAGCCTTCCTCTTGTCTTCTGTGGTTATACTGGACCACTGTTGAAGCATGACTGGAGCATGGAACACCTCAGGCACAGCTTCTGGAGAGTGGCTAATGGAGTCTATCCCTCTTAGCTCGGCAAATTCTTCTTGACTCTCGGCCACCACATACATCTGACAAAAGGCTCCTACCCCCGGCCCAGGGATCTCTTCCCACTCCTCTTCTTCTTGGTGAGGAGGGAGTCTAGGTCTGCGGGACAGGGCATCTGCGCTGACATTCTTGGGCCCAGGCTTGTACTTCAGGCTGAAACTGTAGCTTGACAAGGTAGCCAACCACCTATGTCCTGTGGCATCCAGCTTAGCTGTAGCCTGTATGTAGGTAAGTGGATTGTTGTCAGTCCTTACTTCGAATGTTGCTCCATACAAATAGTCATGCAGCTTATCCACGATGGCCCACTTGAGTGCCAGAAATTCCAATTTATGAACTGGATAGTTCTTCTCTGCACCTGTAAGACTTCTACTTATGTAAGCCACCGGCCTCAATCCTTCTGGATAACTTTGGTGCAGTACACCCCCTAGGCCTTCCATACTGGCATCCACATGGAGGATATATGGTTTCTCAGGGTCTGCATAAGCTAAGACAGGAGCTTCTGTAAGCCTCTTCTTCAATGTCAGAAAGGCATCTTCACATCCTGAAGTCCATTTCTCTCCAAAGGGGTCTTTAGGATATGGTGCCTTAGCACCCCTTACGTCAGAGGTAATCTTCAGCAGGTCATGTAACTCTTGAGCAATCTTTGAGTAGTCTTTCACGAACCTTCGGTAGTAACCACAGAATCCGAGAAAGGACCGCAACTCACTGATGTTATTTGGTCTTGGCCAATTCAACACTGCTTCCATTTTAGCAGGATCTGTGGCTACTCCTTCAGCGGAGACTATGTGCCCCACATAAGTGACAGAATTTTGGGCAAATCGGCATTTGTCCACTGATAGCTTCAGGCCTTCAGCTTGAAGTCGATCCAACACCTTTAGCAATCTTTGTTCATGCTCCTCTGGCGTCTTCCCGAAAACAATTAGGTCATCTAGATACACTAGACACTCTTTGGGATTCATATCCCCCATAGTTTTCTCCATCAGCCTCTGAAAAGTAGCAGGAGCTCCTGTGACTCCCTGTGGCATTCTGGTAAACTGGAAGAACCCCAAAGGGCAGATGAAAGCTGTCTTTTCCTGATCCTCCTTCTTCATCGGTACCTGATTATATCCAGACCTCAAGTCAAGCACACTGAACCACTGGCTGCCAGATAGGGCGTTCAGAAGATCCTCTATCCGGGGCAAAGTGTACTGATCTGGCACAGTCCTCTTGTTCAGAGTATGGTAGTCCACACATAGCCGAACTGAGCCATTCTTTTTCCTCACTACCACAATAGGTGAGGCATAGGGGCTCCGGGACTCTGTGATGATGCCTGCTCCTTCCATCTGCTGGAGTATGTCCCGGACATCTTCCACATCTCGAGGGGGTATTCTTCTTGACCTTTCTCTGAAAGGAGTAGAATCAGCAAGTCTTATAGCATGGGTGGCACTCTTAGAACATCCCACGTCCATCTCTGCTCTGGAGAATACTCCCTCTCAGGTGGCCAGTTTTGAACGAAGGCTGCTTTTCCACTGCTGTGGTAGAGGAGAATCTTCTAGATCAAAATCTAAAGGTGCTTTCACCTGATCCTTCTGTTCTGTACTCACGGACATGATGGACAAAACTTGATCTAAAAGGTGTATCACACCAATCTTCTGATGACGATCAATCCGGATTTCTGTGGGGGTCAAATTCTGTACCATCACAGGAAAGCCCCGACACCACCTTTTTCGCCAATCTTTTACCTCAGGTATGAGAGTCCACCCCTTCTTCTGATCCTCTTCAGGCAGAGACTCAATAAGGTATTGTCCAGTTCCCCCCAACATTTAATGGTGCATGGAGGCTATGGCTCGTAAGGTTTTGGTCTCACCAGGCTTCACAAATGCAGGTTCTGTTCCTGAATAGTGGCACAACCCTGGTTTTGTTTCAAGGGCTAGTCGTTGACACTCTTTCCCTAGGACAGGGCTGACCTCCATCAGTCGGTCTAAGGAGACGTCTCCCACTTCTGTCAGATAGGCCCTGAATATATCCTGTACCATCTTTGCATTAGTACCCAATATTATTGGGGCACACACTCTCTTGGCCGCAGGTCATATCAAAGCTTCCAGCTCCATAGGACATATCATCCCTGTGTTTAACTGGGGAATAGTTATGGTCACTTTTATGCATCCCTCCACAGGTTGAGCTTGAGACCCAACGCCCCATAGCTGAAACTCTCCTGCAGGTTCCATAGGAATGTGTTTCAAATGACGTTCATAGAAGTCTCTGTAGATAATGGTGACTTGAGTACCTGTATCTAGCAATGCTGAAGCATGAATTCCTTCTACTTGCACATGTATCAAAGATTTAGGCCCAATCTTGGCCCCAACAGATAGACTATATGTAGGCCGGGTCTTCCTTCGCTTGTAAGACCTGGTCATTTGAGTCTCCTCGAGCTCGGTTGCCAGCACCTCCACACCCACCTCCATGGAATTCGCAGGGCACTCCCGCTGAAAATGCCCTGACTTTCCACATTAAAAACAGTCCCCTCGGCGGGGTGAATCCTCAGGAAACAGCTTTTTCTGAGTCTTCCTGTGTTGCCCCCCACTTCCAGGGGGAGGATCTGCTCTCTGTGGTAGTGATTTGCATAAGAGCTCCAATTCAGCCACCTTCTTCCTAAGAGCTGACAGTTCTGTATCCTCTTTCTCCTTCTGTAGGGGTGGACATGTCTGGTCTTCCAATCTCCTGGCTGTATTTATTAATGCGGAATAAGGCAGAACTTTATCATCCAACTTGGCTCTCAGCAGAATCATAACTGGATTATTGGTCAAACCCCCTCTCTGAATTTGCTTAGATAGCCGAGCATCCAACTCAGAGGCAGTGACTGCTCCTTTATGGAATAACTTTCCTAGCGATAGCTGTAACCGGTTGATATAGTCAGTGGCTTTTTCATGCTCCTTCTGCTTGGTGGCTAGGAACTTAACCAACAGATCATCCAAATCTTCTGATTTCCCATAAGCATCCTGAAAGACTTATAGATAGTCGTGCACAGTAGCTTGCCCATTTACTCCCTTGTACAGTCTTATCATGTCTGTAGTGGGAAAACGAAGACTCTCTACCAACCGCTGTTTCTTTATGGTATCCTTACAAGACCATTCCTCCAACAACTGCATAGCATTATCCTTCCAGACCTCAAAAGGCTCTTCACCTGCCGGAACAGGCTGATTCCCAGAAAACACCTTTAGTTTGCGGTAACTATGGGTGTGGTTTGCCATCACTATGGCTTCTGAGAGTTTCTGTAGTATGTCCGATACATCACTACCTCCTGTAGGCAGGGTGCGTACTTCAGGGTTGTCTGGTTTCAGTAATGCTGTAGATGGATGAGATTCTGCTTTAGGAGTAATCATCCCCTGTCCTGCAATAGGATGGGCAGCTTGTTTAGGAATGGCTCTGGCCTTTCCGGAGATGGGAGTCAGGAGCTTAGAATAATTTTCTGTGACATAGTCTTTCTGTTCTAATTTAAAGGGTGGTTGCAGTGAGACCCTTTCTTTCTTATCAAGGAGAGCGTACACTAAGGAGCATCCTTCATCCGGGGCTCCATATAAATGAACGGTTGTAAGCATCTCATGGTCTCCCAAGTCCGTATGACAATATATTAACATGTAAGTTTGGCCTTCAGAATCTTGCAGGATATCCCTGATGGTCGCCATTTCTATTCCCAATCAAATTTCTATACACAAGATGACGTGATTCATCTCACAGCAGGAGGGGACTTTGCATAACATCACAGCTTGCTGTAATGGTACATTTCTTTGCTGGGCCCACTCTTTTGCAAAGGAGGCAGTGGCCTGAGAACCTATTCTCACTGGTTGTACCCCAATAGATCTCAGCAGTGCCTCTATATGTAACGGGGTTTTGGGGTCGCCCCCTAGTGTCTTTGGGGTCCCTAAACCTAGTTATCTCACTATGCCTGACAGGCGGGTCCTAAGCCTCCGCTATCTAGGAGCTGGGGTACATATCTGCGGCAGTGCCTCCACCCAGTGGGGCATCCGGGGTAAAGATATAGGGTCCCACTGGGAACATACTTGGTGCAATGAGACTGACACAGCCTAACTGGAACTAACTTTATATAGTAAGTAGCAAATGAACCAACATACATAGGAAAATACAATAGAGTAACGTAGATAACAATGCAATGTGGATTTTCCTCACCCACCCACTAGCACACCTGCGTCCCACCCCCTTATCTTCGCCCTAGTGGCCGTTGGTGCACATAGGAGAGTTGGGGCCCTTATAAGTCCTGTTCCACAGAGTCATTGAAGCAGCCTGAAATGTGCAATGTCCACTCTGAACCTCAGAGTCTTTACTATGAGTGAGGAGACAGGTGCCCTGTGGTGATACAGGGAGAGGCTTGGCTTACCCTCACAACACGATTAACCAGATCAGTCCGCAGGAATCCTCTCACGGAATTCACCAGATGTCTGGACTCAGTGCTTGTCTTTGCCAGCGGGTCCCTCTCTCAGCTGGTGTGGTCTTGGGTCTCAGCAGGGTTCTATCTCTGTGCTGCAGTCTTTCACGGCTAGTAGCCTGTCCTTGTAGCTGGCCAGCTAGAACCTGTCCTAGGTTGCTAATATGACCTACATGCATATACAGCTAGACCTGCTAATAACCTCAATACAGTGCATATGTTTATATGTGAGAGACAAAAGCAGAGTTATTTACTGTGATTTCATGTTTGGATGTCACATAACAGTTGTATGTTGTGTTCACAGAAGCAAAGGAAAAATATGCCTGTAAGATTCATTTGTATGCATGTAAGGTAAGCTCAGACACAGCAGAGTTGAAACCAGAAAGCACAGAGTTAAACTTTATTACCCATAAGGAGTTTGTGGCCAATCACAGCCAATCTAACACTTGGCAGCAGTCTTGGCCAATCACAGCCAGCCTTACACTCATTTTTTTGTCTTAAGCCTCATGCTTTAGCCAGCCCTCTCATTCCACTACAGAGCAAGAGAACTGAATAGACACACAGATCCACAGAGCAGTTTTATGGAAGCAAGTGGCCAAAAATAGGTAATTAACAGTTATACATGTTCCTATTGTTAGTAATGTGATTAGAGCTGTATACTGAACTAGTTATGTGTTCACTTGTAGTTCCACCAAACAAACAAACAAACTATCAAACTTCAAAAGTTATATCGAATTCAAACCCAAGCAAACAAACCCAAGCAAACAAACTCGAACACGAAATCAAACAAACAAACTCGAACTCAAAACCAAACCCAAGCAAACAAACTCAAACAGCAAACAGCAATAGAGAGAGAAATATATCCACCATTTGTTATACTGTATTCAGCACATGTTGTACATGGACTGTCTGCTGCAAAAGTGTCACTGTTATCTATGAAGAAAAGTTGAAGTTAATAAAGAAGATATCTTAAGCGTTTGGTGTGCTCTTTAAACCTACTGCTTTCCATAGAACGGTATTAGAGGAATTTATAGAGTAACAGACAGTCTGGTTAGACTGAAGTCAGAGAGAGCCAATTCTTCTAATGCCACAGCGCATAAGGCACTTTGTAGTGCTGCGCCTGCCACAGTCCTCTCTGGCTGAGCATGTGGTAACTTTTAGAAGTCTTACAGGACCTCCTTCCTCAGAGCTGTGCCCGGAAGTCCTAACAGGACCTGCGATGATGCCACAATCATGAGACTGGAAAGGCAGCCAGTCATGTGATCAATGCTCAATGTTTTATAAGGCTCCGTTCACATCTAGGCGTTTTGGGGCGTTTTTGGAGCGTTTTTCTGCTCACTGATCAGCTCTCAAAACGCCCAACAAGACAAATCCTATTCATTGCAATGACCCCTGTTCACATCTGAGCGTTTTGACGCCCTAAGGAAAATGCCCAACGCTCAAAAAAGTACTTAAGCTTCTTTTTGGGCAGATCACAGGCGTTTTGTCCCATAGACATCAATGTAAAGTGTTATTTGGCGTTTCACAGGCGTTTTACAAGCGTTTTGTTGCTCCTGATCAGCTCAAACAGCACAAATCTCCACCCAGCTCTCCACCCCCTTGGCACGCCTCTGTGAGCACATTTTCCGGCAACATGGAAGAAAGCAATTTCTTGTTAGAAGCAGAAGCTTTTATTGCACTTATCCGGACATCCGGCACTGGTGGACACTAATATCCGGCACTGGTGGACACTAATACGTGGCACTGATACGTGGCACTGGTGGACACTTATTCGTGGCACTGATACGTGGCACTGGTGGACACTTATTCGTGGCACTAATACGTGGCACTGGAACGTGGCACTGGTGGACACTAATACGTGGCACTGATACGTGGCACTGGTGGACACTAATACGTGGCACTGATACGTGGCACTTATTCGTGGCACTGATACGTGGCACTGGTGGACACTTATTCGTGGCACTGATACGTGGCACTGATACGTGGCACTGGTGGACACTTATTCGTGGCACTGATAATGACAATATATTAACATGTAAGTTTGGCCTTCAGAATCTTGCAGGATATCCCTGATGGTCGCCATTTCTATTCCCAATCAAATTTCTATACACAAGATGACGTGATTCATCTCACAGCAGGAGGGGACTTTGCATAACATCACAGCTTGCTGTAATGGTACATTTCTTTGCTGGGCCCACTCTTTTGCAAAGGAGGCAGTGGCCTGAGAACCTATTCTCACTGGTTGTACCCCAATAGATCTCAGCAGTGCCTCTATATGTAACGGGGTTTTGGGGTCGCCCCCTAGTGTCTTTGGGGTCCCTAAACCTAGTTATCTCACTATGCCTGACAGGCGGGTCCTAAGCCTCCGCTATCTAGGAGCTGGGGTACATATCTGCGGCAGTGCCTCCACCCAGTGGGGCATCCGGGGTAAAGATATAGGGTCCCACTGGGAACATACTTGGTGCAATGAGACTGACACAGCCTAACTGGAACTAACTTTATATAGTAAGTAGCAAATGAACCAACATACATAGGAAAATACAATAGAGTAACGTAGATAACAATGCAATGTGGATTTTCCTCACCCACCCACTAGCACACCTGCGTCCCACCCCCTTATCTTCGCCCTAGTGGCCGTTGGTGCACATAGGAGAGTTGGGGCCCTTATAAGTCCTGTTCCACAGAGTCATTGAAGCAGCCTGAAATGTGCAATGTCCACTCTGAACCTCAGAGTCTTTACTATGAGTGAGGAGACAGGTGCCCTGTGGTGATACAGGGAGAGGCTTGGCTTACCCTCACAACACGATTAACCAGATCAGTCCGCAGGAATCCTCTCACGGAATTCACCAGATGTCTGGACTCAGTGCTTGTCTTTGCCAGCGGGTCCCTCTCTCAGCTGGTGTGGTCTTGGGTCTCAGCAGGGTTCTATCTCTGTGCTGCAGTCTTTCACGGCTAGTAGCCTGTCCTTGTAGCTGGCCAGCTAGAACCTGTCCTAGGTTGCTAATATGACCTACATGCATATACAGCTAGACCTGCTAATAACCTCAATACAGTGCATATGTTTATATGTGAGAGACAAAAGCAGAGTTATTTACTGTGATTTCATGTTTGGATGTCACATAACAGTTGTATGTTGTGTTCACAGAAGCAAAGGAAAAATATGCCTGTAAGATTCATTTGTATGCATGTAAGGTAAGCTCAGACACAGCAGAGTTGAAACCAGAAAGCACAGAGTTAAACTTTATTACCCATAAGGAGTTTGTGGCCAATCACAGCCAATCTAACACTTGGCAGCAGTCTTGGCCAATCACAGCCAGCCTTACACTCATTTTTTTGTCTTAAGCCTCATGCTTTAGCCAGCCCTCTCATTCCACTACAGAGCAAGAGAACTGAATAGACACACAGATCCACAGAGCAGTTTTATGGAAGCAAGTGGCCAAAAATAGGTAATTAACAGTTATACATGTTCCTATTGTTAGTAATGTGATTAGAGCTGTATACTGAACTAGTTATGTGTTCACTTGTAGTTCCACCAAACAAACAAACAAACTATCAAACTTCAAAAGTTATATCGAATTCAAACCCAAGCAAACAAACCCAAGCAAACAAACTCGAACACGAAATCAAACAAACAAACTCGAACTCAAAACCAAACCCAAGCAAACAAACTCAAACAGCAAACAGCAATAGAGAGAGAAATATATCCACCATTTGTTATACTGTATTCAGCACATGTTGTACATGGACTGTCTGCTGCAAAAGTGTCACTGTTATCTATGAAGAAAAGTTGAAGTTAATAAAGAAGATATCTTAAGCGTTTGGTGTGCTCTTTAAACCTACTGCTTTCCATAGAACGGTATTAGAGGAATTTATAGAGTAACAGACAGTCTGGTTAGACTGAAGTCAGAGAGAGCCAATTCTTCTAATGCCACAGCGCATAAGGCACTTTGTAGTGCTGCGCCTGCCACAGTCCTCTCTGGCTGAGCATGTGGTAACTTTTAGAAGTCTTACAGGACCTCCTTCCTCAGAGCTGTGCCCGGAAGTCCTAACAGGACCTGCGATGATGCCACAATCATGAGACTGGAAAGGCAGCCAGTCATGTGATCAATGCTCAATGTTTTATAAGGCTCCGTTCACATCTAGGCGTTTTGGGGCGTTTTTGGAGCGTTTTTCTGCTCACTGATCAGCTCTCAAAACGCCCAACAAGACAAATCCTATTCATTGCAATGACCCCTGTTCACATCTGAGCGTTTTGACGCCCTAAGGAAAATGCCCAACGCTCAAAAAAGTACTTAAGCTTCTTTTTGGGCAGATCACAGGCGTTTTGTCCCATAGACATCAATGTAAAGTGTTATTTGGCGTTTCACAGGCGTTTTACAAGCGTTTTGTTGCTCCTGATCAGCTCAAACAGCACAAATCTCCACCCAGCTCTCCACCCCCTTGGCACGCCTCTGTGAGCACATTTTCCGGCAACATGGAAGAAAGCAATTTCTTGTTAGAAGCAGAAGCTTTTATTGCACTTATCCGGACATCCGGCACTGGTGGACACTAATATCCGGCACTGGTGGACACTAATACGTGGCACTGATACGTGGCACTGGTGGACACTTATTCGTGGCACTGATACGTGGCACTGGTGGACACTTATTCGTGGCACTAATACGTGGCACTGGAACGTGGCACTGGTGGACACTAATACGTGGCACTGATACGTGGCACTGGTGGACACTAATACGTGGCACTGATACGTGGCACTTATTCGTGGCACTGATACGTGGCACTGGTGGACACTTATTCGTGGCACTGATACGTGGCACTGATACGTGGCACTGGTGGACACTTATTCGTGGCACTGATACGTGGCACTGATACGCGGCACTGGTGGACACTTATTCGTGGCACTGATACGTGGCACTGGTGGACACTTATTCGTGGCACTAATACGTGGCACTGAAACGTGGCACTGGTGGACACTAATACGTGGCACTGATACGCGGCACTGGTGGACACTAATACGTGGCACTGATACGTGGCACTTATTCGTGGCACTGATACGTGGCACTGGTGGACACTTATTCGTGGCACTGATACGTGGCACTGGTGGACACTTATTCGTGGCACTAATACGTGGCACTGATACGTGGCACTGGTGGACACTTATTCGTGGCACTGATACGTGGCACTGGTGGACACTTATTCGTGGCACTAATACGTGGCACTGAAACGTGGCACTGGTGGACACTAATACGTGGCACTGATACTTGGCACTGGTGGACACTAATACGTGGCACTGATACGTGGCACTGGTGGACACTAATACGTGGCACTGATACGTGGCACTTATTCGTGGCACTGATACGTGGCACTGGTGGACACTTATTCATGGCACTGATACGTGGCACTGGTGGACACTTATTCGTGGCACTGATACGTGGCACTGGTGGACACTTATTCGTGGCACTGATACGTGGCACTGGTGGACACTAATACGTGGCACTGATACGTGGCACTGGTGGACACTAATACGTGGCACTGATGCGTGCCAGCATCAGAAGTGCAAGTGATGCACAAAACAAAAATCCTCGTTCATTGTCGTCCAGCAGCAGAGAACTCACACAGACAACAAAGAACACCACAAAATGAAGAAGAGGAGGTCCCTGGGAGGTCCAATGCAGGGGAGGAGGTCCCTGGGAGGTTCCTTTGCAAATTTTGTAAAAAAAACACAATGCTTTTCATTGGCCAACTCACTACACAAAAACGCCTATAAAAAAACGCCATTAAAAACGCCTGTAAAACGCTTGCAAACGCTTGCAAAAACGCCTGAAAAAACACCTGAAAAACGCCAAAACAAGGCTGGAAAAACGCCTGAAAAACGCCTGAAAAACGCCAACGCTGACATGTGAACGGAGCCTTAACAGCATACTGAGTCCATCTGCCATCTACTGGGCATTTCAGATAATACAGCTTGTTTAACTCCACAGGTTACATGTTGGTTTGTGGTGCTCAGATGCAGTGAAGATCCAAATTCCCTTATTGTTGGCTGACTCTCTAACTTTGCTATTTTGCTAAACCTATACTATTTTAAAAGTAATATGGCCAAAGCTTTATCTGCCATACTTCTCTTGTGGGTCACAGAAGTGCACTTACTTACTTGAGCTCTCCTGTGATCCAGAATCAGTTGTCAGTGGGCTAAAGTGTCACACAGCTTCTACAGGCTTTGTAGGAATCCCGACCATATTGTCGGGATCCTCCCAGCTACCTGATTAACAGCTGGCTCCAGTAATCAGTGCCAGAGGGGCAAAGTGAAGAGCAGGTGATTGACAGTCACCTCTATCTACTCTGAGAAGACTGCAAACTGAGCAATCAGTGGTCATTGATTGCTCAGTTCTCAGTGTTACACCTGGAGTGGGGACAATTGCAGGGTGACAGCGATGTTGCAGCCATAGACGTGAGTATGAATATTTGTTTCAATTCCCAAACTTCTCCTCTGGGGTTAGTTTTGAACTTCCCTTTTGCTAGTTTGGGATCATGTCCCTGTGTTCTTGATTCCAGCTTCATATCAAAAATCCTGCCCTCATGAACCAACTGTATTCACCCCCCTAGGCCTTGTCCACATGGGTGACCAAGTGGTGGTAAAAACAAGCAGATGAGCTGTGGTTGTAATGCCCCCTGATCATACAATTTAAAGATAATATGCAACCATTTGGGGGTCTTACACATGCAGCGACTGTGGTACTTTGTTTCACCACCATGGCAAAAATGATCCCCATGTCACATTCGTCGGGCAGCATTACCACCAAATGTATTCCATTTAAGTGAATCGGGAGCTCTGCAACTTTTGACGATGATATTTACATAGGAATCCCATTTTGGCTGTCCAAAAAAAGGGCACTCAGGAGGTGGCAGTATCACCTACTGAATGCATGACAGCTGCTGCTCTACCACCCTCTGAAAAACAATCCACTGCAGATCGCTTTTTTCAGAGGGGTAGTAGAGAGTGCTGCGGGTGTGAAAGAGCCTTTAATGTTTTTAGAGGTTTCAGTCGTGTCCCCCCCTTTTCCTTCTTACCTCTAACTGCGTCCCACCCCCTTATCTTCGCCCTAGTGGCCGTTGGTGCACATAGGAGAGTTGGGGCCCTTATAAGTCCTGTTCCACAGAGTCATTGAAGCAGCCTGAAATGTGCAATGTCCACTCTGAACCTCAGAGTCTTTACTATGAGTGAGGAGACAGGTGCCCTGTGGTGATACAGGGAGAGGCTTGGCTTACCCTCACAACACGATTAACCAGATCAGTCCGCAGGAATCCTCTCACGGAATTCACCAGATGTCTGGACTCAGTGCTTGTCTTTGCCAGCGGGTCCCTCTCTCAGCTGGTGTGGTCTTGGGTCTCAGCAGGGTTCTATCTCTGTGCTGCAGTCTTTCACGGCTAGTAGCCTGTCCTTGTAGCTGGCCAGCTAGAACCTGTCCTAGGTTGCTAATATGACCTACATGCATATACAGCTAGACCTGCTAATAACCTCAATACAGTGCATATGTTTATATGTGAGAGACAAAAGCAGAGTTATTTACTGTGATTTCATGTTTGGATGTCACATAACAGTTGTATGTTGTGTTCACAGAAGCAAAGGAAAAATATGCTTGTAAGATTCATTTGTATGCATGTAAGGTAAGCTCAGACACAGCAGAGTTGAAACCAGAAAGCACAGAGTTAAACTTTATTACCCATAAGGAGTTTGTGGCCAATCACAGCCAATCTAACACTTGGCAGCAGTCTTGGCCAATCACAGCCAGCCTTACACTCATTTTATTGTCTTAAGCCTCATGCTTTAGCCAGCCCTCTCATTCCACTACAGAGCAAGAGAACTGAATAGACACACAGATCCATAGAGCAGTTTTATGGAAGCAAGTGGCCAAAAATAGGTAATTAACAGTTATATATGTTCCTATTGTTAGTAATGTGATTAGAGCTGTATACTGAACTAGTTATGTGTTCACTTGTAGTTCCACCAAACAAACAAACAAACTATCAAACTTCAAAAGTTATATCGAATTCAAACCCAAGCAAACAAACTCGAACACGAAATCAAACTAACAAACTCGAACTCAAAACCAAACCCAAGCAAACAAACTCAAACAGCAAACAGCAATAGAGAGAGAAATATATCCACCATTTGTTATACTGTATTCAGCACATGTTGTACATGGACTGTCTGCTGCAAAAGTGTCACTGTTATCTATGAAGAAAAGTTGAAGTTAATAAAGAAGATATCTTAAGCGTTTGGTGTGCTCTTTAAACCTACTGCTTTCCATAGAACGGTATTAGAGGAATTTATAGAGTAACAGACAGTCTGGTTAGACTGAAGTCAGAGAGAGCCAATTCTTCTAATGCCACAGCGCATAAGGCACTTTGTAGTGCTGCGCCTGCCACAGTCCTCTCTGGCTGAGCATGTGGTAACTTTTAGAAGTCTTACAGGACCTCCTTCCTCAGAGCTGTGCCCGGAAGTCCTAACAGGACCTGCGATGATGCCACAATCATGAGACTGGAAAGGCAGCCAGTCATGTGATCAATGCTCAATGTTTTATAAGGCTCTGTTCACATCTAGGCGTTTTGGGGCGTTTTTGGAGCGTTTTTCTGCTCACTGATCAGCTCTCAAAACGCCCAACAAGACAAATCCCATTCATTGCAATGACCCCTGTTCACATCTGAGCGTTTTGACGCCCTAAGGAAAATGCCCAACGCTCAAAAAAGTACTTAAGCTTCTTTTTGGGCAGATCACAGG
The DNA here is from genome assembly GCF_965119305.1 of Pelophylax lessonae. Taxonomy (NCBI): domain Eukaryota; kingdom Metazoa; phylum Chordata; class Amphibia; order Anura; family Ranidae; genus Pelophylax; species Pelophylax lessonae. The sequence goes on along the minus strand of NC_138774.1, from coordinate 44,976,577 downwards.
CGTTTTGTCCCATAGACATCAATGTAAAGTGTTATTTGGCGTTTCACAGGCGTTTTACAAGCGTTTTGTTGCTCCTGATCAGCTCAAACAGCACAAATCTCCACCCAGCTCTCCACCCCCTTGGCACGCCTCTGTGAGCACATTTTCCGGCAACATGGAAGAAAGCAATTTCTTGTTAGAAGCAGAAGTTTTTATTGCACTTATCCGGACATCCGGCACTGGTGGACACTAATATCCGGCACTGGTGGACACTAATACGTGGCACTGATACGTGACACTGGTGGACACTTATTCGTGGCACTGATACGTGGCACTGGTGGACACTTATTCGTGGCACTAATACGTGGCACTGGAACATGGCACTGGTGGACACTAATACGTGGCACTGATACGTGGCACTGGTGGACACTAATACGTGGCACTGATACGTGGCACTTATTCGTGGCACTGATACGTGGCACTGGTGGACACTTATTCGTGGCACTGATACGTGGCACTGATACGTGGCACTGGTGGACACTTATTCGTGGCACTGATACGTGGCACTGATACGCGGCACTGGTGGACACTTATTCGTGGCACTGATATGTGGCACTGGTGGACACTTATTCGTGGCACTAATACGTGGCACTGAAACGTGGCACTGGTGGACACTAATACGTGGCACTGATACGTGGCACTGGTGGACACTAATACGTGGCACTGATACGTGGCACTTATTCGTGGCACTGATACGTGGCACTGGTGGACACTTATTCGTGGCACTGATACGTGGCACTGGTGGACACTTATTCGTGGCACTAATACGTGGCACTGATACGTGGCACTGGTGGACACTTATTCGTGGCACTGATACGTGGCACTGGTGGACACTAATACGTGGCACTGATACGTGGCACTGGTGGACACTAATACGTGGCACTGATACGTGGCACTTATTCGTGGCACTGATACGTGGCACTGGTGGACACTTCTTCATGGCACTGATACGTGGCACTGGTGGACACTTATTCGTGGCACTGGTGGACACTTATTCGTGGCACTGGTGGACACTAATACGTGGCACTGATACGTGGCACTGTTGGACACTAATACGTGGCACTGATGCGTGCCAGCATCAGAAGTGCAAGTGATGCACAAAACAAAAATCCTCGTTCATTGTCGTCCAGCAGCAGAGAACTCACACAGACAACAAAGAACACCACAAAATGAAGAAGAGGAGGTCCCTGGCAGGTCCAATGCAGGGGAGGAGGTCCCTGGGAGGTTCCTTTGCAAATTTTGTAAAAAAAAACACAATGCTTTTCATTGGCCAACTCACTACACAAAAACGCCTATAAAAAAAACGCCATTAAAAACGCCTGTAAAACGCTTGCAAACGCTTGCAAAAACGCCTGAAAAAACGCCTGAAAAATGCCAAAACAAGGCTGGAAAAACGCCTGAAAAATGCCTGAAAAACGCCAACGCTGACATGTGAACGGAGCCTTAACAGCATACTGAGTCCATCTGCCATCTACTGGGCATTTCAGATAATACAGCCTGTTTAACTCCACAGGTTACATGTTGGTTTGTGGTGCTCAGATGCAGTGAAGATCCAAATTCCTTTATTGTTGGCTGACTCTCTAACTTTGCTATTTTGCTAAACCTATACTATTTTAAAAGTAATATGGCCAAAGCTTTATCTGCCATACTTCTCTTGTGGGTCACAGAAGTGCACTTACTTACTTGAGCTCTCCTGTGATCCAGAATCAGTTGTCAGTGGGCTAAAGTGTCACACAGCTTCTACAGGCTTTGTAGGAATCCCGACCATATTGTCGGGATCCTCCCAGCTACCTGATTAACAGCTGGCTCCAGTAATCAGTGCCAGAGGGGCAAAGTGAAGAGCAGGTGATTGACAGTCACCTCTATCTACTCTGAGAAGACTGCAAACTGAGCAATCAGTGGTCATTGATTGCTCAGTTCTCAGTGTTACAGCTGGAGTGGGGACAATTGCAGGGTGACAGTCATGTTGCAGCCATAGATGTGAGTATGAATATTTGTTTCAATTCCCAAACTTCTCCTCTGGGGTTAGTTTTGAACTTCCCTTTTGCTAGTTTGGGATCATGTCCCTGTGTTCTTAATTCCAGCTTCATATCAAAAATCCTGCCCTCATGAACCAACTGTATTCACCCCCCTAGGCCTTGTCCACATGGGCGACCAAGTGGTGGTAAAAACAAGCAGATGAGCTGTGGTTTTAATGCCCCCTGATCATACAATTTAAAGATAATATGCAACCATTTGGGGGTCTTACACATGCAGCGACTGTGGTACTTTGTTTCACCACCATGGCAAAAATGATCCCCATGTCACATTCGTCGGGCAGCATTACCACCAAATGTATTCCATTTAAGTGAATCGGGAGCTCTGCAACTTTTGACGATGATATTTACATAGGAAATCCCATTTTGGCTGTCCAAAAAAAGGGCACTCAGGAGGTGGCAGTATCACCCACTGAATGCATGACAGCTGCTGCTCTACCACCCTCTGAAAAACAATCCACTGCAGATCGCTTTTTCAGAGGGGTAGTAGAGAGTGCTGCGGGTGTGAAAGAGCCTTTAATGTTTTTAGAGGTTTCAGTCGTGTCCCCCCCTTTTCCTTCTTACCTCAAAACTATACATACTAAGTTTAAAGTTAAAGTGTAACTACACTTTTGTGGGAAAAAAACTTGCAAATAAAATAATAATATAGCGTATACAATTGGGACACAAATCATATTGTAATTGAATGTTATTAAAAATTACCTTTCCTTTTCAATCTGCAGCCATTTTCTATAAAATGCAATATGGCCACCTGGGTAGAAGGAAGGCCAGGAGAGAGAAAGACAGAACAGAACATCCCCCGGAAATGTCATTTCCTGCTTGTGTGATTGGCTCACTGATATTCCCAGAAGTCTGCATTAAGATACAAGTCAGATTTTGGGCATCCCCTGCAACAAAAATATAATTCTTGGTGAAATACTTCCAAAGGGAAATCAGGTCTAAAGGGATGCAGACTTTGCCACTTTCCTCATTATAACCCTGCAGGTGCAGCAGCTGCTTGATAATTATAAAATCACTCCCATACAGATTCATTCTGCACATAGACACAGAGAAACACACTGATTTCTTCAGAATAACAAAAGGTAAGAATCTGCAAAAAAGTTCAGTAAAATCCCTGCAATGTACAGAGATCACCCAGAGGGAAATGTTTCTTAACAAAAGTGGAGTTACTCTTTAAAGCGAGCCATAGATGGATAGAATTTCAAACAAAAATTCTTAGGAAAAGTCTTCGGAAAGTTCATACAAATAAACATTCATTTGTTTGTCATTTGAAAGGTTTTGTTTGCGTTTAACATTTGATTTTGGAATGAATGAACTTTACCAAAACGAAAACCACACACACTGTTAGGAATTCATTCAAGAAAAAATTTCCATCCCGCTCCTTCAAATTTTCTCATCACTGCAGTAGAGAACGAACATTGATTGGCCCACTAATGATTACAAAATTGAAGAAACTTTCTTAGATTCTTCTTTTCCTAAGGATTTTCATTCACAATTCCACCCATCTATGGTGATCTTTATTCCTCAGACCTTTCACTATTTTTGTTGCCCATCTCTAGATTCATTCCATCTTATCAGTATCTTTGTGTAAGTGAGATCTCCAGAACTGGAAACCGTATTCTAAATGAGGTCTCACTAAAGATCTATATAGGGAATGAAGACCTCCTTCCTCCTGCTGCCCATCCTTCTAGTAATAACTAAAGATCTATATAGAGGAATCAGGACCTCCTTCCTCCTGCTGGTGATCCCTCAAGTGATACCTAAAGATCTACACTCACCGGCCACTTTATTAGGTACACATGTTGCTTGGTAACACAAATGGCTAATCAGCCAATCACATAGCTACAACTCAATGAATTTAGGCATCTAGACATGATGAAGATGACTTGCTGAAGCTCAAACCGAGCATCGGAATGGGGAAGAAAGGGGATTCAGGTGACCTTGAACGTGGCATGGTTGTTGGTGCCAGACGAACTGGTCGGAGTATTTCAAAAACTGCTGATCTACTGCTATTTTCACGCACAACCATCCCTCGAGACTGGTTTGAGATGATAGAAAGGAACAGTAACAGTAGCATGCTCGTACGGCTTACTGGCACTTATGTATGCCCTTTGGCCTTTGGCCGATGCTCGGGCATCAAGCCGGGGGTGGGGGGGGTGACCCAGCGGGGTATCCCGCTCCTCCCCCTAAGGCTCCCGCGTCCGCCCTCTTGAGGGGCGGATGTTTTGACCGGACGGGGGCGTCTCTCACGCTCATGCGTGACGCGCGCTTGTTCGGCCACTAGATGGCGCTCGCGCCGGAAGTGACCTATAGAGGCCGGTAATGGCCTTGTCACTTCCGGCGGGACCGGTCCATTTAAGGATCGACGGCGGCGCAGCATAATCAGGTCATGATTACCTGACGCTGCAGCGCGCGGGACGCATGGGACTTTGGTCTGGCTTCTTGGTGAGTAGCTCCTCTTGGCGGGATTGTCTTCTACCCATCACTTTGGCGGTATTTGTCTTATCACACAGTTTTCTCTATGGGCCTTCCCCTTCAAGGCTAATGTATAGTTCACTCCCGGTCTTTTGCTCTGCTTGATTCTACCTACATGGGCCACTTTACCAATGTTTTTGGGTCCCTTAATTTCACTCTCACTAATGTTACTTGCTATGTATACACTCTTATATGCGTTTGTTTTCACTTTCTTGCACCCTTGGTTCTAACTTTCCTTCCTTTCACATCACGGTCTCTCTTTTATCAACAATGCTGGTATCATCGATACTCCTTTTCCCCTCAGCCACATCACTGGTCTTCCTTCTCTTTATCACCCAAGCATGCACTTCAATTTGCATGAGGTCCCCCTTTTGATTCAATCTGGACCGAGTACCTTGCCGGGTTTCTACTCTCCCTTATTCTCCTCTTTGGGCACTTATACGGCTATTTATTTACTCTGTATAATGAATATTGCCCCTAGCCAAGTGCAATTTTTAACCGGGTTGCAATCTGTCCTCCTCCTTTTTCAGAGGCTGGGACTCTCCACCTACCATTGCTGTACCTGACACAATAGCCGACTGGTCTGTCCTGGCCCGGTCCAGCATTAGCCTGGCCTATTAAGGCACTCATTACCCTGCGTCCGTTTAGGACCTGGGGAGGTTCTGGTACCGCCTTGCACGCACGTCCAATAATGCAGTTCACAGTTGTATCGTTCTTGATAATTATGTGTTGGTAAGTCTCGAATGACATTATCTGTATATGTCTTAATTATAAAAACAATGTATTGATCTGTGATATGTGCGTTTACACACGCAAAATGAATACTTCTAACACCCTGTCTGTTAATGCCTACAACTATTGGGAGAGGTCACAAGCCATTTGGTCCCTGACGAAGCCATTGAAATGGCGAAACATGTAGGATCCCGTTGACCCTCTACATCTCCTTGGTTCACAACAATACAGTGTCTGTACCAATTGTATTTCTCTCCTTATGGATCAATCCTTGTCGACTATTTACTGGACATGTCTTTTGTATCTTTTTAATGTATTGTGAAATTTAATAAAATGTATTTTTAAACTCAATCTCTTGTTGTTCTGTCTGTGCCATAACCTTCCACCTTTAAAGTCCCACTATCTTGGTGGTTCCTTGGCTGTCCCATCAGTCCATTGAACACCTTCCCTTGTTTTACTTCAAATAATTACTTGTTATAACTAGCGATGCACCGAAATTTCGGCCACCTAAATTATCGGCCGAAAATGGGCCTATCCCATTTCGTCCGATAATGGGTTAAAAATGCAGAAATTAGCAGGTTTAAAAAGTCCCGCCTCTGGCTGGCCGCCCGCCTCTTAATGATGTCCCTACTACTATGATCTGTTCATGAATGAAGTGACATACCGGGCGGGAGAGCGGCCGCTAATACGGTAGCTGTAACTATGTGAGCGATTCACTTCCCTGTCAGCGGGGGACGATGAGGATGAATGAACTGACACACCAGGCGGGAGGGCGGGGGGAGCGGCCGCTAATAGCTATAACTATGCGAGCCTTCACTTCCCTGTCATGCGGGTATCTCCTCTGACAGGGAAGTGAAGCTCACATAGTTACAGCTACCGTATTAGCAGCCGCTCTCTCGCCCGGTATGTCACTTCATTCATGCACAGATCGTAGTAGTAGTGACATCACCGGGAGGCGGGCGGCCGGCCAGAGGCGCGTCTTTTGAATGAAGGGCACCGGAGGAGCACTCAGCAGAGTGACACTACAGTAAGGAGATTGAATCGTTGGGATGGGGAGGGACGCTGAGGCAGAGGAGGGGAGGGTGTACTGCCGAGGGGGACGCTGAGGCAGTGGGGGGGGGGGGGTTATCTGAGACAGCTTACCAATGGTATTAGTATTATGCAGCATGAGGGGGTTAATGTATTGTCACTGCTGGTCACTGATGCATTAGTGACCGACCAGTGGCAGTTAATTAACCCCTTTGTGCTGCATTAGTGCAACCAGTGTTAATTAACACTGATACTGGTTGCACTAATGCAGCACAAAGGGGTTAATTAACTGCCATTGGTCGGTCATTAATAGATGAGTGACCAGCAGTGACAATACATTAACCCCCTCATGCTGCATAATACAAATACCATTGGTAATTAAATTAACCACTTGCCAACCCATCACAGTACATATACTGTGACAGGGTGGCAGCGACAGGTGTACGTTGCTGCCTGTTTTTGGTGTATGCCCCTCTTCTATCCATTTTAAAATTATTTGGGGGAAAAAGTCATTTTCGGTTTTTGGCCAAGGGCATCCTACATTTTCGGTTTCGGCCCAAAATTTTAATTTCAGTGCATCCCTACTTATAACCAATGTATGCAAAATACCATCTCTGCATGCACAACGCATTGAACCTTGAAGCAGATGGGCTACAGCAGCAGAAGACCACACCCAGTGCCACTCCTGTCAGCTAAGAACAGGAAACTGAGGCTACAATTCGCACAGACTCACCAAAATTGGATAATAGAAGATTGGAAAAACATTGCCTGGCCTGATAAGTCTCGAATTCAGCTGCACCATTCAGATGGAGAGGTCAAAATTTGGCATAAACAACATGAAAACATGGATCCATCCTGCCTTGTATCAACGGTTCAGGCTGGTGGTGGTGGTGTAATGGTGTGGAGGATAGGATAATCTCTTTACACATTTTGGGTCCCTTAGTACCAACTGAGCATCATTTAATCACCACAGCCTACCTGAGTATTGTTGCTGACCATTTCCATCCCTTTATTACCACAGTGTACCCATCTTCTGATGGCTCTTTCCAGCAGGATAATGCACCATGTCACAAAGCTCCAATCATCTCGCCACTGGTTTCTTCACCATGACAATGAGGTCACTGTACTCCAATGGCCTCCACACTCACCAGATCTCAACCGATAGAGCACCTTTGGGATGTGGTGGAACGGGAGATTTACATCATGGATGTGCAGCCAACAAATCTGCAGCAACTGCGTGATGCTATCATGTCACTATGGACCAAAATCTCGGAGGAATGTTTCCAACACCTTGATGAATCTATGCCACAAAGAATGAAGGCAGTTCTGAAGGCAAAAGGGGGTCCAACCTGGTACTAGAAAGGTGTACCTAATAAAGTGTCCGGTGAGTGTATATAGAGGAATTAGAACCTCCTTCCCTTGCTGGTGAAAACTAAAGATCTACAATGTATATAGAGGAATCAGGACCTCCTCCCTCCTACTGGTGATCCCTCTAGTGCCTTGGTGCCCAATCTACGTGATGTACAGCCCTTGGACCCCAGCAGTCTGTAGTGGGAACACAGATTTGGGTAATAGCATTGATCTCTATTAGCCTCATGTAAGATCTTCTCAGCTTTGTATTGTCGTCTGCAGCATCTCCCCAGCCAACAATGTATCCTGTCCTCACTCTCTGACCTCATTCCCTCTATTAGGTCTGCAGTCTCTGACAGTCCTCTCCAGCATTACATATACCGAACACTATGAGCGGCCTTTTGGTGATGTCAGGAGCTGCATTTGCGGCCCCCTTCAGCTCATAAATGTGACAACCTCTGTAGGTGAGGGACAGATGGGGCGGCTGCATTCATTTTCTTTTTTAGGCTTTTTCTTTTATTTTCACCTGGTGATCCAGCCAGGGAGTCTGTTACCTGTTTAGCTTCATTTACCAGAACAATCTGTCCAGCAAAAGTGTCAGTTACAGGGAGGCATTCCATTTACCACTGACAGGGGTGCTTACAATAGTCAGATTTTTTTATTTTATTTAGGTAAAACTTTTATCTCAAAAAGAAAAAAAATAGTTGCTGTAACTGGATCAGGTTTTTGGCAGGTACTCGCTGCCACTTCCATTCTGAGCGCCATGCAGTGTTGCCAACCCCCCGGAGTGAAACTTACTGGCAGAACGCCAACATTTACAGACGGCACCAATTTTTTACTGGCACTGCAAAAATGTACATAAAATAGCCGTTTTCAATGCTAAACCGTGCAAATATGAATAATTAAACTATAAACATGTAGATAGTGCTATTAGCAATGTGTTTAAGTTAAACAAAAGTCATAAACCATATTTCACTCCATGCTGTTCTTCCTCCTCATTTTCCAGCTCCACAGAAGTACAGCTAAACTGGATTACAAAGGAAAATTCCCCTGGATTTGGGATTTTTTAGGCACACAAATGTAAACGATTCAAAGATCTATGCAAAAATATATTATTTATTAAAGTGATAAACATATAAGTATATGAACAATAAAAGCATTACAGGCGTTATATAACCATCAAGAGTATAACCATGACCATAAGATGACAGGAACCAATGCCCAATATATTTCGGAAAGTCAATTTCCTTCTTCAGGGGAGGTTCAAATTGGAAAGTGTTATGGTTAGTCTTGCGATAGATGTAAAGCCTGTAGGGTAGCTAAAAACAAAGCTGGTTCACCGCAAATGTGGATTCACTGTCATAAACAGATATGTCCCATAGGTCAGACAAGACCACTATATTAGAATAAACCGTGGGATGATTTCAAATACGGGCCCCCTGTCTCCAAATCAGTGTGGCCACCTGAAGTCCCAAACGGAAGGCCGTAACGCCAGAAGGCTGACAGTGTGGACCAACTGTGCGACAGTGAAAAAAACGGACACCACACCTGGGGATCAGCCAGCGCAGTCCATACTTTCCGAAATATATTGGGCATTGGTTCCTGTCATCTTATGGTCATGGTTATACTCTTGATGGGTAGAATAGCTTGTCCCTAATATGAAAGGCTTTGCAATGAGAGGATACAGATTTTCTCCTCTGAAATGTCAGTAGCAGATTGCTAGTTCTTGGGGTCAGACTGTTTTGCACCCAGCGTCACTCAGCTTACCTGTCTCTGCATACTTCCCCCCTCCTTCTCAGATAATAATTAGAGACAGGCTGCACCGGTTTGTGTTTTCTGAAGTAAAACAATATTCTGTGCCTTCTTTCATCTTCTTCCTCATTCTGTAAGAGTTCAGGCCTTGCTTTTATCCCCGCCCCATGAATGTGTGTGTGCCGGTCTTACCTTAGCAATACCTGAACACATATGCAGGCTACTATCCCTGACATTATGTGAGTCTCCTACCTCACAGAAACACTGCACTCTCCTCACACAACATGGCAAGTCTCCTACCTCACAGAAACACTGCACTCTCCTCACACACAACATGGCAAGTCTCCTACCACACAGAAACACTGGGCTCTCCTCACACACAACATAGCAAGTCTCCTACCTCACAGAAACACTGCACTCTCCTCACACACAACATAGCAAGTCTCCTACCTCACAGAAACACTGGGCTCTCCTCACACACAACATGGCAAGTCTCCTACCTCACAGAAACACTGCACTCTCCTCACACACAACATAGCAAGTCTCCTACCACACAGAAACACTGGGCTCTCCTCACACACAACATAGCAAGTCTCCTACCTCACAGAAACACTGCACTCTCCTCACACACAACATAGCAAGTCTCCTACCTCACAGAAACACTGGGCTCTCCTCACACACAACATGGCAAGTCTCCTACCTCACAGAAACACTGCACTCTCCTCACACACAACATGGCAAGTCTCCTACCACACAGAAACACTGCACTCTCCTCACACACAACATGGCAAGTCTCCTACCTCACAGAAACACTGGGCTCTTCTCACACACAGAACAAGGCAAGTCTCATGTGACAGATCCCTTACTCAGGGTCACAACTTGCCGCAGTGCGGCCAGCAAGACAGTGTCACTGTCTTTTAAAAATGGCGCCAACCGTCGCCAGTCCGTCACTGCGCATGCGCCCGCCCAGCCGGAAATAGGCAAGCTTTTCCGAGCCCGACAGGCTTCGGAACGGCGCATGCGCAGTTGCGTGGCGGCCGTTCCGCCATCTTTTTTACGAGCGCCGCTGCCCGTAACGGGCATTTACGGGCAGCCCAAAAATGGGCTAAAATTTACGGGCTGCCCATATATCTACAGGCGGTTGGCAACACTGGCGCCGTGGCTCTCGGCAATGAAAGTTCTCCGTCCTCCTTCCACCCTGCAGTTTTCTGGGACACTGACAGTTCCCAGAAGACTGCATCCACCATTCACAATGTGGCGCACGACTCACGCATGCGCAGTGGGCACCCGGCTGTGAAGCTGCAAGCGGTCACAGCAAGGTGCCCATAGTGAAGATGCCTGCGCCATTGAGGGAGGATGGAGGATAAAGATGGCTGGGCTGAGTGCACCGCTGGATCGTGGGACAGGTGAGTGGCTGGGACCTAAGTCCTGCATCTCCAGCAGGGTCCTTCCTTGGAGTGGCTGACATAGCAGTGGATGCGGTGCCTAAAGGAGGATTCAGAGCTTCTGCTCTGGAGGCTGGACCTTGACGGGGACCAATGACGACTAAATCTGGAAGAAGAATGTTGATGTTGTGACCTAATGAGGTCTTTATCATCTCGTGCCGTGTATTGTCAATCTCACCTAGAAGGTTTAAAAAAAAAAAAAAAAAACCCCAATATAGGGTCAAAAGGAAAGGGTTAAAAACCCAAAAGAGTGCAAGAGTGCCAGGCAAGTGAGGAAAAGAAAGGGTTAAACACACCCTCTCATACCCGCTACACAGGGGGTGGCCACAAGGGGGGGGCAATGATACATCTGTAGTGTGGAACTGCACAGACAGCCAACCTGCACAGGGGATAGAAGGAAGGCAGGATCACACGCAGGCAGCACACAAGGGGGGTAATGCAGAGAATATACCTGTGATGATTGCACACAGCATTTAGGGGAAACTGCTGCAAGCTGATTACAGAGAAATCCCAATATCAACAGTACTGATCGCTGATTGGATTTCCCCACTGTAATGACGCCACCGCAGCCCACAGTGCGCATGCGCCGAGTCCCTGGGAAGGAGTAACGCAGAGACGCCAGGCCGGAAGAGAGAGCGGCGGCTTGGAACACAAATGCGATCCAGCCACCATAGTCTGGAAGACAACAGAGCCAGGGAAGAAAAAAGACAAACACACAAAACTGCTGCCATGGAATATGCAATATAAAAGTATTCATCCCCGGACACGCTATCCCCCACCACCACGCCTGGTTCCAGAAGACGCTGCTGCACAGGCTCAGAGCGATTATGGCCACCTGCTAATAGCCAGACTTTTAGCAGTGGCGGCTGGTGCTCAAAATTTTTGGGGGGGCGCAAACAGAAAAATGTAATAGGCATTGCGGCAAAAAACGCTGTAAAAAATTGCGTGACTTTGAGGTCGCAAAAGTGTGAAAGGGGCCTTCAGTAATTAAGGTATAGTGTGCCCCCTTTCAATGCAGAGAGACCAGCGTGCCCCCTTTCAATGCAGAGACCAGCATGCCCCCTTTCAATGCAGAGACCAGCGTACATGCCCCCTTTCAATGCAGAGAGAGACAAGCGTACATGCCCCCTTCAATGCAGTGACCAGCGTACATGCCCCCCTTCAATGCAGTGACCAGCGTACATGCCCCCCTTCAATGCAGTGACCAGCGTACATGCCCCCTTTCAATGCAGAGAGAGACCAGCATACATGCCCCCTTCAATGCAGTTACCTAGTGTACATGCCCCCTTCAATGCAGTGACCAGCGTACATGACCCCTTCAATGCAGTGACCAGCGTACATGCCCCCTTCAATGCAGTTACCAGTGTACATGCCCCCTTCAACTTACGACTAAGCACTCCAATGTGTGAAACATGTCAACTGTAACCTATCCTGCGCTATTGTCCTATGTTTGTAGAATAAAGGACGTTTTATTGGATTACAACAGCGGGGAGCAACCAGTTTCTTCTCATTTCTATGTCACTGCAGTAGCGAGCCGGGGCCAGCACCTGTGAGTAATCCATTACATACTACACCTGAGCGGTATCCTGTTTTTTCTGTACTTCACATGCACAGTGAAACATTTCCTTAACTATACCTTGCAACTGCCACTATAACTGCTTGTATACTGATGGGGCTGCCCAATCTGGCCAAAAACAAAGATCACCGTATGTCTACGGCTGTCCTTCAGACTACACTGGCTGAAAGACCTAAGGAGAAAATAATAACAAATAATTGCTTAATAGCTAATGTTTCTTCTGGGGTAAGCAGAGGCCAGGAAATGTCAAATGACATATGAAGACAATCGGATCACGTTTTCCACATTTAGTGGTGCTCTGTTATTTATTGGCAGCTTACATTATAAAGAAGAATGAAGGAAGAACAGCCTGAGGAAATGTTGTCAATGTATTACAGCAAACACAAAAATGGTTTGTCTGCATTCTCCATTTGCACCACTAGATGGCCTAAATACCAAAATCATAGACTAGTTTCCTGAAGTCAGCAGAGCGCTATTTAAAATGAACTCTGAGCAGGCATACAGTACACAAATTGATGCAGTTTTTTTAATCATCATTAACAAATAATTAAATATATATTTTTTAATATAAGCAGTGTACCTGAGTTTGACCTGACATCAGCCCCTTGTAATTCTGCTACAGTGGAGCTCATACTGGGAGAGGGAAAGCTAGAAGTGGGAACCAATCAGGTGGAGTATGATGGCGGATAGCGATAGCCACTCTCCATTATAAACGTGTCCCTTATTGTTCCATGCTAGATGCCTCAAGCTACAACTCACATCATTCAAGAAGAATTCAGAGTGAAGCACAGTGTTAGAGAATACCAAATCAAATGCATCTACATATTAAAAAGAATCACTAATTCTGCGGCGATGTGAGTACAAACACAAAAGAAGTCCAGTGCCATAGTTAGCACTAATTACAAGTCAGCACTTCCCCTGAGACACTTACCTGGCGACGGCTCGGCTCCCGGCGGCGGCTTCTCCCCTCCTCGCGACTCCAACGTCCGTCCTCTTCTGCTCGGCTCCCGGCGGCGGCTTCTCCCCTCCTCGCGACTCCTCTTCTGCGGCGGCGGGAAGGTGACCGGGCGGTGACGGTGAGTGACTGATGCACGCACCGGCACCGCCCCCCCAACGAGGTCAGCATGGATGTCCTGAATCATGATTGGTCCAGGCTGGAGTCTGGACCAATCATGATCCAAGACATCACAAAAGGGGGGTGGTGTAGCGCAGTGCTCTGCGCTACAGTTACACCCCCAATCGGCGCCTCTGCGGGTGGAAAACCCCACCCACCCATAGGCACCAATGAGGCGGGCGCCAAAAGGGGGGTGGTGTAGCGCAGTGCTCTGCGCTACAGTTACACCCCAGAAGGCCGTCAATCGGCGCCTCTGCGGGTGGAAAACCCCACCCCCCATAGGCACCAATGAGGCAGGCGCCCCTTGTGGGCAAAAAAATTATTATTTTTTTTTATTTTTCTTTTTTTTTTTGGGGGGGGGGGGGCGCCCGCTACTGGCCGCCACTGACTTTTAGGCCATACTGCCGCTTTCCCTGCCAATGGCCAGGCTTAGCTCTTCATGGCACCGCATCCATCGTCCGTCTCCATCCAGAAAACACTTCTGCATGGGACCAGGGCGCTAATGGACAGCTGCTAACAGCTAGGCTCTTACTTAGGCCTCCATACATTATACAATTTTCCATTAGATTTACCAAAACCGTATAATATGAGGTCAAACCTAAACACTTTCAATGTGTTTGCAGCAAGGCAGGCTCTTGCATTACATAGTTGAAAGTAAATCTAAAGAAAATTGTATAGTGTATGGCCAGCCTGAGGCCATACTGCCGCTTTGCCTGCCAATGGCCAGGCTTAATCTCTTCATGGCACTGCATCCATCGCCCTTCTCTGCCCTGCTAATAGATGGGGACTGCTGGAGACTCCACACGTCTTCCAGGGCACAGCTTGCCGAACAACCAGGCCTCCATTGTGGAGACTTCATCCAAGGTGAGACTTCAACCATTCTGCTCCTTAGGAGGAGGACAAAAAAAAAAAAGAAAATGCGGCCATTGGCTCAGAGCAAAGATTTATGGGAGTGGGGGGGGGGGGTAACCCATACATATGCTGCCATGGAGTGTCAGGAAAGGGAGTTTACTATCTCTTTACCAGCCCTCCCCTCCCCCCACAAAGGAGGAAGAAGAGAGATTATCAATAAAGATCAAATGAATAAAAAAAATATCCCAGCCCTGGAAAATGGTCTGGTAATGAAGGGTTATGACCGGCTGGTACTGAAGTGGTTAACATATGTGGCCACATATGTTACAATCTGATCTCACAATCTCCTTCTTCTATCAGTTGTGTAGAGTAAAGCCCGGTACACACCATGAGATTATCTAACGAACGTTCGGCCATATTTTTACATGCTGGTCTCCATATTGAAAATGAAGAGGATACTAAAGTTATGGAAATTCTCATACAGCAGAAGTGATGTAATGTACAGAATTGTATTTTCGGATGAAAACTCTACTGATTAAATGAGAATCGTTCGCTCTGATATCGTACGAGAAACATTTTCCTGTTTGTCCCTTCAGATAATTGTGGATGAAAGCTTTGTACTAACAATCAGATTATCGTACGATCGCTTTGAAAGCGCTATTTTTTGTACAATTTTCTCATCGTGTGTACGGGGCTTTACCTTCTCTCTGATTGGATACAAATTAAATTGATTGTTGATACACTTATATTACTAGCCACTCCCATCCTGGTAATGGGCACTAATAGGTGACCCCCATTTCCCAGCATTGTCCTGAGTGTGTCTGTATGTCAGTGGGGGGTCATTAGATTGTAAGCTCCTTCTCTGGTGTAGAATGGTGCGGAGGGTTCTCTGTAGATCAATAAGTAGAGATCCCTCCTGTGATTGGTCTCTGGGATTTCCTGTGGATCTCTCCCATGCCCGGTATTAGGAGATGATTGGGGGGATTTGGGGGATTCCTAGAATTCTATTGGTGGAATGTCTCCAGATTTCACTTTCACTTTGTGGCTTCTCATCTCCAACCTTCGTTCTGTTATTCTGCCCGGTAACTGCTGATCCTCTGTGTAATCATTTTCCTATTGGATAGAGAGGAAATCTCCTCCAATCAGCACAGAGCTCCGCCTTCCTGTACACAGAGTGTCCTGAGCTGGGTGAAGTGGAAGGTGTCGTGTTTTGGGGTCTCTATAGATGAGAGCGGGGAGGATGAAGATGATGACCCCCCTCATCCTGATTATTCTGGGGGTGTCAGGGGTGGAGTGTGGTAAGTAGAGGACAATATAGATGACATCTTGTCAGTGGGGGAGGGGGGATGTATAGAATGGTAGAAATCAATGTTTAGTGATAAAGGTAGAAGTATTGTGGAAGTGACAACCATGTCCTGTCTGTGTGAAGATGACAATACGGCTCTCCAGGCTCTGAAGGATCTTTATTGATCTTGTGTACGGAGCTGATGATGGACGGAGAGGTCGGGGGGTCAGAAGACATTACAATGTATCAGCTGACAATACATTTCATCACCTGTGCGATTTTTAATTAAAAAAAAAGCGACAATTTTGAAAAAAAAAAAAAAACAACATTTTCACATTCTGATATATAAAATTCCCAGAAAAAAATTTAAAAACAAAAGTTTTTACAATTTTAGGCCAATTTGTTTTCTGCTACATATTTTTGGTAAAAAAAATTGCAATAAGCGTATTTTGATTGGTTTGCACAATCGCGTTTACTAACTACAGGAAAGATTTATGTCATTTTTATTGTTTTTTTTTTACTAGTAATGGCGGCGATCTGCGATTCTTAGCGGGACTGCGACATTGTGGCGGACAGATCGGACCCCTGACTGAAATTTTTGACACTTTTAGGGGGACCAGTGACATTACTACAGTAATCAGTGCTATAAATATGCACTGTTACTGTAATAATGACACCGGCAGGGAAGGGGTTAACACTGTTGGTGATCAAGGGGTTAAATGTATGCCTCATGCTTACTGATGTGTGTGGGGGGAGGGGTTGTGTGACACAGACAGAGATCGCAGGTTGAGCTATGCTGAATCCTGATTGAGCCGGAAGTGGGAGGAGCAAGCAGCAGCGAGCAGCCGGAGGAGTGTGTGTAGAGGAGAGCGTGGAGGAGAGCCGGGTGACACGTGCGGGGGAGCCGCACTAGGTCACCAGAAGCCGGCGCGAGTGCAGGGGACAGGGGACAGAGAGACCGGAACAGAGAGCGGGACCAGGACGTGAAGGACCGGGACTGGAAGCCGCGGCCGTAGACGGCGGAGCGGCGGCTGCGGCGGTGAACGGACACCACACAGTATTGAGGAGGGAGGTTCACGGAAGCAGGGGAGGAGGAGCAGCGGCGACTGGTGAGTATCTCCCTGCAGCTGTGTGATGTGCTTTGGGGACCTGTGACTGACGGACTGACAGACCATCCTGTGACTGACTGACCATAGGGATCTGTGACTGACTGACCATAGGGATCTGTGACTGACTGACCATAGGGATCTGTGACTGACTGACCATAGGGATCTGTGACTGACTGACCATAGGGATCTGTGACTGACTGACCTTGCTTGCGACCGTCAACGACTGACAAGACTGTTCTGCGACTGACAAGACTGTTCTGCGACTGACAAGACTGTTCTGCGACTGACAAGACTGTTCTGCGACTGACAAGACTGTTCTGCGACTGACAAGACTGTTCTGCGACTGACAAGACTGTTCTGCGACTGACAAGACTGTTCTGCGACTGACAAGACTGTTCTGCGACTGACAAGACTGTTCTGCGACTGACAAGACTGTTCTGCGACTGACAAGACTGTTCTGCGACTGACAAGACTGTTCTGCGACTGACAAGACTGTTCTGCGACTGACAAGACTGTTCTGCGACTGACAAGACTGTTCTGCGACCGACAAGACTGTTCTGCGACCGACCGACGGCGCTCTTGACTGATCGACCGTGAGTATTTTAGAGACTGGTGAGTATCTTAGCGACTAGTGAGCATTTTGCGACTGGTTAGCATCTTGCGAGGGTTAGCATCTTGCGACTGGTGAGTATATTTGCAACTGGTGTGTATCGGGTGAGTATCTTGCGACTGGTGAGTATCCTTGCGACTGGTGAGTATCCTTGCGACTGGTGAGTATCCTTGCGACTGGTGAGTATCTTTGCGACTGGTGAGTATCTTTGCGACTGGTGAGTATCTTGTGTCTGTTGGATCTTTGCGACTGGTGAGTATCGTTGCGGTTAGTGAGTATCGTTGCGACTGGTGAGTATCGTTGCGACTGGTGAGTATCTTTGCGTCTGTTGGATCTTTGCGACTGGTGAGTATCTTTGCGTCTGTTGGATCTTTGCGACTGGTGAGTATCTTGCGTCTGTTGGATCTTTGCGACTGGTGAGTATCTTAGCGACTGGTTAGTATATTAGCGACTGGTGAGTACCCCAGGTTTAGTACCAGGGAAGTTAGAGGTAGGGTAGGTAAGGAAGAGCAGGTCGTTAACATTATCCCCATAGAGTAGAGGGTAATAATGTCCGACAGGATTGCGGATGCCACTCAGTGCACTTCTTGCTGCATGTATGCGTTCCTTGATGAACCATTCGAGGGCGAATACTGCTGTGCAAGATGTGAGCAACTTGTTGCTCTGGTAGACCAGATCCTGGACCTACAGAACACAGTGGCAACACTGCGTGGCATCAACAACCTGGAAAGGAGCTTGGACATTACCTATCAGGCGCTGGTAGGGGCCAGCATAGAGGAGGGAGGAACAGAGGAGACGCAAGAAGCAGAGGTACGCAGCTGGGTGACTGTTAGGAAGGGTAGAGGGAGGAGAGCCAGGGAGGCCAATCCTGAGTTGGTACACCCTAACAAATCTGTCGAGTTGCAGGTTGAGGGGGATATCAGCTCAGGGGTGGCAGAGCTGGAGCATGCACCCTCCCCCAGCTGCCAGGGGAGGGACGGCTCCAGGAAGAAGGGGGGCCGTAACTCAGGAAAGGTTAGAAAGGTTGTGGTAGTTGGGGACTCAATTATCAAGAGGACAGAGAGGGAAATCTGTAAAAAAGATCTCGTGAACCGAACAGTTTGCTGTTTACCGGGCGCCCGAGTTCGGCACATCGCAGATCTGGCAGACAGATTGTTGTGCGGGGCTGGGGATGACCCAGCGGTCATGGTGCATGTGGGCACTAATGACAAAGTTAAAGGTAGGTGGAGGATCCTTAAGAACGATTTCAGGGACTTAGGTAATAGATTGAGGAAAAGGACCTCCAAGGTGGTTTTCTCTGAAATACTGCCTGTACCTCGAGCCACACAGGAGAGGCAGAAGGAGATTAGGGAACTTAACAAGTGGCTGAGGAATTGGTGTAGGAAGGAGGGGTTTGGGTTCCTGGAGAACTGGGCTGACTTCTCAGTCGGCTACCGGCTCTTTAGTAAGGATGGGCTGCACCTTAATGGGGACGGTACAGCTCTTTTGGGGAGAAAGATGGCCACCAAGTTGGAGGGGCTTTTAAACTAGGAGACGGGGGGGAGGGCTCAGAAGTAGAGTCAGTCAGGAGGAAGCAGAGGACTGAAGGCAGCTGTAGTGTCAGCAGCGACAGTAGGTCCACAAGGTCAATTGGCGGGTCTGTGCGGGAGAACCTCAGACCAAACAGGAATAAACATAACCGCCAATTGCGCTTAACTTCCTTAAAACTAAGAGGGGTATATGCTAATGCCAGGAGCCTAGCTAATAAGATGGATGAGTTGGAAATGTTAGTACATGAGGAGGACATAGACCTTGTGGGAATAACAGAGACTTGGTTCGACCCCTCACATGACTGGCTGGCCAATATCCAAGGGTATTCGGTGTACCGGAAGGACAGGGTAGGAAAAAGAGGGGGAGGGGTATGTCTCTATGTCAAGAACAATATAAAGGTGACAGAAAGGAGTGACATTACGGATGGGATGAGCATGGATTTAGAATCTGTGTGGGTTGAACTCCATAGGGAAGGAGAAAAGGGGAAAGTAATTGTGGGGGTTTGCTATAGGCCACCTAACCAAGGGGAGGAGGTAGAGCTGGAATTTTTAGCACTAATGGGTAAAGTGGCAAAATTGGGATCAGTCATCGTATTGGGGGACTTCAATTACCCCGACATTGACTGGGAAGAGGGGACTGCACACTCACAGAAGGCCCGCCTATTCACGGAAACCTTACTGGATAATTACATGTCACAGTTGGTGGATTCCCCCACCAGAGAAAACGCAGTCCTGGATCTATTGCTCACTAATGACCCAGACATAATCTCGGAGGTAGGAGTCCAGGACAACCTGGGCTCTAGCGATCACAGGATGATCACATTTAGTGTAAATAACAACATAACAAGACAAGTGGGGAACATAAGAACCCTAAACTTCAGAAGGGCAAACTTTCCAAAATTGTACTCAATGATGGAAAAGGTAAACTGGGACCAAACCCTGGGATCCCTGACCACAGAGGAAAAATGGGAATGCTTTAGGAACATATTAGGCAAAGGCATCTTGCAGTGCATTCCTATGGGAAATAAATTTAGAAGAGACAAAGCCAAACCTGGCTGGCTAAACTGTAGCGTCATAAAACTTATTAGGGGGAAAAAATTGGCCTTCAAGAAGTATAAATCAGAGGGCACAGTATCGGCTTTCGAGCAATACAAGGAGGCAAATAAGAAAAGTAAACAAGAAATCAAGATGGCTAAAATCAACTTTGAGAGACAAATAGCGGAGGATAGTAAAAAAAACCCAAAGAAATTCTTTAAATATATCAACAGCAAAAAAACTAAGGCAGAGCATATTGCACACATAATTAACAATGATGGGAGGATGGTTACAGAGGACACTGAAAAAGCAACCGTGCTAAATGCTTTTTTCTCGTCAGTCTTTACACAGGAAAAGGAGGGGTACACTGACCATGACTGTATGGTTAGTAGTAATAAACAGGACTTGCCACCATGGCTAACAGAGGGGGAAATCAGGGAAAGGCTGGATAAACTTAACACAAACAAATCGCCAGGACCGGATGGCATACATCCGAGAGTACTCAAGGAACTCAGTAAAGTTATATCGAGACCACTGTTCCTGATCTTTGCTGACAGTATTAGGACAGGAGATGTACCAGGGGATTGGAAGAAAGCTAACGTGATTCCAATATTCAAAAAGGGCCAGAGGCATATCCCGGGAAATTATAGGCCTGTCAGTTTGACATCAGTAGTATGTAAACTTCTGGAGGGGATGATAAGGGACTATATTGTAGAGTTTGCTAAGGACAACAACATCATCAGCAGTAATCAGCACGGGTTTACAAATGGGCGTTCTTGTCAAACCAATCTCCTTACATTCTACGAGGAGGTGAGCTGTGAGCTAGATAGGGGGAGACCAGTGGATGTGGTGTACTTGGATTTCGCTAAGGCGTTTGATACAGTTCCCCACAAGCGCTTAATTTATAAAATAAGGTCTGCAGGTATCGATAGCAGGGTTTGCTCTTGGATACGGAACTGGCTAAAAAGGCGGGTCCAAAGGGTAGTAATAAACAGCGCATACTCAGACTGGTCTGAGGTGGTAAGCGGGGTCCCCCAAGGCTCAGTCCTGGGACCAACCTTGTTCAATTTATTCATAAACAACATTGAGGTCGGGATCAGTAGTTCGATATCAGTTTTTGCAGATGACACAAAATTGGGCAGGGCAATAACTTCACAACATGAAGCAGATATCCTGCAGAATGACCTGGACAAAATAACAGAGTGGGCAACGACATGGCAAATGAGGTTTAACGTGGAGAAGTGTAAGGTTTTGCACTTGGGGACTAAAAACATAAAATCACAATACACGTTAGGAGGGGAGCCCTTGGGGGAATCAAAAATGGAGAAGGATCTGGGAGTATTGGTTGATGATAGATTAGGAAACAGCATGCAATGTCAAGCGGCAGCTTCCAAAGCCAACAGAATATTAGCATGCATAAAGAAAGGGATGCATTCCAGAGATAAGACTATAATCCTTCCACTTTATAAAACTCTGGTCCGACCGCATCTGGAGTATTCCGTCCAGTTCTGGTCGCCAGTCCTCAGGAGGGATGTGTTGGAGCTGGAGAGAGTCCAGAGAAGGGCAACTAAACTAATTAGGGGATTGGAGGACCTTGACTATGAAGAGCGTCTACAATCGCTCGATTTATTCTCCCTGGAGAAGAGACGTCTGAGGGGGGACATGATAGCAATTTATAAATATCTTAATGGGGATCCCAGCTTAGAAAAAAAGCTGTTCATTCGAAGGGATTGCATGAGGACTCGAGGGCATACAATGCGATTAGAGGAGAAGCGTTTTAACCTCAGGCAACGCGGGGGGTTCTTTACTGTTAGGGCAACAAAATTGTGGAATTCTCTACCACAAGAGGTGGTTTCTGCGGGTAGTATGGTGGCTTTCAAAAGACTCTTAGACTTACATCTCAAGGATCAGAACATTCAGGGGTATGGGAGATGATTACAGCCACACATGCCTACACAGGTTGAACTGGATGGACTATTGTCTTTATTCAACCTCACCTACTATGTAACTATGTAATGTGATCTCTCACTGTCTGTCACAGAGAAGATCCGCCTGCTTTTTTTACACAAGTGGGCGGATCTTCTCACACTTTCCCTGGACGGTCGGGGAGAAGAGGAGGTGATCGCTGCCTCTCCTCCTCCGGCCCGACTCCCGCTGTGTCTAAACACAGAGGTAGCGAGCCTCCAGCGGTGTGCGGGTGCTGCAGAGACAGCTAGGAGTCCAGCGATGTAGATCTGCATTGCTGGACACAGGGCTGCCACTGTACCGCAGTAGCAGCACAGTGAGCGGTCCAGAAGTGGTTAATTTTCTGATGATAATACGCAGGATTGTTCTGGCAAAAAAGATTCTGAATAAAAAACACATTTCTTCCCATAAAGACCTCACATTTACACACATAGAATTCTTCATCTTCTTCCAGCTGCCAGTGTCTCAAAGTATGTGTATACGGGGATATATATGTGTGTATACGGGGATATATATGTGTGTATACGGGGATATATATGTGTGTATACGGGGATATATATGTGTGTATACAGGGATATATATGTGTGTATACAATGATATATATGTGTGTATACGGGGATATATATGTGTGTATACGGGGATATATATGTGTGTATACGGGGATATATATGTGTGTATACGGTGATATATATGTGTGTATACGGTGATATATATGTGTGTATACGGTGATATATATGTGTGTATACGGTGATATATATGTGTGTATACAATGATATATATGTGTGTATACAATGATATATATGTGTGTATAAGGTGATATATATATGTGTATACGGGGATATATATGTGTGTATACAGTGATATATATGTGTGTATACGGGGATATATATATGTGTGTATACGGGGATATATATGTGTGTATACAGTGATATGTATGTGTATGTATACTGTGATATATATATGTGTGTATACGGTGATATATGTGTGTGTATACAGTAGGCCTGCACGATATTGGAAAAAAAATATATTGCGATATTGAGGGACCCATCAATCCAGGCTAAAAAGTCAACAATTACCTTAATGTTACTGTAGAGGGATCAACATGGGATGAGTATTGCAGCAGCCTTCTTCTGATTATGTTACTGCACTGGCACTGGGACAGCCAGGGTTAATTTTACTGAGATGCTGGGATGGAAATCATGCACATGGACTGGACTCGAATATTGCAGGCAGCAGCAGCACAGCCTTCTTCTTATTATAATTTAAGTCAGATACAACCAGGGTTAATAATGGTATACTGTATATAATATATACTAGCAGGCCAGGCAGCACTAGGGAGGGATAGACACTCAGTGACAGTGTGGATGTGGAATCTGGATTAGGCAGTTACTCTCGGGACTCAGTGGTGGATGGTAGGAGCCGATAGAAGAACACAGCCTGTGAGCCTGACTCGACAATCATCCGTGCAGCGCAGCCCACACGTTCAGTGAGTCTGCCGCCCTGAAGCTAGTTCTCTTGATGGGCGGCACAGCGAACCAATCACGCTGCGAGTAGCAGCACCGAGTGAACCAATCAGGTGTGCAGGCACGCGTGATTGGTTGGCTGTGCGGCTGCTCACAGCACACGCTTCTCACCGCTGGTGCTGAACTGTGAGTCCTCCTCTCTGAGTCCCGAACTGGCGCTGAACTGTGAGTCCTCCCCGAGTCCCAACTTCTTCCTGCCTCATTAATATCGCATCCTCGGCGATGCGAATATCACCCACCCCTGCTGCACGATAGTCGATAGTACATCGACTATCGTTCAGCCCTAGTATACGGTGATATGTATGTGTGTGTATACTGTGATATATATATGTGTGTATACGGTGATATGTATGTGTGTGTATACTGTGATATATATATGTGTGTATACGGTGATATGTATGTGTGTGTATACTGTGATATATATATGTGTGTATACGGTAGAGCTGCACGATTCTGGCAAAAATGAGAATCACGATTTTTTTGCTTGGAATAAAGATCACGATTCTCAGCACCGCGTATATTTATACATTTATTTATTTATTTTTTTAGGGATTACATTTTCTGCACATAACACTACCTTTTCAGCATTTTTACTTGTGAATTATCAATATAATAATAATTAATGAAATTATTATTTTCATTATATTATATATATATATATATATATATATATATATATATATATATATATATATATATATATATATATATATATATATATATATATATAAAAAATACAATAAATAATATAATGAAAATAATAATTTCATTAATTATTATTATATTGATAATTCACAAGTAAAAATGCTGAAAAGGTAGTGTTATGTGCAGAAAATGTAATCCCTAAAAAAATAAATGTATATTATAATGAAATGAAATATATAATTCATTCATTACAATATACATTTAATTATTTATTTTTTAGGGTTTTCCCCTCTCTCCCCCCCTCCTCTGTCCTTGATTACCTCATGGAAAGCTCATCATGCCATAATTTTCTCGGAACCGTGAACAAATAGGACCTCGTCACTTGCGGGGACAGAGCAGGCGGGGCTGAGGTGGGACGGAAGACACCGTCGCGTCATCTGCTGATTTTAATTGAGGAGGCGTGACGGAGGTGCGGCCTGCCGCGTCATCTGCAGAGCACTGAATGGAGGAGGCGTGACGGAGGTGCGGCCTGCCTCGTCATCTGCAGAGCGCTGAATAGAGGAAGCGTGACGGAGGTGCGGCCCGCCGCGTCATAGAGGAGGCGTGACGGAGGTGCGGCCGTGAAATAACCCCACCCCCAGAATCGCCGATATTCGTGATGGAGATCGCATAGGGGGGTGGATCGAGATTGCGATCCCAGAACGATTAATCGTGCAGCTCTAGTATACGGTGATATATATGTGTGTATACGGTGATATATATGTGTGTATACAGTGATATATATGTGTGTATACGGTGATATATATGTGTGTATATGGTGATATATATGTATGTATATGGGGATATATATGTGTGTATACGGTGATATATATGTGTGTATACGGGGATATATATGTGTGTATACGATGATATATATGTGTATATGGTGATATATTTGTATGTATACGGGGATATATATGTATGTATACGGGGATATATATGTGTGTATATGGTGATATATATGTGTGTATATGGTGATATATATGTGTGTATACGGGGATATATATGTATGTATACGGGGATATATATGTGTGTATACGGTGATATATATGTGTGTATACGGGGATATATATGTGTGTATACGGGAATTTATATGTGTGTATACGGTGATATATATGTGTGTATACGGGGATATATATGTGTGTATACGGGGATATATATGTGTGTATACGGGGATATATATGTGTGTATACGGTGATATATATGTGTGTATATGGGGATATATGTGTATACGGTGATATATATATATATATATATGTGTGAGACAAGGGGGGGAGAAAGCGGGACTTTAGGTGAAACGCACGGTGGGATTAGCCGTGCGCCTCCATCCCTAATATCAATTGAGACAATAGAAAAAAGGGTTGGGACTTTGAATGAGAGACATGACTGAGTAAAAAATAATTATATCATATTTATTGATGCATAAAAAGGGGGTAATCATGATGTATTGCACGTATAGGCTGACATGGTATAGTCACAATAAAGTAGTAAAGTACATGGTGTACACCCCAACAATTACAATCTCAAAAGAACCAACATGGCAATGAAACAATAGTACAGAGTATTAACATGACAACATAACATCCATTGACTGACGCGTTTCGTGGACTAACGCCACTTCTTCAGAGTCGGTGTATGATCATATCTAAAAGTAAATGAGTATAAGCGTATAGGTGCATTGCATTAGATGGTAATTTGGAAATTGGGGAAGAAGGGGAGAAAAAGGGGGGGGGAATAGGAAGCAAGATCCCCATAACCCCAACACTTACACAGTAGCTCCAACAGTGACTGGTTCTGGGGGTGGGGGCAACAACCCCTGATGTCTCCCCCGGGAGCTGAGGGCACGAGAGGTCCGCGGGCAAGGCGAAGGTGTCACAACAGAGTAACTTTGTAGAAATGTTGCTGGGTAAGCGGAGTATAACTGAATAGAGTAAATGGCAATAATTAGTGGTAATTAATTGTATTAAGTACACAACTTAATGTTGCTGAACTGATGTGTGTGGTGAGGGAAAATAAAGATTGGTGTGAGAATGGAAAATAAAGTGAGGTGAGATGGGGGGATGTGATGAGAGACTGAGATAATGAAAGGTTATAAAAGGGTCATGATTATGATAAATATATAGCAGTAGCCAAAGTATATCTGTATGAAATGAGTATAAATATTAACTGTAATAGATAAGTATGTACTATATAAGGGATATAAGGCTACTTAGTTAGTATGTATGGTAATAAAATACCGACATGACCATGTACTATGTGGAGAACAAAATACTAGTAAATGGTATATATAGTAAGGGAAATGCCAAAACATATAGAACCTGGAAATTATGTTGGGTAAATGGGTGTGGGGGGGGGTGATATGTGGTAAGATGAACTAATAAAGGCAGGAAAAAGGGGGGGTTAATGTGATAGTGGTAAAAATTGTGAATGAGGTGATAGATTTAAATAAAGTCGGAAGCAACCCGACTACCAGCTGTGCCTGATAAGGAAGCGTGTAATGGTGACTGAATGAAAAGCGGAGTAATAAGGGAGGGGAATTTGTGTGAGAGTAGTAAAGGTAGAAGGATGATGTGAAATAACCTGTAAAAGGAGTAAATCCAGCCAGAAAGGAGAGTGTGACACGCAGTGACGCCCGAGCCCGCCGACCATCAAGTGCCCAGCGTCACGAGGTGCAAAGATATGGAGCCGCAGAGCGGAGGCAGACGCCATTCCGCCCAGCCGGCTTCCTCTTATGCACCGGATGGAACAACAGCCGTCGGCGTGCGGCGCCAAATGACGTCACACGTCGGCGCAGGGCGTGACGCCGATGTGTGTCGGGAACGCCCACCCGATCCGCCGCGCTCGAAGGAGCATAGGGGGAAGGGGAGGGCACCCGTCACACATCGCAGCTCCCGAGGATTGCAGAGGGGAGAGAGCCATCACCGCCAGCTAGCACCGCTGGAGCAAACTGGAAAGCCCTTGTATGATCACATATTCCTTATCAGGCACAGCTGGTAGTCGGGTTGCTTCCGACTTTATTTAAATCTATCACCTCATTCACAATTTTTACCACTATCACATTAACCCCCCCTTTTTCCTGCCTTTATTAGTTCATCTTACCACATATCACCCCCCCCACACCCATTTACCCAACATAATTTCCAGGTTCTATATGTTTTGGCATTTCCCTTACTATATATACCATTTACTAGTATTTTGTTCTCCACATAGTACATGGTCATGTCGGTATTTTATTACCATACATACTAACTAAGTAGCCTTATATCCCTTATATAGTACATACTTATCTATTACAGTTAATATTTATACTCATTTCATACAGATATACTTTGGCTACTGCTATATATTTATCATAATCATGACCCTTTTATACCCTTTCATTATCTCAGTCTCTCATCACATCCCCCCATCTCACCTCACTTTATTTTCCATTCTCACACCAATCTTTATTTTCCCTCACCACACACATCAGTTCAGCAACATTAAGTTGTGTACTTAATACAATTAATTACCACTAATTATTGCCATTTACTCTATTCAGTTATACTCCGCTTACCCAGCAACATTTCTACAAAGTTACTCTGTTGTGACACCTTCGCCTTGCCCGCGGACCTCTCGTGCCCTCAGCTCCCGGGGGAGACATCAGGGGTTGTTGCCCCCACCCCCAGAACCAGTCACTGTTGGAGCTACTGTGTAAGTGTTGGGGTTATGGGGATCTTGCTTCCTATTCCCCCCCCCTTTTTCTCCCCTTCTTCCCCAATTTCCAAATTACCATCTAATGCAATGCACCTATACGCTTATACTCATTTACTTTTAGATATGATCATACACCGACTCTGAAGAAGTGGCGTTAGTCCACGAAACGCGTCAGTCAATGGATGTTATGTTGTCATGTTAATACTCTGTACTATTGTTTCATTGCCATGTTGGTTCTTTTGAGATTGTAATTGTTGGGGTGTACACCATGTACTTTACTACTTTATTGTGACTATACCATGTCAGCCTATACGTGCAATACATCATGATTACCCCCTTTTTATGCATCAATAAATATGATATAATTATTTTTTACTCAGTCATGTCTCTCATTCAAAGTCCCAACCTTTTTTCTATATATATGTGTGTGTATACGTTGATATATATATGTGTGTATACGGTGATATATATGTGTGTGTATACGGGGATATATATGTGTGTATACAGGGATATATATGTGTGTATATGGTGATATATATGTGTGTGTATACAGGGATATATCTGTGTGTATACGGTGATATATATATATGTGTGTATACGGGGATATATATGTATGTATACAGGGATATATATGTGTGTATACGGTGATATATATGTGTGTATACGGTGATATATCTGTGTGTATACGGTGATATATATATATGTGTGTATACGGAGATATATATGTATGTATACAGGGATATATATGGCGGCTGGTGCTCAAAATTTTTTTTTGGGGGGGGGGGGGGCGCAAACAGAAAAATGTAATAGGCATTTCTTTGCGGCAAAAAACGCTGTAAAAAATTGCGTGACTTTGAGGTCGCAAAAGTGTGAAAGGGGCCTTCAGTAATTAAGGTATAGCGTGCCCCCTTTCAATGAAGAGAGACCAGCGTGCCCCCTTTCAATTCACAGTGACCAGCGTACATGCCCCCTTCAATGCAGAGCTCAGCGTGCATGCCCCCTTACTTACCTGGAGCAGCAGCGGTGGTGGGCGCCTTCTCCTTAGTCCCGGCGAGTCCTTCTGCTCCCGCCTCCTCCTGGCCAATGGCATGGGGTTTGTCTTGCGGCCAATCAGGATTCAGGTATTAGACCTGCTCCCTGATTGGCCAGGAGGAGGATCCGTGTGACAATAGCGAATTTTCATTGCACGTACGCTGCTGCCGTGGAGACAATGGGAGGTGCTCGCTGGAGTTCCGGATCTCGCCTGTCAGCCGCAGTAGCGCTCAAGCCCTTAGTAGGGAATAGCTCGCGGACGGCGAGCGGCGGTACCTTCCAAGCCTCTGTTTATTATGATATGCGTGCAAAGGGTTGATCAAATGTAAGCACATATATTGAAGGGGAGGGAAGTTTTAACTGACTAATAAAAGTTGAAGCAGTATTACGCTATTTTCCGCTTCATGTTGTTTACTTACAAAATGCACTGAGGAGATACGCAGCCTGTTAGTGACCCCTGGTGGACGGACAGGATCTGGACGTGCTCTGGAGACGACAGACTGACCAGAAGCAAGGGCTCATGCAGCTTATGCATAAAGGCGATATTTCAAGGGCAATTTGGTGAGTGGCCACTTCATAGGGGAGCACAGTCGGTGTGGTGAAGGCTTAGTGATACTGTGTGTGCAATCACTGGTGCTGAACATCTGAGGAGAAATCTTTGCTGGCTGTGACTAATTACCTTGTGAAGTGTGGACTAGACTACCTTGGCAGGCTCTGAATCATTTCAGGAACTGATTAATAACACTTGCACATGCACTTAGTATGTGCACAAGCGCCGCTGAATGTATAATATATTGGACTGAGACGCACAGACTGGGCTATTATTATACGTTTGATTTTGCAAGTTTGCTTTTTACAGTGGCAGCTAATGCATTTAAAGGATGCACAGAGTGACATGTTTTACATGATTTTATTATCTACTACGTATTATTCATTGTTTTAGTAGACACATTTTGATTTTATACACCTCACACTGTTTTATATTTTAGCGCCGGGCGGGTGGTTGACGTTTTTTTAGCATCAGACACCTTTTTTTACAATCATATTTATTATTAATCAACTGTGTTTACTCTTTTTAAATCACAATGACAACAGAAACTACCCAAATGACCCTGATCAAAAGTTTACACACCCTGGTGATTTTGTCCTGATAACATGTACACAAGTTGACACAAAGGGGTTTGAATGGCTATTAAAGGTAACGATCCTCACCTGTGATCTGTTTGCTTGTAATTAGTGTGTGTGTATAAAAGGTCAATGAGTTTCTGGACCCCTGACAGACCCTTGTATCTTCTATCCAGTGCTGCACTGACGTTTCTGGATTTTGAGTCATGGGGAAAGCATAAGAATTGTCGAAGGATCTGCAGGAAAAGGTAGTTGAACTGTATAAAACAGGAAAGGGATATAAAAAGATATCAAAGGAATTGAGAATGCCAATCAGCAGTGTTCAAACTCTAATCAAGAAGTGGAAAATGAGGGGTTCTGGTGAAACCAAACTACGGTCAGGGAGACCAACTAAAATTTCAGCCATAACTGCCAGGAAAATTGTTTGGAATGCAAAGAAAAACCCACAAATATCTTCAGGTGAAATCCAGGACTCTTTGAAAACATGTGCTGTGGCTGTTTCAAGATGCACAATAAGGAGGCACTTGAAGAAAGATGGGCTGCATGGTCGAGTCGCCAGAAGAAAGTCGGGCGGCACAGTGGTGTAGTGGTTAGCATATTCACCTAGCAGCAAGAGGGTCGCTGGTTCGAATCCCAACCACGACACTACCTGCCTGGAGTTTGCATGTTCTCCCTGTGCCTGCGTGGGTTTCCTCCCACACTCCAAAGACATGCTGGTAGGTTAATTGGATCCTGTATAAAATTGGCCCTACTGTGTATGTATGTGAGTTAGGGACCTTGGATTGTAAGCTCCTTGAGGGCAGGGACTGATGTGAATGTACAATGTATATGCAAAGCGCTGCGTAAATTGACAGCGCTATATAAGTACCTGAAATAATAATAATAATAATTACTATGCAAATGCCACAAAGTATCCCGCTTACAATACGCCAAACAGCACAGAGACAAGCCTCAAACCTTCTGCCACAAAGTCATTTGGAGTGAGGAGACCAAAATTTAGCTTTTTGGCCACAACCATAAACGCTACATTTGGAGAGGCGTCAGCAAGGCCTATGATGAAAGATACACCATCCCTACTGTGAAACACGGAGGTGGATCGCTGCTGTTTTGGGGATGTGTGATCTACAAAGGCACAGGAAATTCGGTCAGAATTGATGGCAAGATGAATGCAGTATGTTATCTCAGAAAATACTGGAGGGAAATTTGTATTCATCAGCCCAGAAGCTGCGCATGGGAAAGACTTGGACATTCCAACATGACAATGATCCTAAACACAAGGACAAGTTGGCCTGTCATTGGCTACAGCAGAATAAAGTGAAGGTTCTGGAGTGGCCATCTCAGTCTCCTGACCTCAATATCAATGAGCCGCTCTGGGAGATCTCAAACATGCAGTTCATGGAGGACAGCCCAAGAATTTACAGGAAGAATGGGCAGCTTTACCATCTGAGAAGATAAAGAGCCTCATCCACAAATACCACAAAAGACTTCAAGCTGTCATTGATGTTAAAGTGGGCAATACACGGTATTAAGAACTGGGGTGTGTAAACTTTTGATCAGGGTAATTTTGGGTAGTTTCTGTTGTCTTTGTGATTTAAAAAGAGTAAACACAGTTGATTGATAATAAATAGCTGCAGCCAAACACTAACCATGAGTGAAAGAAAAGTTTTTGTGTTTATCATTCATATTCTCTGAAAAATGGCCAAGAAATCATAAATTCTGCCAGGGTATGTAAACTTATGAGCACAACTGTAAATGCTATTGCAATAAACAGGATCACCTACTAACATACAGCAAGGGGACCAATACACACGCACGCTGTGTCACACAACAAATTATGTGGTATAGTGCATGTAAGATAACAAGGGGACAGACTTACTTCTGTCACCAGTCATTAAATATATACATATTTACAACAACAATAGTAAACTATTAACACCAAAACACTTGCCTAATACCCCCTGCTTCTGGTCTGGAACAAGAACAGTTCTTCCATGGGTTCATGTGGTCTCAGCTCCTCTCTCTCTCCATTTCCAATTTCTGGGGTTTCCAAGACCACCTCCCAGAGACAAGAAGTGCTGAGAATTCTGCATAACTCTGTGATAGCGAGGATATTCACAAATACAAACAGTAGAGGTCAGCAGATCCATACACATCATGATAACCCATAAATCTGTTAATATTCATTGTGATTATTAAATCTTAGGAAATATAACATCACACTCCTCATACACATGTAGTAATCCTGTTGTAGATCTCCTCCAATGACTCTTTAATACCAGATGCAGTTCAATTCATTTTAACCACTTGCCAACCAGCCACCGCAGATATACAGGGGCAGGTCGGCGGGAAAGATCGGAGGGGCGCGCGTGCGCCTATTCGCCAGCGGGGAAGCTGATTCGCAGGGCCGGCGACCACAAATGCCACCGGCCACACGCGATCGCTCCCCATGTAGATAGAACGGTGGTCTGCCATTGTAAACACAGCAGACCGTTGTTCTGTCAGCAATAATCACAGAGCTCCTGTGTTCCTCCTATTTGGGAATACAGGTCCCTGTGTTGATTCCATAATCCCATCCCCCTCACAGTTGGAAAACACCCCCTAGGTATACTAATAATTCTTTGATCACCACTGAGTTAACCCCTTCCCTGCCAGTGTCATTATAACAGTAACAGTGCATATTTTTAGCACTGATTACTGTAGTATTGTCACTGGTCCCCCCCAAAAAGTTTCAAAAATGTCAGTTAGGGGTCTGATCTGTCCGCCGCAACATCGCAGTCCCGCTAAAAATCGCTGATCGCCGCCATTACTCGTAAAAAAATAAATAGATAAATAAAAATGACATAAATCTTTCCCCTAGTTTGTAGACGCTATAACCAATCAAAATACAATTATTGGGATTTTTTTTTTTTTTTACCAAAAATATGTAGCAGAATATAAATTGGCCTAAAATGATGAAAAAAAATTCATTTACATTTTTTTTTTAAATTGGAAATGTTATATAGCAGAATGTGAAAAATATTGTTTTTTTTCAGAATTGTTGCAAAACTTAAAAATTGCAGAGGTGATCAAATACCAACAGAAGAAAACTCTATTTGTGGGGAAAAAAGGACATCAATTTTATTTGGGTACAGCGTCGCACGACCGCGCAATTGTCAGTTAAAGCAATCAGTGCCGAATCGCAAACATTGGCCTGGTCATTAAGTCCCGGTTCACACATATGCGATGCGGGAAACCTTCGAATCCACTGCGGGTTCCCGCATCGCACTCAACTCGCAGGCAGGTCACACTGCCATATGCGAATCGCTGGGGGTGTCAATACAAAGTTAACGACACCCCCAGATTAACAAATATTTTTTTGTATGATTCTGCTTTAAGGGAGGCGTGGCAGGGGGTGTGTCCTATGCCTTGCTAATAGGTGTCCCTCATTCCCATCTCAGAAAGTTGGGAGGTGCGAATCCTTCACAGCAGATGAGAGATTTGTAAAATGATTCAGAATTCACAGACAAGAACTGTCTTTGTGGTTTGGTCCTGAATTGTGAACCCGGTCCCTTGCGGTAGGGCTGCACCCGCACTGCAAGGGTTACCTGCTCAGTTATTATTGGGGAGAGTAAAAGCACTTTACCCATCCTCCGCTCCCCTGGAAGATGGGGGGCTGTCCACCCCCGCTCCCTCTGTCCTGTAGGTGGAGTGTCCCCTCTGATGCAGGGCTATGGACCCTTCATCGGTCTTCATACCATCAGGGCCTTAGACTGCTGGAGCGCGGGGGAGAAGGTGCTGCAGGAACCAGTCTAGTAATGTGGAGGATTGAGGAAGGAAATCTGCTTTTCTCTGCCCCTAGACCTAAACCAACCGTTACCCCTTCCACTGCATGTGCAGCCCTTCTGCAAAGGAGAATTTTCACATTTCACAGATTTGGGGTTTAACACTTTTTTTAGTATCTCAATGCATCTCAGAGACCCCAAATTGTCCCCCCACCTTCCATCCTTACATTAGAATATATTAAGGGGTGGGGCTTAATGGTAAAGGGGGTGGGGCTCTACAACAATTTTTCAACATTCCCTCCAACTAACTCAGAACTTTTCATTTTAAAGTCTCACTTTAGGCCAAAAAAGTTAAATCTGTGAGCAGGAAGCGTTTATTTTTATTGCAGAGGAGACGTACTATGAGGATGATTTACTAAAGGCCAATAGACTGTGCACTTTGCAAGTGAAGTTGCTGCAAAGTTTTGTGAATGAAGTAAAGCAATACTTTACAAAGAACAGCCAATCACATGCATTTCAGCATTTTTTGTTATTTTTACCACTTGCCGACCAGCCACCATACTGTTACTGCGGCAGGTTGGCTCTGTCTGCGAAACAATGTACCTGTACGTCATTTCGCAGGACTGCTAGTGGGGGCGCACGCGCTCACCACCGGATGCGAGCGCACGCGCCGATTGGCTACATGGAAAGCCAATCAGTGGGTCTGGCGCCCGCGATGGCCACCGGGCACCCACGATCAATCCCCGTGGAGACAGAACGGCGGTCCACTGTTCTGTCAGTAATGAACACAGGGATCCTGTGTTCCTCTTATTTAGGAACATGGATCTCTGTGTTCATTCAGCAAGCCCATCCCCCACACAGTTACAAAGCACCCCATAGGGACACAGTAAACCCTTTGATTGCCCCTGATGTTAACCCCTTCCCTGCTAGTGTCATTAGTACAGTAACCATGCATATTTTTAGCACAGATTACTGTAGTAATGTCACTGGTCCTCCCAAAAGTGTCAAAAATGTCAGTTAGGTGTCTGATCTGTCTGCCGCAATGTCGCAGTTCCGCTAAAAAAAAATTTCTGATCGCCGCAATTACTGATAAAATAAATATATAAATAAAAATGACATAAATCTTTCCCCTATTTGTAGACACAATAACTTTTGTTCAAACCGATCAATATACTCTTATTGGGATTTTTTTTACCAA
The DNA here is from genome assembly GCF_965119305.1 of Pelophylax lessonae. Classification (NCBI taxonomy): domain Eukaryota; kingdom Metazoa; phylum Chordata; class Amphibia; order Anura; family Ranidae; genus Pelophylax; species Pelophylax lessonae. The sequence continues at coordinate 44,941,625 of NC_138774.1, read as the reverse complement.
AAATATGTAGCAGAAGACACATTAGTCTAAAATGATGAAAAAAATTAGATTTAAAAAAAAAAAAAATTTGGAATGTTTTATAGCAGAACGTAAAAAATATTGAATTAAAGAATTGTCGCTAATTTTTGTTTATAGCGCAAAAAATAAAAATTGCAGAGGTGATCAAATACCACCAAAAGAAAGCTTTATTTGTGGGGGAAAAAAAGGACATCAATTTTATTTGGGTACAGCGTCGCATGACCGTGCAATTGTCAGTTAAAGTAACAGTGCCATATCGCAAACAATGGTCTGGTCATTAAGGGGGTAAAACCTTCCAGTCCAGAAGTGGTTAAGCTTCTATCAGAGTTAGAGCGTTTTTACAGCTGAAAATCTCCTCTCAGATCACTAATTCTGGGATTTTTCCAGCCAGAAAACCCCCCTGCCAAAAACTGCTGATAAGAGGCTGTGTGTGCATGGAGACATAGGAGAACATGGGGGGAGATTACTGGCTGCAGGAAGAAACGTCTGACACCAAAAACATTCGCTGTAAAAACGTCCCGTGTGCATGAGGCCTTAACCAGTCCAGGGATGTGCGTTTTGATGCTTTAGGCCTCATGCACACTGGACGTTATAAAAACGCCATTAGCGTTAGCAGTAGAAAGCTGTAGAATGAGTTTTGCAGCATTTTTGCAGAAGTGTTTTTCAACTTTTTTAGCAAAACTATACGCAGAATAGGCGCGTTATTCAGCGTTTTTAAGCTTTTATCAGAGTTAGAGCGTTTTTACAGCTATAAAACTCCTCTGAAATCCCACTAGTTCTGTTTTTTTCCAGCCAGAAAATGCCTCTGCCAAAAAATGCTGATAACAGCCTGTGTGTGCATGGCAATGGCTTCGGGATGAGGGGGGGGGGGGGGGGCACTGACCCGGGCTATAGCCCCGAGTGGTCAGTGTAAATAATTTTTTGCTTTGTGCTTCCCTGTCTCAAGTAATTGCAAATACTCTTTCTTCTTTTACTTTGTTTTATTTGTTTTGGGGGGATTGAGAAAATATTTGATCCCCTGACAGATTTTATTGATGTCTGTGACCCCATTGGGGAGCTTTCCCATCTCCTCTACTCCTCTTGTGGAAGTCGGTGATCTGTTGTCACTTCCTAGCTCCTTTCTAAGGAATGCCTTCTCCATATATGGGTATTGTAGGAGACAAGCTACTTATCTAATAAATAAAACTCACTTACTTCTTAATTGGATAAATCCCGACCGCGGCTTTATTATTGGTTTAAAATAAAATTATAATCAAACCATTTAAACATATTATTGAATAATTCATCTCAAAATATTGAAACTTCACAACATGGCCCAACCACTAGGGCTCGAGCCTACCATCTTTAACCTGCTGCCATCCGCGCTACAGCCTGTATACGGCTGCAGCGCGGACTTGAATTTTCGGGAGGCCGTTTTTAAACGGCCTCCCAGAAAGACTCTCCCCGCGAGCGCGCATCGGGGAGAATCTGTGGAAGGATGGGGAGCCGTCAGCCGCCGGGGACACACAGCAATGTAATCAGGGCACTGATCACCAGTGCCCTGATTACTAAAGGTAAAAAAACACACACAGTGCCCGCCATCAGTGCCCACAGTGCCCGCCATCAGTGCCCCCCATCAATGCCCACAATCAGTGCCCATAGTGCTGCTAGTCAGTGCCCATCAGTGCCTGCTCATCTAGGCACTGATGAGCACTGACTGGCAGCACTATGGGCACTGAGTGTGGGCACTGATGGTGCTGCCCATCAGTGCTCATCAGTGCCGCCCATCAGTGCTCATCAGTGCCACCCGTCAGTGTCCATCAGTGCCATCCGCCAGTGCCCATCAGTGCCGCCTGTCAGTGCCCATCAGTGCCGCCCAGCAGTGCCACCTCTCAGTGCCCAGCAGTGCCACCTCTCAGTGCCCAGCAGTGCCGCCTATCAGTGCTCATCAGTGCCGCCTATCAGTGCCGCCTATCAGTGCTCATCAGTGCAGCATATTAGTACCTCCTCATCAGTGCCCATAAGTGCCACCTCATCAGTATAAAATGCAATAAAGCAGCGCTAAAAACCTAATATAAACGTGGTACAATAATATGAGTCCATGCAAAAAAGCCCGTGATGGAAGGTGAACACACTTTCTGGCAGGATCAACAGGTGCTCTAAGTGCTTGAATCCACCACCGAGTGAAATGGCCTCTCACCTCACGCTTATTGGACATAAGCATAAAATCAAGAAATCATGAAACGATCTTCCCCTTATCACAGGCGATAGGTGTGGTTTTCCTCCCTCTTGTATTCCACCAAAAAAAGAGACCTCACATTGACCAGGTAAAATGCCACAATGTTCCCAGAGCGGACCTTGCACTGATCACAGATAAGCTTCAGCCAGCAGCTCCCCTTAAACCATGAGACAGGGAAAAACACCGGGCAAGCCCATAGCGTAATACTGACAAAAGCTTTATTAAGATAAAGTAAAGACAGCCTCTTACTTGTGAAAAAAGGGGTGAAATCTCATCAACAGTAATGCCGGCGGGTCCCGTGGGCACCTCACCAAATCTCCAGACAGCAGTGGGCGACGTCTGATTGCTCCACCTTCCCCCCGGACGCGTATCGTCCCCCAATGGATGGGGACTTCTTCAGTGGTGTGTATGGGTAGGTATTGACGTCGCCCCTTAAAATATACCGCCATGTCCATTGATTGGACAGGCGAGATCGATCTTCTCATTGGCCGGCCTCCAATGCCCAGACTACTGCATATACTTCCGCCCTGACTAGGGCGGAAGTGACGATGACCTGCATTAGGAGACCGCTGCAGACAGCTGCATATACTTCCGTTCTCACTAGAGCGGAAGTGACGATGCTCTGCATCGAGAGACCGCCCCTTCACCTCACTAAGGCGGAAGTGACGATGCCCTGCATTAGAAGACCGCTACGGACGGCTGCATATACTTCCGCTCTCACTAGAGCGGAAGTGACGATGCTCTGCATCGAGAGACCGCCCCTTCACCGCTCTCTGCTTTAATGAGCGGACCGGGTCCTATTGGAAGCAGGTACACCCATCGTCATGGCTACAGTGGACGCTGCCGCTCTGCTTAGAGAGGAAGCGCCCTTGTTTGACGTCGGAGGACCTGGTCCGCTCATTAAAGCAGAGAGCGGTGAAGGGGCGGTCTCTCGATGCAGAGCAATATGCAAAATAATATTCTTGCTTTATTAAAAAGGCCAGCAGGAAGAAGTTCTACACCGCCATTTCTCACAGTAGGTACAATGTTTTCTCATAATGATAGAAAATTAGAGCATATTTCTCAAAGAAGTCTTTAGGAAAGTGCTGTTCCCAGCACAAAACCTGTCAAAATAACAAATTATAATTTGTTCCTGTTGGGTTTTTTTTATATAACGAGGGGGTGTGGCATTACTGTAGCTCGTACAATTCCATGGAATTTTAGTGGATGGCAGAATCTGGGCGGTCTCATCCTGGTATCACAGAGCCGGGGTCATGACCAGCCCAGCAGGTGAATGAATCCTCATTTCTGCCAAAACTTTTAGGCTTTGGCCAGATTTTAGTCACCTTTAAAGGCGAGCGCACAGAATATTTCCCAAAACTCCATTATTATTAGTATTTACTGTTGTCTATTGTAAAAGTTCTCTGAAGTCAAACATGAAGATTTTCCTTTAAGGCTCCATTCACACGGCGCGTAGCGTGCAGTTTTGTGTGGGAATTCTCATGCATTTCCGCCTGTCACAAAAAGGGCGCCCATTAAGAAAATCTGTATGTAGTTGCTACTGCTCTTATTTTCTGAAGATAAAATGCAGCTAATATGTACTCTAATGAATGCACTGCACACTCTCCCAGCCACAAGAGCTTTATAAAACAAATAATCCTTGTGGAAATTATAAACCATTATCATAGTGGCTATTCAAGTGTGTTCTTCCAGTTATCTGTGAAAGTTTAGACACTGGGACCTACAGAAAAGACAAGGGCCATCCTTACAGCGGTTGTATCCCCTGTGTAAAAAATAAAAAACCCTGCAGGACAATGGCATAATGTGCTAGTATGTGTAGCACTACTCCCTTAGGATCTGCTGAATGTGGGTTCCCCTGCGTTACCATTAGCAACAATAAGACAGTTCAACATTTTCAGAGTGATTTTGGCTCAGTCAGGAAACAGTCCGGTATCTTTGGTTTTTGTGTTTTTTTGGGGTTTTTTTAGAGCTTGGATAGGAGAAGGGAATGAGTGGGATACTCCAACTTAATATAACTATGCACAATTGGCTGGGATGACTTGAATAGTGCTGAGTAACGCTGAATAATGCTGAATAACGCTGAATAACGCTGAATAACGCTGAATAATGCTGAATAACACTGAATAACGCTGAATAACGCTGAATAACGCTGAGTAACGCTGAGTAACGCTGAATAATGCTGAATAATGCTGAATAATGCTGAATAACGCTGAGTAATGCTGAATAATGCTGAATAATGCTGAGTAATGCTGAATAATGCCGGCTACTGCTAGGCCGCTGCTTCACTTTGCCCTTGGCTGTGAAGTAGAATGAGCTCTCTGAGGTAAATTGTATCCTGAGGTAAACTGTACTGTAGAACAGCTGGGCACATAGGATAACATGCTGGAGAGATTACTGGCTGCAGGAAAAACGCCTGACACCAAAAACAACTGAAAGAATGTCCAGTGTGTATGAGGCCTAAATGAGAACTTGGATGGGTGGTGTGTAATGGTAAGATTGTCTTTAGTAATAATTTGAGGACACTGAACTTTCTCTTCAGAACTGTGAGCCAAGTCCTTACACAAGCTGTTGGTGGACTGAGCTTCATAATAACACTTTGAGGAGATTAATCTTCCTCCTTGGACATCCCAGGAAAGTCCTTTCACTGGGAATTAAATAGACTGAGCTCTTCAGGACATCAGACACAATGGGGTTGATTTATAAAGGCAAATAGTCTGTGCACTTTGCAAGTGCAGTTGATCCAGAGCTTAATAAATGAGCAGAAGCTCTGCTGACTTCCATCATCCAATCATGTGTAAGCAAAAATGATGTTTTTTTTTATTTTCCTTGCACATAATTGGGTATTCTTTGCAAAGTGAAGCTTCTCCTCATTTACTAAGCTCTTTAACAACCGTACTTTGCAAAGTGCACAGTCTAGTTGGCTTTAGTAAATCAACCTGTTTGTCCCCTGTAAACAAACTGACTGTAGTATAAGAAGGATGGCAGCAGCACACAGTCTTTAGGATCTCTCTCACCACTCTGTGCTCACTAATGTCCTTGGAACATTGGTTGCCTCCAGGACCTCTGATAAGGCAGTACTGTGCTGTTGTACTGGGCCCAGGCCTCATCAGCTAAACAGGGGATCGGGGCAGCTTTATTGTTCATTTCTGCCTAAATAAATAAATTGATTTTACTAGACCATGCCCTCACTCCTACTTGCTTACCAGGACTTAAATTACATTTCCTTGGGCCCCATCACATCAGCAGAGGGGCCCAGGAGGTGGGAGCAGAGGAGGGAGATTTTTTTTTTAATTTTCGGGGCATAGGCAGATAAAGTCGTGCCGCTGTTCGGGGTTGGAAGGGGTCAGGAAGGCTGTACAGGGCCGCATGATTTCTACAGCAGCCCTGGTTGCCTCCTTCTAATTTCCTCCACAATTTCACCCAGTGGCACCAGACTAGATCCTCAGACGACAGTCCCTCAGTCAGCTTCAGCAACTCTCTCTCAGCAAAGCACGCATCCAGCTAGGCCAACTGAGGCCTTGATAACCCGCAGGCACATGATAGAATGGCCTAGGATAGACCCCCCCCCCCCCCCCCGGCTGTGATATCCTCCTCAGGGAAAAGACCAGGCTGCTCTCAGGCTCAGAGTATTTATACAGATTCCCAGTCACCATCTGGGCACCTCTCCCCAGGGATTGGCCAGGGCTGAATATTCAGCTGCTGATTAAACTCTTTCTGGCCACTAACTTCCAGAACAATTTAGGACAACCTGTGGGAAGCAGTCAATCCTGCAGCCACTGAAACACAGAACAGACCAGAACAATCAACACAGCCACACTGATTACAGTGAGCCACAGCTAAATGTGCTTAAAGCGAAGTTCAGGGCACAAAATCGATATTTTTTTTTTGTGCCCGTCCGCTTCTTCACCTTCACCTGAAAAGGAATTGGATAGTTAGGTTTTTTTTTTTTTTTAAACTCACCTTGTAATTGAAGATCGAAAATACTCACCTCAATGTATTTCCTCTCCTCCGTCACTTCCTCCTTTGCGATGATTCCTGGGAGCTGAACGTCATCGCTCCCAGGAATCAATGCGACGGCACCGGCCCCGCTCATCACTTCCGGGGCGACGCCGCATTCCCTGCTAAACAGCTTCTGGGCATGCCCAGAAGCTGTGGAGGAATGCGGCACCGCACCGGAAGTGACGAGAGGGGCAGGTGCAGGCGCATTCTGGGAGAAGAAGACGCGGAAGAGGATCGCGCCGGCTTCAGCTGCCCACAAGAGAGATGGAAACGCTGTGGATGAAATTTTAGTAATAGTAAGTATTTCTTCTTGCAGGTAAGTGCGAACCGGGACAGATCAGAGGCTAGCCATTGTGGAATGTACTAGACCTGACTGTCCCGGGGGTATGTTTATTGAAAAATGCTTTCTGTGCCCCGAACTCCGCTTTAATGATGAAATGAAGCTCCGCTGGATACCGTGAGCCAGAACTAAATTTACCGACCCCAGCATCTATCTAGGAGGGGGTTACACAGAGTTACCTCTGTAAGTTATCCTCTGGAAGTCCCCATTGACATCCGTGTGTTCCACCAACATACACAGAAATGCACGTTTCTATGCACATTCTGGGAACGCTTGAAAAACGCATTATATAGACGCATTGTACTTCTGGTGCCATTAATTGTTATTGGCTCCCCAGACATGGCCAGCAAATGTTCGTTTTCTCATTTGACAAAATACATGTCAAACATGCTAAAGTGCATTGTAGAAAAGTACCGAGCTCTGCACCAGAGTAAGCTGAAGGAACTTCTTTGGTGCGCTTGTCAAACATCGGGAAACCTCTTCAAGTGAAAGGGCTGCCCTATGCAGTCACACAAAAAAACACATAAAACCCCATGCACTACACCGAGGTGTGAGGGGGCCAAAGGGTTGGTTTGACCGGCTACTCTGCCCCTAAGATCAATAATTCTGAACCAAACGGTTACTTAACCTAACCTTCTAGGGCAGTGATAGGGAACCTTGGCACCCCAGATGTTTTAAAACTACATTTCCCATCATGCTCATGCACTCTGCACTGTAGGTGAGCATCATGGGAAATGTAGCCCCAAAACATCTGGGGTGCCAAGTTTCTCCATCACTGTTCTAGGGTCTGTGTAGAAGGGCTTTTGTTTGCTTCAAGTGGGTTTTGTATTCCATACAAGTCTATGCACTGGAAACAGATCAGACTCAGGTCAGAAGGAGGTAATGTGCGGGTAGAATGCACTTCCAATGAATTCTGAAATATCTCAGAAGCATCTTCCACCAATGTCACACTGATACCATTGCTACAAGCAATATAGCTGTCATATATAAAGGGGGACTCTAGTGGCATAGAGAACAGAACTTCATATGGACAATACAAATGGCCCAGTTTTTTTACCACCTCACTATTGCCGTATGATTTAAAGCAGTTGTAAACCTAAAAAAAAAAAAAACCTGCAAGACAAAGCACATACTAGCTCATTATGAATTACTTACCTTAGAACGAAGCCCCGGCACGGACCCCCGGACACCGCTGTGGGAGCTGACATGATTCTTCAGAGTGCATGCGCCGCTCGCGTGAGTGGCTGCATGCACTGCAAATATCTCCTAAACTGTGCCGGTTTAGGAGATATTAATTGTACCTACAGGTAAGCCTTATTATAGGCTTACCTGTAGTTAAAAGTGACAAAAGCGGTATACTACCGCTTTAAGTGTTGGTTTACACTAGAATGCAGTGCGGGAAACCTTCATATCGTGTGCACTTCCCTCACTGCGTTAAAAAAGCACTGCACTTGCAATCTGCAGTAGGTGTCAGTGCAATGCTAATGACACCCCAAATGGAGGTGTCACATACACAGCATTTGACTGCACCAGATTCCATGGGACAATAGTACCGTGCGATCCAGTTGCAGTGCATGCACTACTTTTGGTGCAGTCTGGTGTGATTTCAGTCCATTCAAATAAATGCTCTGAAATTGCACTGCACCTGGATTGTATGTGAATTGTAGAGGGACGCAAGAACCTTCCTGTGAGATTCATGATGTGAACTGACCCTGAAACAGAGGAGTGGTGGACATGCGATTCTGAAATGCTGGTTATAAATGGTTCCACAGAAAACCCCATGGGCAGCCAGTGTGTATATGAATTACTGTCATCTGAACTCTCATTAGAAAGCACAGATCATATACACTGTACAGAGCCAATCAGAGTGACTCTGTACCTTGTGACTGCTGTCATGACCAATCAAAATGATTGCAAATGTACGGTTTACATTTAAAGTGGTATTGAATTCAAAATTTTTAAAAATACAGACAGGGAGGGTTTTTATGGGAGATGAGACCTAATGGTCTCTTCTATCAAAAGTCCCCCCCCCCCACCTGTCAGTGGTAATGAACACTGAGCTGCACACATCAATGTACCTTATGGCACCAGATCTATGCCGTGGTGATGTGGCTCCTAACGTCATTGCAGCCTGGCCATTGAGGATGAACACACAGAACCTGTAAGAAAGATTGGGGGGAAGATGGAAGTAGCTGGGATCGGTGATTGAGCAGCACTAGAGGGCACATTATGGAATAACCCACCAAGGGGCCCCTTTTTTAGGTAAAAAAGGAGTTTTCCTCCCCTCCCCCTCACTAAGGAGGAAGAGGATTTATCAATAAAGAATTGTACACAGATTTAAGGTGGAGGATTTAACCTCTTCCCATCCGGCTCACAGTAATGTTACTGCTGGTGGGATGTACAGGCACCGCCACATACATGTACTGTATGTCAGCAGCCAGTTTCCGGGTTTAGGGCACGCATGCCGATCTGTGCTGTGAATCGCTACAGCACAAGTTTATCAGCCGATCCCGGCCAATGATTTTGGTTGTGGACTTGTTGATCTGCTGTAGCCAATCACAGCACAGAGTCCTGTGTTTACAAACACACAGAGCTCTGTGCACAGTTCAGTAACCTGGCTATTTCCTAGAAAAAACTGCCAGATGAGTTAGTAAAAGCAGCGCATATTACACACATTACACTTGTTACGCACGCAGTTAACCCCTTGATTGACGCTTGATGTTAACCCCTTCCCAGCCAGTGTCATTAGTACAGTGACAGTGCACAGTTTTATATCACTGTATTAGTGTCACTAGTGATGTCAGTGTCAGTTAGTGAACCTCCCAGGGAGGGTCTGTTAGTGCTAGATTGTCCACCACACTATCACAGTCCCACTATAAGTGTCTGATAACCGCCATTACCAGTATAGCGTCATAGCTTTCTTAATTCCAGTATAAATACCAGAGTTTGTAGAGGCTATAACTTTTATACAAACCAATTAGTATACATGTATTGTGATTTATTTATTTTTATTTTTTTTATCAAAGAGGAAGCAAAATACATTTTGGCCTAAATTCATGAAGAAATCCGAATCTTTCTAAAAACTTTTTTTTTAAATGTTTTATAACAGAAAGTAACCAATGTTGTTTTTTTTTCAAAATTTTCGATGTTTTTTGTGTATATAATAAAAAATAAAAAACCCAGTGGTGATCAAATACCATCAAAAGAAAGCTCTATTAGTGTGAAAAAAAATTGATATTTATATAATTAAATGATATAAATGTCATTTGGGTACAATGTTGCATGACAGAGCAATTGCCAGTTAAAGTAGTTCAGTGCTGAATAAGAAAAAATACCCTGGTCATGAGGGGGGTAAAACCTTCGCAGGGTCAAATGGGTAATTGTTTGTTGGATTTTTTATAACCCTTTTACCCTCCCCCCCCCCCCTACATCTCATCTCCATTCTGTCTTTTTATGTCAGCTGTATATTATTGTCTCTGTCTCCCCAGTCCTCCACCTTAACCCCTTCATCTCCATCCTCCCACTGTATGTGACCTGTAAATTAACCCCTTCACTTCCCCCTCCCTCTGTATGACCTGTACATTTAATGTGCTCTATCTATTGTACTATGACCAAGTTCCATGTTTTTATCTACCTCAATGCCAGCATGCTTCTTCATTTCCCCAAAAATTGAGATAAAAATGAGATCACCTTGGGGTGTCTACTTTCCAAAAAGCGTCCAATCCTGGTCTGTTATTTCCATCCTGGAATTTCTATTTGATGTGTTTATATCAGAAAGTTAGGGAAATCTTTTTACTTTTGTTCTTTTTCTTTTATAGAATAAAAAATAAATAAAATAAAGCTCTATTTGTCTAAAAATGATATAAAATGAATGTGGGAAGTGTTTCATTACTGAGTCATCTTAAAAGTATCCCAGCCCTGGAAAATGGTCTGGTAATGAAGGGTTATGACAGGCTGGTACTCAAGGGGTTAATCTGGCCACATATGTTACAATCTGATCTCACAATCTCCTTCTTCTAACAGTTCTGTAGATTCAACTTCTTTCTGATTGGATACAAATTGAATTGATTGTTTTTACACTTATATTACTAGCCACTCCCATCCTGGTAATGGGCACTGATAGGTGACCCCCATTTCCCAGCATTGTCCTGAGTGTGTCTGTATGTCAGTGGGGGGTCATTAGATTGTAAGCTCCTTCTCTGGTGTAGAATGGTGCGGAGGGTTCTCTGTAGATCAATAAGTAGAGATCCCTCCTGTGATTGGTCTCTGGGATTTCCTGTGGATCTCTCCCATGCCCGGTATTAGGAGATTATTGGGGGGATTTGGGGGGATTCCTAGAATTCTATTGGTGGAATGTCTCCAGATTTCACTTTCACTTTGTAGCTTCTCATCTCCAACCTTCGTTCTATTATTCTGCCCGGTAACTGCTGATCCTCTATGTAATCATTTTCCTATTGGATAGAGAGGAAGTCTCCTCCAATCAGCACAGAGATCCTCCTTCCTGTACACAGAGTGTCCTGAGCTGGGTGAAGTGGAAGGTGTCGTGTTTTGAGGTCTCTATAGATGAGAGCGGGGAGGATGAAGATGATGACCCCCCTCATCCTGATTATTCTGGGGGTGTCAGGGGTGGAGTGTGGTAAGTAGAGGACAATATAGATGACATCTTGTCAGTGGGGGAGGGGGGATGTATAGAATGGTAGAAATCAATGTTTAGTGATAAAGGTAGAAGTATTGTGGAAGTGACAACCATGTCCTGTCTGTGTGAAGATGACAATACGGCTCTCCAGGCTCTGAAGGATCTTTATTGATCTTGTGTACGGAGCTGATGATGGACGGAGAGGTCGGGGGGTCAGAAGACATTACAATGTATCAGCTGACAATACATTTCACCTTCTCACTCATCACACCTATTTCCTGTTATATATCTCATCCTGGAGGGGGGCGCTGTTCTCAGTCTCATCCTGGAGGGGGCGCTGTTCTCAGTCTCATCCTGGAGGGGGCGCTGTGCTCAGCCTCACCCTGGAGGGGGCGCTGTGCTCAGTCTCATCCTGGAGGGGGCGCTGTGCTCAGTCTCATCCTGGAGGGGGTGCTGTGCTCAGTCTCATCCATGAGGGGGCGCTGTGCTCAGTCTCATCCATGAGGGGGCGCTGTGCTCAGCCTCATCCTGGAGGGGGCCCTGTGCTCAGTCTGATCCTGGAGGGGGCCCTGTGCTCAGTCTCATCCTGGAGGGGGCGCTGTGCTCAGCCTCATCCTGGAGGGGGCGCTGTGCTCAGCCTCATCCTGGAGGGGGCGCTGTGCTCAGCCTCATCCTGGAGGGGGCGCTGTGCTCAGCCTCATCCTGGAGGGGGCGCTGTGCTCAGCCTCATCCTGGAGGGGGCGCTGTGCTCATCCTGGAGGGGGCGCTGTGCTCGGTCTCATCCTGGAGGGGGCGCTGTGCTCAGTCTCATCCTGGAGGGGGCGCTGTGCTCAGTCTCATCCTGGAGGGGGCGCTGTGCTCAGTCTCAGCCTGGAGGGGGCGCTGTGCTCAGTCTCATCCTGGAGGGGGCGCTGTGCTCAGCCTCATCCTGGAGGGGGCGCTGTGCTCAGTCTCATCCTGGAGGGGGCGCTGTGCTCAGCCTCATCCTGGAGGGGGCGCTGTGCTCAGCCTCATCCTGGAGGGGGCGCTGTGCTCAGCCTCATCCTGGAGGGGGCGCTGTGCTCATCCTGGAGGGGGCGCTGTGCTCGGTCTCATCCTGGAGGGGGCGCTGTGCTCGGTCTCATCCTGGAGGGGGCGCTGTGCTCGGTCTCATCCTGGAGGGGGCGCTGTGCTCAGTCTCAGCCTGGAGGGGGCGCTGTGCTCAGTCTCATCCTGGAGGGGGCGCTGTGCTCAGCCTCATCCTGGAGGGGGCGCTGTGCTCAGTCTCATCCTGGAGGGGGCGCTGTGCTCAGTCTCATCCTGGAGGGGGCGCTGTGCTCAGTCTCATCCTGGAGGGGGCGCTGTGCTCAGTCTCATCCTGGAGGGGGCGCTGTGCTCAGCCTCATCCTGGAGGGGGCGCTGTGCTCAGCCTCATCTGTGGGATATCAATGATAAATATTTAGGGTGATATTAACCCCTTAATGCCTGAAGGTAAAACAAACCTTAATGGCTGAACATAGTTTTGGATCTCTGACATGTGTTGGTGAAACTGTAATTATTGTCACAAATACTCGGTGTATCTGGGAGAATTATACTGGTTTTTCCTGGTAAATTGGCCGTCATTTCATGGTAAATGCTAATAGATATCTCTTCATTTTTTGGGGGCTTCATAGATTTATTAACCACTTCCGGACCAGAAGGATTTGTCCCCCCCTAATGACCAGGCCATTTTTTTGCGATTCGGCACTGCATTATTTTAACGGACAATTGCGCAGTCGTGCGACGCTGTACCCAAATAAAATTGATGTCCTTTTTTTTACCCACAAATAGAGCGTTCTTTTGGTATTTGATCTCCTGTGCGAGTTTTATTTTTTGCGCTATAAACAAAAAAAGAGCGACAATTCTGAAAAAAAAAAACAATAATGTTTACTTTCTGCTATATAACATTCCAAAGAAAAAAAATTAAAAATCTAAATTTTTTAACAGTTTAGGCCAATTTGTTTTCATATTTTTGGTAAAAAAAAAATCGCAATAAGCGTATTTTGATTGGTTTGCCCAATAATGATCGCGTCTACTAACTACGGGAAAGATTTGTACTGTTTGTTTTTTTTTTTTTTTTTACTAGTAATGGCGGCGGTCTGTGATTTTTTTTGTGGGACTACGACATTGTGGTGGACAGATCGGACCCCTAACTGACATTTTGGACACTTTTGGGGGGACCAGTGACATTACTACATTAATCAATGCTAAAAATATCCACTGTTACTGTAATAATGACACTGGCAGGGAAGGGGTTAACACAGTGGGTGATCAAGGGGTTAAATATGAGCCTAGGGGTGTAATTCTAACTGTATGGGGGTTGGGCTTTTGAAATGATCACAGAGATCAGTGATCCTATATAGAAGGATCTCAGTCGCTCTATGATCATTCCAGGGAGAAGGACGGTCGGCTGTGTTTACAACAGCTGACAGTTCTTCTCTCTCAGCGGGGAGCGATCGTGGCTGGCCTGCAGCAATCAGAGCCGCCTGCCCCGCACATCGGAGTCCCCGCTGATGAGCTGCAGGCGCCTGACCGGCGTAGACCTAAAAACTGCGGCGGGCGGTCCAGAAGCGTTTAAAGTGTTTTTTTACCTTCATGTATTCTATGCACCTGTGTGCTGCTCCCCCCGCAGCCCCCCAGTAATCAGCTGAGCCCCATCTCAATCCAACGATGTGCACAAGAGCCTTAGCTGTCCCAGGACTCCCTCTCATTGGCTTAGATGGCAGTGGGAGCCAATGGCAGCCAATCACAGCCAGTCAGCTAATCTCAGATAGACTCCATAATGTTGATCAGGGCTCTGTGGGGGCCAAACCATCACTTCCAGGACTCCTTGTTCTTTATGACATTGGCTGTATGTTTGGGGTTGTTGTCCTGCTGCAGAATAAATCAGCATAAATCTCTTCTTCCTCCTATGGGAGGGGAAGGGGAGGGCTTTTAAAGTGGTAGTAAACTCCCTTTTTTATCTAAAAGGGCCCCTAGGTGGGTTATACCATAATGCGCCCCCAGCTCTGCACTGTCACCAGTCCCAGGCACTTCCATCTTCCCTGGATCCTCCTTCCAGGTTCTGTGTGGTCTTTTGGGATAAAGGTTTTACATAAATAAATAAAAGCTGATCATTGTAAGTGGTAAATGGTTTGTCTCATTCCTGTAACTGCTGTTTTTGCTGGACAGCTTGATCTGTTAAAGGAAGTTGGAAAATAACAGACTTACTGGCTAGATCACCAGGTGAAAGTAAAGTTAAAAATAAAAATAAGACATCCATTACATCTGATAAGAACTGGTAAGGGGCAATATAAGAAAGAGAAAGACAAATAAGGTGTTTTAAAGGTTAAAAGGACGTTTTATATGAACAATTTAAATTTTAAAAACAAAATCATTTTTTATTTGTTGGATTTGACAGTCTAAGCCAGCAGTCCAGACAACAGCCATTCCCTGCGATGAGAAGGCACTGCATGAACTGCATATATATCCAGCTAATACAAGTCTTTATGTATCCAGAACCTGTAACAGTACTACATTAGAGCAGTAGGTGGCAGTATAAGACTTCTCTGTGCTCAGCTGGGTGATGGAAGTCATGCGGTTTCCTGGAAATCCCTTGACTGTCATAACAAAGACTCTCCAGCAGGTGGCGCTGTGCACACTATGTAGAGGAGGAAAGTTACCTATTACATGAAGAAGAGAGAACACAATCAGTAAAGAGAGAAGTGTAACAAATAGATTCTTTGTACATCTGGGAGCCAGGGCTGACACCGCATAATGCAGCTGCCTTAGGGCGTCTGGAATGGGTGGGGGGCGGTAAAATCTGAATTCCATTTTTAACCTTGCTACAGCTATGTGTATATTAGCACACTGCCGGCTGGTAGAGCGTGTTTGCACTTTAGTAAAAACGACCGTCAGCTTTCAATGTGAATCCCCCGATCACTTCCACAGCTGCCACAATGTGCCGCCCCCTCCGCAACCACCCACCATGTGTACCGGGCTCTGCTATCACACCTGCGGGCCCGGTGCGGTCATGGCCAGTGTTCCGTGAAAAAACCATACCCGTGGAAATTCCCTACCCTCGCCACTTCCGGTGCACCTACGTCATTGAACAGCTGAGGAGCTTAGCATTGCGCATGCTCAGAGGTCCGGAGGATAGAGAATTTTCTCGGCAGTGTGTTGTAACGTTACTCTGCATCAGCTGTTGCCGCGGTAACATTAAAACATCTCATGGGCAACATAAATCATCTCCGCTCCTACCCCTGTCACTTCCCTGATCTCGGCTACTAAATGTAAAAGCGGCGGGTGTATGAAAATATAAATGACGGAGATCTCGGCTCCATGATTTATATTTTCATAGAGCCGCCGCCGCTGCTTTTACATTTAGTAGCCGAGATCAGGGAAGTGACAGGGGTAGGAGCGGAGATGATTTATGTTGCAGCGGAGATGTTTTAATGTAACCGCAGCAACAGCTGATGCGGTGTAATGTTACAACACACTACCGTGAAAATTCCCTACCCTCCGGACCTTCGAGCATGCGCACTGCTAAGCTGCTCAGCTGTTCCATTACGTATATGTCAGGAAGTGACGAGGTAGGGTTTTTTAACGTTACACCGGAGTCGCTGGGAAGAATGGCCTGAGCTCAATGGACATCCGCCGGATGAGTCTCCCTCCTGAGCGCACACCAGGAAGTGATGTGTATGATGTCACTTCCTGGACCGGCGCTGTCATTCTCCAGGAGCAGTGCTCGGGGAAGCAGCTAATGGAGCACCGTCTGTGTTCTATCAGCTGCAGCAGAATACAGAGGAGACATCCAGGTCTAATAGATAATAAAGAGTACCTGTCACCTATATGCTACCACATAGGGGGCTATTGGTCTCCTATGTGATAGAAATAAAAGTTGTGCAGAAAAATAAAATAAGGAATAAAAATATACAAAATCTGTTTTACACATTTAAAAGGACACAAAAAAAAATAATTTTAGGACCACCCCCCCTCCCCTCCCCCCCACCACACACACACACACACACATACAAAGCCACATGCAGTGTGTTATATATCACCACACGCCAGAGTGAGATCAATATTTCTCCCACCAGAGCTCCTGCATAACACTAAACTGATGACCTGTCGGGGCTTTTAAAGCATTGCCTATGAAAAAATATAAAGTACTGAATTTTTTTTTTACTTTTCACGGGTGCACACACATTGTAAACACCCCACACATGTTATAATCTGATTGTACAATCTCTTTGAAATTTACAAAAAAACATCAAATATAGTGTAAGGTCTGCCTGATTGGATACAAATGAATTTGATAGATTAGGCAGATGCTCAGATTACATAGTTTTGGTAAATATAAAGTTGATTGTACAAAGATTGTATAATCAGATTGTAACGTGTATGGTGACTCTGAGATTTCCTTGGACTCTTCTGAAAGTTTTTTCTGTAATCCTGCAGTTATGTTGGCAGTGCTGCAATATAAAGTACCCACCAGTAAATGAGGCCATATACAGCAAAATAAATATTTTCTATCTGTCGCCCTCTTTTGGGGGGTGTGAGAAATGTCCCTCCCCAGACAGGATATGGAGCGAGACTTGTAGGTAAATAAGAGAAAGAGAACCCTCTCTATGTGGAAGAATGGGTTTGATAGGAAAGTTGGCCGGGCCTCTGTGATCAGAGGGGATTCCCTTCCTAGGAAATGAACTAAAAATGTAATCAAAGTAATTGGGAGCCGAGAAACTCCTGTAACCAGCATATAAAATTACTATAAGTATATAGATACACACCAGTATATAACATTACCATAAGTATATAGATACACACCAGTATATAACATTACCATAAGTATATAGATACACACCAGTATATAACATTACCATAAGTATATAGATACACACCAGTATATAACATTACCATAAGTATATAGATACACACCAGCATATAACATTACCATAAGTATATAGATACACACCAGTATATAACATTACCATAAATATATAGATACACACCAGCATGGAAATAATACGAACTTTATATAAGAAGAAATGATTCCCAGTACATACATCTGATGTTCATACAGATAATATCAGCAAGGGACCCAAGAAGAGTCGGGGTGGAATTGTGCCCATATACCCGGGTATATATAATTATTAATAAAGACGCTCCAGGTGATGCTCCAGCATAGATGAGTTTGATATGGAATTCATTTTGATGTCAGGCGACCTGAAAACAAGATCTCCAGTGATGGGAGAACCTCCAGCCTTTGTCCAACCTACCTGGAATGTAGCTTCTCACATGCAGAAACCATGGTGTGGCACAGGAATTGAGAGTCCGTCCATCTACTTTGCGCTTAGACCCTCGTAGTATCTAATCTGTCATACAACTGGACCTCTAACTACCAGAAGGGGCCATCGGAGGCCTAAACTGGATTTAGCCAATGTTGGTTATTAAACCCTGAGCTAAAACTAGCTATGGAATCCCAGTTCAGAAGGGACAGGGTTAGCTAGACTAACAGGAGCTGCATATAAATGCTATTGCAATAAACAGGATCACCTACTAACATACAGCAAGGTGACCAATACACACGCATGCTGTGTCACACCCCCAACTATGTGGTATAGTGCATGTGAGATAACAAGGGGACAGACTTACTTCTGTCACCAGTCATTAAATATATATATATTTACTACAATAATAAACTATTAACACCAAAACACTTGCCTAATACTCCCTGCTTCTGGTGTGGCACAACTACAGTTCTTCCATGGGTTCATGTGGTCTCAGCTCCTTTTCTCTCTCTCTCCATTTCCTCTTTGTGGGGTTTCCAAGACAGACTCCCAGAGACAAGAAGTGCTGAGAATTCTGCATAACTCTGTGATAGTGAGGATATTCACAAATACAAACAGTAGAGGGCATCAGATCCAAACACATCATGATAACACATAAATCTGTTATTAATATTCATTCTGATTATTAAACCTTAGGAAATATAACATCACACTCCTCATACACATGTAGTAATCCTGTTGTAGATCTCCTCCAATGGCTCTTTTATACCAGATGCAGTTCAATTCATTTTAACCACTTGCTGACCAGCCACCGCTGATATCCGGCGGCAGGTCGGTGGGAGCGATCGTGGGGGCACGCGTGTGCCTATTCACCAGTGGGGAAGCTGATCCGCAGGGAAACTGCAATTGCAGCTGCCAGGCACCCGCGATCGCTCCCCGTGTAGATAGAACGGCGGTCTGCCATTGTAAACACAGCAGACCGTTGTTCTGTCAGCAATCATCACAGGGCTCCTGTATTCCTCCTATTTAGGAACACAGGTCCCTGTGTTGATTACATAACCCCCCCCACAGTTAGAAAACACCCCCTAGGCTCACATTTAACCCTTTGATCGCCTCTGGGTTAACCCCTTCCCTGCCAGTGTCATTATTACAGTAACAGTACATATATTTAGCACTGATTACTGTAGTAATGTCACTGGTCCCCCCAAAAGTGTTTAAAATGTCAGTTAGGGGTCCGATCTGTCCGCCGCAATGTCGCAGTCCCTTTAAAAATCACCCGATGGCCGCCATTACTAGTAAAAAATAAATAAATAAAAATAAATAAAATAAATGACCCCTGTCCTGCACCAACCTAGCCACTTCTGTCTACAACACTTCACTCTTAGCCTCCCTGGACACATTGGCCCCCCTCACCACACACCGAATCAGGCCCCGACCCCTTCAACCTTGGCAAACCGATAACACTAGAAGTCTGAAAAAGCATAACCGTGCTCTTGAGCGCCTATGGCGTAAGACTCGGTCTCAGAAGGATTTCAACCAATATAAATCCGCCCTCCAAAAATACAATTCCAGTCTCCACACTGCCAAACAGACCTATTTTATCACTCTCATTAACAGCCTGTCATCACGCCCCCGGCAACTCTTCACTACCTTTAACTCTCTACTCCGTCCTCCACTACCCCCTCCCACTGACTCACTCACTGCCCAGGAGATTGCCAACCACTTCAAACAGAAGATTGACACAATTCGTGAAGGAAATTGTTGCTGTTCAGATATCTTCCTCCATGCCTTATGCTTCACGCCCACAAGTGCGATCATTACTTCCCTCATTCAACCCCGCCACTACAGACGAGGTTGCTAAACTACTTGCTAACGTCCACTTAACAACCTGCCCTCTGGATCCTGTTCCCTCGCAAATGCTACGTTCACCTTCTGGCCCTATTCTACACTCTCTAACCCACATCTTCAATCTCTCTTCTTGCATCTTCCCCAACTCTCTAAAACATGCACTAGTCAGCCCCATACTTAAAAAGCCCTCACTGGACCCAACCGATCTGAACAACCTACGCCCTATTTCCTTGCTCCCCTATTCATCCAAACTCCTCGAACGTCTAGTCTACAACCGACTGTGCGACCACCTTGCCGAGAATAGCCTCCTTGATCCTCTTCAGTCTGGATTTCGGCCTCAACACTCCACTGAAACTGCACTCCTAAAGCTGACAAACGATCTGCTAACGGCCAAAACCAATGGACACTATTCTGTACTCCTACTTCTGGACCTTTCTGCTGCCTTTGATACGGTTGACCATCCCCTCCTCCTCAAAAAACTCCATGCCTTTGGTCTCCGTGACTGTACTCTTCACTGGTTATCTTCTTACTTATCCAACCGCACCTTTAGCGTTTCTTACAATTCTACTTCCTCCTCTCCTCTTCCCTTCTCTGTTGGAGTCCCCCAAGGCTCTGTTCTTGGACCCCTCCTATTTTCAATCTACACCTCCTCTCTAGGTCAGTTGATAGCCTCCCACGGCTTCCAATACCATCTCTATGCTGACGATACCCAAATCTACCTATCCACTCCTCAGCTCTCTCCCTCAGTCTCCTCACGTATCACTAATTTACTATCAGATATATCGGTCTGGATGTCTCACCACTTCCTCAAACTAAATCCATCCAAAACCGAACTTATAATTTTTCCTCCACCGCGTGCTGCCCCTTCCCCTGATTTCTCCGTCAATATCAATGGCATTACCATCAGCCCATCCCCACATGCCAAGGTCTTAGGTGTTGTCCTGGACTCTGAACTCTCCTTCAAACCCCACATCCAATCGCTGTCCAAATCTTGCCGCCTCAGCCTCCGCAACATCTCCAAAATACACCCTTTCTAACCAAAGACACAACAAAACTCCTAGTTCACTCCCTGGTCATCTCGCGCCTCGACTACTGCAATTCCCTTCTCATTGGCTTACCTCTACACAGGCTATCCCCCCTTCAATCCATCATGAATGCTGCCGCCAGACTCGTCCACCTCACCAATCGCTCAGTGTCCGCCGCTCCTCTCTGTCAAGCCCTCCACTGGCTTCCGCTCACCCAACGAATTAAATTCAAAATACTAACAACATCTTACAAAGCAATCCACAGCCTAGCCCCCAGCTACATCACCAGCCTCATCTCAAAATACCAACCTAATCGCTCTCTTCGTTCTTCTCAAAACCTCCTGCTCTCTAGCTCACTCATCACCTCCTCCCATGCTCGCCTCCAGGACTTTTCCAGAGCCTCTCCAATCCTATGGAACTCCTTACCCTTATCTGTCCGATTATCCCCCACTCTATTAGCTTTTAGGCGATCTCTGAAAACCCTCCTCTTCAGAGAAGCCTATCCTACCAACCCTTAACAAATGTACCTCCTTTTCTCCATCAACCCATCCCCCACAGTTATTGCCTTTTGTTTCACTTGACCCTCCCTTCTAGATTGTAAGCTCTAACGAGCAGGGCCCTCTAGTTCCTCCTGTTTTGAACTGTATTGTAACTGTATTGTCTTCCTTCACATTGTAAAGCGCTGCGCAAACTGTTGGCGCTATATAAATCCTGTATAATAATAATAATAATAATAAAAATGACAAATCTTTCCGATAGTTTGTAGATGCGATATCTTTTGCGCAAAAGAATCAAAATACACTTCTTAGGATTTTTTTTACCAAAAATATGTAGCAGAATATAAATTGGCCTAAAAAGATGAAAAAGTTTGATTTTAATTTTTCTTTAATTGGGAATGTTATATAGCAGAAAGTGAAAAAATTTGTTTTTTTTTTTCAGAATTGTTGCTCTTTTTTTGTTTGTAGCGCATAAAATTCAAATCGCACAGGGGATCAAATACCATCGAAAGAAAGCTCTATTTGTGGGGGAAAAAGGACTTCAATTTAATTTGGGTACAGTGTCACACAACCACGTAATTGTCAGCTAAAGTAATCATTGGCGAATCACAAGAAATGGCCTGGTCATTAAGTCCCAGGTCACACATATGCGATGCGGGAAACCTGCGAATCCGCTGTGGGTTCTCGCATCGCACTCAACTCGCTGGCAGTACACACTGCCATATGCGAATCGCTGGGGGTGTCAATACAAAGTTAACGACACCCCCAGATCATTTCGCATATCGCAGTGCCAATTGTCAGTTCGGACATGAATCGGATCGCATAGGTGTAAACACCCATGCAATCCGATTCTGGTGTGGACCCAAAAAAGGGTCCTGTGTGAGTTTGGTTCGAATGCGATGCAAATTCTGCCATACAATCTGTATACAATCTGTATGTCTGAATTTGCATCGCACAGACATCGCAGATTTGCAGAGCAGTGCGCTCCGAATCCCATGCCATGTCTGACATCCCATATGTGTGACTCGGCTCTGAGGGGGAAATCTTCCGGTCCAGAAGTGGTTAAACATCTGCATATATTTCCAGTACACACCATTGCAATGCTTTCATGTGTATTATTAGAAAACATCTGAACACGCTGCAATCACATGGAAATACAATGCAGTAATAATAAATAAGGAATAATAATAGATATAAAATCACTCTGTAAAAATGTTACAAATACATGTAAATGCAGATGTGAGACTACAATGAATGGGGGGATGGGGGTGTAAATGAATTTTTAGGGTCAGAGGGGGGAGGGGCTCCCATTTCTACAGGCTACAATGTATCTTTATGAAGGTCAGTCTCACCTTGTGTCAGTGTGTAGCACACCGTATCCATAGCAACCAACTGTCACTGATTTGGAACAAAGTCCCTCTTTCCTCCTCATTTGTCCCTCATTTTGGTCTGATCTCTATAGTTTTATATAAAATACAATATTTATCTTTCACAAAGTGTTTCCTAGTGATAAATCTTTCATCTAATTTCTAAATTGCTGCATTTGTAAATTTCAAAATCCAATATAAAGTAATAATAGCGGTAAAATAAAGCACTTATGGGTTTAACTAATATATTTTTGTATGATTCTCCTTTAAGGGGGCGTGGCAGGGGGTGTGTCCTATGCCATGCTAATAGATGTTCCTCATTCCCATCTCAGAAAGTTGGGAGGTGCGAATCCTTCACAGCAGATGAGAGATTTGTAAAATGATTCAGAATTCACAGACAAGAACTGTCTTTGTGGTTTGGTCCTGAATTGTGAACCCGGTCCCTTGCGGTAGGGCTGCACCCAGTGCTGTATTCTGGCCTAGGCCAACAAAGCCCAGGCCTAGGGCGGCACTTTGCAGGGGGGCAGCAAAAAAAATATTTCATTATTTGTATAATGACTATGAGCTTCCTATTTATTATACAAATAAGTTAAATAATCCTATAATTACAATTGGTGGCAGCAAACACAAGTCCAAATATCCTAAAAGAGTAATCTTACTAATCCTGTGACATAAGGCTGTACTAATGAGCACTGATGAGGCTGCACTGGTGACCACTGATGAGGCTGCACTGATGGGCAGTAAAGAGGTGGCACTGATAAGGCAGCACTGATGAGGCTGAACTTATGGGAACTGATGATAATGAAGCTATGCTGATGGGCACTGATAGATTGTGGTTATGGTCTGTGGTTTACAGTTGAACGGGTGGGTCATAAACAGGAAGGGGTGTGGCCTTTACAGGAAGGGGTGGGTCATATTTAAATTAGGGGGTGCACAAGTTTAGTCAGGCCTAGGGCAGCACAAAACCTAAATACACCACTGGCTGCACCCGCACTACAAGGGTTACCTGCTCAGTTATTATTGGGGAGAGTAAAAGCACTTTACCCATCCTTCGCTCCCCTGGAAGATGGGGGGCTGTCCACCTCCGCTTCCTCTGTCCTGGAGGGGGAGTGTCCCTCTGATGCAGGGCTATGGACCCTTCATCGGTCTTCATACCATCAGGGCATTAGACTGCTGGAGCGCGGGGGAGAAGGTGCTGCAGGAACCAGTCTAGTAATGTGGAGGATTGAGGAAGGAAATCTGCTTTTCTCTGCCCCTAGACCTAAACCAGCCGTTACCCCTTCCACTGCATGTGCAGCCCTTCTGCAAAGGAGAATTTTCACATTTCCCAGATTTGGGGTTTAACACTTTTTTTAGTATCTCAATGGATCTCAGAGACCCCAAATTGTCCCCCCCCCCACCTTCCATTGTTATATATTAAGGGGCGGGGCTTAATGATAAAGGAGGTGGGGCTTTACAACAATTTTTCAACATTCACTCCAATTCAGAACTTTTCATTTTAAAGTCTCACTTTAGGTAAAAATTTTAAAATTGTGAGCAGGAAGCGTTTATTTTTATTGCAGAGGAGACGTACTATGAGGATGATTTACTAAAGGCCAATAGACTGTGCACTTTGCAAGTGAAGTTGCTCCAAAGTTTTGTGAATGAAGTAAAGCAATACTTTACAAAGAATAGCCAATCACATGCAAGGAAAATAAAAAAACAGCATTTTTGCTTGCACATGATTGGATGATGGAAGTCAGTAGAGTTTCTGCTAGTTTACTAAGCTCTGGAGCAACTGCACTTGCAAAATGCACATTCTATTTGTCTTTAGTAAATCAACCCCAATGTTTCTTCTGCAATAAAGGATTCTTAGCTACTAAATAGAGGCCAGGATCCCTTTTCCCAGGAGTTTCCTTGCAGCCAAGCACACAATTCTCATCACTCTTCAGACTCATAAGGCCTCATTCACACCGGAGGTTATCAAAAGCCGTAGCTGTAGAGGAATTTTTTTTAGCATTTTTGCAGTAGCGTTTTTCAGCGTCTTTTAGCGATTTTCAGCTATAGCATTTTTTTAGCAAAACTATTCAATACTATATACAATATTATATATAATACTATATACAATACTATATACAATACTATATACAATATTATATACAATACTATATACAATACTATATACAATATTATATACCATATTATATACAATACTATATACAATACTATATACAATATTATATACAATATTATATACAATACTATATTCAATACTATATACAATATTATATACAATACTATATACAATATTATATACAATATTATATACAATACTATACTCCCACAAAAGCTTATGGCTCAAAAGCCACGTTTTTCAGCATTTTTTTGGCATTTTTAACCACTTGCCAACCATCCACCGTACTTACACTGGGGCAGGTCATCTCTGTCGTACCTGTATGCCGTTTCACGGAACCGATAGTCGGGGAACACGCGTGTGCCGCTGGAGGCGAGTGCACCCGCCGATGGGCTACAGGGAGAGCCAATCGGCGGGTTCGGCGGCTGCGATGTCCACCGGGCACCCGAGATCGCTCCCAATGGAGACAGAACGGCGGTCTGCCGTTGTAAACACTGCAGACCACTACCAATGTTCTGTCAGTAATGAACACAGGGATCCTGTGTTTCTCTTATTTAGGAACATGGATCCCTGTGTTCATTCAGCAAGCCCATCCCCCCCACAGTTAGAAAGCACCCCATAGGGACACAGGGAACCCTTTGATTGCCCCTGATGTTAACCCATTCCCTGCCAGTGTCATTATTACAGTAATAGTGCATATTTTTTAGCACTGATTACTGTAGTAATGTCACTGGTACCCCCAAAAGTGTCAAAAATGTCAGTTAGGGGTCCGATTTGTCTGCTGCAATGTCGCAGTCCTGCTAAAAAAAAAAAAAACGCTGATCTCTGCAATTACTAATAAAAATAAATATATAAATAAAAATAACATAAATATTTCCCCTATTTGTAGACACAATAACTTTTGTGCAAATCAATCAATATACTCTTATTGCGATTTTTTTTTACCAAAAATATGTGGCAGAAGACACATTGGCCTAAAATGATGAATAAATTTGATTTATAAAATTTTTTTTATTTGGAATGTTTTATAGCAGAAAGTAAAAAATATTGAATTTAAGAATTGTCGCTAATTTTTGTTTATAGCGCAAAAAACTTAAAAATCGCAGAGGTGATCAAATACCGCCAAAAGAAAGCTCTATTTGTGGGGAAACAAAGGACATCAATTTTATTTGGGTACAGCGTCGCACGACCGCGCAATTGTCAGTTAAAGTAACAGTGCCGAATCGCAAACAATGGTCTGGTCATTAAGGGGGTAAAACCTTCCAGTCCAGAAGTGGTTAAGCTTCTATCAGAGTTAGAGCGTTTTTACAGCTGAAAATCTCCTCTCAGATCACTAATTCTGTTACATGGGGGGAGATTACTGGCTGCAGGAAGAAACGACCGAAGCCAAAAACATTCGCTGTAAAAACGTCCCGTGTGCATGAGGCCTTAACCAGTCCTCATTTTGCTTTTTGATGCTTTAGGCCTCATGCACACCGGACGTTATAAAAACGCCATTAGCGTTAGCAGTAGAAAGCTGTAGAATGAGTTTTGCAGCATTTTTGCAGAAGTGTTTTTCAGCTTTTTTAACAAAACTATATGCAGAATAGGAGCGTTATTCAGCGTTTTTAAGCTTTTATCAGAGTTAGAGCGTTTTTACAGCTAAAAAACTCCTCTTAAATCCCACTAGTTCTGTTTTTTTCCAGCCAGAAAATGCCTCTGCCAAAAAATGCTGATAACAGCCTGTGTGTGCATGGCAGTGGCGTCGGGGGGGGGGGAGGGGGGCTGACCCGGGCTATAACCCTGAGTGGGCCCCCAAAAAGCCCGGGGTCTAGTGTTCAGTGTAAATAATTATTAGCCCCGAGGCCATAATCCTCCTCCTCTCTGTGCTGGGCCTCAGCCTGGCTCTACTCCCTGGCCTGCACGCTGCGGCCACACTGGTTGCTAGGATGGCCTGCTGCATGGCTCCTAGCAACCAGTGATGTGACGTCAGCGTTGTCACGTGACAGCAGGAGAGTGCAGGCCCAGGCTCCGAGTCCCAATGTTCAGAGCGGAGGATTTCAAATTCCTCCTCCGTGCCTAATTCTATTGACTCCGCCCACCGGCCACCTCCCCCTTCTCCGGGCGGCAGCGCGGCTCAGCTTAGAGCCGAGGGAGGCCCTGAAGGAAGCGTCAGGTCGCAGCGCCGGGTCAGTCAGGTCAGTGTAAATCATTTTTTGCTTTCTGTGCTTCCCTGTCTCAAGTAATTGCAAATACTCTTTCTTCTTTTACTTTTTTATTTGTTTTGGGGGGATTGAGAAAATATTTCATCCCCTGACAGATTTTATTGCTGTCTGTGACCCCATTGGGGAGCTTTCCCATCTCCTCTACTCCTCTTGTGGAAGTCGGTGATTTGTTGTCACTTCCTAGCTCCTTTCTAAGGAATGCAGAGTTGTATAAAGTACTCAAAACCCATACTTGAGTAAAAGTACAAGTGCTCGATCAAAAAGTGACTTGAGTAGAAGTGGAAGTGCTCGATCAAAAAGTGACTTGAGTAGAAGTACTAAAGTATTCAACATTTTTTGTACTTCAGTATTGCAAGTAGTTTTTTTAAAAATGTTGCTACTCAAGTACTGAAAGTAAAAGTACAAGTACTGTGTTATGTATTTATTAAAGAAAGAAGTCAAAAGTTTGAACATCATATTGTTTTTTATTATTTCAAATGCAGCTTTTATTTATATATACAGTAGCATTTATTTCGGTATGCGCTGATAATACACATGTTTTGAGCTTCATGAAACCTGCCATCTACTGTTCTGGCAGTGGTAATTTTTATAATAGTAACGAGTAACTATGCAGCACAAAAAAAAATATTGGAGTAGAAGTATTGAAATCATCGAAAAAATGTAGTGAATAAAAGTGGAAGTAGGAGAAAAAAATTCTACTCCAGGAAAGTACAGATACCGCCTTTCGGTACTTAAGTACAGTAGTGAAGTAGTTCTACTTAGTTACTATACATCTCTGAAGGAATGCCTTCTCCATATATGGGTATCCTCTGGAAGTCCCCAGTGACACCCGTGTGTTCCACCAACATACACAGAAATGCACGTTTCTATGCACCTTCTGGGAATGCTTGAAAAACGCATTATATAGACGCATTGTACTGTTGGTGCTATTAATTGTTATTGGCTCCCCAGACATGGCCAGCAAATGTTTGTTTTGTCATTTGACAAAATACATGTCAAACATGTTAAAGTGCATTGTAGAAAAGTACCGAGCTCTGCACCAGAGTAAGCTGAAGGAACTTCTTTGGTGCGCTTGTCAAACATTGGGAAACCTCTTCAAGTGAAAGGGCCGCCCTATGCAGTCACACAGAAAAACACATAAAACCCCATGCACTACACCGAGGTGTGAAAAAAATGAGGTTGAAGGATTATAAGAGGTGCATGGAAGTCAGCCAGCCCCCAGTCTGATGTACTCACCCTCCAGTCTGTCACCAACCAAGTAGACCTGTCTCATGATACAAAGAACAGGGGTTTAGTTGACACACATATGCAAACGCATGTGTAAGCTGCAGAGCCACTACACGGCACCCTGTTTTATCTGCAGTCCTAACACTTTCTAATTTAGTGTCTCCACACTGGGAGCACATGGCTGCTAATGGATGGATGGGGGAACAGGTGGGAGGGAGACAGCCCAAACCTCCCCCAACCCACCCCCATCCATGACTGGTCTGTTGTCTCAAAACTCAAATAACTAAGTTGTAACGATGGTACAAACTGGAAAGGACCAGCTGAGAAGCATTACACCTCCATCCCCTTGGTGGATGCAGTATAAAGACAGATTGGGATTTTATATATGGGGCATGGCCTGTAAAGGACAATGCCTTTCAACCCCTAATTTCCTAATTACACCGAGGTGTGAGGGGGGCCAAAGGGTTGGTTTGACCGGCTACTCTGCCCCTAAGATCAGAAATTCTGAACCAATCGGTTACTTAAGTTAACCTTCTGGGGCAGTGATAGGGAACCTTGGCACTCCAGATGTTTTGGAACTACATTTCCCATCATGCTCATGCACTCTGCAGTGTAGTTGAGCATCATGGGAAATGTAGTCCTAAAACATCTGGGGTGCCAAGTTTCTCCATCACTGTTCTAGGGTCTGTGTAGAAGGGATTTTGTTTTCTGCAAGTGGGTTTTGCATTCCATACAAGTCTATGCACTGGAAACAGGTCAGACTCAGGTCAGAGGGAGGTAATGTGCGGGTAGAATGGACTTCCAATGAATTCTGAAATATCTCAGAAGCATCTTCCACCAATGTCACACTGATACCATTGCTACAAGGAATATAGCTGTCATATATAAAGGGGGACTCTAGTGGCATAGAGAACAGAACTTCATATGAACAATACAAATGGCCCAGTTTTTTTAACCACTTCACTATTGCCGTATGATTTAAGTGTTGGTTTACACTAGAATGCAGTGCGGGAAACCTTCATATCGTGTGCACTTCCCTCACTGCATTATAAAAGCACTGCACTTGCAATCTGCAGTGGGTGTCAGTGCAATGCTAATGACCCCCCAAGTGGAGGTTGCACATACACGGCATTTGACTGCACCAGATTGTATGGTACAATAGTACCGTGCCATCCAGTTGCTGTGCATGCACTACTTTTGGTGCAGTCTGGTGTGATTTAAAGTCCATTCAAATAAATGATCTGAAATCGCACTGCACCTGGATTGTATGTGAATTGTAGAGGGACGCATGAACCTTCCTGTGAGATTCATGATGTGAACTGACCCTGAAACAGAGGAGTGGTGGACATGTGATTCTGAAATGCTGGTTATAAATGGTTCCACAGAAAACCCCATGGGCAGCCAGTGTGTATATGAATTACTGTCATCTGAACTCTCATCAGAAAGCACAGATCATATACACTGTACAGAGCCAATCAGAGTGACCCTGTACCTTGTGACTGCTGTCATGACCAATCACAATGATTGCAAATGTACAGTTTACATTTAAAGTGGTATTTAATTAAAACATTTTAAAAATACAGACAGGGAGTGTTTTTATGGGAGATGAGACCTGATGGTCTCTTCTATCAAAAGTTCTTCCCCCACCTGTCAGTGGTAATGTACACTGAGCTGTGCTTGTACACATCAATGTACCTTATGTCACCAGATCTATGCCGTGGTGATGTGGCTCCTAACGTCATTGCAGCCTGGCCATTGAGGATGAACACACAGAACCTGTAAGAAAGATTGGGGGGAAGATGGAAGTAGCTGGGATCGGGGATTGAGCAGCACTAGAGGGCACATTATGGAATAACCCACCTAGGGGCCCCTTTTAGGTAAAAAAAAGGAATTTCCTCCCCTCCCCCTCACTAAGGAGGAAGAGGATTTATCAATAAAGAATTGTACGCAGATTTAAGGTGGAGGGTTTAACCTCTTCCCATCCCGCTCACAGTAATGTTACTGCTGGTGGGATGTACAGGCACCGCCACATACATGTACTGTATGTCAGCAGACAGTTTCTGGGTTTAGGGCACGCATGCCGATCTGTACTGTGAATCGCTACAGCACAAGTTTGTCAGCCGGTCCCGGCCAATGATTTTGGTTGTGGACCTATTGATCTGCTGTAGCCAATCACAGCACAGAGTCCTGTGTTTACAAACACACAGAGCTCTGTGCACAGTTCAGTAACCTGGCTATTTCCTAAAAAACTGCCAGATGTGTTAGTAAAAGCAGCACATATTACACACATTACACTTGTTACACACACAGTTAACCCCTTGATTGATCCTCTATGTTAACCCCTTCCCAGCCAGTGTCATTAGTACAGTGACAGTGCACAGTTTTATATCACTGTATTAGTGTCACTAGTGATGTCAGTGTCAGTGAACCTCCAAGCGAGGATCTGTTAGTGCTAGATTGTCCACCACACTATCACAGTCCCACTATAAGTGTCTGATCACCGCCATTACCAGTATAACATAGCTTGCTTAATTCCAGTAAAAATACCAGAGTTTGTAGAGACTATAACTTTTACACAAATCAATTAATATACACGTATTGTGATTTATTTATTTTTTTAACCAAAGAGGTAGCAAAATACATCTTGGCCTGTATTTAAAAAGAAATCTGATTTTTCAAATTGTTTTATTGGATGTTTTATAACAGAAAGTAACAAATATTGTTTTTTTTTGTTTGTTTTTTTCAAACATTTTGGTCTTTTTTTACATATTGAAATAAAAAAAATAAAAAAATCCAGCGGTGATCAAATACCATCACAAGAAAGCTCTATTAGTGTGAAAAAAATGATATTTATATAATTAAATGATATAGATGTAATTTGGGTACAATGTTGCATGATGGAGCAATTGCCAATTAAAATAGTTCAGTGCTGAATAACCCTCCCGAGGGTCAAATGGGTAATTGATTGTTGCATTTTTTTATAACTCTTTTACCCCCCCCCCCCCCCCCTACATCTCATCTCCATTCTGTCTTTTTATGTCAGCTGTATATTATTGTCTCTGTCTCCCCAGTCCTCCCACTTTAACCCCTTCATCTCCATCCTCCCACTGTATGTGACCTGTAAATTAACCCCTTCACTTCCTCCTCCCTCTGTATGACCTGTACATTTAATGTGCTCTATCTATTGTACTATGACCAAGTCCCATGTTTTTAACTACCTCAATGCCAGCAATGCTTCTTCATTTCCCCAAAAATTGTGGTAAAAATGAGATCACCTTGGGGTGTCTACTTTCCAAAAAGCGTCCATTCCTGGTCTGTTATTTCCCTCCTGGAATTTCTATTTGATGTGTTTATAACAGAAAGTTAGGGAAATCTTTTTTACTTTTGCTCTTTTTCTTTTATATAATAAAAAATAAATAAAATCCACCAAAATAAAGCTCTATCTGTCTAAAATGATATAAAATGAATGAGGGAACAGCGTTTCATTATTGAGTCATTTTAAAAGTATCCCAGCCCTGGAAAATGGTCTGGTAATGAAGGGTTATGACAGGCTGGTACTCAAGTGGTTAATCTGGGCACATATGTTACAATCTGATCTCACAATCTCCTTCTTCTAACAGTTCTGTAGATTCAACTTCTTTCTGATTGGATACAAATTGAATTGATTGTTTATACACTTATATTACTAGCCCCTCCCATCCTGGTAAAGGGCACTAATAGGTGACCCCCATTTCCCAGCATTGTCCTGAGTGTGTCTGTATGTCAGTGGGGGGTCATTAGATTGTAAGCTCCTTCTCTGGTGTAGAATGGTGCGGAGGGTTCTCTGTAGATCAATAAGTAGAGATCCCTCCTGTGATTGGTCTCTGGGATTTCCTGTGGATCTCTCCCATGCCCGGTATTAGGAGATGATTGGGGGGATTTGGGGGATCCTAGAATTCTATTGGTGGAATGTCTCCAGATTTCACTTTCACTTTGTGGCTTCTCATCTCCAACCTTCGTTCTGTTATTCTGCCCGGTAACTGCTGATCCTCTATGTAATCATTTTCCTATTGGATAGAGAGGAAGTCTCCTCCAATCAGCACAGAGCTCCGCCTTCCTGTACACAGAGTGTCCTGAGCTGGG
This sequence comes from Pelophylax lessonae, assembly GCF_965119305.1. Taxonomy (NCBI): domain Eukaryota; kingdom Metazoa; phylum Chordata; class Amphibia; order Anura; family Ranidae; genus Pelophylax; species Pelophylax lessonae. The sequence goes on along the minus strand of NC_138774.1, from coordinate 44,909,724 downwards.
TGAAGTGGAAGGTGTCGTGTTTTGAGGTCTCTATAGATGAGAGCGGGGAGGATGAAGATGATGACCCCCCTCATCCTGATTATTCTGGGGGTGTCAGGGGTGGAGTGTGGTAAGTAGAGGACAATATAGATGACATCTTGTCAGTGGGGGAGGGGGGATGTATAGAATGGTAGAAATCAATGTTTAGTGATAAAGGTAGAAGTATTGTGGAAGTGACAACCATGTCCTGTCTGTGTGAAGATGACAATACGGCTCTCCAGGCTCTAAAGGATCTTTATTGATCTTGTGTACGGAGCTGATGATGGACGGAGAGGTCGGGGGGTCAGAAGACATTACAATGTATCAGCTGACAATACATTTCACCTTCTCACTCATCACACCTATTTCCTGTTATACATCTCATCCTGGAGGGGGCGCTGTGCTCAGCCTCATCCTGGAGGGAGCGCTGTGCTCAGTCTCATCCTGGAGGGAGCGCTGTGCTCAGTCTTATCCTGGAGGGGGCGCTGTGCTCAGTCTAATCTGTGGGATATCAATGATAAATATTTAGGGTGATATTAACCCCTTAATGCCTGAAGGTAAAACAAACCTTAATGGCTGAACATAGTTTTGGATCTCTGACATGTGTTGGTGAAACTGTAATTATTGTCACAAATACTCGGTGTATCTGGGAGAATTATACTGGTTTTTCCTGGTAAATTGGCCGTCATTTCATGGTAAATGCTAATAGATATCTCTATATTTTTTGGGGGCTTCACAGATTTATTAACCACTTCCGGATCGGAAGGATTTGTCCCCCCCTAATGACCAGGCCATTTTTTTGCGATTCGGCACTGCATTATTTTAACGGACAATTGCGCAGTCGTGCGACGCTGTACCCAAATAAAATTGATGTCCTTTTTTTTACCCACAAATAGAGCGTTCTTTTGGTATTTGATCACCTGTGCGAGTTTTATTTTTTGCGCTATAAACAAAAAAAGAGCGACAATTCTGAAAAAAAAACAATAATGTTTACTTTCTGCTATATAACATTCCAAAGAAAAAAAATTAAAAATCAAATTTTTTTTAACAATTTAGGCCAATTTGTTTTCATATTTTTGGTAAAAAAAAATCGCAATAAGCGTATTTTGATTGGTTTGCACAAAAATGATCGCGTCTACTAACTTCGGGAAAGATTTGTACTGTTTGTTTTTTTCTTTTACTAGTAATGGCGGCGGTCTGTGATTTTTTTTTTTTGTGGGTCTGCGACATTGTGGTGGGCAGATCGGACCCCTAACTGACATTTTGGACACTTTTGGGGGGACCAGTGACATTACTACAGTAATCAATGCTAAAAATATCCACTGTTACTGCAATAATGACACTGGCAAGGAAGGGGTTAACACAGTGGGTGATCAAGGGGTTAAATGTGAGCCTAGGGGTGTGATTCTAACTGTATGGGGGTTGGGCTTTTGAAATAATCACAAAGATCAGTGATCCTATATAGAAGGATCACAGTCGCTCTGTGATCATTCCAGGGAGAAGGACGGTCGGCTGTGTTTACAACATCTGACAGTTCTTCTCTCTCTGCGGGGAGCGATCATGGCTGGCCTGCAGCAATCGAAGCCGCCTGCCCCGCACATCGGAGTCCCCGCTGACGTGCTGCAGGCGCCCGACCGGCGTAGACCTAAAAACTGCGGCGGGCGGTCCAGAAGCGTTTAAAGTGTTTTTTTACCTTCATGTATTCTATGCACCTGTGTGCTGCTCCCCCCGCAGCCCCCCAGTAGTCAGCTGAGCCCCATCTCAATCCAACAATGTGCACAAGAGCCTTAGCTGTCCCAGGACTCCCTCTCATTGGCTTAGATGGCAGTGGGAGCCAATGGCAGCCAATCACAGCCAGTCAGCTAATCTCAGATAGACTCCATAATGTTGATCAGGGCTCTGTGGGGGCCAAACCATCACTTCCAGGACTCTGTTGACACTCTTGTTCTTTACACTGAAGATAGTTCTTAATGACATTGGCTGTATGTTTGGGGTTGTTGTCCTGCTGCAGAATAAATCAGCATAAATCTCTTCTTCCTCCTATGGGAGGGGAAGGGGAGGGCTTTTACAGTGGTTGTAAACTCCCTTTTTTATCTAAAAGGGCCCCTAGGTGGGTTATACCATAATGCGCCCCCAGCTCTGCACTGTCACCAGTCCCAGGCACTTCCATCTTCCCTGGATCCTCCTTCCAGGTTCTGTGTGGTCTTTTGGGATAAGGCTGCATTCACATGTCAGCTTATAATCGTGGGCAGAACCGCCGCGGTTCCGCCCGCGATTCGGAGATTTATTGCAAATCGCGGGACGCCTAGCGTTGTCGTTGATTTGCAATAGCCCCCCAAATGCCGAGCGATGTTGCCGCGATTTACACCCGCCGAATCGCGGCAACATCGCGCAAACAAAATCGCGGGACGCAATATGCTCCAAAAAAGTACAAGAGCTTCTTTGGAGCGTATTGCGTCCCGCGATTTTGTTTGCGCGATGTTGCCGCGATTCGGCGGGCGTAAATCGCGGCAACATCGCTCGGCATTTGGGGGGCTATTGCAAATCAACGGGCAACGCTAGGCGTCCCGCGATTTTCAATAAATCCTTGAATCGCGGGCGGAACCGCGGCGGTTCTGCCCGCGATTATAAGCTGATATGTGAATGCAGCCTAAAGGTTTTACATAAATAAATAGAAGCTGATCATTGTAAGTGGTAAATGGTTTGTCTCATTCCTGTAACTGCTGTTTTTGCTGGACAGCTTGATCTGTTAAAGGAAGTTGGAAAATAACAGACTTACTGGCTAGATCACCAGGTGAAAGTAAAGTTAAAAATAAAAATAAGAAAGCCATTACATCTGATAAGAACTGGTAAGGGGCAATATAATAAAGAGAAAGACAAATAAGGTGTTTTAAAGGTTAAAAGGACGTTTCATATGAACAATTTAAATTTTAAAAACAAAATCATTTTTTGTTTGTATGATTTGACAGTCTAAGCCAGCAGTCCAGATAACAGCCATTCCCTGCGATGAGAAGGCACTGCATGAACTGCATAAATATCCAGCTAATACAAGTCTTTATGTATCCAGAACCTGTAACAGTACTACATTAGAGCAGTAGGTGGCAGTATAAGACTTCTCTGTGCTCAGCTGGGTGATGGAAGTCATGCGGTTTCCTGGAAATCCCCGGACTGTCATAACAAAGACTCTCCAGCAGGTGGCGCTGTGCACACTATGTAGAGGAGGAAAGTTACCTATTACATGAAGAAGAGAGAACACAATCAGTAAAGAGAGAAGTGTAACAAATAGATTCTGTGTACATCTGGGAGCCAGGGCTGACACCGCATAATGCAGCTGCCTTAGGGCGTCTGGAATGGGTGGGGGGGCGGTAAAATCTGAATTCCATTTTTAACCTTGCTACAGCTATGTGTATATTAGCAAACTGCCGGCTGGTAGAGCGTGTTTGCACTTTAGTAAAAACGACCGTCACCTTTCAATGTGAATCCCCTGATCACTTCCACAACCGCCACAATGTGCCGCCCCCTCCGCAACCACCCACCATGTGTACCGGGCTCTGCTATCACACCTGCGGGCCCGGTGCGGTCATGGCCAGTGTTCCGTGAAAAAACCATACCCGTGGAAATTCCCTACCCTCGTCACTTCCTGTCATATACGTAATGGAACAGCTGAGCAGCTTAGCAGTGCGCATGCTCACAGCTCTGGATACGTCATTGAACAGCTGAGGAGCTTAGCATTGCGCATGCTCAGAGGTCCGGGGGATAGAGAATTTTCTCGGCAGTGTGTTGTAACGTTACTCTGCATCAGCTGTTGCCGCGGTAACATTAAAACATCTCATGGGCAACATAAATCATCTCCGCTCCTACCCCTGTCACTTCCCTGATCTCGGCTACTAAATGTAAAAGCGGCGGGTGTATGAAAATATAAATGACCGCCACCGCTTTTACATTTAGTAGCCGAGATCAGGGAAGTGACAGGGGTAGGAGCGGAGATGATTTATGTTGCAGCGGAGATGTTTTAATGTAACCGCGGCAACAGCTGATGCGGTGTAATGTTACAACACACTGCCGTGAAAATTCCCTACCCTCCGGACCTTCGAGCATGCGCACTGCTAAGCTGCTCAGCTGTTCCATTACGTATATGACAGGAAGTGACGAGGGTAGGGAATTTTCACGAGGTAGGGTTTTTTAACGTTACACCGGTGTCGCTGGGAAGAATGGCCTGAGCTCAATGGACATCCGCCGGATGAATCTCCCTCCTGAGCGCACACCAGGAAGTGATGTGTATGATGTCACTTCCTGGACCGGCGCTGTCATTCTCCAGGAGCAGTGCTCGGGGAAGCAGCTAATGGAGCACCGTCTGTGTTCTATCAGCTGCAGCAGAATACAGAGGAGACATCCAGGGTCTAATAGATAATAAAGAGTACCTGTCACCTATATGCTACCACATAGGGGGCTATTGGTCTCCTATGTGATAGAAATAAAAGTTGTGCAGAAAAATAAAATAAGGAATAAAAATATACAAAATCTGTTTTAAACATTTAAAAGGACAAAAAAAAAATCATTTTAGGAACACCCCCCCCCCACACACACACACACACATACAAAACCACATGCAGTGTGTTATATATCACCACACGCCAGAGTGAGCGCAATATTTCTCGCACCAGAGCTCCTGCATAACACTAAACTGATGACCTGTCGGGGCTTTTAAAGCATTGCCTATGAGAAAATATAAAGTACTGAATTTTATTTACTTTTCACGGGTGCACACACATTGTAAACACTCCACACATGTTATAATCTGATTGTACAATCTCTTTGAAATTTACCAAAAAACATAAAATATAGTGTAAGGGCCTGCCTGATTGGATACAAATGAATTTGATAGATTAGGCAGATGCTCAGATTACATAGTTTTGGTAAATATAAAGTTGATTGTACAAAGATTGTATGATCAGATTGTAACGTGTATGGTTTCCTTGGACTCTTCTGAAAGGTTTTTTTGTAATCCTGCAGTTATGTTGGCAGTGCTGCAATATAAAGTACCCACCAGTAAATGAGGCCATATACAGCAAAATAAATATTTTCTATCTGTCGCCCTCTTTTGGGGGGTGTGAGAAATGTCCCCCCCCCAGACAGGATATGGAGCGAGACTTGTAGGTAAATAAGAGAAAGAGAACCCTCTCTATGTGGAAGAATGGGTTTGATAGGAAAGTTGGCCGGGCCTCTGTGATCAGAGGGGATTCCCTTCCTAGGAAATGAACTAAAAATGTAATCAAAGTAATTGGGAGCCGAGAAACTCCTGCAACCAGCATATAACATTACCATAAGTATATAGATACACACCAGTATATAACATTACCATAAGTATATAGATACACACCAGTATATAACATTACCATAAGTATATAGATACACACCAGTATATAACATTACCATAAGTATATAGATACACACCAGTATATAACATTACCATAAGTATATAGATACACACCAGCATATAACATTACCATAAGTATATAGATACACACCAGCATATAACATTACCATAAGTATATAGATACACACCAGTATATAACATTACCATAAGTATATAGATACACACCAGTATATAACATTACCATAAGTATATAGATACACACCAGTATATAAAATTACCATAAGTATATAGATACACACCAGTATATAACATTACCATAAGTATATAGATACACACCAGTATATAACATTACCATAGGTATATAGATACACACCAGCATGGAAATAATACAAACTTTATATAAGAAGAAATGATTCCCAGTCCATACATCTGATGTTCATACAGATAATATCAGCAAGGGACCCAAGAAGAGTCCGGGTGGAATTGTGCCCATATACCCGGGTATATATAATTATTAATAAAGATGGCTCCAGGTGATGCTCCAGCATAGTTGAGTTTGATATGGAATTCATTTTGATGTCAGGTGACCTGAAAACAAGATCTCCAGTGATGGGGAGAACCTCCAGCCTTTGTCCAACCAACCTGGAATGTAGCTTCTCACATGCAGAAACCATGGTGTGCCCCAGGAATTGAGAGTCCGCCCATCTACTTTGCGCTTAGACCCTCGTAGTATCTAATCTGTCATACAACTGGGCCTCTAACTACCAGAAGGGGCCATCGGATGCCTAAACTGGATTTAGCCAATGTTGGTTATTACCCCAAGCTAAAACTAGATATGGAATCCCAGTTCAGAAGGGACAGGGTTAGCTAGACTAACAGGAGCTGCATATAAATGCTATTGCAATAAACAGGATCACCTACTAACATACATCAAGGTGACCAATACACACCCAACTATGTGGTATAGTGCATGTGAGATAACAAGGGGACAGACTTACTTCTGTCACCAGTCATTAAATATATACATATTTACAACAACAATAGTAAACTATTCACACCAAAACACTTGCCTAATACCCCCTGCTTCTGGTCTGGAACAACTACAGTTAGGGATGCACCGAAATTTCGGCCACCGATATTTTCGGCCGAAAATGAGACTATTCCATTTCGGCCGATAAGGGGTTAAATATGCTGAAAATGTATGGCTGCTGATCTGTGTAAAAAGCCATTCATTTCCCTGTCATTTGTGCTCTCCCCTAAGATCCGATGCCGGGCGCTTCATTGTGATTTACAGTGACGTCCCGGGGTAGAGGGACCCAGAATGCACAGCGTGGGAGGATCTCATCCTCCTCCGTGCTGATCGCTGCATCACTCCACCCACCTCCTCCCTTCCCTGTTGTTCGCTGAGGAGGAAGGTAATGTCGATGTGTGCTGTAAAAAAAAAAAAAAAGTTTCTCCCCTTTTCTCCTGCATCCCGTGTCAGAAGTCAGAACAGATTAAATTTATAATCACAGCCTAGTGCTCAACCCCTTCTAATTGCAGCGCGCGAGGCAGTCAGTCAGTGAGTGTCAGTGAGTGAGAGTCAGTCAGTTATTGTCAGTCAGTGAGTGAGAGTCAGTCAGTGAGTGTCAGTCAGTGAGTGTCAGTCAGTGAGTGAGTGTCAGTGAGTGAGAGTCAGTCAGTTATTGTCAGTCAGTGAGTTTCATTCAGTCAGTGAGCGTCAGTGAGTGAGTGTCAGTCACTCAGTTATTGTCAGTCAGTGAGTGTCAGTTAGTCAGTCAGTGAGTATCAGTCAGTCAGTGATATTGATAGAAAGAACTTATTTAAAATCATTTGGAGAAAAAAAAGTCATTTTTCGGTTTCGGTTTTCGGCCAAGGGCATCCTGAATATTCGGTTTCGGCCCAAAATTTTCATTTCGGTGCATCCCTAACTACAGTTCTTCCATGGGTTCATGTGGTCTCAGCTCCTCTCTCTCTCTCTCTCTCTCTCTCTCTCTCTCTCTCTCTCTCTCTCTCTCTCTCTCTCTCTCTCTCTCCCTCTCTCTCTCTCCCCTCTCTCTCTCTCCCCTCTCTCTCTCTCCCCTCTCTCTCTCTCTCCCTTCTCTCTCTCTCCCTCTCTCTCTCTCTCCCCCCTCTCTCTCTCTCCCCTCTCTCTCTCTCCCCCCTCTCTCTCTCTCCCCCCTCTCTCTCTCTCCCCCCTCTCTCTCTCTCTCCCCCCTCTCTCTCTCTCCCCCCTCTCTCTCTCTCCCCCCTCTCTCTCTCTCCCCCCTCTCTCTCTCTCCCCCCTCTCTCTCTCTCCCCCCTCTCTCTCTCTCTTTCACATCATGATAACACATAAATCTGTTATTAATATTCATTGTGATTATTAAACCTTAGGAAATATAACATCACACTCCTCATACACATGTAGTAATCCTGTTGTAGATCTCCTCCAATGGCTCTTTTATACCAGATGCAGTTCAATTCATTTTAACCACTTGCTGACCAGCCACCGCTGATATACGGCAGCAGGTCAGCGGGAGCGATCGGGAAAGCGCCTATTCGCCAGTGTGGAAGCTGATCCGCAGGGAAATTGCAATTGCAGCTGCCGGGCACCCGTGATCGCTCCCCATGTAGATAGAACGGTGGTCTGCCATTGTAAACACAGCAGACCGTTGTACTGTTAGCAATCATCACAGGGCTCCTGTGATCCTCCTATTTAGGAACACAGGTCCCTGTGTTGATTCCATAATCCCCCCCACAGTTAGAAAACACCCCCTAGGCATGCATTTAACCCTTTGATCGCCTCTGGGTTAACCCCTTCCCTGCCATTATTACAGTAACAGTACATATTTTTAGCACTGATTACTGTAATTATGTCACTGGTCCCCCCAAAAGTGTCAAAAATGTCAGTTAGGGGTCCAATCTGTCTGCTGCAATGTCACAGTCCATCTAAAAATCGCAGATCGCCACCATTACTAGTAAAAAAAAAAAAAATAATAAATAAAAAAGACATAAATCTTTCCGCTAGTTTGTAGACGCGATAACTTTTGCACAAACCAATCAAAATACGCTTATTACACTTTTTTTTACCAAAAATATGTAGCAGATTACAAATTGGCCTGAAATGATGAAAATTTTTGATTCAAAATGTTTTTTTTAGTTGGGAATGTTATATAGCAGAATGTTGTTTTTTTCAGAATTGTCTCTCTTTTTTTCTTTGTAGCGCAAAAAATAAAAATCGCACAGGAGATCAAATACCACCAATAGAAAGCTCTATATATGGGAAAAAAGGACATAAATTTTATTTGGATACAGCGTCACATGACCGCGCAATTGTCAGTTAAAGTAACAGTGCCATATCGCAAACACTTAGTGCACTTTAGATGAGCGCGGCTCTGTACACCTCTATAGGTGTATTTAAACCACTCTTCTATCTTCCCCCTACCTGTCAGTGGTAATGTACACTGAGCTGTGCTTGCACACATCAATGTACCTTATGTCACCAGATCTATGCCACGGTGATTTGGCTCCTAACGTCATTGCAGCCTGGCCATTGAGGATGAACACACAGAACCTGTAAGAAAGATTGGGGGGAAGATGGAAGTAGCTGGGATCGGGGATTGAGCAGCACTAGAGGGCACATTATGGAATAACCCACCTAGGGGCCACTTTTAGGTAAAAAATGAGTTTCCATCCCCTCCCCCTCACTAAGGAGGAAGAGCATTTATCAATGAGGAATTGAACGCAGATTTAGCCCCGGTTCACACTTCTGCGTGTGCGGGGTTCGCATGTAATGTCGGAGCGCACTGCTCCGACATTACATGCGATCAGCTGTGCGGTGCGAGTTTAGCCATACAGTTTGTATGGCTAAATTCGCATCGCACCCGCAGCAAACACGCACAGGAGGCATTTTTGCTGCCGCATCAGGATCGGATCGCACAGCGGTTCACACTTGTGCGATCCGATCCTGTGCGAACTGCACGATCGCACTGCGATATGCGATCAAACTGGTTGTGTCGTTAAGATTACATTGACACCCCCGGCGTATCGCATATGGCAGTGTGAACTGCCGGGGGTGCGTGTGCGATGCGGGAACAGGCTGCGAATTCGCAGCCTTCCCGCATCGCATAAGTGTGAACCGGCACTTAAGGTGGAGGGTTTAACCTCTTCCCATCCCGCTCACAGTAATGTTACTGCTGGTGGGATGTACAGGCACCGCCACATACATGTACTGTATGTCAGCAGCCAGTTTCCGGGTTTAGGGCACGCATGCCGATCTGTACTGTGAATCGCTACAGCACAAGTTTGTCATCCGGTCCTGGACAATGATTTTGGTTGTGGATTTGTTGATTGACTGTCTGTAGCCAATCACAGCACAGAGTCCTGTGTTTACAAACACACAGAGCTCTGTACACAGTTCAGTAATCTAGTTATTTCCTAAAAAAACTGCCAGATGTGTTAGTAAAAGCAGAACATATTACACACATTACACTTGTTAGGCACACAGTTAACCCCTTGATTAACCCCTTCCCAGCCAGTGTCATTAGTACAGTGACAGTGCACAGTTTTATATCACTGTATTAGTGTCACTAGTGATGTCAGCGTCAGTTAGTGAACCTCCCGGGGAGGATCTGTTAGTGCTAGATTGTCCACCACACTATCACAGTCCCACTATAAGTGTCTGATCACCGCCATTACCAGTATAGCGTCATAGCTTTCTTAATTCCAGTATAAATACCAGAGTTTGTAGAGGCTATAACTTTTATACAAACCAATTAATATTCATGTATTGGGTTTTTTTTTTTTTACCAAAGAGGTAGCAAAATACATCTTGGCCTGTATTTATAAAGAAATTGATTTTTTAAATAGTTTTATTGGATATGTTTTATAACAGAAAGTAACAAATATTGTTTTTTGTTTGTTTTTTTTTTCAAAAGTTTTGGTCTTTTTTGCATATTGAAATAAAAAATAAAAAATCCAGTGGTGATGAAATACCATCAAAAGAAAGCTCTATCAGTGTGAAAAAAATTGATATAATTACATGATATAGATGTCATTTGGGTACAATGTTGCATGATGGAGCAATTGCCAGTTAAAGTAGTTCAGTGCTGAATAACAAAAAATGTCCTGGTCATGAGGTGGGTAAAACCTTCCGATGGTCAAATGGGTAATTGATTGTTGGATTTTTTTAACCCTTTCCCCCCCCCCCTGTACATCTCATCTCCATTCTGTCTTTTTATGTCAGCTGTATATTATTGTCTCTGTCTCCCCAGTCCTCCACCTTAACCCCTTCATCTCCATCCTCCCACTGTATGTGACCTGTAAATTAACCCCTTCACTTCCTCCTCCCTCTGTATGACCTGTACATTTAATGTGCTCTATCTAGTGTACTATGACCAAGTTCCATGTTTTTATCTACCTCAATGCCAGCATGCTTCTTCATTTCTCCAAAAATTGAGGTAAAAATGAGATGACCTTGGGGTGTCTCCTTTCCAAAAAGCGTCCATTCCTGGTCTGTTATTTCCCTCCTGGAATTTCTATTTGATGTGTTTATAACAGAAAGTTAGGGAAATCTTTTTACTTTTGTTCTTTTTCTTTTATATAATAAAAAATAAATAAAATCCACCAAAATAAAGCTCTATCTGTCTAAAAATGATATAAAATGAATGTGGGAAGTGTTTCATTACTGAGTCATTTTAAAAGTATCCCAGCCCTGGAAAATGGTCTGGTAATGAAGGGTTATGACAGTCTGGTACTCAAGTGGTTAATCTGGCCACATATGTTACAATCTGATCTCACAATCTCCTTCTTCTAACAGTTCTGTGGATTCACCTTCTTTCTGATTGGATACAAATGTAATTGATTGTTTATACACTTATATTACTAGCCACTCCCATCCTGGTAATGGGCACTAATAGGTGACCCCCATTTCCCAGCATTGTCCTGAGTGTGTCTGTATGTCAGTGGGGGGTCATTAGATTGTAAGCTCCTTCTCTGGTGTAGAATGGTGCGGAGGGTTCTCTGTAGATCAATAAGTAGAGATCCCTCCTGTGATTGGTCTCTGGGATTTCCTGTGGATCTCTCCCATGCCCGGTAATAGGAGATGATTGGGGGGATTTGGGGGATTCCTAGAATTCTATTGGTGGAATGTCTCCAGATTTCACTTTCACTTTGTGGCTTCTCATCTCCAACCTTCGTTCTGTTATTCTGCCCGGTAACTGCTGATCCTCTATGTAATCATTTTCCTATTGGATAGAGAGGAAGTCTCCTCCAATCAGCACAGAGCTCCGCCTTCCTGTACACAGAGTGTCCTGAGCTGGGTGAAGTGGAAGGTGTCGTGTTTTGGGGTCTCTATAGATGAGAGCGGGGAGGATGAAGATGATGACCCCCCTCATCCTGATTATTCTGGGGGTGTCAGGGGTGGAGTGTGGTAAGTAGAGGACAATATAGATGACATCTTGTCAGTGGGGGAGGGGGGATGTATAGAATGGTAGAAATCAATGTTTAGTGATAAAGGTAGAAGTATTGTGGAAGTGACAACCATGTCCTGTCTGTGTGAAGATGACAATACGGCTCTCCAGGCTCTGAAGGATCTTTATTGATCTTGTGTATGGAGCTGATGATGGACGGAGAGGTCGGGGGGTCAGAAGACATTACAATGTATCAGCTGACAATACATTTCACCTTCTCACTCATCACACCTATTTCCTGTTATATCTCATCCTGGAGGGGGCGCTGTGCTCAGTCTCATCCTGGAGGGGGCGCTGTGCTCAGTCTCATCCTGGAGGGGGCGCTGTGCTCAGTCTCATCCTGGAGGGGGCGCTGTGCTCAGTCTCATCCTGGAGGGGGCGCTGTGCTCAGTCTCATCCTGGAGGGGGCGCTGTGCTCAGTCTCATCCTGGAGGGGGCGCTGTGCTCAGTCTCATCCTGGAGGGGGCGCTGTGCTCAGCCTTATCCTGGAGGGGGCGCTGTGCTCAGTCTCATCCTGGAGGGGGGCGCTGTGCTCAGTCTCATCCTGGAGGGGGCGCTGTGCTCAGCCTTATCCTGGAGGGGGCGCTGTGCTCAGTCTCATCCTGGAGGGGGGCGCTGTGCTCAGTCTCATCCTGGAGGGGGCGCTGTGCTGTGTTTATTACCCCCAAACTTCATATCAGCCCTATGTGTCTGTGTGTAGCCTATTTATTCTTTTCTTCTTTTTCTCAGAAATATCTGGTGATCCCGCCACTTGTGATTGGTTCTTTTGCATTTTTTAATGTGCTGCAAAATATTTCCATCACCCATTGCAGTGATTTCATTTTTATTTTCTATTTCCCTTCCATGTTATTGTTGTGCCCTGCAGCAGGCTATGATGTGTAATAGAATGATAAAATGTGCTGTGCAGAAATACAACATGTCCCATTATTCTCATTGCACACCGACATAATACTTTCCTGGGAGATGAAGAAATAGGATTTGGGGCAAATCTCCTTGTCCTTGTGTTGGGACTGTGCTGAGTAATGCTGCGTTATGGCTCTTTCACACGGTCCGCCTCCGTAGGCGGATCCGTGTTGCTCAGCGGGGATCAATCCGCGATCCCCGCTGAGCCGGCGGGTGACAGCTCCGTCTCCGCTTGCAGAGTGGAGAGGGAGGTGTCTCAGCCCCCGCTGCCCTCTATGGGGGATCGGATGAGAGCGGACCGCCTGTCCGCTGTCATCAGATCCGATCCGATCCGATTACTGAACGGATGGAAAAATAGGGTTTCCATCCGTCCAGATTTCACGCACAGGATCGGATACAGATGGCAGCGGGTGTCAGCGGAGGTGTCTCCGCTGACACCCGCTGCCCCATAGAGCTGCATGGAGGATCCGATCAGATCCGCCTAAAAAACTGACAGGCGGATCTCATCGGATCGCCCGTGTGAAAGAGCCCTTAGGCTGCTGGTGTGAATGGGCCCCAATCTTCTATAGAATGTGTAATGTATTCTCAGTGATTATACCAATAACACAGCGCTGAAACAGTATAAATCAAAATATAGTGACACAGATATAATGATCAAAAAAAATCTATGAAGAAATACAAATGTATCCCAGTGGTAAAAAAAAACAGGTTTAATTATTCAAAGTGCCAAGTGAAAAAAATGATATATATATATATATATATATATATATATATATATATATATATATATATGATAACTTAAGCAAGTGTCCAGTGAAAAAATATTCAAAATATTCAGTGCTGACAATGGTGTAATCACACGTAATCCAAATGCATTTCCGGTGTGGTGGAACGCGGTATAGCGAGGAAGACGGTAGGATCGCTCGCCATTATACGCCGGGAATATCTGCTCTCTATTTGATGAGCCTGTACTATCTTTACTGATTGTGAATGCAATGTTTGGAAGCCTTTATCTTTTAATAAATTTGTCAGAACGTACTGCACTATCGGGTTTCTTTCTGTTTTATGCCGGCATCTGAGGAAAGGACACCTTAAAGGGGCCCCAGTCCATACCCACTTGCCAAGCCATTTCAGACCCCTGGACCATAAGGTTTCAAGGGGTCCACGTATTCTGGTAAGTGGATGCACGAGAGGGGAAGAGGGCACCTTTGGATCCACAAGAACCAATTGGATTGCATTTGGATTACGTGTGATTACACCATTGTCAGCACTGAATATTTTGAATATTTTTTCACTGGACACTTGCTTAAATATTATTATAATGTATAATTTTTTTCACTTGGCATTTTGAATAATTGAAGCTGGTTTTATTTAGCACTGGGATTGGTTATCACAGAATCACATTTGTATTTCTTCATAGATTTTTTTTTTGATCATTATATTTGTGTCACTATATTTTGATTTATACTGTTTCAGCGCTGTTATTGGTATAATTATGTTTTTCACTTGGTGATGAGCAGCAGCGGCAGTATTATTTACATCTATATTTGTTTTTCGCCTATGCGCAGGGCGGACGTTTTGTAAGTAATTTATCACAATGTATTCTCTGATCATTTATCTTCTATAATTTTTATTATAGTAGAAGATGTGATCTCATCCCTTGTACAGGACAAGTCATAGTGTGGGCACTCAGTGACATCACTAGGGTTGGTGTCACCCGGTGCAGTAAAACATGGTGTCACCCCCCCCCCCCCCCCCTCCACCAACTATAGTCACCCCTCAGTACAGACCCCACTCTCCACTAATAATGACCCCCTCTGTCAGTACAGACCCCCCTCAGTATATACCCCCCTCCCTCAGTACAGACCCCCCCCCCTCAGTATATACCCCCCTCCCTCAGTACAGACCCCACTCTCCACTAATAATGACCCCTTCTGTCAGTCAGACCCCCCCCCCCCCCCAGTATATACCCCCTCCCTCAGTACAGCCCCTCCCTCAGTACAGACCCCACTCTCCACTAATAATGACCCCTTCTGTCAGTACAGACCCCCCTCAGTATATACCCCCCCCTCAGTATATACCCCCCTCCCTCAGTACAGCCCCCACTCTCCACTAATAATGACCCCTTCTGTCAGTACAGACCCCCCTCAGTATATACCCCCCCCCTCAGTATATACCCCCCTCCCTCAGTACAGACCCCACTCTCCACTAATAATGACCCCTTCTGTCAGTACAGACCCCCCCCTCCCTCAGTACAGACCCCACTCTCCACTAATAATGACCCCTTCTGTCAGTCAGACCCCCCCCCTCAGTATATACCCCCCTCCCTCAGTACAGACCCCACTCTCCACTAATAATGACCCCTTCTGTCAGTACAGACCCCCCCCTCCCTCAGTACAGACCCCACTCTCCACTAATAATGACCCCTTCTGTCAGTCAGACCCCCCCCCTCAGTATATACCCCCCTCCCTCAGTACAGCCCCTCCCTCAGTACAGACCCCACTCTCCACTAATAATGACCCCTTCTGTCAGTACAGACCCCCCCCTCAGTATATACTCCCCTCCCTCAGTACAGCCCCCCCCCTCAGTACAGACCCCACTCTCCACTAATAATGACCCCTTCTGTCAGTACAGACCCCCCCCCCTCAGTATATACCCCCCTCCCTCAGTACAGCCCCCCCCCTCAGTACAGACCCCACTCTCCACTAATAATGACCCCTTCTGTCAGTACAGACCCCCCCCTCAGTATATACCCCCCCTCAGTATATACCCCCCTCCCTCAGTACAGACCCCACTCTCCACTAATAATGACCCCTTCTGTCAGTACAGACCCCCCCTCCCTCAAGTACAGACCCCACTCTCCACTAATAATGACCCCTTCTGTCAGTACAGACCCCCCCCTCAGTATATACTCCCCTCCCTCAGTACAGCCCCCCCCCTCAGTACAGACCCCACTCTCCACTAATAATGACCCCTTCTGTCAGTACAGACCCCCCCCTCAGTATATACCCCCCTCCCTCAGTACAGCCCCCCCCTCAGTACAGACCCCACTCTCCACTAATAATGACCCCTCCCTCAGTACAGACCCCCATCAGTATAGACCCTCCCTCCCCTTATGCACCTGGGCAGCGGGTGGGGGAGGATTCAGTGTGCAGCCACCCCCCCCCCCCCCCCCCACTGAAAGTTGCTTGCTCAGACTTTTACTCCCCGGGCAGCAGGCCTGTGACAGAAGGCAGTCGCAGCAGTGGGAGTGAGACTGAGGAGTCCCACTCAGGGCTAGCATGGCGCTGGCATGTTCTGGCTTAAAAGAGCCCTGCCCCCGGGACCCAGGACCCTCCGCATCCTCGGGATGGTGTCACCCCTCTGTGGGTGTCACCCGGGTGTGGGCTGCCCCCCTCCCCCCCGGACCCCCATAGCGATGCCACTGTGGACACTCATTGATAAGAAGTGTCAGGATTTGGCACACCTGGGACCCATTTACACCATAGAGGTTTCCCGGAAGCTGCAGGTTGGCTTTGAAGAGGCCGGATCCACACTAAAGACTCGGGGAGAATTCACACTATGTGTGGTGACCGCATGGTAAAACTTCTGTCACTGCAGGGAGACACCGGAGACAATTGTTTCCTAAGTGTTCCATTCTCACTGCAACACAGCCTAACCCTGTACTGCAACATGCTGCATTTTACTGCACCGCACCGACCCAAATTACACCGCAATCACCGCAATCAGCGTGCCGCCTGACATTGCAGAGAATGAAGTGTATATTTTCTACACTTTAAATGAAACTGGTGCAATAAAAGGACAGTGTGCTGCACTGAATCATGCACCACACTGGCCAGTTGGCAATGCAGTGCGGGCAGAACATTGAATCACTCTGGTTGCTCTGCGATTTAGCATTGTACATGTGTGACTTCACCCTTACAGAAATTAGACATTTTATAACTCATCTTTATGTTTTAGTGCTCTTCTGTATTCCTTTATTTTACATGTTGTTGCAAACAAAATAAAGAATAAAATCCGCACTGTAAGGCTCGGGTCTCACTACTGCAATCTGATTTTCATCCGATTTCAGTGGATTGCAATTTGCTTGTGTTTTGGATGTGATTTGCATATTGAATGGGGAAAAAATGTGCTGTTATTAACATCAAAGTAGTACAAAAACATTTTACAAAATCGCACCACACAGAGTTGCATTGATGTGAATGATTTCCATTGTCATGCAATTCTGTGTGATTTAGGTTGGATGTGAAATTGCACAAGTGTCATCCAGGCCTAAAACAGAGCGCAATTTACTGCACCGCACTCACTGTACATTGTGGGGGCTGCATTGCTAACATGGGGTCACATGTATTTATTATCTGTCACAGTGAATTGGCCGATCATTTATAGTAAATGGACGGCCTTACATGAATGACAATGTGCATTGTATCCCCCATTACCACACCACAAGGTAATGCAGAAGTGTGAATTCAGCGCTAAAGGGAAGCCGTGATTTCATCACACAGGGCTGAGTAACGATCACTTCAATCCCCTCCGCTCCCCCCCACCATCTACTCACCATTATTCTTCTCCTATTACATTCAGCTGTTGGGAGTTATTGCATGCAATCCCATCATTTATTATCATAAATTGTCCCTCCACGATTGCAAGCTCTGTGTGCGCAACCATCTGCACACTCAACACCCAACAGCACGGGATATCGGTGCAGTCAGGAGGAGGGGCAATTACAGAAGGAAGCGCTGTGTGGCTCTCTGCAGCAGCTGAAAGCCAGTTTCTCCCCCTCCTGCCAGCTTTCAGCTGCTGCGGGGAGAGACACAGACACAGAGCATCGTTCCTTTAATTACTTCTCCCACACCGATCCCCCTCCCTGTTCTGCCTGCTTCTGATTCCCCCCCCCCCGTGTGCCCCCCTTTCACTGTGCCACCCTCCATCCTACAGCACTGCAGGCTTCCCTGTCCTGTAAAAAAATAACACATTGTAAAAAAAAAAAATTAAACACTGTAAGAAATAATTTTTTTTTATTTTTTATTTTTTCTAAATGTAAAAAACAGTTAAAATGGGATAATTCACACAAGTTCTCTGTTACTGTATGTTTGTGTCCACTAATAATGATTTTAGTGTATTTTTCGTGAAAATATTGTCTTGATCAATTCGGGGGAGGGGGGCTGCCCGGTATTATTAATGTATTCCCAGCATTATAGTGTGTGATGTGTAGAGGATGTATATATAACCGTCTGTATGTCTCTCTATCAGACAGTCACACTCTGCGATATTATAGAACCGCAGTCTCCTCTCCGGGATCCGGACTCCCTGTGTACTCTTCTGTCGGATATGTGGATGATCGGGAGATAACAAATTATAACAGTGACACCCGGGAGGTTCTTCCCAAGACTGAGTGGATGAAGAAACTGGAACCTGAATACTGGGAATATAACACACAAATAGGTCGGGGTGCTGAGCCTGTTTTCAAACACAATGTACAGACAGCGATGAAGCGATACAACCAGACTGGAGGTGAGACAATTCTTACATTTCTATTTCTTTATTACACCGAATACAAACTCTGCAGACAGGATAGAGGGGGGGAGGGGAGAGATGAGACATTCTATGAGACAGATTTATAGAAGATCACAGCTTGATGAATAAATTCCTCCCTCATCTGATCAGAATTCTCATCACATCTATAAAATATACACAACGACTTCTTCTAGGAATCCTGGAGTGAGAGAGATATGGAGGCGCCATAGCCGACCTCTAAGGCCTCATGCACACGGGACGATTTTACAGCGAATGTTTTTGGTGTCAGACGTTTCTTCCTGCAGCCAGGAATCTCCCCCCATGTTCTCCTATGTCTCCATGCACACACAGCTCTTATCAGCAGTTTTTGGCAGGGGGGTTTTCTGGCTGGAAAATCCCAGAATTAGTGATCTGAGAGGAGATTTTCAGCTGTAAAAACGCTCTAACTCTGATAGAAGCTTAAAAACGCTGAAAAATGCGACTATTCTGCGTTTATCAGCATTTTTGAGCCGTAAGCTTTTGTGGGAATTTAGTTTTACTAAAAAACACTTCTGCAAAAAATCTGACAAACTCCTTCTACAGCTTTCTATGGGGTTTTGCTAACATCCAGTGTGGATGAGGCCTATACTCCGCTCCCTATCTGCCCGCCTCTCATCCTCAGTCATTGCTTTCCATGTATTTGGGGTCATGACCCCAGAACAAGAAGCTAGATTAAAGTGTATGTCCAGTCAAAGCTTTATTTCTTAGTTTTGAATAAGGTGTGGAAAGGTAAGTACCCCTGCCAGGTTTTTACTCTCACTTCCTGTCCTACTGACTGCATTTTACCAAACCAAAAGTCAGGGAAATCTCTTACAGCAACACAGTTATAGAGAAGTATGATTTTATTATTAGAGTAGAGGAAGGATAGAACTCATGTCAGATATTTCATTCTGTCTTTGTCTGTCGCAGAGTTTTCCTCACTTCCTGTTTTGGTTGTCAGCAGGACAGGAAATGAGCCGAATTCTCTGTAATGGAGCCCCGGGGAGCAATAAAAACTCTGCAGGAGTTGTAATCCTTCTTCACTCTCTCTCCAAAACTGGGAAAAACATTTTTGGCTGACTTACACTTCAAGACTTCGCTCTGACTTCACTTGCTGCATGCTTTTTCCCATGTGAGTGAATCAGAATATTAGTGACAAAGGAAAGCCAGCCAACAGTTCTAGGAGAATGTCAGCAATGGGAGGCAGCAGACTTCTCTCAGTACAGGCTGTGTGTCTTATTTAACCCTTTGACAGCCATACAGATGTAATGCAGTACAGGATCATCATGATGACAGTTAAGGGGTAAAACGCGCTCAGTGCTGCAATAACAGTTGTGATCGGTTTCTGTTCTCCTCTGTATTAGTCCCGGTAATTATTATCAGCCAATCAGAGAGTGAGGGGAAATATTACGATGGCCGAGACAGCAAAAATCCCCTAATGGGGGTGTAACCCTTCCCTTCTCCATCTAAAGACTAAAATAGTTTCATCTATAAATACACTTTAATTAGATGAAGGTATGATGAGGTGCCAGTACATATCACAGCCTTATCAGCCTGGCTCTCAGGGGGCCACACACTCTGAGTCCCGGTTCACATCAATGCAATTTGTCATGCGACTTTGTACTTCAAAGTCGCATAACAAGTCGCATCCCATGTATTTCAATCAGAGGATCTTAATTGCCACAACTCAAGTCATAGTAACAAAAAAAATGTTTCTGCACTACTTTTGTACGACTTTCAATGCGATCCGGCCCCATAGACTTTTATGTTATCTCACAGAAGTCGCATCAGTATAGATAAGAATGGTACTTTGATGGATTTTTTTTTTTTTTTATTACCCTCCCCTCTCCTCCTTGGTCATCCTTGCTGTGTAAATCTCAATCACACCTGAGCATAGCAGAAACGCATCTTCCTGCTCACATTTATTTGTGCTTTTTTCACACCTAAAACCCATCACACATAGAGCAACCCATTCACATAAATGGGCAGCCCTGCACAGAACAAACGCCCCAAAGTAGCTCAGGAACCATTTTGGTAGTGAAGTGTCACACATTTGGGATTGTTTGTAGCACATTTTGTTACACAGCAGAACATGCGTCTGCTAACCACGATTGGGGTGTCAGTAACAATTAGCCTGAATTCACATCTGCGCATTTCTGAACGTGCCGCAACCTGCACAGAACACGTGCGATTTGCCTCATTTTTAAGAAAAGCGCGGCAAGCGGACATTGCTTTGCCATTTAGGCTGTGTTCACATCTGTGTGTTTCCAAACGCATGGCAACCCACACAGTAAACGCACGACACGCATTAAGAAACACGCAGCTGCGAACACAACCTAAATAGCAATCCACGTTTTCTGTACGGGGTGCCGCACATTCAGAAATACGCAGATGCAAACGCAGTCTAAATAGCAGTGTTAATTTTGGCATCAAAGTTTGATTTAATTTTAGTTATAGTCTTTTAACTGAAATGCGATTTTAGTTTTAGTCATATTCTCCAGTACATTTTAGTCAACTACAAATGGAATGGGTTTAGGTTAATTGTAATGCATTATTTAAACATTTCTCTAGCATTTCCAAATGAATTGTATACTCCTGGAGTAAAAATCTAATAATATGTTATTATAAGGTTTGAACACGCACTACAGACACAGATTAAGCCCCCGTTCACACTGGGGCGACCTGTGAGGCGACCTGGTCACCTCACAGGTCGCCGCAGGTCGCCTCCCATAGGGAAGCTGCGGACCCGTTCTGATAGGAGCGACACAAGTCGCTCCGACTCAGAAAAAGGGTCCGGAGCTTCTTTGGGGCGACCAGGAGGCGACCGCCATAGACTTCAATGTTACGAAGTCCGTGGCGGCCGCTCCGAGGTAGCGGCGTCGCCCCAGTGTGAATGGGGGCTAAGCCATTGAGATTTATAACATCTTTATAAATAAAACCAAGTTTCATAAACAAACAGAAATATTGCTTTTTGACAAACTGAAGTGCAACTTTAAAATACAAAAAACCCAAAAAACTGTAAACTCCATTGGCTGTGATGTCATTGCACAAATTACCTGAATATATTACCGACATTAAATATTAGGGAAAAATATAAGAAAAGCCTTTTTCTTAATGTTTTAGTTTTCAGCAGCTTAGTAGACGCCCCTTACTTATGCGGTGGTGAAATCCATGTTTAGACTTTAATGTGCGATTATTACCGGCTCTGGATGGAATTGTGTTGCCGATTTAGAAATGGCCAGCAGAGGAGTGTTCATTTTGATGTCAATTTTCAGTTTAGTTTTAGTTCTAGTCTTATGACTAAAATGCCATTTTAGTTTTAGTCATATTTTAGTCAACTAAAATTGTGTTCATTTAGTCGACGAAAACATTTTAGTTGACAAAATTAACACTGCTAAATAGGAACACGTGTGCATTGCTGCACATTTTGAAAATGCACGCATTTGCATCTGCTCGTTTCTGAAAGCGCAGCACCTCACACAGAAAACACGCGCTTTGCTGTGCGTTTCCAAAATGTGTGGAAACGCATGTTGTGCTTACATTGCCATTTAGGCTGCATTTGCATCTGCGCCTTTCCAAGCACGCAGCAATGAGCATCATGGAAAACGCACGCTTTGCTGTGCATATCAAAAATGTGTGGAAATGTGTCTCCAGCTTGTGTTGTCATTTTAGGCTGCGTTTTCATCTGCGTGATTCCAAATGCACGGTAACCCGCATAGAAAATGTGCGTTGTGCCACTCACTTCCAAACCATGTGTCGCTCCTGCATTACCATTTGTTTACATCTGTGCCTCTCTGAGCGCACGGCAACCCTCAGGAAAACGCATGCTTTGCCATCTATTTTGAAAATGTGCCACACGCACATCACAATGTATTACTATTGGTATCTGCGCATTTCCAAACGCATGGCAACCTGCACAAAAAAAAGTACGCTTTGCTGCACATTTACATAACACTCAGCAATGTGCATCATGTCTGTGTTACCATTTTAGGCTGTGTTTTCATCTGCGTGTTTCCGAACGCATGACAACCCACAAGAAAACGCACGCTTTGCCGTGCATTTATAAAATGTGTAACAATGTTCGCCGCGCTTTCGGTACCATTTAGGCCGCATTCACATCTGCGCATTTCCAAACACATGACAACCCACACAGAAAACGTGAACTTTGTTTTGTGTCTCAAAAACTCGTGGCAACTTGCGTCACGCTTGCGTTACCATTCATTTACATCTACATCTTCTCCAAACACACGACAACCTGCAAGAAAAATCATGCTTTGCCTTGTATTTTACAAATGTGCGACAATGTGTGTCATGCTTGTGTTACCATTTAGGCTGCATTCACATCTGTGCGTTTCCACATGCACGGCAACCCGCACAAAAAACACGCACTTTGCGCACATTTCAGAAACGCACATCACAATTGCTTTGATTTCATGGCAACACAAGTGTAATGCACATTTGCAGCGTATTTCTGAAATGTGTGGTAAAGCATGCGTTTTCTGTGCGAGTTCCATGCAGATGTAAATGCTGTCTAATTATTAATTCCCCCCCCCCCCAATCACGGTTAGCAGATGCGTGCTTCGCTGTGCATCAAAATGCTCTACAAATGCGCACAGCAAAATGCGATCTGTAAAAATGTGACACTTCATGACTGACAATGTTCTAGAGCTACTTTGGGGCATTTGTCTCGCATGTCGGGCACTTCATTCAAATGAATGGGATGCCCAACGTGCGACGCATGTTTACTCTTCAAAAAAATGCAGAAATGGGAGCGGGAACATGCATTTCTGCTACACTCAGGTGTAAATGGAATGTGCTTGGGAGGAAAGTTTTTAGGCAGCAAGGATGACCAGGGAGGAGAGGTGAGGGTCAGAAAAAACACTGATCCATGAAAGTCGCAGAGGAATGCTTCTTATCAGTTGAAGTCGCAGGGAAGTGGCACAGCAAAGTCACGCTGGAAATGGTGCGACTTTCATGTCACACAAGTGTGAACCAGCCGGGGATAAATCCATATTACAATTCTAATGTGACATAGTTGGAGAATACACATCGCTCCTCTCACCTGACCTATGGATAGGATGCACAGAGCAATGCATTGTGGGAGGGTACATGCATTGCCTCCAATACCAGGGAATTGGGATGTCACATTTTGAGGGTCCCAGGGACCTCTGATTGTGATTATGGTGTGTGACCCCTCTTGGTGCTTCTCTTTATGGGACATTTTGATTGGGTTGATTTACACAAATAGTAGAGATTATTCACTAAGCAAAGTGAAAGTTAATAAATAAATGGAAGCAGTGTGTACTATAAGCAACCAATCACATGCTTGCAAAAGATTCCAGGTGAACACAGGACACACCCACTGTAGAGTGAGGGGAATGATTTCCTCCATGCACAGCTGACTTCCTGTCTGGGGCCTCCATAGAGAAGTATGGATGTCGGTCCCCTGTCAGGTCTCCTGTGTGTATTATACATGGAGGACCCCCAGAAATGACACAACATAGACTGCTCCCCCCAGCAGATGTATAATGTGGAATCTCCCATTCCTGTTCTGTGGGGGGAGGGGGGTATTACAGAGATATTTGTAGTCAGTCTTCTACAGGAAGCATTCTGTGATTGGGACTGTCTATGTATGAATAGTATAAGATGGATGAGGAAGGTGTACAATGGCCGTGTATTGTCTCTCAGGTGACACCAGGAGGTGATTAATGAGGAGATGTCGGTTCTCTTTCTGGATTTCCTGTCACATGATCTCTCTGTACAATCTGCAGCCATGATGAGGGAAGATATTCTAATTATTCCATAATCCACACATCCCGTGTCCCCATCACTGGGGGAGGGGTCATCTACACAGTGTGTGATTGGCTGGTAGAAAATGGAGGGAAACTGCAGCCAATGAGATGATGATCTGAAGATGTCACACCTGGTTGGTGAATAGAAATGTTTGTTGGGTTAGGACAGCCAATCAGTGATGAGTGTCACCTCCTCAGTGGTGGGATGAGTCGGTGACCCCTCTGTAGAACATTCTGGGGTGTCACTAGGATCCGATCTTCTTCTTCCTCCATACGGAGGATGTGTATCGGAGTTTTCTGCCATAGTGGAGGATATATATCTGTAGTACTGGCCGTGTCATTATAAGGAGAGCTGTGCTGTATATGTACACTCTGTATACACACATCTATCCCTATACATATCTCCTCCATATACCATCACCTCCTACATCATCACATATTACACACATCACACCTCTGATCCCGGGTCACATCTTCCTCTTCTCTCTGCAGGGATCCATATTGTACAGCTGATGTACGGCTGTGAGCTGAGAGATGACGGCAACACTGTGGGGTATAATCAGTTCGGATATGATGGGAGAGATTTCATGTCTCTGGACACACAGAGAGGAATCTGGATCCCGACCATGAATGAGGCTCAGATCACCACACAGAGATGGAACAGTCCGGAGGAGAGAGTGGGGGAGAGAAACAAGAATTATCTGGAGAATGAATGTATAGAATGGCTGAAGAAACACATCAACAATGGGAGAGAAGATCTGGAGAGGAGAGGTGACTGCACTATATACATCATATATGTTATATCTACACCCCGTATATACACACTACACTATATACATCATATATGTTATATCTACACCCCGTATATACACACTACACTATATACCTCATATATGTTATATCTACACCCCGTATATACACACTACACTATATACATCATATATGTTATATCTACACCCCGTATATACACACTACACTATATACATCATATATGTTAAATCTACACACAGTATATACACACTACACTATATACATCATATATGTTATATCTACACCCCGTATATACACACTACACTATATACATCATATATGTTATATCTACACCCCGTATATACACACTGCACTATATACCTCATATATGTTATATCTACACCCCGTATATACACACTACACTATATACATCATATATGTTATATCTACACCCCGTATATACACACTGCACTATATACATCATATATGTTATATCTACACCCCGTATATACACACTGCACTATATACATCATATATGTTATATCTACACCCCGTATATACACACTGCACTATATACATCATATATGTTATATCTACACCCCGTATATACACACTACACTATATTCATCATATATGTTATATGTACACCCCGTATATACACACTGCACTATATACATCATATATGTTATATCTACACCCCGTATATACACACTACACTATATTCATCATATATGTTATATCTACACCCCGTATATACACACTGCACTATATACATCATATATGTTATATCTACACCCCGTATATACACACTACACTATATACATCATATATGTTATATCTACACCCCGTATATACACACTGCACTATATACATCATATATGTTATATCTACACCCCGTATATACACACTGCACTATATACATCATATATGTTATATCTACACCCCGTATATACACACTGCACTATATACATCATATATGTTATATCTACACCCCGTATATACACACTACACTATATTCATCATATATGTTATATGTACACCCCGTATATACACACTGCACTATATACATCATATATGTTATATCTACACCCCGTATATACACACTACACTATATTCATCATATATGTTATATCTACACCCCGTATATACACACTGCACTATATACATCATATATGTTATATCTACACCCCGTATATACACACTACACTATATACATCATATATGTTATATCTATACCCCGTATATACACACTACACTATATACATCATATATGTTATATCTACACCCCGTATATACACACTACACTATATACATCATATATGTTATATCTACACACTGTATATACACACTACACTATATACATCATATATGTTATATCTACACCCCGTATATACACACTGCACTATATACATCATATATGTTATATCTACACCCCGTATATACACACTGCACTATATACATCATATATGTTATATCTACACCCCGTATATACACACTGCACTATATACATCATATATGTTATATCTACACACCGTATATATACACTACACTATATACATCATATATGTTATATCTACACCCCGTATATACACACCACTATATACATCATATATGTTATATCTACACACCGTATATACACACTACACTATATACATCATATATGTTATATCTACACCCCGTTTATACACACTACACTATATACATCATATATGTTATATCTACACCCCGTATATACACACTACACTATATACATCATATATGTTATATCTATACCCCGTATATACACACTACACTATATACATCATATATGTTATATCTACACCCCGTATATACACACTGCACTATATACATCATATATGTTATATCTATACCCCGTATATACACACTACACTATATACATCATATATGTTATATCTACACCCCGTATATACACACTGCACTATATACATCATATATGTTATATCTACACACCGTATATACACACTACACTATATACATCATATATGTTATATCTACACCCCGTATATACACACTACACTATATACATCATATATGTTATATCTACACACCGTATATACACACTACACTATATACATCATATATGTTATATCTACACCTCATATATACACACTACACTATATACATCATATATGTTATATCTACACACCGTATATACACACTGCACTATATACATCATATATGTTATATCTACACCCCGTATATATACACTACACTATATACATCATATATGTTATATCTACACCCCGTGTATACACACTACACTATATACATCATATATGTTATATCTACACCCCGTATATACACACTGCACTATATACATCATATATGTTATATCTACACACCGTATATACACACTGCACTATATACATCATATATGTTATATCTACACCCCGTATATACACACTACATTATATACATCATATATGTTATATCTACACACTGTATATACACACTGCACTATATACATCATATATGTTATATCTACACCCCGTATATACACACTGCACTATATACATCATATATGTTATATCTACACCCCGTATATACACACTACACTATATACATCATATATGTTATATCTACACCCCGTATATACACACTACACTATATACATCATATATGTTATATCTACACCCCGTATATACACACTACACTATATACATCATATATGTTATATCTACACCCCGTATATTCACACTGCACTATATACATCATATATGTTATATCTACGCACCAAAAGTATTGGGACGCCTGCCTTTACACACACATGAACTTTAATGGCATCCCAGTCTTAGTCCGTAGGGTTCAATATTGAGTTGGCCCACCCTTTGCAGCTATAACACCTTCAACTCTTCTGGGAAGGCTGTCCACAAGGTTTAGGAGTGTCTATGGGAATGTTTGATCATTCTTCCAGAAGTGTATTTGTAAGGTCAGGCACTGATGTTGGACGAGAAGACCTGGCTCACAGTCTCCACTCTAATTCATCCCAAAGGTGTTCTATCAGGTTGAGGTCAGGACTCTGTGCAGGCCAGTCAAGTTCCTCCACCCCACCTCGCTCATCCGTGTCTTTATGGACCTTGCTTTGTGCACTGGTCAAGTTCCTCATCCCCTGTTAGAACAGGAAGGGGCCCTTACCAAACTGTTCCCACAAAGTTGGGAGCATGAAATCATCCAAAATGTCTCAGTATGCTGACACCTTAAGAGTTCCCTTCACTGGAACTAAGGGGCCAAGCCCAACCCCTGAAAAACAACCTCACACCATAATTCCCCCTCCACCAAATGATTTGGACCAGTGCACAAAGCAAGGTCCATAAAGACATGGATGAGAAAGTTGGGGTGGAGGGACTTGACTGGCCTGCACAGAGTCCTGACCTCAACCTGATAGAACACCTTTGGGAGGAATTAGAGCGGATATTGTGAGTCAGGCCTTCTCGTCCACATCAGTGCCTGACCTCACAAATGTGCTTCTGGAAGAATGGTCAAACATTCCCATAGACACACTCCTAAACCTTGTGGACAGCCTTCTCAGAAGAGTTGAAGCTGTTATAGCTGCAAAGGGTGGGCCAACCCAATATTGAACCCTACAGACTAAGACTGGGATGCCATTAAAGTTCATGTGTGTGTAAAGGCAGGCGTCCCAATACTTTTGGTAATATAGTGTACATCATATGTTATATGTACACACTGTATATACACACTGCACTATATACATCATATATGTTATATCTACACACTGTATATACACACTACACTATATACATCATATATGTTATATCTACACACCGTATATACACACTACACTATATACATCATATATGTTATATCTACACCCTGTATATATATATATATATATATACACACTACACTATATACATTATATATTGTATATCATATCTACACACTGTATATACACACTGCATACAGTACAAATACTTATTACACTGTAAATATACGGCTCTATGTACACACTTCTGTATGTAGTCACACCACATGGTATATACACTGTACACTATAGATATACTTTATAAGGGAATGTGTTGGGGCCGAAACAACTAATCAATTATGAAAATAATTTTCAGAATTGATTAGTTGGTCAGCTGATTAGTTGGCCTGCATACAGAATTCATTATTTGTTTACATATCAGGAAATACAGTGCAGCACACATACAGCTCAGTACACCGTCCATACATGTCAGTATACACAGTGCAGCACACATACAGCTCAGTACACCGTCCATACATGTCAGTATACACAGTGCAGCACACATACAGCTCAGTACACCGTCCATACATGTCAGTATACACAGTGCAGCACACATACAGCTCAGTACACCATCCATACATGTCAGTATACACAGTGCAGCACACATACAGCTCAGTACACCGTCCATACATGTCAGTATACACAGTGCAGCACACATACAGCTCAGTACACCTTCCATACATGTCAGTATACACAGTGCAGCACACATACAGCTCAGTACACCGTCCATACATGTCAGTATACACAGTGCAGCACACATACAGCTCAGTACGCCATCCATACATGTCAGTATACACAGTGCAGCACACATACAGTTCAGTACACCCTCCATACATGTCAGTATACACAGCGCAGCACACATACAGCTCAATACACCTTCCATACATGTCAGTATACACAGTGCAGCACACATACAGCTCAGTACACCATCCATACATGTCAGTATACACAGTGCAGCACATATACAGCTCAGTACACCATTCATACATGTCAGTATACACAGTGCAGCACACATACAGCTCAGTACACCATCCATACATGTCAGTATACACAGTGCAGCACACATACAGCTCAGTACACTGTCCACTGTAGTATAAGGAGGGGAGAAACTATGGACACTCAAGCCATGTGTGTGTGTTGGGGGACCCATCACAGTAAAATGAGGGTGTAACTCAAAAAAAAAAGGCAAAATTGTAATTACATAAGTATAGATGATGCAATAATAAATGTCTGATATATCCGGGATATCCAGTCCCAATACACAGTTGGTAACCCGGATACACTTTCAGACCCTTAATATACATAAATAGACAACATGAACATAAATAACAAAACCCTGTTAACGATCATATTGAAAGAGTCATAGGGGGTCATGAAACAAATAAATAGACAAGAACCAACACATAAAAAATAAATAAATAAATTATTAATAATAATAAATGGGGGAACTGCCAGGGAGGACATCAGTCAGTCTTGCCAGAGCTGAAACCCTGTAGGAATGGCCTAAAGCAGGCATGTCCAACCTGCGGCCCGGAACCACAGGCAATGCGGCCCACTGCCCCCTGAATTTTTCTTTTTCTTTGCTGTGGAGGAAGGAAAGCGGGTCAGGGGCACGACCACAGTGGCTTCCACCTAACTGTAGGCAAAGGCTGCCTCGGAAGGAATCATCCTCTAGTTGTGTTAAATTAGTGCTGGGGGGGGGGCGCGGCAGTGCAGGAAGGGCGTGGCGACGTTTTATTACTTATATACCTTAACTATAGTATATATTTTATATTCGGCCCGAGAAAATTTCTCTACACTCAATGTGGCCCAGAGAAGCCAAAAGGATGGACACCCATGGCCTAAAGCTTTCCATTTCATTGAGGCCTGGCCAAACCGTCGCATTGAGAGTTTGAATCCAACGGGCCTCCCTCTGGAGCAATAGTTTGTTCCAATCACCCCCTCTTGGTGGAATGTGAATGCGGTCCAACACCGTGAAGTTGACCAGGGGCATACGATATTGGTGGTCCCAGGCAACATGTCTGCCCAAGGACAGGTAGAGGTTGCCAATTTTCATGCTGGCCAGATGTTTACTGACAAAAGCATGGAACCATCCATACATGTCATTATACACAGTGCAGTACACATACAGCTCAGTACACCATCCATACATGTCATTATACACAGTGCAGTACACATACAGCTCAGTACACCATCCATACATGTCAGTATACACAGTGCAGTACACATACAGCTCAGTACACCATCCATACATGTCAGTATACACAGTGCAGCACACATACAGCTCAGTACACCATCCATACATGTCAGTATACACAGTGCAGTACACATACAGCTCAGTACACCATTCATACATGTCAGTATACACAGTGCAGCACACATACAGCTCAGTACACCATCCATACATGTCAGTATACACAGTGCAGTACACATACAGCTCAGTACACCGCCCATATATGTCAGTATACACAGTGCAGCACACATACAGCTCAGTACACCATCCATACATGTCAGTATACACAGTGCAGTACACATACAGCTCAGTACACCGCCCATATATGTCAGTATACACAGTGCAGCACACATACAGCTCAGTACACCATCCATACATGTCAGTATATACAGTGCAGTACACATACAGCTCAGTACACCGCCCATACATGTCAGTATACACAGTGCAGCACATATACAGCTCAGTACACCATCCATACATGTCAGTATACACAGTGCAGCACACATACAGCTCAGTACACCATCCATACATGTCAGTATACACAGTGCAGCACATATACAGCTCAGTACACCATCCATACATGTAAATTTACTCAGTGCAGCACACATACAGCTCAGTACACCGTCCATACATGTCAGTAAGTGCCTGAGAACTTGTGAATGTAAATGTATGAGAAGCAATGCCTCATGGGACATGTAGTCCTGGGCAGGAGAAGGAAGTGAGTGGTTCTAAAGGCAGAAGTTTTTTTTACCTTGCTATAGGGGCACTCTGTCTATACTATACTTTGCAGCTTGCTATTGGGGCACTCTGAAGGCAGGAGGAGCCAGAAGTGTCGGTGGGGGATCCCAGAAGAGGAGGATCTGGGCTGCTCTGTGCAAAACCATTACACAGAGAAGGTAAGTATAACATGTTTGTTGTTTAAAAAAAAAATCACTTGGAAGACTTTGTGCAGGGAAGATCAGCATCTGACCCCAGAGAAGGTGGAGGCTGAAAATCTCAGCTTTTAGTACTACTTTAATATAAAAGATTTATATCTCCCTTCCACCCTTCCTATAGCTTCATATCTGACTCCTAGGTAAAATTCCCATATATCCTACTTCTGGGTGTATTTATTATATATATATATATATATATATATATATATATATATATATGATATAAGTAATATATGTTATTACTTTCACTGTTTCACAGTATAAATGAACAAATGAACCGCTTATAGTAGCGATTATCTGCTTTTTGTACTATAAAGGGCTAATTTCTGTTTTTTTAACCCCATTATGACAGGAGATACAAAAAAAAAACACGCTGCTGCTACTAAATGTCTTAGGCCTGGTTCACACCTATGCATTTTTTGGTGCTTTTTGCAGAAACGTACTACAGTTCATTTAACATGGTTTCCTATGGGACACGTTCACATCTATGCTTTTTTCAGCCGCAGCTTATTTGGAAAGGGTCAAGGACTTTTTTCAAAGCAAAACTGTGCTTTTTTTTTTGGTTCAATAGACTTTAGTGGAGAAGCTGCAGAAAAGCATGTAGTGCGTTTTTTCCATGATTCACGTTTTTTAATCTGCCCAACAACAAATTGGCCAAAAAAAGCATAAAAAACTCAAATCGCCGCAAAATCGCATGTGCAAAAAGCACTGCAGAAACGGATCAAAGCAAAATGCATTGGTGTGACTCAAGCCTTAGCTGACCATACATGTATCCATTTTAGGACAAAAAATATTTATACAAAAAATCTTTGTAGATTCGCTGAATGAAAAAATGTCTTTTGAAAATTTCACTTGCTTTTAACATTCAGTTTTAAAAAGAATGTCATATCTGAATGAAAACCACACACACTGTCTGATAATTCCTTTTACCAAGAAGTTTTCTATTCTGCTCCTTCCAATTTTCCCGTCACTGTGGTTGAAAACGAATGTCAATTTGACCCCACTAATGATAAGAAAATTGAACGAACGTTCTTAAAATGAACATTTTTTTTGAAGGAAGACATAGTTTCTGTATGGGCAGCATAAGTCACAGCAAGCGCAGGGAGCTTTTATCAATCCCCCGGCCTATGACAAGGGAGTCTGTCATACATAATATATCACAGGTCTGTCTGAAAATTTATAAAACAGTCTTTCATTTTTTTTTCCCTCTTTAAATAAAAAATGTGATCTCTGAGTCTGATGATATTTACCAGATCCAACCTCTAGCAGTATATACAGTATATCTCTTCTGTCTGTTATTCTCAGAGTGGATTAGAGATTTTGCTCCCTAACCATATACAATAAAACCTTGGATTGTGAGTATAATTCATTCCAGCAACATGCTTGTAATCCAAAGCACTCGCATATCAAAGCAAATTTTCCTATAAGAAATAATGGAAACAGATGATTTGTTCCACAACCATTTATTGGTATAAATAAAGATATGGTGCTATCATATCTAAAGTACAGCACTGTACAGTATAATCATGCCATCCCCGCTATTACATAACATTATGTGTCCCTGTGTCTGTACTGTATATAAAAGATGCTGATTTCTCCTGTATCAGAGTATCTCCCGGCGCTCACGTGACTCCTTGGCTCTCTGCTTCTTTCCTCCCCGGACGTCAGCTGGAGTGATTAGCTGGGGAGAGCAGAGAGCCAAGGAGTCACGTGAGCGCTGGGAGATACTCTGATACAGGAGAAATCAGCATCTTTTATATACAGTGCAGACACAGGGACATATAATGTTATGTAATAGCGGGGATGGCATGCTTATACTGTACTAAACCACTTTACCATTGCTAAACCACTTTACCATTGTGAGTCTAATACTGCTCGTATATCAAGACAGCGCTTGTATATCAAGACAAAATTAAAAAAAAAAATGTTGCTCGTCTTTCTAAATGCTCGTAAACCAGGTTACTCGCAAACCAAGGTATTACTGTAGTTGGTTATTTATATTTACCACTGCATAGAGATATTTAAGAATAAATTGACTTTTTTAAACTATAGATATTAACTAAAACATACACCACACTTTTTTCAAGGGTATTATCTGAATAATCGAAACAATAATTGGCCAACTAATGGATTATGAAAACAATCGTTAGTTGCAGCCCTAGAATGTGTAGTCAGTCTGCGATGCGATAGACATACAGTAAATGGGATAAATGCAATGGATAAATACATCTAAACTGATCCATGTTTTATGGAAGATTCCGCTAGCAGGAACCTGCATGTCCTTCTGGAAAACACACGTCTATGTCAACAAAGTCTTAGGGTCCTTTCACACGGGTTTTCCCATCCGGTCCGACTGTCAGTTTTTCAGGCGGACCTGATCAGATGCTCCATGCCCCTCTATGGGGCAGCGGATGTCAGCAGTGACATGTCTGCTGACACCCGCTGCTATCCGATCCGGTCCATGAAATCCAGACGGATGGAAACCCCATTTTCCATCCATCTGGAGGATCGGATGAAAACAGACAGGCGGTCCGTTTTCATCTGATCTCCCATAGAGGAGAGCGGGGCTCTGACAGGTCGGCCTCTGCACAGAGAGTGGAGATGGCACTGTCATCCTCCTGCTTTGCGGGAGATCAGCGGATCGATCCCCGCTGAGCAAAACGGAGTCCGTCGGGCGGAAAGCCCGTGTGAAAGGACCCTAAAACTCCAATCATGTGCAGACAAAAATCATGTTTTCTTTAATATTCCTCGTACATTATTGGGTATTCAGAGAGATCACAGTTTCATCTTATTTATTACCATTAAAGTATAACTAAAGACAACATTTTGATTTAGTTTTGGATAGAGTGGAAGTGGATTAGAACCCCTGTCAGGTTTTAATTGCTGTTTGTGCGCTGTGTTAGGGAGATTCACTCTCTGTAGTTGTTCAGATGACAACTATGAACCAAGAGTGAAAGAAAACCCCCAAATTTTGGGTTGTCATCAGAACAGGAAGGGAGAATAAATCTTCCAATGGGAACACTAGATCAGGTGACCACGAGGGATTTCCTCACTTTGATGGGATTTTCTCTCACTTCCTGTTTTGGCTATGGGACAGGAAGTGAAGAAAAACTTCCCCCAATGGGACACACATAGCAAAACCCTGAGAGGGGTTCAAACCCTCCCTTATGCTGTCCAAATGGAAAAAAACATGTTTTGCCTTTAGTTCTGCTTAAACTTTGAAAAATAAACTTTGACTTTGCCAGGTGATTGGCCTCTATACCTTTAATAAATGAATCCACTAAGCTTTACACACTGCTCTGTATACATCCACCATTATAAGACATTACCATAGGAGGGGGTTTAGGTCAGCCTTGGTCTGGTATTGTTTGGTGCACACAGAGAGACATTGGGGGTCTGATATTCTATTATACATTAGAATGTGGAAAGCATATCAGACCCCATGAATTATTTTATATTATTATCTCACCAAGTCTAACATGACATGACTTTCCCAATGTTTGTCATTTGGTAGGATTGCTAATCTCACCCATTAGGTCACATTTGGGTGTTTGTGGGAGGAGTCTACCTGGACATTTTTTTTGCAGAGTTTATCCAAGGGATGAAATATTTGTTTCTGGATTCAGGAAATGATCTAATCCCAGATGAGTTCATATTCTGGGTTTCATCCTTATTAAGCAGGAAGCACAGCTTGCATATGTAATGGACAAATATGTTTGATGTAAATACATAATTCTAAATATAAGTACGGTTAGATTTACTTCTTTGTAAAGTATAATTGTAATAGGTGATGTCACATGCCGCTTCCTATACCATTCACATTCATTTATCCATTACATACATTTCACTTGTCACACCTTCACACTGATGACTGTATGAGGAAAAGGAATTGGTTTTGTGCTTTTTTTATCCTTTTCACTGTACGGTTGGCTAGGATCATCCTAATTTACACAGATCTATCCCAGGGAAGTAACCATTTTTATATAAACTTCATATGAAACTGATGAGAAGATGTGACCTCCTGTACAACCAGCAGAATGTTATTTTCTCTTTCTCTCTCTCTCAGTGCGTCCAGAGGTGAAGGTGTGGGGTCATCGTCAGTCGGATGATGTGACCAGACTTCAGTGCCTGGTGTACGGGTTTCACCCCCGACCTGTGGATGTGAAGTGGGTGAGGAATGGGGAGGATGATGTTCCTTCAGATGAAATGAGTCCAATTCTCCCCCATCCTGATGGCACCTATCAGATCAGAGTCAGTGTGGAAGTGCCAACCAAGGAGGGAGACACTTACTCCTGTCATGTGGATCACAGCAGTCTGGGGGATGAGACTCTCAGTGTGATATGGGGTGAGTGATATTTACAGAGAATACATGAAACCTGGAAGAGGGGCAAAGAGTGCAACTGAAAAGTTTTTTTCTTTTTCCATGTGACATCAATTTTCTATGGGATTCTAATATTGAAATTAGAAGAACATTTTATCTCCACACACAGCAGTCCCATTCCCTTCCCAGTACTACTTGAAGAAATAGACATTTTCTATCCTTGAGTGCACTAACTCATACCAACCAATCAGAATCCATCTTATAATAGTGTGACTTTAGCAAAGTATATTTTGATTGGTGCTATGAGTTACTGCACTTGAAGCAAAACTGTAGTCAATTTCTTAAAAGTGCAAATTGGAAGGTTTTATATTGCAGATAAGATGTGGTGTCTATGTGGTGTCTTAATGACACCAAGCTTTGCAGTGGAATAACTTCCTTACAGGATGTCTCCAACTTACAAGCCAACCTCAATGTACTGTTTTATTGGGCAACTATGTGGCAAATGAGGTTTAATATTGATAAATGTAAAGTTATGCACTTGGGGGCTAAGAATATCCATGCATCATACATACTAGGGGTGGGGGGGGAGTAGAACTGGGGGAATCCATAGTGGAGAAGGATCTGGGTGTTCTGGTAGATCATAAGCTTAATAATAGCATGCAATGCCAAGCTGCTGTTTCCAAAGCAAGCAAAGTCTTTTCTTGTATTAACAGAGGCATGGACTCCAGAGAGAGAGAGATATCATTTTACCCCTGTACAAATCATTAGTAAGACCTCATCTGGAATATGCAGTTCAGTTTGGGCACCAATTCTTAAAAAGGATATCTGGGAACTGGAGAAAGTGCAAAGAAGGGCAACCAAACTGATAAGAGGAATGGAGGAGCTCAGCTATGAGGAAAGATTAGAGGAACTGAATTTATTCTCTCTTGAGAAGAGGAGATTAAGGGGGATATGATCAACATGTATAAATGCATAAGGGGTCCATATAGTGAATTTGGTGTTGAGTTATTCACTTTAAGGTCACCACAGAGGACAAGGGGGAACTCTTTATGTCTAGAGGAAAAGAGATTTCATCTCCAAATACGGAAAGGATTCTTCACCGTAAGAGCTGTGAAAACTTGGAATAGACTCCCTCCAGAGGTGATTCTGGCCAGCTCAGTATGTTGCTTTAAAAAAAGCCTGGATTATTTCCTAGGTGTACATATTATAACTGGGTACTAATATTTATAGATAAAGTTGATCCAGGGAATATCTGATTGCCTCTAGGGGGATCAGAAAGGATTTTTTCCCCCTGCTGTAGCAAATTGGATCATGCTTTGCTAGGTTTTTCGCCTTCCTCTGGATCAACTGAGGGTGTAGGATTGTGTATATGGGATTTTATAGTTGTGTTTTCTTTTTTGTTTTTTATTGGTTTAACTAGATAAAATTGTGTCTTTTTTCAACCTGACTAATTATGTAACTATGTATTAACCACTTGCCGACCGCCGCAAGTACATATACTGCGGCAGTCTGCCCCTCACAGGCAAAGTGACGTACTGGTACGTCACTAGCCTGTAAAGGCTCTGGGGAGCGAGCGCGCGCCGCCGGAGGCGCGCTCCCGCGCGTGTCCGCCGCTCACTCACGATCGTTCATGACAGCGGGAGAAAGGCAGGCGGCTAGTGTAAACAAGCCGCCTGTCATTCTCCCCTGTGTAGGAACAATGATCATACGGTTCTACTATGTAGGACCGTTGATCATTGTTCCTACACCTCAAGCCACAGCCAATCACAGTTAGAATCACGCCCCTAGGGACACACACAGCCCCTCCCTCTCAAAAAAAGTTAACCCCTTCACTACCAGTGTCATTTTACTGTAACAGTGCATATGTATAGCACTGATTACTGCAGTAATGTCACTGGTAACCCCAAAAATGTCAGTCAAGGGTTCGATCTGTCTGCCCCAATGTCGCAGTCCTGCAAAAAAAAAATCGCAGATCGCCGCCATTACGCGTTAAAAAAAAAACAACAAAAATGACAAAAATCTTTCCCTTTGTTAGTAAATGCGATAACTTTTGCGCAAACCAATCAAAATACGCTTTTTGTGATTTTTTTTTTACCAAACATATGTAGCATAAAACAAATTGGCCGAAAATGTTAAAAATTTTGATTTTTACATTTTTTTTTTTTTTTGGGAATTTCCTATAAAAAAATTTGAAAAATATTGTTATTTTTGCAAAATTGACGCTCTTTTTTTTGTTTATAGCGCATGATCAAAAAATCGCACAGGTGATCAAATACCACCAAAAGAAAGCTCTGTTTGTGGGAAAAAAAGGACATCAAATTAGTTTAGGTACAGCATCGCACGACCGCGCAATTGTCCGTTAAAATCACGCAGTGCCGAATCGCAAAATACCCCCTGGTCGGAATAGGGGTAAAATCTTCCGGGGCTTAAGTGGTTAAAAAAGTTGTCATGTGGGTGTCTTAAGAATTCACACATGCATAAGAAATGATCACAGTATTGTTTGTAATATAATTATCTCAGCTCCGTCTAGTGGCCATATTGTGGTATTTATCAGAAATGGCTCAATAACAAATAATATGTATTATGTCCACTAGATGGAGCTGATTATCATAGGAGATAATTATATTACAAACAATACAGCAATCATTCCTTGAACCTGTGTGAATGCTTCAGACATCCGCACAGCAATGTTTTCATACATAGACTCCATAGTGTGTCTCTTCTGCCTGAAAGCTTCTGTACACTCCATCTATACATATCACACAGCGCTGTATAGGAGCTTATTGGGAAATTTCTGTCTTCTCTTCTTCACTCATTTCATTGTAGCTTCAGTCTTCTATATTTTTAAAAAACATGAATTGAAACACCTCATAAAGCCCCGTTCGCATAGCAGCGACGCTACTTCCCGGGGCGACCTCCGAGGTCGCGGCACGCTGCTCGCCCTGCGACCTCGGGGCGGCCGGCACAGACTTAATAACATTGAAGTCTATGACGGTCGCTCCGGGTCGCCCCAAAGAAGCTTCGGACCCTTTTTCTAAGTCAGAGCGACTTGTGTCGCTCCTATTAGAACGGGTCCACAGCTTCCCTATGGAAGGCGACCTACGGCGACCTGTGAGGCGACCAGGTCGCCTCACAGGTCGCCCCAGTGTGAACGGGGACTAATAATTCAGCCTGTAATTTGTATTTATTTGTTTATTAAACCAGTTTTACATTTGCAGGAATAATTAATTTAAAAGTGGCCAATACTTTCATAATTTTGTAAACTCAATAATTTATATCAGAGGTTGCCAAACTTTCTAAATATAGTGCCAGTTTACTGTCCATCAGACTTTAGGGGGCCGGACTTTTGCTATTGGGAGTAAAAATTGTCCTGGCATCAGTGGGAGTAAACAGTGCACCTTGGGTATTAGGGAGAGGAATATAGCCCTGCCATTGGTGTCATTGGAAGGAAGAGTGACCCATCATTGGTATTAATGGGGGGAATAGTGCCACATTGTTGGTGCCCGTGAAAGGAATAGTAACCTATAATTGGTTTTAGTGGGAGGAATTGTACCCCATTGCTGGTATCAGTGGAAGGAAAAGTGCCCCAAGGGCCAGATGAAGGCAAGCAAAGGGCCACAGTTTGGAGACCACTGATTTATATACAAGAATCCCAAATCTCTCTAATATCTCATCTTCTCTTTATATTTATCTCTGTCAGATCCACCAGGCAATGGCCTCTCACTCGGAGTGATCATTGGTGCTGTTATTGGAATCCTTGTTCTTCTTGCTGCAATTATCGCAGTTGTTGTTTGGATAAGTAAGTATAAGGATTAGTGAATAATAATTTTTATCTGCACACTCACAATAGATTTTATTTATTTTTTAACAGGTAAACTTTTTATTGATTTTCATAATAACATACAATATACTCTCAGCATTCACCATACATTTAGTACTTTCCAGATTCATTAGAATTGCAATTACATTACAAACAGTCTTACTTTGAAAGACAAGGATCCCATACATATCATAATAAGTGGCGAGGGGTGCAGCCTCATTTTTCATATCATCTCCACTACCATGTGTATATTTTATATAAAGAACCATTCATACCTTAAAGTAGTTGTAAACCCCAGTCATGGAATTTGAGCAAAGCACATATATCTGCAGTTTACTTATCTCTTTCCAAAGCTCTAAGTGTTATTTCTCTCTGGTGCTTTGTTCCTCTGAGCATGAGTCACTTCTGACAAGTGTTCCTGACACATGAGATACATTTGTGACTGAAGGGAGAGCTCAGCAGACAGCTTGTCTATTCAGAACACAGTTCCGCGGTTTGTGGAGAGGGGTGTGTTCCTTTCCTCCAATCACCAATCAGCAAGAAAGATTTTTAACACAATCTGCCTTTTTAAAGGGGTGTAGAGAGAAGACAGCAGATATACAAGTAAAAATCATGTAGGAGGATTTGTTTCATCTCTGTGTATCATCTGAGGCTGTTCACTTCACTGGTTATATGTGAGGGTTTACATTCACTTTAAGTTTCTAATGTGTACTGCTCTGGGTACTCTGCTCTGTCATGTCATAGGGGATACAAATGAGGGTAAGTAAGACACAGGGCAGCAAGGGATAAAGATAAAATAAAAATATGAGGGGGGAGATTTTATTTACTATAAAGTAAAAGTGCAAAGGGGTTGAGACGGCGCTACCTAAAGTGATTATGTGCTGATAAAGTGCAATAGTGTGCAAAAAAACCTTTTCTGAAGAAGGGTGCCGGCTGATTTTAAATTATAATTCCCAAAGATTTAAGAAGCAAAAAAACACAATTCCGTGTCAATAAACATCAACCGATTCGATCTGCCAATGTATGGTGAATATTTATCTATAAATAATAATTGTGCATCAAATGAACAAATCTTATAGCGAATTTATTCCAATAGAGTGATACAGTGCACAGTTGATCAAACTCATAAATAATACCTATAAATAAGAAATCCCTGGTGGTGAAGTGGTGAATATATGTAAAAAAGTAAATCCAGAAGTGATGTATTTCCCAAAGGTTTAGGTGACCACTAGGTGTAGCATATACGACCTGTTCCAATGGAGTGGTCCCAAATGGGGTAGATCTCAGGGTTCCTCTCTTGATCCAGCAAGGCACCGGCTGGTGGTCTCCTCATAAAAAGAAATCAGGTTTTGTTTGACAACTTCTGTACTTCATCCATGTTGTCTGTTGCTTAAGGGCCCTTTCACACGGGCGCTCCGTATGTCCGCAAATCATCCTATTTTTTTGCGGATGATTTGCGGACATAATGTAAGTCTATGGCATTGCGGATGTTAGCGGAATACCATCCGCTGACATCCGATTTTCTTCCTGTCAGTTCTGTTCAGTTTTTTGGAACTGAACAAAACCCTATTTTTGTTCCGTTCAAAAAACGGAAAGGAAGGAAAATCGGATGTCAGTGGTGTCATCCACTGACATCCGCAAACCCCCATAGACTTACATTATGTCCGCAAATCATCCGCAAACGAATGGGATGATATGCGGGCATACGGAGCGGATGACAGAAATGTCATCCGCTCCGTGGAAAAAAAAAAAAAAAAGGACCGCAGCGGAGCTCTCACACGGAGCGGCCGTGTGAAAGAGCCCTATAGAGGAAATAAACCTTGTACAAAAAAATCAGAAAAAAAAAAAAAAAACTTGGTTGGGTGCGGGGACTAATCTGCAGCACGGCTCCGGGATTATGGAGAGGCTGAGCACATGTCCGCCATGGTGTGGCCTCCTGTGTTCTCTGGCATGGATAGGGGCCCCTATCCGGTGCCTTGCTGGATCAAGAGAGGAACCCTGAGATCTACCCCATTTTTGTGACCACTCCATTGGAACAGGTCGTATATGCTACACCTAGTGGTCACTTAGAGTAATACAGCACCTAAACCTTTGGGAAATACATCACTTCTGGATTTAATTTTTTACATATATTCACCACTTCACCACCAGGGATTTCTTATTTATAGGTATTATTTATGAGTTTGATCAACTGTGCATTGTATCACTTTATTGGAATAAATTCACTATAAGATTTGTTCATTTGATGCACAATTATTATTTATAGATAAATATTCACCATACATTGGCAGATTGAATCGGTTGATGTTTATTGACACGGAATTGTGTTTTTTTGCTTCTTAAATCTTTGGGAATTATAATTTAAAATCAGCCGGCACCCTTCTTCAGAAAAGGTTTTTTTGCACACTATTGCACTTTATCAGCACATAATCACTTTAGGTAGCGCCATCTCAACCCCTTTGCACTTTTACTTTATTCTTAACCCTTCGGGGTTTGGTTGTTGGCTGCTTACACCTACTTTATTCCACTCTTCACTGTTCCCCCTCATACTCCATAGCGCTGGTCACCTTTGTCTTCTACTCAGATTTTATTTACTGCTATGCAGTATGTAGGATTTACACACTGGGGGTTATTTACAAAAACTGGAGAGTGCAAAATCTGGTGCAGCTCTGCATAGAATCCAATCAGCTTCCAGTTTTTACTGCCAAAGCTTAATTGAACAAGCTGAAGTTAGAAGCTGATTGGATTTGGTTATTATGCACAGCTGCACCAGATTCTGGGTTCAGCAGTTTTAGTAAATCCCCCACTGGATGTCAGCCTGTAATATGCTTTGTACAGTTTGTGTGTAAACCCAGGACTTGTGACTGTCTGCACATAGACATGAGAAGACAAAAGGGAGATCTGGCTGGTTTTAAGATACAATTGTATGTATGTATGTATGTGGACAATTAGTGACAGTTTTAACTAAGAATCCTTAGCGGGAGCTGATCAGCGGGTACCGCAGACTTTATGTTTGCTGTCACCCACCAGTTGCTTGGCACAGAGGCAGAACAGCAGTCTGCCAATATAAACAAGGCAGATGGCCATTCTGTCAGTAGGGAAAGCATGGACATGGATCCATGTCTTCCCCTAGTAAAAGCACCTCCTGCACAGTACACAAACCAGTGGCAGCTGGTGAAGTTTCAAGATGGGGGGGCACAAGACCCTGCACTTCTATTTTGACCCCTCCCATTTCTCAGAAGCCTCACCCCTTATAGACTCCACCCATTTTGTCCCCTGTATTTTGCTTGCGTGAACAAATTCTCCCAATATATCACATATTAAGGGGTCTCTCAGTTCTAGTATATCCTATAATAGGGAGCAGGGGCCCTATTATGGAATACACTGACTGAGAGTGGCACAAACCCCACAGTACAGGCCCCCTAGCACAAACCCCACAGTACAGGCCCCCTAGCACAAACCTCACAGTACAGGCCCCCTAGCACTAATCCAACAGTGCAGGCCCCCTAGCACTAATCCCACAGTACAGGCCCCCTAGCACAAACCCCACAGTACATGCCCCCTTTCAATGCAGTGACCAGCGTACATGCCCCCTTTCAATGCAGTGACCAGCGTACATGCCCCCTTTCAATGTAGTGACCAGCATACATGACCCCTTTCAATGTAGTGACCAGCATACATGCCCCTTTCAATGTAGTGACCAGCGTACGTGCCCCCTTCAATGCAGTGACCAGCGTACGTGCCCCCTTCAATGCAGTGACCAGCGTACATGCCCCCAATGCAGTGACCAGCATACCATGCCCCCAATGCAGTGACCAGCATACCATGCCCCCAATGCAGTGACCAGCGTACATGCCTCCAATGCAGTGACCAGCGTACATGCCCCCAATGCAGTGACCAGCGTGCGTGCCCCCTTCAATGCATTCAACAGTGTACATGTCCCCAATGCAGAGTTTAGCGTGCGTGCCCCCTTCAATGCATTGATCAGTGTACATGTCCCCAATGCAGAGTTTAGCGTGCGTGCCCCCATCAACGCATTTAACAGTGTACATGTCATGATGTCCCCAATGCAGAGTTTAGCGTGCGTGCCCCCTTCAATGCATTTAACAGTGTACATGTCATGATGTCCCCAATGCAGAGTTTAGCGTGCGTGCCCCCTTCAATGCATTTAACAGTGTACATGTCATGATGTCCCCAATGCAGAGTTTAGCGTGTGTGCCCCCCTTCAATGCATTGATCAGTGTACATGTCCCCAATGCAGAGTTTAGCGTGCATGCCCCCATCAATGCATTGATCAGTGTACATATCCCCAATGCAGAGTTTAGCGTGCGTGCCCCCATCAATGCATTGATCAGTGTACATGTCCCCAATGCAGAGTTTAGCGTGCGTGCTCCCTTCATGGCATTGATCAGTGTACATGTCCCCAATGCAGAGTTTAGCGTGCTTGCCCCCATCAATGCATTGATCAGTGTACATGTCCCTAATGCAGAGTTTAGCGTGCGTGCCCCCATCAATGCATTGATCAGTGTACATATCCCCAATGCAGAGTTTAGTGTGCGTGCCCCCATCAATGCATTGATCAGTGTACATGTCCCCAATGCAGAGTTTAGCGTGCGTGCCCCCATCAATGCATTGATCAGTGTACATGTCATGATGTCCCCAATGCAGAGTTTAGCATGCGTGCCTGACTGAGAGCAGTGCACTTACCTGGAGGCTGGAGCCCTGTGAGTCACGGCGGCTTCTCCTCTCTCCGAATCCGTCCTCTTTGTTCTGCGGGAACCGGCGGGAAGGTGAGCGGCGTCTTGGCCTCCTCTTCTTCGTTCGGCGGCGGGAAGGTGAGCGGCGCTTCTCCCTCTCGGCCTCTCCTCTTCTGCGGCGGGCGGCGGGAAGGTGAGCAGCGCCGGCTTCTTCTCGACTCCTCTTCGGCGGCGGGAAGGTGCCCGGGCGGTGACAGTGAGTGACTGATCCACGCACCGGCACCGCCCCCAACGAGGTCAGCAGGGATGTCCTAAATCATGATTGGTCCAGGCTGGAGTCTGGACCAATCATGATCCAAGACATCACAA
Organism: Pelophylax lessonae; assembly: GCF_965119305.1. NCBI lineage: Eukaryota > Metazoa > Chordata > Amphibia > Anura > Ranidae > Pelophylax > Pelophylax lessonae. The sequence goes on along the minus strand of NC_138774.1, from coordinate 44,864,738 downwards.
AAGGGGGGTGGTGTAGCGCAGTGCTCTGCGCCACAGTTACGCCCCAGAAGGCCGCCAATCGGCGCCTCTGCCGGGTGGAAAACCGCACCCCCCCCCCCATAGCCACCAATGAGGCGGGCGCCCCTGGTGGGCAAAACATTTATTTTTATTTTTTTAATCTTTTTTTTTTCTTTTTCTTCTTGGGGGGGGGGGGGGGGGCAGCGCCCCTGCGCCCCCTATCGGCCGACCACCACTGACACAAACACTGGCTAGGCACACAGTTAACCTTTTGTTCGCTCCTGATGTTAACACCTTTCCAGTCAGTGTCATTAGTACAGTGACAGTGCATATTTTTAGCACTGATCACTGTATTAGAGTCACTGGTTCCCAAAAAAGTGCCAGTCAGTGTCCGATTTGTCCACTGCAATATTGCAGTCCCACTATAAGTTGCTGATCACCGCCATTACTAGTAAAAACATTTTTTAAAAATTCCATAAATATATCCCATAGTTTGTAGACGCAAATCAATCAATATACACTTATTGGGATTTTTTTTTTTTTACCAAAATCATGTAGCAGAATACATATTGGCCTAAACTGATGAAGAAATTAGATTTTTTTATTGTATATGTTTTATAGCAGAAAGTAAAACATATTGGGTTTTTTTTTTTTTTTTTCAAAATTGTCTGCCTTTTTTTGTTTATAGCGCAAAAAAAAATCAGAGGTGATCAAATACCACCAAAAAAAAGCTCTATTTGTGAGGAAAAAGGACAAAAATTTTATTTGGGTACAGCGTCACACGACCGCACGATTCTTAAAGTATCACCGTAAATCTTCCAGAGCTGAAGTGGTTAATTGAACAAGCTGAAGTTAGAAGCTGATTGGCTACCATTCCACAGCTTCACTAAATTATGCATTCTCCGGGTTTAGTAAATCAACCCCTAAGCTGGCTGTATTTTATTAGGTTAGTGAAGCACTAAGCAGTGAAGCAAGGATAAGGATGTCACCCCTGGGGATGTCAGTAATGGAAGCTCCCATATCCCATCCTGAAATGTTCCCAATAAATCCAGGAACCATTTTTTGAAGTAAACCTCATTAAATTGGTCCCTAGTTTATAGTACAGAATCCTTTAGGTCTTTGCACCATTTGAATATCATTAGAGCTCTTGAGTCTCCTAAGACTTGTAGCGCCCTGTCACAGCAGATTCTGTAGTCATGCCCCGCCCACTGCCTTCCCATCCCATGCCTTCCTATTGGCCAGTGAGGCAGCTAATAACATTTTTGGCCAACATAAAGGCATGAGAGATAGGAAAAAGAAAGCCAGAATGTGACTATGAAAGCTTCATTAACCACTTCTGAACCGGAAGGATTTGCCCCCTTAATGACCAGGCTATATTTTGCGATTCGGCACTGCGTTACTTTAACGGACAATTGCGCGGTCGTGCGACGCTGTACCCAAATAAAATTGATGTCCTTTTTTTCCCACAAATAGAGCTTTATTTTGGTGGTATTTGATCACCTGTGCGATTTTTTTTTTTTTTTTTGCGCTATAAACAAAAAAAGAGTGACAATTCTGAAAAAAAAAAAACAATATTTTTCTTATGTCCTCTGACAGTCGCCGCCCACTCATACAGTCTTCACCAATGGGTATTGACCTCTTATCCACAGGAGCAAGCTAGGCATAAGACTTGTTAAAAACAAAGCAATTTACATAGACACACCTACAGGGGGCTGTCCCTCTGGTCCAATACCCCTGGCTAGCCTCATTCCCAATTCAGTTTGTCTTCTGCCTAGTAAGGAGTAAGATAGGCTTCCCTGTGCTGGGTTACATGTCTCAGCCTTTCTTCTGTTTTATTACTTTTATTTTTTGCAAATGTGTTTTTCCTTGCATTACTAGCTTTTTATTTGTTTCTGTGCTTAGTTTGTCGGATCTTCGGAAGACTACAGCGTTTGCGGAGCTGGGAATCAGACTGGTCGCTCTGGCACTCCAGGACAGAGGATCTTATGGAATCCCAGCCCGCCATCGAGCCTTTAGCAGGCTATGCGTACGCCCTGGCCTAGCAAACGACCTGCCCCTGTCCTCGGGCAAAAGCCTGCGAGGTGGCTACCTCGCCGGGATGCCTCAACATGCGGTTTTGACCGTGCGACGCATCCTATTTCGGCTGACGGCTCCCCTGCCATCTGGGGTGGGGGGGGGTTCCCGCGATATCGAGGCGCCCATGCCATATGGAGCGGTAAGTAACCTCTGTGTGGGGCCTCTGTTTGGAGATGACATTCTGCATATGTCTGTGCTCTCCCCTCATGTCTGTGTCCCTCCCGGTCCCTGCGGGGGCTTCTAGGCGCATGTATCGCCGTGTGAGGGTTTGTGGGGGTCCCTATCCCTGTCCGCTTTATTAGTGTGTTTGGGGGTGCAGACCTGGCGGTGTGGACCACTGCGGTGCAAAAAAACGCGGGTCCGCCCAGGGCCGGTGCTTCCACTAGGCAAACTAGGCAGCCGCCTAGGGCGCATTGCAACCTAGGGGCGCAGCCATTAGTTGACCATGAATGATCCTTGTGAGATGAGGGGAGGGGGCGGCAGTGGGGGAGGAAGAATGGACAGAGGAAGATGCCAGGTGTCTGGGGCAGTGGCTGAACTACCAGGCCACTGTTTGGGGGGTGGGGCCAAGAGGCAGGAAGGGAGCCCACAGGAGTGCTGCCTGCATGATGATCCTCTTTGGCTGGAGCTGAATGGTGTAAACCCTGGGCAGGAAGTGACTCTCTGCACTGAGCTGTTGGGCAGCCGTTCATTTCCCTGGGTCGGTATTAAGCAGGGAGCGGAGGAGAGCTGAACCTGACCCCAAGCTTGGCACTGGAGGGTGGCACCTTTACTGGAGCAGAAACTACGAGGCACCGGAATGGTCTGAGGAGGTTTGGGATTAGGGACGTGCGGAGTTCTCGGACTTCTGCTTCTCCCTTCACCAGGAGGCAGTTGGAGCTGTGGTGAGCACTGTGGTCCAGAAGAGGAGCATCCTAGAAGAAGGAATCAGCAGGATCACAGTGAAGGAGGGCAGAGTGCGGGCCACTCTCTTAATACCGCCCAGTGAGTGTCCCCAGAACAGGGGATAAGGGTCCCTGGGTGTGACATGGAGGTTCCCTGGTGTGAAAGGGAATCAGGGTCACCACGTGTGCCATGGAGGATAGGGGTCACCAGGTGTAACAGGGTTTCGGGGTCACCAGGTGTGCAATGAGGAATTGGGGTCCCTAGGTGTGCCATGGGGGACTGAGGTCCCCAGGTGTGACATGGAGGAACATCAGGGTCCCCAGGTGTGACATGGAAAAACATCAGGGTCTCTGGGTATGACATGGAGGAACATCAGGTGCCCCTGGTGTGACATGGAGGATCATCGGGGTCCTTTGGTGTAGCATAGAGGGATATTAGGGTCCCCAGGTGTGACATGGAGGAATATGGGGGTCACTGGGTATGACAGCATAACATAGAGGAGCCATCAGATCAGGGTCACTGGATATGACGTAGAGTAGTTTTTAACCCCTTCCCTTTTTATGTTTTTGGGGGCGGGGGGGGGGGGCGCAAGTAGCTGGTCTTGCCTAGGGTGTAAACTAGTCTAGCACCGGTCCTGGGTCCTCCATTTTAGGTATGGGCAGCTGCTCTGGCCTCACTGTGTGCACTTTCTGCAGCTCTCTATGTAGTGTTTTTTGGCGCCTTCGGGCGCCAACTTGTGTGTGGCAAGGTGTTCTTCTTTGCACAGGTTCGGCAGCCATTTTCCCGGAGCCTCCCATTCAGATGCATTGGCAACCATTTTCCCTTAGACCAGTTCCTGTTCAGCCTCTAGCGGGTGACATCACTTCCTTTACTGTATGCAGAGATCGTTTCCAACTGCGTGGTAACAATTCTGGGGGCTCTTTTTGCTGGTTTTGGGGAATATTCTTCTGTTTTCAGTGCTTTTCCCATCTCAGGGGGGTACCTTAGTGTGATCCCTATTGCGGTGGGTCGCCGCGATCGCGTCTTAAAGGGCCAGCGCTATAGTATGTTTCTCATGGAGTCCCAGGACTGCATATTCTCCCCAGCCTTGGTGAATGACTCAGGTACTCCTGAATCTTCATTTTCTCTTGCTGCTGCACTTGCGACTTTAGCGTCCAAGGTGGATTTATTAATGTCAGAGCGGGGTTCTAGAAAAAGACCTGGGTTTTCACTATCCTCTGAATCTGAGTCTGATATGGTTGCCCTGGATAGTTTACCCCTTAGGGGTCTCAGTCCTTTCATTCTGATGGGGAGGTGGGGAAGAGGATGGGGATGATTCTTCCCCTGAAGCGACTAAAGGACGTGCTGCTGTGTCTGCGCTTATTGCTTCGGTTAAGGACACACTCCATTTAGAGAATGAGCCCAACCCACTGGGTAAGCAGTCTTCCCTTGGGACTCGCAGAACCCAAAAAGCGGCACGGGTGTTCCCTTGTCCCGCTGAGTTTCACGAAACGGTGAACGAACAATGGCGCCCTTTTGTGGTACCAAAACGGTTTCAATTCTGTTACCCTTTCGCGTCTCCTACGGATTCGCGAGTGACTGTGTCCCATTAGGTGGATCACATGGTGTCCAGGTTAAACAAGGCCACTCTCATGCCCCCGGAGGATTCTCCAGTGTTCAGGGACCCTACGGATAGGCGGGTGGATGGTGGCGGGTTCTTTGCTGAAGCGCTTCTTCGCCTCTGGTATGGTCTCTCAGGCTGTGACTGATTGGGCCCAGGTGCTCAAACGCACTCTTGAGGCGGATTCCGCCCCTCCGACTACTGTGGAGGTGGTGGAGCAGATGCGTCTAGCGGTTTTGTACCTGTGTGACGCGGCCTTGGATGAGGCTCTTCTAGTGGCACGGCTGTCTGGTGCTCAAGAGCTGGTTGGCAGACCAGACTTCCACCAGAAAGACGGTGTTTGACATCCCTTATGTGGGGAATCGTCTTTTTGGGGACTCCCTGGATGAGTTGGTGACGGGGGTCACTGGGGGCAAGAGCACTCTGCTGCCCGAAAACCACAAGGGTAAGTTTTTCCACGGTAAGCGGGGCCCTTCTTTTAAACCATATCAGGGGTAATTTCGTGCCTTCAAGGCACAGGACAAGGGGAAACCCTTTAAGGGCCTGGGTGGTCAGAGGAAGCCCTGGGCGGGCAAACCAAAATTCACCCATGCTGGCCCGGCGGGTCCTTCCACCTCAACCTGAAGGGACGCCCTCACCCATTCCAGGGGTGGGGGGACGTCTGCGTGGTTTTCTCGAGCCTTGGCTGCTCTGGATTCCGGACAGGTGGGTTCAGGAAATCATTCCATCAGGATACAAGATCGAATTCCTTTCGCGTCCAGCGGACAGATTCTTTCCCTCAACTCTTCATTTGACCCCAGATCGGTTGCACGATCTTCTTCGGGCGGTTCAGGATCTCCTCGCCCAGGGGGTGGTAGTCCCGGTGCCTCATCGGGACAGGTCTCGGGGGTTTTTACTCGAATCTGTTCACGGTGCCCAGAAAGGAGGGCAAGGTACATCCGATTCTGGACTGGAAAGCTCTGAACCGCTTTGTGCGGGTTCAAAAGTTCCGCATGGAATCCCTCCGTTCGGTGGTGGCCTCTTTAAGCCTGAGAGATTTCCTGGCTTCCATCGATCTCTAGGATATGTTTTTACACATCCCCATATTCGGGGGTTATCAGAGGTACCTCCGATTCGCACCAAGGGTGTTTACCAAAGTGCTGGCTCCTGTTCTGGCCCTGTTGCGGGCGCAGGGGATTGTGATCTTGGGATATCTGGACGATCTCCTGTTAAGATCGAGTGCCAGCCCGAGTCAGACGCTCCAGGAGTTCGGGTGGACCGTCAACGTTCAGAAGTCGACCTTGTCTCCCTTACCTGGGAATGGTCCTGGACTCTGCCCAAGCAAAAGTCTTTCTACCGGAGGACAAGCTCCGGACTCTGCTGGACGAGGTCAGGTCCCTCCGGGACAAGGATTCCTCGTCACTCAGGGCCTGCATGCGGTCCCTGGGGTTGATGGTGTCAGCCTTCGAGGCAATACCGTTTGCACTGTTCCACACGCGATCTCTTCAAGCGGAGATCTTGGCCAGATGGGACAGGCATCCTCAATCCTTGGAAAGGAGGATATCTCTGAGTCGCCAAGTCAGAGAGGATCTTCTCTGGTGGCTCCAGTCCCCGGCTCTGACGGAGGGGACACCCTTCCGGCCGTTGTTGTGGACGGTAATTGCCACGGGTGCCAGCCTGTCGGGCTGGGGTGGCGTTCTGGGCATTCTGTCTGCCCAGGGCACTTGGTCGGAGGAGGTATCCTCCCTGCCGATGAACATGTTGGAACTGTGAGCGATCAGACTGTGCTTGCTCCATTGGTCGGATCATCTTCAGGGCCACCATGTGCGGGTCCAGACGGACAACGCCACTGTGGTGGCTTACATCAATCACCAAGGGGGCACCAGGAGTGCCTGGGCGGCCCAGGAAGTGACCAAAATTCTGTCTTGGGCCGAGACGCACGTCCCGGCGATTTCGGCAGTTCACATTCCAGGTGTGGAGAATTGGCAGGCCGATTATCTAAGCCGCAAGACCCTGGACCAGGGAGAATGGTCCCTACACCCGGAGGTGTTTTCAGATGCTGTGTGCGAGATTGGGAACCCCGGATGTGGATCTGTTCGCATCTCGTCTAAACAACAAGGTGTGAAGGTTCGTGGCAAGAATGCGCAATCCTCTGGCAGTCTCCTCGGATGCACTGGTGGTGCCTTGGAATCAGTATCGCCTGATTTATGCCTTCCCTCCGATTCAGTTGTTGTCCAGGTTCCTTCGCAGGTTGGTCTGGGAACCGAAGTTGGTGATTCTGGTGGCCCCAGACTGGCCGCGCCGGTCGTGGTACACGGACATCATGCAACTGGTCGTCGAGCCTCCGTGGCGACTCCCATTACGGGACGATCTGCTGTCTCAGGGGCCGATCTTCCATCCTGCTTTACAGTCGCTGGCTTTAACGGCGTGGCTGTTGAAAGCCAGGTCTTGTGGAAAGGGGGGTTTTTGATCTTACAGGGCCCTTGTAGTCATTTTTGCCTCCGTCCCGTGAGTTATAGTATTTGTGGGTGTGGGTGCCTCAAACCCAAAAGGTGGGGACTTTATGGGCAAGAGTGATTGAAGAGTAAGAAAATTGGAAAATGTATTTTAAAGAAATAACATAAAGTACAAATAACGGGATAACCCATAACATGGTTTCTGTGTATAGGTAAAGGCCCATAGGGTGAAGTGAGAAAAGTATGGAATAATTGTGACACATATGAGTGACTTTAATAAATTGTTTCGCTCTGTGGTTCTCTGGATGACAGAGGGATTTCAGAGCAGAAGATTGGTGGATGATGACAGAGTCCTACGCGTTTCGCCCTGAGAAAGGCCTTTTTCAAGGATAGATCACCAAATCTATGGGTAATAATATATATATATATAAGAAAAAAGTATAAATTCCAAAATCGGAAAAATATGCGGAAAAAAGTAAAATTCTACATTACATACATGTATCTTATGCTCGGTCCATGCCTGTGTATACATTGTCCTCAGAAAATACAAATTGCAACAGGAACAGTATGCTGCTCCACAAAGGTACTCCTATATAGGGGTGGAATAGAGTTTCCAAAATTAAAAAAGCCACATTGGTCGGAAAACAGTTTCTGAATACTGAAGAATATATATTTACTTTGAATCTTTGCAAAGTGAGCTCTTAAGGGTTGTCTCACACTTTACTGCGGTAAAGATTCCTGCTAACAGTTTCCAAATGTTTCCAGCACTCTGGAGAAAATATATGAAAATAAGCATAAAACTGTTTTTCCATTGCTTCAAAGTGTAGTTTCCATAGTAAAGTAAGGGACTTACTTTTGAGAAAAAGTTGGAGGTTTCAGCGGCATACTTCTTCACGATCCTCTCTCTCCCTCTGCTGGAGACAGAATGAGGATCTGTGGTTTTTCCCCGGCCTTTTATGTGTGCCGCGCATGCGCAGAAGAGCATCACGTGACAAAGACCTTGTGTAACCTAACCGGGTGGTGCGCCTGCGCAGGATTTGCGGTGCTTCCCGACGGCTCTCCAGTCGGGTCACGGCGGCCGCCGGTACGGCTAAAGGAAGCCATGAGTATCCACAGATGTGAGCAGGATCGAGAGGTGCAGAGCACCTTTCTCATGGCCCGATATGCCCCAACGCAAACGATCAGGGTTGGCCGTGCCGGGTGCAATAAGGATCTGGGGATTTTGTAGGCATGTAGAGCTGTACAGTTCAATGGTATATATTTGTTTTTACCGAACAATCAGGAGTATTCAAAAATAGTATACAGATAATAGTAATATAACATTTTGTGTTAGTTTATTTAACAGTTTTAACAGCAGTTTCAGTTTTGAGGTTGAAAGGTGCACATATAAGTGCCTGGGTAGATCGAAAATGGCGAGAGATGGGGAAACTCGGAGAGGCGTGTTGGGCATCCAAGTCTTAGACATATAAATATACATACATATATATATATATATATATATACACATCTCCAGATATACACATCTGGACATGTATGTCTCTTGGATAAACCTTTTTCCAAGAATTGAAAGGAGGCATATATACTTCATGTGCGTTTGGGCACATGGTATAATGATATAAGAGGGTGGGTGTAAGATCCCAATTTCTTTTGGATGTAGTCTGGTTCCAGCTAGAAAACAGGAGCATAGGAACACAGTTTATTGATGGGGATAGAGGTCAGTCTGTTTTTCCCGAAGAGAAGCCTTCCAAGAAGGGACGAAAGCTTTGAGCCTCGTTTAGGCCTGGTGGATGGGTGGCCTTGAGGTGACTGATCCACCTCATTTCTCTCTGGAGGAGGATTTTGTTCCAGTCCCCGCCTCTCGCTGGAATGTGGAGGCGGTCTAGGGCTAGGAACTTAACCTTTGGCATTCTGTAGTTGTGGTCAAAGGCCACATGTCTTCCAAGTGGTACATAGTAGTTGCCGATGTCCATGGTATGCATATGTTTATTAACTCTTTTGCCTAGCTCGCCACTTGGAATACATGTGGCCTTTGACCACAACTACAGAATGCCAAAGGTTAAGTTCCTAGCCCTAGACCGCCTCCACATTCCAGCGAGAGGCGGGGAGAGCCGCCGGGAAGCACCGCAAATCCTGCGCAGGCGCACCACCCGGTTAGGTTACACAAGGTCTTTGTCACGTGATGCCGCGCAGCGCACGTCTGCGCATGCGCGGCACACATAAAAGGCCGGGGAACAGCCACAGATCCTCATTCTGTCTCCAGCAGAGGGAGAGAGAAGATCGTGAAGAAGTATGCCGCTGAAACCTCCAACTTTTTCTCAAAAGTAAGTCCCTTACTTCACTATGGAAACTACACTTTGAAGCAATGGAAAAACAGTTTTATACTTATTTTCATATATTTTCTCCAGAGTGCTGGAAACATTTGGAAACTGTTAGCAGGAATCTTTACCGCAGTAAAGTGTGAGACAACCCTCAAGAGCTCACTTTGCAAAGATTCAGAGTAAATATATATTCTTTATTATTCAGAAACTGTTTTACGACCAATGTGGCTTTTTTAATTTTGGAAACTCTATTCCACCCCTATATAGGAGTACCTTTGTGGAGCAGCATACTGTTCCTGTTGCAATTTGTATTTTCTGAGGACAATGTATACACAGGCATGGACCGAGCATAAGATACATGTATGTAATGTAGAATTTTACTTTTTTCCGCATATTTTTCCGATTTTGGAATTTATGCTTTTTTCTTATATATATATATATATTATTACCCATAGATTTGGTGATCTATCCTTGAAAAAGGCCTTTCTCAGGCCGAAACGCGTAGGACTCTGTCATCATCCACCAATCTTCTGCTCTGAAATCCCTCTGTCATCCAGAGAACCACAGAGCGAAACAATTTATTAAAGTCACTCATATGTGTCACAATTATTCCATACTTTTCTCACTTCACCCTATGGGCCTTTACCCATACACAGAAACCATGTTATGGGTTATCCAATTATTTGTACTTTATTATTTCTTTAAAATAAATTTTCCAATTTTCTTACTCTTCAATCATTCTTGCCCATAAAGTCCCCACCTTTTGGGTTTGAGGCACCCACACCCACACCCACAAATACTATGAAAGCCAGGTCTTGAGAGATCGGGGTCTCTCGTCGGTGGTCATTCCTACCCTGCTTAAGGCTAGGAAGGCCTCATCCGGTATGATTTATTACCGTTCCTGGAAGGCTTATTTTGCCTGGTGTGAATCCAGGGGCATTCATCCTCGCTCCTTTTCGGTGGCGAGGGTGTTAGCCTTCCTGCAATCTGGTGTGGACCAGCGCCTTGCGTTGACCACGATTAAGGGCCAGTTATCTGCTCTAGCGATCCTTTTTCAGCGCCCTTGGCGTCAAATTCTTTGATACGCATCTTTGTTCAAGGAGTGTGTCATTTGGCTCCTTTTCAGAGAGCACCTTTACCTCCTTGGGACTTGAACTTGGTTCTGTCCGTTTTGCATCGTCCTCCTTTTGAAAGCATCAGGGAATTTTCTCTGCCTCTGCTGTCATGGTAGGTTGCCTTTCTGGTGGCGATCACATCTGCCCGCAGAGTGTCGGAGTCGGCGGCCCTGTCTTGCCGCTCCCCTTACCTGGTGGTTCATAGGGATAAGGTGGTCTTGCGACCTAACCAATCCTTCCTTCCTAAGGTGGTTTCTGATTTTCACCTTAATGAGGATATGGTCTTACCTTCGCTTTGTGCGTATCGTGCATATCTTGCGCATCCTAAGAAGTTTGCTTTACATTCCTTGGATGTAGTCCAGGCGATCAGGGTTTACATGTCGTCCACTGAATCCTTCAGAAACTCTGATTCTCTTTTTTGTCCTTCCTGAGGGACCTCGGAAGGGTACGGCTGCGTCTGCGGTGACCGTTTCAAGATGGCTCAGACAGACGATTGTACAGGCCTGTTCAATTAGGGAACGGGTACCGCCCTTCCCTGTCAAGACGCACTCTACCAGAGCGGTGAGTGCGTCATGGGCTTTCTAACATCAGGCTTCGGTGGCCCAGGTGTGCGAGGCTGTGACTTGGTGGTCCGTGCACACCTTTTCCAAATTTTACAAACTTGATGTTTTGGCATCAGCGGATGCCTCCTTTGGCCGCAAAGTTCTGTGTGCGGCAGTGCTTTGAGGGGGCCCTGGCTTTTCCGGTCCCTGTCTGTTGGGGTTCTTTTCCCCTTGTTTATTTGCTTTCCTGGGTTGTTGCTCCAGTTGAGCTTTTCTGTTGCCCAGAGGGCTTACCTTTCTGTTCAGATAAGGTTCCTTTCTCTGACCTGGGTGCTGCGTTGCCTTTGTGACGGTTGCGCTTCCCACCCCTCATGTCTACACTGCTTTGGGACATCCCATTGGTGAAGACTGTATGAGTGGGCGGCGACTGTCAGAGAACGTAAGAGAAAACAGAATTTTTGTAAAATCTTACCGTAAAATTCCTTTCTCTGAGTCCTCTGACAGTCGCCGCCCCTCTTTGGGGTTCATGGACTCTCTACTGCTCGCTACCAAACTGAATTGGGAATGAGGCTAGCCGGGGGTTTTGGACCAGAGGGACAGCCCCCTGTAGGTGTGTCTATGTAAATTGCTTTTTTTTTAACAAGTCTTATGCCTAGCTTGCTCCTGTGGATAAGAGGTCAATACCCATTGGTGAAGACTGTATGAGTGGGTGGCGACTGTCAGAGGACTCAGAGAAAGGAATTTTACGGTAAGATTTTACAAAAATTCAGTTTTTTTCACTTTCTACTATATAACATTCCCAAAAAAATCAAAATGTTTTAACATGTTAGGCCAATTTGTATTCTGCTACATATTTTTGGTAAAAAAAAAAATCGCAAAAAGCGTATTTTGATTGGTTTGCGCAAAAGGTATTGCGTCTGCTAATTTTTTTTTTTTACTAGTAATGGCGGCGATCTGCGATTTTTTTTTTTTTTTTTTTTTTTTGCGGGACTGCGACATTGCGGCAGACAGATTAGACCCCTGACTGACATTTTTGACGCTTTTGGGGGGACCAGTGACATTACTACAGCAATCAGTGCTATAAATATGCACTGTTACTGTAATAATGACACTGGCAGGGAAGGGCTTAACACTGTGGGTGATCAAGGGGTTAAAAGTGTACCTAGGGGCGTGTTTCTAACTGTAGGGGGGGGCGTGGTTTGTGAAATAAACAAAAAGAAAGCAGCGCCAGCTTAGTGAAGCATAAGGTTTATTAATAAAAAAAACACATAGTGACTTACTCTTAGGTAAGTAAAGGCCGGTAGGGTAGGTGAATGGGATCATCCATCTTCTTGTCCTGGATACCGTTGTAGAAAGGAGGGGTGCAGGGTGCCAGTGGTGCGTGGAGGCTGTTGTCTGGCAGCCTGTCTGATGATGCTGTGGTGGTGGAGGACTCTCAGTGGGGCTCCACTTCCTACTTCCGGTCAGCCCGACATCACTTCCTGCTAGCTTTCGGAGCATCCGTGCTCCTTCATTAGGCGGACTGCCTAATGAAGGAGCACGGATGCTCCGAAAGCTAGCAACGCCCATCTTTCCCTCCGCCTCACAGGAAGTGATGTCGGGCTGACAGGAAGTAGGAAGTGGAGCCCCACTGAGAGTCCTCCACCACCACAGCACCATTAGACAACAGCCGGCACCCTGCATCCCTCCTTTCTACAACGGTATCCAGGACAAGAAGATGGATGCTCCCATTCACCTACCCTACCGGCCTTTACTTACCTAAGAGTAAGTCACTATGTGTTTTTTTTATTAATAAACCTTATGCTTCACTAAGCTGGCGCTGCTTTCTTTTTGTTTTTTCTCCTCAGAGCCTCTCCTTGCTCCAGCTGGCAGCCGCTTTCGTGGGCCCCCTCCCCCCTTCCACCTCATCCTTTTTTATATTTTTCTACCCATTTTTTACTTTCTATATTTTTACCTCTTTACCTCATGGTATGCCACCCACCATCAGAGAGCGCCATGTAATCATTGACTTTGTGGTTTGTGAAATGACCATAGAGACCTGTGTTCCTATATAGAAGGATCACAGGCACTCTGTGATTATTGCAGGGAGAGGAACGGTCGGCTGTGTTTACAACAGCCGACCGTTGTTCTCTCTCAGTGGGGAGCGATCGCGGGTGTCAGGCGGCATTTGGAGCCACCTGCCCGCTGCATTGGCTTCCCCGCTCGGTGGCTCGCGCACGCCCCCTGGCCTCCTGCGCGCGACCGACGTAAACCTACGTCTGTTTGTCCAGGAGCAGCTGCCTGCCGCAGTATAACTGCGGCGGGCAGTCGTAAAGTGGTTAATGCCGGGTTCACACTTAATACGGATGCGGCTCACAGCAGGGGTCCGGTGCGTCCCTGTTCTCCATTTCAGGGATGAATCAGGTCTGAATTTTTGCCTGAATTCAGACCTGAAATGGACCCAAAGACAAACAGATCTCCTGTGCAATCCGCTCCGCAGATACGCCGGAGATGTGGGAACCGGCTCCATTGAGAGCCGGGCACACTCTACTGTCATGTGAATTGGATGTGAGGAAACCCGCATCCAATTCACACCAGTGTGAACCCAGCCTTTCTGGTTACAGAAGGCCTTCTATATACTTGGGGCCAGCAGGCAGTAATACTAGGCTGTTAAGCAGTTTTTTTTAACACTCCCTGACCGCCCCTTTATTCTAACACAATGGCAGGAGGGGGGTGTACCAATGCTGCAGCCACAGTGCTTTGCATCATGGGCATAGCAAAAAATCATCCCTCCTCACAACACAGGTGAAGGTAATGACACAACCCTGCAGCTCTGTACATTGCACACTGTTTTGGTGCAGTGGTGCAGACTCTGGGTTAAAACATAACACCTCATATCCACCTGTCAGATGCCCTCTGAAAAGCATTCCACTGTGGATCGTTCTTCAGATGTTGGCAGAAGTGTAAATGAGCCCTAACAGTTTAACAAGGAGTTTGAGAATTTCTGAGCCAAATAAAGTTAATCTGAGACTTAGAACAGGAACCTGCTTTATGAAATGGGGACCAGATTAACAGAGAAAGATCCACATCCAACGAAAGGTCCACATATTGAAGGATTTTTAAAATCTGCTGACTTACAAGGGGTTAGGTCCAACAAGTTGTATGCCACCACATGGACTTTTATATTCACTATTTGCAGTTGCAAAGAGTGCCGGGAGTACAGCTATCACTATACTGGAAGCGCTCTGGCAGGAGTGATGCAGTTGCTGTGTGCTCACCCCTCCTCTTCACTATCCATTCACAGAAAACTTTGTAGTTTGTGAATGGATTCATAATATACAAAGTCTTCCATGACTGAACAAGAGGAGAGGAGGGACAAAGAGAGTGTCTGCATACAACTCTGCAGATTCTATATCTGAGATCCGAATGTCCAGCATTGGCGTGTCAAAACCATAGTGATAGCTGTACTCCCAGTGCTAAGTATAACTGTATATTGTAAAAAAAGAGGTAAGTCCATGAGGTGGCATTCACCTTGTTGGACTCGGCCCGTTAATAAGCCAGCAGCTTTTTAAAACTGCTGAAATCCCTGAATTTCTTCATTATACAAACCTGAGGACACGTGTCTTCCTCTGCAACAAGAGAAAACAGCCAGAAAATGAAGCCGCTTTTTTGGAGCATTGCTTAATCCACTCCTGGGAATTCTTCTGTTATGTCCAAAGTATTACAATTATTAAAGCCCAACCATCATATAGCAGAGCAAAGCAGGAAGCAGAGCCGGAATATATAATGGACACATATGGCTGCCCCCATGTACAAAATTACCAAAACAATGACAATTGTGTTTTTCAACTATTGTATATTATCTGGTAGAAATTATTTAAAATGCAGTTTATGGGTTGCAGTTTTTTTTTTTTTTGGTTCCTAACTCCATGTTTTCATATTTCAGAGAAGAACAAGACTGACTACAAAAGCACCAACAGTGAGTAATGTTTGCTGTATTCCTCTGTGTAGTATTTTATATTATTATGATTTGTAGAATGTAATCTTTATATAGAATTTTATAAGGATCCTCTAAGCCTGATACACAGTTTATTCCAGACTGCAATGATAACCTCCTCATTATTGTTATTAGTGATTTCCATACACTCTAATGTCACACAAAGTACAGAAAGAAGGGAAAGTGCTCCTGGGCCATTCTGTTTAGGGATGAGGAATGACCTTCTTGGTCTTCTATTGTTACCTGGACCTGTTTGTATTTTATGCTGTTTCTCACCAATCAGTTGGTCTGATTTTGGACATCCTGTGATAAAGACAATAGATCCTGTGTGCTGTACTGTATGACTAAGAAAATAGGTTTTTCTACCTGTAAAATCAGTTTCTGGGAGTACAGTACCGGACACAGGCCCCTCCCCTGTTCTCATATCCCTATTGCTTGCTACAAAACTGAGGCCAGCTGGTAGTGGGCGGGGTTATATAGGGGATCCAATAATAATCCCCTGCACATAAGTGTCATAGTCCAACAAGAAAAGTCTCTTATAGTAGATATGGATAATCCCTTTGGAGCCTTGGTGCCCTCTAGGACTGGGGTTGTCCTCAGAGACTCTGTGGTAATAGATAATCACATAGGGTGCACTGGCCTAGTGCATTATCCAACACCATTTTTATTAACAGTAAGACCAAATAAATATCTACTCACAAACATATGTGGTTAAAACACCCATCAGGCTACTGATCATGGCTGCACTCTCCCAGGCTGGCCAAAGACTCGAGCCAGGGCTGGCCCAAGACATTGTCCTGCCCGGGTCTGAGAATGAAATGCTGCCCCCCCCCAAAAAAAAATTCACGCCCTCCAAGAGGCCCCCACATTCTATAGGACTATGAAAGCAGTCAGAGGAGTGTGAGTGTGTACGGAGTGACAGCAAGAGCAGTAGACACTGGGCAGATGAGCGCACCAGGCTTTCTACTGTCTAAAGTGCCACAGTGCCCTGCAAGGCTGCGAACATGGTACAGGAGAATGCAGTGCTGCGGGCATGGTACAGGAGAATGCAGTGCTGCGGACATGGTACAGGAGAATGTAGGGCTGCGGGCATGGTACAGGAGAATGCAGGGCTGCAGACATGGTACAGGAGAATGTATGGCTGCGGGCATGGTACAGGAGAATGCAGTGCTGTGGGCATAATACAGAAGAATGCAGGGCTGTAGGCATGGTACAGGAGAAAACAGGGCTGTGGACATGGTACAGGAGAATGCAGGGCTGCGGGCATGGTACAGGAGAATGCAGGGCTGCAGACATGGTACAGGAGAATGCAGGGCTGCGGACATGGTACAGGAGAATGCGGGGCTGCAGGCATGGTACAGAAGAATGCGGGGCCGTGGGCATGGTACAGGAGAATGCAGCGCTGCGGGCATGGTACAGAAGAATGCGGGGCCGTGGGCAAGGTACAGGAGAATGCGGGGCTGCGGGCATGGTACAGGAGAATGCGGGGCTGCGGGCATGGTGCATGAGAATGTAGGGCTGCGGGCATGGTGCAGGAGAATGTGGGGCTGTGGGCATGGTACTGGAGAATGCAGGGTGTGGGCATGGTGCATGAGAATGTGGGGCTGTGGGCATGGTGCAGGAGAATGCAGGGCTGCGGGCATGATGCAAGAGAAAGCAGTGCTGTGGGCATGGTAGAGGAGAATGCGGGTCTGCGGGCATGGTGCAGGAGAATGCGGGGCTGCAGGCATGGTGCATGATAATGCGGGGCTGCGGGCATGGTACAGGAGAATGCAGGGTGCGGGCATGGTGCATGAGAATGCAGGGCTGCGGGCATGGTGCAAGAGAATGCAGTGCTGCGGGCATGGTAGAGGGGTCTGCGGGCATACTACAGGAGATGCAATGCTGTGGGCATGTACCATGCCCACAGCACTGCATCTTCTGTAGTATGCCTGCAGCCCCGCATAATGGCAGGTAGTGTGGCTGTGCTACCCCCGGCCGCCTCTCTGACATGCACACTGCGCATGCGCCGCCGCCGCTTGGTAAAGTCTGTACATGTTCGGCTATTACCGGAAATAGCCGAACTTTTACGGGCTTTTCCGAGCGGCGGCGGCGCATGCGCAGTGTGCATGTCAGGCCGGCCGCTGACCTTTTTTTTTTTTTTTTTGTTGTTTTAGCAATAGCCGAAGAAGAGGAGAGGCGGCCGGGGGTAGCCCCTCTCTAAGTGCCGCCTGGGTCCCATGACTCGAGCTCAGGGGGGTCCTCACCAGGGTCCCTTCTGGCTGACGCATTTCAAAGGTATGTCCTTCATCAGAGACAAAACCTGCTTTTTGCTCTGATGAAGGACATACCTTCGAAACACATCGGGACTGCTCTATGCAAAACTACTGCACAGAGCAGGTAAGTATAACATGTGTGGTATTTTTTAAAAATTAAAAAAAAAAGGCTTTAATATCACTTTAAGCAAAAAAAAAATAAAAACACATGCGCTGTTAGAAATAAATATATTTGAGAAATTATTATTATTACTATACAGGATTTATATAGCGCCAACAGTTTGCGCAGCGCTTGACAATATGAGGGAAGAAATACAGTTACAATTCAATACAGGAGGAATTAGAGGGCTCTGCTCGTTAGAGCTTACAATCTATAAATAGTTTCCGTCTTACTCCCTCAAATTTTGTCATCACTGCAGTTTCAAAACAAACATTGATTTTTTTTCCTTACTAACAATTAGAAAATCAAAATAACTCTCTTAAAATTAAACATTGTTTTAATAATTGGTGTACTATTGTATACCCAGCACCAGTTCAAAATCCTGTTTCATCATGGCATGTGTGTTAATTTTCATTGGATATTTTTGTGGATGAGTAGCCAGGGGTAATATGTATCCCTTACTCATTCACATAGGGGAAGGGCTGGATATCTGGGCCCCTCTTTTACATAGGGTTCCCCTGTTAAATTTCAATTTTAGGTATTGTACATATTTTTTTAGAGACCACACACCGCTCCAGGTGAAAATGCCTTCAAAAATCCTCACAGTAACAGCGCAGGTGCAGGGTGCAGGCTCAATGTGCAAGCCATGTAGAACAAAAAAGTATGTCTGGACAGCCGCACTCCAATGCAAATATTTATAAACGTGATTCACACTACTAACAGTGCTTAATCATAGCTATGATTAAGCACTGTTAGTGTGAAATGCGTCAGCTGTCTTTGATCCGTACCTCTGTATGCTGTGGTATTTTTATCCTCTTTTCAATAAATATTTGCATTGGAGTGCGACTGTCCAGACACACTTTTTTGTTCTACACAATTTTTTTGTTTTGCCTGGGTCCCCCTTCAAATCTACATGATACCCTTATCAAGGACAATGATCTGCTATGGGATTATTGGGGGTCCCTGTGCCATTTCTTACCAAGAAAAGCTGGCAGGGGAATGTATTTTGGAGCAAAAGTTTTGTTTTTTTATAAAACCTGACATTTGCTTCTGTACAGAAGACATCTTCAACACATATTATTTAACTCTTTCACTGCCACTGACATATGCCATACATTGGCCCCAGCGGGGGTTTTATCCCACCCAGAATGTGTGTAAATCTGACAAGTCAGCTGTCAGATGGAAGTGATCTGGTAGCTTTACAGCTGCCCAATCACTTCCACACATCCTGGCGACAGTCAACCCCCTCGCATATTTCACTGCCAGGTTTGCTAGGTTTTACACACTCCCATTGGTGGACCTGGGACTGCCCTCCCCCCCCCCTCTGTTTTTGTAACCCCCATCCCCACATACACGCACATAATAATATAAACACATGCGTTCAGTTTGCCTATGCATGAAAATGTCAACTGCACTACACATTCTATATAATGCCATCCATGATGGAGTGAGAGCAATAATTCTAGGCCCAATATTCACAGTTCACTCTCAATTGAAGACCTGTAAGAGCTTTTAGGGGATTAACTATAGAAAAAGTTAGGGTACCAAAGTTTGTTTCCATTTCAGGGGCGCACACAATATTATGACTTGACATGTCTGATATCTATTTACTCAATGCAACCTCATATTTGAAATTTTATCAAAAAATTAACTCTCAAATTAACTTTAGTATAAGTTTTATTGAAATGTTGTGATTGATAAACTGTTGAGTTTAACGGACAATTGCGAGGTCGTGCAACGTTTTACCCAAATAAAATTGACGTCCTTTTTTTTCCCACAAATAGAGCTTTATTTTGGGGGTATTTGATCACCTGTGCGATTTTTATTTTTTGCGCTATAAACCCAAAAAGAGCGACAATTTTGGAAAAAAAAAATTGAAAATCAAATTTTTTTTTAACATTTTAGGCCAATTTGTTTTCTGCTACATATTTTTAGTAAAAAAATTGCAATAAGCGTATTTTGATTGGTTTGCGCAAAAGTTATCGCGTCTACTAACTACCAAAAAGATTTATGTAATTTTTATTGTTTTGTTTTTTTTGCTAGTAATGGTGGCGATCTTAGATTTTTTTTATTTTGCGGGACTGCGACATTGCGGCGGACAGATCGGACCCCTAACTGACATTTTTGACACTTTTAGGGGTACCAGTAACATTACTACAGTAATCAGTGCTAAAATATGCACTGTTATTGTAATAATGACACTAGCAGGGAAGGGGTTAGCCCTGTGTTATTTATCTGATATTACACTTGTGACAAACACAGGGGACAGGGGCTCTTGGAGAGGACTGCAGGGTGTCCACTTGCCTACTGACTATGGGCCCTGGCTTTTGAGGGCCTCTATTCTTGGGAGTTATGTGCCTGGGGGGACCCTTGGAGTGGTCTCCAGACTTTGGGAATCCAGGTCCGGGATACAGATTTTGGGTTCTTTGTGCCCAAACCAGCAATGACTGCTTTAGACTGTGAGACTCAGAGCAGATGGTAATATGATCAGCTCAGACCAACCTGATATTGGGGTCTCCTGCTATAATCTGTTTATAAGTTGTTATCTGTGTTTTTGCCCCATTGTGTGCCTCCTAGGTGTGAATTCCCATTTTTAATTGAGTCCCCTATTGTTTCTGTCTTTCAAGCTCATCTCTTGGACATGTGATTAATATTGTGTCCACTTTACCTTGTTATCGAAGCATTGTGGGATGTTATGTGTTTATGCTTATGATAATGTGTAATGTACGTTGTGTATCCAGGGTTGTGGGCTTGGTGCCAAATGGTCTAGACACCTACTCTTGTTTAAGTGACTAGTTGTTTAAAGCGTAGCTCCAGGTTGCTTCAGAAAAAAATAAAAGTGAGTAGCTACAAATACTGTAGCCTCTGACTTTAGGAGACTTAACCTGTCCACGAATCCAGCGGTATCTTCACCCGAGCTAATTTTTCAAATGGCTCTTGGGTGCTGCCGCCTCCATTTTGTGTATGGGAAAAGCCGGTTCCGTACTGCGCATGCGTGATGCACACTGCGCTTCGTGATTGGCCCAGGAGCGGGATGGGGGTGGCAAACTTCTGAATGAGTTCACTGCGGCAAAGTCAGCTGGAAGTGAGAGCGGGTACCTGTTAAAACCAGGTAGCTGCTCTCCCCAAAAGGTGCCAAATGTGGCAGCGGAGGGGGGGAGGGAAGCAAATAAGCAGGGCTTCCCCTTTTCGGTGGAGCTTCACTTTAATTAGCTTAATGTTTATGTTGGCTGTTCCTTAGGTATGTTAGTTATATTCCTGTTTATAGTTTGCATTGTATATGATAATGTGATTAGGCTCTACCTGATCCTGTGTGGTATATATTCTGTGTGAGTTTACAACAAAGAGTTCAAGTTCCAGTTTGCACCTAAGCTAGTGGCGTCTAGTCCTTGGATGCTCAGCCATAATACTTGGTTCCTGGGTCCAGACTGGAGGAAGCTGAATACTGATGAAAGCACCCAAGCTGGATGCCGGATGGTTCCGTCACAATTCGGATATAGCCATCTTAGTACTGTCCATAATACTTTTTTTTTTTTTTTTGCACTAACACACTCAATTGTTTCTATCGCAAGTGCACTTAGATGGTTACATTCACCTCAAGCAAGTTAGTACTATAATAGAAGCACATGGTAATCATTACTTTATATTTTACAGCATCCGACACCGCTTCTGACAACTCCAAGGAAGTGAACGCCTGAATGTAAGTTTTCAGTTCTCTATTAATGTTCTAAATTTGCTACATTTGATTTGACACATGTTGTTCAAAGAAAACCAACTAGACACTGCCTCATATGTCCAAGGAAGGTTATAAATCCCATCTTTGACAACATATGGTATTCACTATAAAAATTGTGAACATGAAAATGTTTCACTCTTCTAAAACTGGTTGAACAAGTCAGGAGGTCCTTAAACTCAGATCTCCACCCTCTTCTACCTACTAAGTCACTTGGTGGCCCCCAGATGGTCCTGGACGTCCTTCCGTGTCTGCGCTTCCCACCCATCCCCTGCAGCATGTGGGCAGCACGCTCAGTAATCACTGAGTCCTTGGGACTCAGCTGATCACTGATCAGGGTAAAGGGCCAATGACAGCTGATCACAGGATGTAAACAGAAGCCGGTTATCAACTTTTCTTTCCTCACAGTCCGCGTGAGGAGAGAATAATAAAGTTGATAACCTGCTTCTGTTGAAGGGACGTCCGCACTGATTATCAGTTTTCTAAATATCAGTGCAGTCCCAACAGTGCCAATCAGTGCCCATCAGTGTCACCTATCAGTGCCTTTTAGTGCCGCCTATCAGAGCCCTTCAGTGCCCACCAGTGCAGCCTCTTCAATGCCCATCAGTGAAGTTGAAAAATTACTTGTTTACAAAATATTATAGCAAACTATGAATTTTTTTTTCAAAGTTTTTGGTCTTTTATTTTATTTTTTTTGTTTTGAAAAAATATAAAAACCCCAGTGGTGATTTGCTTAATGAATAGCACTTTAATGCACCACACCACACTCCGCTCATTACTATAACAACATTTAATTGGCCCTAAATGGTACTTTCTCTTTGGTTGAGTCAATAAAAATTGCAAGCTTTCAAAACAGCTCAGGTCTCTTGTTCAGGTGATGCGAATGTGAGAACTTAGCTGTCTCCGAAGCTTGCAGATATATTTTTTGTCTAGTTTTCGCAAGTCTTTTTTATTTTTTGTTAAACAGTCAAGGTATGCAAATCATTTTTTATAATTTTAAGCATGAGACCGCTGCTCACCATAGCCGATCCTGGTGTGGATGTATACATGTGAAAGCCTCAATCAATGCTGCTCCTCAGGCCATGCCCCTGACCACTGGGGCTTAAATAACCCCTATGGGTCAAACATGTCAGGGGACATTGTCTGTGGAGGGGCATTGACTGAGGATTTCACTTGTATACATCCACACCAGGATTGGCTATGGTGAGCGGCGGTCTCATGCTTAAAGGTTCATTGCTCACTGGATGAGTTTTTCTTACGCTGGTATTCCTACTATCCTGAGTGCCAATGGGGCTCTACACCTCAGCGGCATCACGAAGAACTAATGACCTTATTAAGAAATGTTATATGATCCAAATTAGTGTTATAAACACTATCCACAAATATGGAAGGATGTGTATTAGACTATATAATAAAGCTGATTCAGGTTTTCAATGTGTAGAACATGTTTGGTGAAGACTCCATTTTACATTGGATGAACACTGTACCCTTCCTCACATTTATGGATAGGACTGATAATAAAACATTTACTGAGAGTAACAAAACTTCTGATATAGGACTATATAAATATATACTTTTTGTTCTTTGCAGGTTCACAAAGGAGAAGAATGGAGACTGTTTTCTTTATTTGTATACAATTCTAGCTTTGCTTCTTTCTTTTTAGAAATACGCACTTTGTGATTAAGGAGAACCTGTCATATTCCAGAATCTGTATAAATGCAAACATAATTAGTTAGGATTTTTAGAACATTTTTAAGAAGACATGTCAGGGAATTTTAGAATCTATACCACACACACCAGATAGGTGTAACATGGGCACTTTTAGTATTATACATTCAGCAGCTGGTGGCATCTGTGGCGGCCATTCATTCTGCATTTTTTTAGAGGTGAAATTCCATGGTTCTTCATATCCATGGCTGATTTGATATTGTAATGCAGAACACTGAGGTCATCTTTGTGAAAAGTATTTATTACATGTTCCATTAGGCCTACTGAAGTATTAACTGTGTCTAATATAAATGTCCATACTATACTGGTAGCCATGTTGTATTTCAGAGTCAACAGTTGTCCTCCTTCTAAAATGTGCCTTAAATAAGAACTGCTGTGTTGACCACAGCCACCAATCATATTTAGACTTTCAGATCACAGCCTTACAGTTGTATGGCCAAGAAATGCCATCATAGGCCCAATTTACTGGTAATCAGCATGTGCACAGGGTAACCTCAACTCTCGAACCCAATAATTGAATGGGTAGGAAAAAAACAGATTGCAGGATAACTACTGTGCCAGTAGGTGTGTATGGCCAAATATGTAAAAGCTCTGGCCGTGTGAGATTGGATGAGCCTTGTAAGTGATCCGACCGTATGAGATTGAGTGAGCCCCAGATTGGAGAAACCAATCTACAAACATAGGACCAACTTAATCAAAGAAAGGAATAGGTTTATACAAACATTAATTTATTAGTTGTAGATAATTGAAGACCACTAAGTATGGAAATCATGGCTGCCAGCAAAGTCTGAAGGTTTTTTGTTGCAGAAGGTAATACCTTGGACATGAATGACAGAATTAGACAGAATAGTGGCAAGTGGATTGGTTAGCTCTTTCCTAGATTACTAGTAGTTCAGGCAAGTCAATATTGAAGCAGAACTCCGATTTCTTTAGGCGATCCAACCTCTTACTCCAATCCTGATCCCTTTGCAGTTTAGTTAGTGTCTGCCAATTTAGGAAGCCCATATTCTAACTCATTATGGTACTACTCTATTAGAGCAATTATGTCAAAGGGAGTGAGCAATCATGTCCCCTAATCTTTTGCATCCCCGGTAATGAATAAAACAGCATTCCTAAGGGCAAAAAAAATAAAGGCTGTACCACTCCAAGCTCCTAAAACAGCCTCTTGGGAAGCCCATTGCTCTCAGGAGGTCATCTAGCTCAGTATGTATAGCAAAACTGAAAAACAAGACTGCACTCTATGGAAATCCTACTGGTAAGTTTATTGTGTGTAGCTGGCTGTTGACACATTCCCTGTCCTTTTGCTCCACACCTCTTACAGGTTTTGCTCCTCCAAGGTCTATGATAAAGCCAAAGGATGGGCAGTCAGTGGTTTTGGCATGAAGGTGGCATAACGGAACAGGGCACCCCGACCTGGGTACCTCCGTTGACAGATGCTCCTAGTGCTTCCCGAGGGGCTCCAAGCACTCCACCAGACACCGTAACCACTTCAGACCCCAAGAACCGCCGCAGCTTGGTTAGGGTCTCGTTGTCTCCTACCCACCCTGGACCTACGACAGGGCTCCAGGTTCCTGTGGGTGAACCTCTCGTTCCCCAGAGAGTGCAGCAGAACAAGCTCTTACACAAGCTCTTACAAGAGCTTAGTGATTCTCTAAGGGAGTATGGAAGACCATAGCAATCCCTTGCAGCAGATTCCCCCAATAAGAGACAGGACTCTAGATTGAGGGTGAAGTAACTCTAGAACTCCTTTATTGAACAGACTTATATACAGTTTTCACCCACAAGGTTACCGCCTAGGTGGACCTTGTTGAAGACTGGACGTGATATTCACAATCCAAACAGAGTTTTACACTCTCATACAGTGTACACAAAAATATACAATGTGGGACAATCCCCCCTCCCCCTTAGCATCCAATCCACATACCTATAAGTTTCTCTTAAGGTAGACAAACAGAACAATGTGAGGTATTTAACGATGGAACAGACAGGTAAACTTTAACACAATACACATTCCCTTCCAATACACAAACAATAGGGAAGTCTGCGAATGACAGTCTTTGTGTCTCTGACAGCCAAGCATGGAATACACTGTGTAAGGTGGTATTAAATCTTCATATTTCTATATGAAGATTTTGCTGACAAATATTTAAGCAATCCAAACCATTACTTATCTGTCTTTCACTCATAGTCACGGTTAGTACCGTCACAGGTAGGAACTGTGTAAACCGCAAACTTACCAGTGGGATTTCCACGGAGTGTGGCCTCATTTTTCAATTTTGCTAATCATTCCTAATGGATTTCACATTCTGCTGACCACCAGGAAGGGCCACCAGAAGGGGGAGGAAAGGGGATAAATACAGCGGTGTCGCTATGGGGGTGTGGATTGCACCCCGGTGACACCCGCCAGAGGGGTGACCCCATAAAATAGCACTGTGGCAGGCTAGGTGAGAGAGTTGCGCCAATGCGCTTAGCCTGCTCAGTGGCCTACTGACTGTCCTACTTTCACTCTGTAGTGGCAGAACAGATAAATGTGGCAGGCTAGTGGGGGAGGTGACACCATGGTTTACCGCACCAGGTGACACCAACCCTAGTGACGACATTGGACAAATACTTGTTGTTTTCATTCCTTAGACTAACGTGTACCTGTTTCTCTACATAGTATGGCCAAAACACAGGTTAACTTTAAGATATACATTTAAAAGTTATCTACAATCAGGTTTTGGGGTCTTTTCTGTTTATTTTATTTGTTTTGCTAATTAGGATCAGAATTTTTACAACATTTTTAATATAGATTTTGTGTCCTATTATATCCAATTTTCTGCTCTCATTGTCCTATATTTACTTATAGTATTTCAAATTAAACATCTAGGACTGGAATTATTGTTTTATATTTCTTCAATATTAAGTGATTGCTGTACTTGACGTTAAAGATTCTGAATGTACAAACCCAATTCCAAAAAAGTTGGGACACTACAAATTGTGAGTAAAAAAGGAATGGACTAATTTACAAATCTCATAAACTTATATTTTATTCACAATATAATATAGATAACATATCAAATGTTGAAAGTGAGACAATTTGAAATGTCATGCCAGATATTGGCTCATTTTGGATTTCATGAGAGCTACACATTCCAAAAAAGTTGGGACAGGTAGCAATGAGGCCGGAAAAGTTAAATGTACATAAAAGGAACAGCTGGAGGACCAATTTGCAACTTATTAGGTCAATTGGCAACATGATTGGGTATAAAAAGAGCCTCTCAGAGTGGCAGTGTCTCTCAGAAGTCAAGATGGGCAGAGGATCACCAATTCCCCCAATGCTGCGGCAAAAAATAGTGGAGCAATATCAGAAAAAGTTTCTCAGAGAAAAATTGCAAAGAGTTTGAAGTTATCATCATCTACAGTGCATTAAATCATCCAAAGATTCAGAGAATCTGGAACAATCTCTGTGTGTAAGCGTCAAGGCCGGAAACCCATACTGGATGCCTGTGATCTTCAGGCCCTTAGACAGCACTGCATCACACACAGGAATGCTACTGTAATGGAAATCACAACATGGGCTCAGGAATATTCCAGAAAACATTGTCGGTGAACACAATCCACCGTGCCATTCGCCGTTGCTGGCCAAAACTCTATTGGCAAAAAAAGAAGCCATATCTAAACATGATCGTTTTCTCTGGGCCAAGGCTCATTTAAAATGGACTGTGGCAAAGTGGAAAACTGTTCTGTGGTCAGATGAATCAAAATTTGAAGTTCTTTTTGGAAAACTGGGACGCCATGTCATCCGGACTAAAGAGTACAAGGACAACCCAAGTTGTTATCAGCGCTCAGTTCAGAAGCCTACATCTCTGATGGTATGGGGTTGCATGAGTGCGTGTGGCATGGGCAGCTTACACATCTGGAAAGGCACCATCAATGCTGAAAGGTATATCCAAGTTCTAGAACAACATATGCTCCCATCCAGACGTCGTCTCTTTCAGGGAAGACCTTGCATTTTCCAACATGACAATGCCAGACCACATACTGCATCAATTACAACATCATGGCTGCGTAGAAGAAGGATCCGGGTACTGAAATGGCCAGCCTGCAGTCCAGATCTTTCACCCATAGAAAACATTTGGCGCATCATAAAGAGGAAGATGTGACAAAGAAGACCTAAGACAGTTGAGCAACTAGAAGCCTGTATTGGACAAGAATAGGACAACATTTCTATTCCTAAACTTGAGCAACTTGTCTCCTCAGTCCCCAGACGTTTGCAGATTGTTATAAAAAGAAGAGGGGATGCCACACAGTGGTAAACATGGCCTTGTCCCAACTTTTTTGAGATGTGTTGATGCCATGAAATTTAAAATCAACTTATTTTTCCCTTAAAATTAAACATTTTCTCAGTTTAAACATTTGATATGTCATCTAGGATTTATTCTGAATAAAATATTGAAATTTTAAACTTCCACATCATTTCATTCTGTTTTTATTCACAATTTGCACAGTGTCCCAACTTTTTTGGAATCGGGTTTGTACATTAAATATGTTTTTTATTGTAATTTTTCATTTTTAGGTTGATTAAATAACTTTTACCTTTTGGAAAATGTAAATTACATTACAACTGTAAAAATAAAGAAAGGATGATGGGGTGGGGAATCACTGGAAATGGGCTTTAACCCTTTTGTTGCAACAGCCAGGAGTGTGTGTAAGGCCTCATTCACATGGATGTACTTAAGCATACACCCATGTAAGGGCCATTTTTTGCCTTCATGGGGTACAGAGGTGTTCTGTGCAGGCATTCCCTATCATGTTGATTGGGACACAGCAGCTTCGTGGACACAGTTGCTGCTCCCAGTTTCACATGCGTGTGGGTACAGTTGCATGTCATCAAACATACACTAATTTGGGTGCATGCACCACACAGACACCCACACAGATGTGGGTGCAGCTGCTGTGTCCCAATTGACATGGATGGTCTGCAGTTAGATGCATGGATGGAACATCTGTGTATCCCTGTGCAGGCAAAATATGGCCCTTGTGTGCTTTGCCGGTGTGAATGTGGACTAAAACCCCATGTGACATATCTCTGTGGCAGAAATAGAACTTTTGACCGTATTTCTCATGTGGGTCAAAAACTGCACTTACTTTTGCACTCCTGTAACCCAGAATGAGCCAATAGCGGACTAAAGCCCACTGTCATCTGATATCACAAAGCCACTCCAGACGCTGAGAGGGTCCCAAAAATAATGTCTGGATTCACCCAGATTCATGACTGGCAGCTGGCTGAGCCTCTCAACATGCAACTGAGAGCCTGAGCCAGCCACTCCCGTCCCCTCTCATGCCTCGTCCTCCAGTGATTACTAAAGGGGCAGAGAACAGAGCAGTGACTGACCGTCACCACTCTCTGCTCAGAGCAGACCCGAAAACAGAGTGATCATTGATTATTGATGAGAATATTCAAGTTGTTGTGTCTGGAGTCGACCTTTAAATAAAGTGAAAGTGGTTCTAAAGTTTAAGTGTTTTTTTTCTGCGTTAAGGTTAAATACTCCCCACTATTCCTGAACACCTACCTGTCTCTTCTCACAATCCAGTGCTTTCCCCGGCTGCTGCACGGCTCTCCCCTCTTCCTGCTCTTACAGGAGACACAGGCATCCAAATGAGGGATCATTAGAGGGGCAGTACCACTCCAGCAATTCTTTTCCTTGAAATTTTCCACCACCAAAACTTTAATTTGCACCATTTTCTTATTTATTTGTTCGTTAACAGCTAGTGCATCAGCTCTGCCTCAAAACTTGGAATTGTGCACAGAGAAAAGAAAAAACCCCATCGAGTAATAGCATTGATATTAGGGCAGAATCTCAGAAAGAAAGCCACATAAATTTAGAAAATACATCAGTAGCTTATCATTCCCATTATACTAGTGCAGACTCCCATACACCATGCAATCTGGTCGAACTGATCTTATACGTGGCTTTGAGATATAAACATTGGATAGCTTCTGTTACTTCTATATGTTGGGGAGATCCATAGCTCAGAGTAGTGAAAACCACTCTGAGCTCTCCATCCATTAACCACATGCCGTCCCTCCCTCCCTCAGTAATTATACTGCGTGCAGGTGTCACACTGCAAGGCACAATTACTTATATCAGTGGTTCTCAACTCTGGTCCTCAGGGCCCACTAACAGGTCAGATTTTAAGTATTACCTTGGAGAGATGCAGACTAGAATACTGCAATCACTGAGCAGCAAAATATATCACCTGTGATGTATTTCAGTTATCTTGCAAACCTGTCCTGTTAGTGGGTCCTTAGGCCCAGAGTTTAGAACCACTGACTTACATGTATGTCGCCGATTGATTGGCACAAAGTGTACCCCCCGTTCCACTGGACACAGCGGATTGTGGCTCCTGGTACTTGGCTGCTATGCGATCAAATAATCACATCGTAAACACCACTATTAAGAAAAGGTTTTTTTCATAACAGCTGTGCTTAGTATTGTGAAGCTGCGATTGGCCCAAAGCCATCACATGGTACCTGGGCAATTACAGCACCCTGTACCGTGTGATAGCTGTGGGC
This sequence comes from Pelophylax lessonae, assembly GCF_965119305.1. Lineage (NCBI taxonomy): Eukaryota > Metazoa > Chordata > Amphibia > Anura > Ranidae > Pelophylax > Pelophylax lessonae. The sequence continues at coordinate 44,835,359 of NC_138774.1, read as the reverse complement.
CAATCGTATCACACAATAGTAATTACAGCTGATATGAATTCATGATAGTTTAAAACATTGCTGTTACACTGATCATCACTGTACCAGCAATCAAAGTGTAAACTAAAAATCCGTGATCACCCCCCCATAGAAGTACAGTGTCACTATGGTGACACTGAACTACTCTGATTAAAGTATGTATAAACAAATGTTAAAACTGTGTTGAAAAGGTTGTATTTATGTTTTTAGCATTCTGTCACCAGTCAGTATCCCTGATCATGACCACACCAGTCACCTGATGACGTTGAACTGCAATGGTGACAGTATGCAAAAAAAAAATGTGAAAAATGTATTTCATTTCTTCTTTTTCAAAACAATTGTGACAAAAAATGACTTCTTCAAAAAACCTGCCATGCCTCCTACTAAATACCTGGGCATCCTCCTACTAAATACCTGGGCATATCTGTACTGCCTTGGCATTTCAAGGGCCCTCAAGAAATGAGATTGTCTGTCAGTACATCAGGATTGATCAATTTTCAGATATTTATCCCATAGTTTGTAGACCCTATATCTTTCAGAACAAACCAAATAATATACACATATTAGGATTTTTTACTAAAGACATGTAGCAGAATACATTTTGGCCTAAATGTATGAAGAAATTTGATTTTATTGGCTATATATCAATTTCATTTGCATAGTTTTGCATAACCAACCGAATGCCAGTTAAAGTAGTACATTGCTAAATAGCAAGAAATTTCCAGGTCATGAAGGGGGTAAAATCTTTCGGAGGCTAAGTGAATAAGTCCACCTAAGTACCTTACGTTCCTTGTCCATCTTCTTACAGAACAGGCACTGCCAATTAAAGAGTGATTTTAGTTTTTCTATTTTGCAATATCAATATAGAAGAAGGTCCCTGGTAAAAGTATGGGCTGGGAAAAATGTAATGCTTGTGAATGAATACATCAGTGATATGGCTTCACTAATTTGCATTTAGCTTATCCCTATTCACCAGAGAGAGATACAACGTCCTGTTCACACAGCATCCAGTTCATGCCTAGTGTAGCGCTACCTCCGCAGGAACCACTGAATAGGATGGGTTGTCTGACCTTTGGCCTCGACCTCACAAGTACCTCAGCCCTGTGACACTCTAGATTAGTCAGACACATTTTGTTATGACACTGATTCCACTGAAAGCTATACCAGAAGCACAATGATGATACTGTGGCAAGAAGCAGACATCAAACAAACTGGTAGAGGTAAATCTCATTATATTGAAATATAGTATGTGATAACATTTGTATGTAATTGGTAAGGAATGGTGATAGTGGTGGGAGGGCCTTTCCTCCTGGGTTGAATCTGGCCTTGAAAAAGGCTTGTCCCTAGTTGATGCAGGCTCTCCCTAAGCCTTCTAAGTTCTGATACCTCCTGGTAGGGATGGGCTGCACTGGTCTGGCCGTGGGTTGGGCCCGGAAAGAAGCCGGTGGTGTATGTGCCCCCAGGGGTGCCTCAATTCTCACGGTGGGGGAGCTCACCTCGAGTTTTTCGGCACCTTGGTCACTGCACCACACACACTTTTTTTGCACCTGCCTCTAGGGACGGGCCTTTTGGCCGGGACCAGAGGAATCTTTTATTTCTGGCCAAAGAGCCTGTCAAGGTCTTGCACCTTGACACTCCAGCACTTCCTCTTCCCCCACTTTGTGTTTGCGTGTTTTTTATTTGTGGTTTGTCACCTCTTTCTCATTTTTTTCACGATGAGTATGGTGTGGGTCCTCAGGCCTACCTTGAAAGTCTTGGGAGGGGTTGGATATGGCATTCTGGCTTAGTTTGCCCTTTCTCATGGGGTCTCCCTTTCGGGGGAGCCCCACCCAGTACTTGGGGTGGGCTGTCTTGGCAGTCCTCCCAGAGAACGGGAAACCAGGCAGGTTCCTGTCAGGAGTCTTGCGCCCCGGGGGATCAAGGTCAGGGTCCGTCCTCTTCGGAGGTGGACTTTTTGCACACCCTGTGCACTTTTTGTGTTCTCACGTTTGCTTGTGTGCACTTTTTTCACACCACGGGCTTTAAAAAAAAAAAAGTGATAACATTTGAGGCATAAAACTAGGCAAGCAAATAATAGTTGAACAGATCAGTGTGGGGTAAGAACCAGTAAATAAGAGATAAACATAAGGCAGCAATATATACCAGGATCTAAAGTATACTGCCAAAGTGCATTAAGGGTGATGGTGATATTCTTCTGCCTGCAATAGCTGGGGCCCTTTATTATAATTGGTGCACTTAACAGCGGTCGATGGATTTGTATATAATTTAGGTGCAGTTTATGTTCAGTGCGGGCTTAGCTTTGGCGTGATATTGCCAGGGTATTGACACAGTACATACAGTACATTGCGAAAGTATTCGGCCCCCTTGAACTTTTCGACCTTTTGCCACATTTCAGGCTTCAAACATAAAGATATAAAACTAATTTTCTCTGTCGCTCATTGACAGACGTAGTCCTCGTTGATTCAACACACTCGGGTTATGCTGCCCTCTACAGGAGTAGGACTAGACAGGAAAGAAAACACTCTGGCCACACCTTAGGGGCAGTCCCAGAGGGTATATCCTCTCTCTCTCTCTCTACTACAGCAAATCAGTTTTTTTCTGTCTAGTTAGGAGTAAGGACCTAGATACCTTGCTGGGATCTTCGGTCCTGGCAGGATTTTTTTCTTAGAAAAGATTTTTTAGACAGCTTTTTTTCTCCAGTGTTCCTGTGAGATCTTCAAGCAAGAAAGCTGAACTGGGCGACGGGCTGGATGTTGAGATCCAGTGGTCACCCCAGTTCAGCCTACGAGCGCGTGCAGGCCATAGCTCCGCGCTGGGTCGGCCGCGACATAGTCCCACTGGACGGGGACTGACCCTGCGAGTTAAACGCCTCGCCGAAACACCTAAGACCATGAGTCACGGCGTCCGTACTGGTCGACAGCCCTCCCACCTCGGTGGAGAGGGGTACTGTCAGGAGTTGGCGCCCGCCTGGTTCCGGTATGGTGAGTAGTATGTTCCCCCTTTCCCCCTGACGGGTCTTGTGGTGAACGCGGGCCCCTCGCTGTAATGGTAAGGATGGGTCTTCCCTCTATCCTATAACATGTCACAGATCCCCCTGTTTGAGTGTGATTTTTGTGAACAAAAAGCCAGGAGGCTTGGTTTGGGAGCTGACAATCTAATTGCAAAGATGTTAAAATGATGAAGTCAGTGGCAGTACTAGAACTTTACTGTGATATAAAGTATCCTACCTGTCAGAAGCCACAGGGCGATGTCTATATATGTATACTGCATTCCAGATCATTCCTCCAGCTAAACAGATGCCTCCCGACGGCCACGGACCGCATACGGCCCGCCAGGGTCCAGTACCGCCGACCACGCTGACCACCATGAGGGTGAAGGGTTGTGAGGCCGAGATCCTTCTGCAGACATGCCGCTATTCTGTGCAGGCCGCCGCCATTGTCTGGTAGATCGCACGAGGCCGCCATTTTGGCGTAGCCTCGTGTCTCCAGCATGGGGGCGGCCATGTTTGAGGTGACTCAAACACCTCGTGGAGCTAGGGGAGGCGCCGGAAGGCGTGCAGAGGGGCGGAGCTGCCTCCTTTCTTCCCGGGAAGCCAGTCAAGAGACTTCCTGTCTGCTCTAGACAGTGCTGAGACAAGTTGCAGTTGAAACTCTGAGCATCAAGTGGTGAGCCCTGGGGTCTATCTCTCTCTCTCGCTCTATAGGGGTACCTAAGCAGGTACACCGAGGGGCTTTGTGGCGCTGGGGGTCTGGAAAAAAAAAGAAAAAAGTGGTTTTATTTTTTTTGGCAAATTGATTTTTTCCGGGTAGCATCTGGAATTATCATGGACCCTGCCACACAAGTACCCCCACCTGTTTCCCTCGAGGGGGCCGCGGGACCCGCTGGTGCACAGAGTATGGATGCATTTACAGCAGTTTTGGAGTCTTTGGTGGCTCGGGTGGAGACGGCCTGTCAGGAACGGGGGTCAAGAAAGCGACCCCCGCCTACCCCTTTATCATCTGATACTTCAGATTCAGATTCTGAGATGGTCATTGCAGCTGCAGGTCCCTCTGCAGGGGCTGTTGTCTCAGGTAAAGTTCCCTCAGACAGTGAGGATGACGTTCATGCTTCCGCCATAATTCAGGAAGAAGCATTGGTGGACGCACTAGTTGTGGCGGTTCGGGAAACCTTAAGACTTGAGGTTTTACCGGCAGAGGCAACTGAAACAGAGATTCCCTTTGGTACTAACAAACCCACCAAAACAGTGAAGGTTTTTCCTGTACCCAAGTGTTTTGGTAATAAAATTAAAGAAGAATGGGAGCATTCTAAACGTACCTTTACTATTTCCAAGCGCATTGCTAGACGCTATCCGTTTGAGGAATCCCTCATTAAGAAATGGACGGTACCACCAGTGGTGGATCCACCTATTTCCAGACTGAATAAAGCCACGGTTATTCCGGTGGAGGACGCTTCTTCCTTTAAGGATCCGGTGGATCGGAAAGTAGAAGCGGAGTCCCGCACTATCTTTTCCCTGATAGGGTCAGCATTGTCATTGGTTTAGTGTCTCAGACATTAACGGAATGGGCGAGATTGGTGCGCCTGAAGGGGAAAGATATCCCCCAGGCAACATCTGATTTGATGGAACAGATTATACAAGGACTACAGTTTATCTGTGACGCAGCCTTGGATGCTACCCCCCTATTAGGGCATGCATCTATGTCAGCGGTAATCCTCAGACGTGTGCTGTGGTTAAAATGCTGGTCAGCGGACCTAGGTTCCAAAAAGACCTTGACGAATCTCCCCTTTCAGGGGAATCGCCTATTTGGGGCCACCCTAGATGAGATCATTAAGGATGCCACTGGGGGCAAAAGCACTTTTTTGCCACAGGCTGCTAAAACTAAAGGACCTCGTAACAAGCGGGGACCTTTCTTTACCGCCCATAAAGGGTTCGTTCGCTCAGCTGGAGCAAGCGGGAAGGGCAAGACTCCTCCAGGAGGGTTCAAGAAGGGCTCGTCGGACAGACAAAAGACCGACTCAGCCAAACCTGAAGCAAAGGATTACACAGCCTGAAGGTGCGCCCCCACCCGGCTTGAGGGTGGGGGGACGTCTTCACCGGTATTCAGGGCATTAGATCGAGCATCGACCACTGCTACCGGTGCGATTCTTCCCTTCCAACATCTAAGTACTACAGGGAGCAGTAGTTACCGTTCCCTGAACAGATCATTTTCTTTACCTTTTCCAAAGATTAGCCTCAGTTCCCCACAAGAATCGGATCCGGTTGAACAGACAGACCAAGGAGCCTCTAGCCGGGTGACTTCGGTCCCTGTGGTTCAACCAGGAGAAATCACCACTCCTGATAGGAATCAGGTGTCTGATAAATGTGTGGGAACAGAGAACGATCAGACTTTGTCGGATGGCCGGGGCCAGATAGCTCTAGGGCAGCCTGGTTCGGATCCAGTCAGCGCCAGTTGTCCTGGAAATTCTAGGATGGCCTCTTCAAGCCGGTCTGGCCGACTTGGACATGCTAGTCGCGGACGTTCCTTGGGAACTTCTTCTCAGAGAGTGTCTGCGGTCTCAAGGACCGATCTTCCATCGTGCTTTACAGTCGCTGGTTTTAATGGCCTGGCCATTGAGACCCAGGTACTGAAGGACAGAGGTTTGTCAGCTTCAGTTATTCCTACTCTAATTAAGGCAAGGAAAGCGACTTCCAGCAAGGTCTATTATCGCACATGGAAGACTTATATCGCGTGGTGCGAATCGTTAGGAATTCCTCCACGTACCTATTCGGTGACCCGAATATTGGCCTTTCTGCAAAAGGGGGTTGAGCAGAAACTAGCCTTGAGCACCATCAAGGGTCAGGTTTCAGCATTAGCAATCTTCTTTCAGAAGCCTTTGGCTACTCATTCCCTGGTGCGGAATTTCATCCAGGGGGTGCGGCACCTGGCTCCACCAGTCCGCGCGCCCTTACCGCCTTGGGATCTTAATTTGGTTTTGTCGGTTCTGCAGAAACTTCCCTTTGAAAACATCAGGGAGATTCCCTTGCTGACTTTATCCCAGAAGGTAGCCTTCTTAGTGGCTATCACTTCTGTACGCAGGGTATCAGAACTGGCTGCATTGTCATGCCAGTCCCCATACTTAGTGATTCATAGGGATAAGGTAGTTCTTCATCCTAAGCCATCCTTTCTTCCAAAGGTGGCTTCAGACTTTCATCTGAATGAAGATATTGTACTACCTTCCTTGTGTCCTCAGCCCAATCATCATCGGGAACATGCGTTGCATTCCTTGGATGTGGTTCGGGCAATCAGGGTATACCTGAAAGCTACAGAATCGTTCCGTAAGACGGATCCACTTTTTGTGATCACGGATGGCCCCAGAAAGGGGTTGCCTGCATCTGCCGCGACTATCTCCAAATGGATTAGACAGACGGTGGTACAGGCTTATTCTATTAAGGGTCGGAGTCCTCCGTTCCCTGTTAGGGCGCACTCCACTCAAGCGCTCAGTACTTCCTGGGCCTTCCGCCATCAGGCGTCAGTGGTCCAGGTATGTAAGGCGGCCACCTGGTCGTCGGTACATACCTTTACAAAATTTTATAAGATTGATGTGATGGCATCGGCGGATGCCTCATTTGGCCGCAAGGTTTTGCAGGCCGCAATTTGAGGAGACCGGTGGTCTACCTCGAGGGTTTTTTTCTGTTGGAATTTTCTGTTGAGTCTCATCTTTGATTGATGAGCATTGAAGACTTCTAGTTGGCACCGGTTGGGCCTTCTAGATTGGATTTAATTTCCATTTTCCCACCCCTCATTTGTGGTACTGCTTTGGGACGTCCCGAGTGTGTTGAATCAACGAGGACTACGTCTGTCAATGAGCGACAGAGAAAAATGGATTTTTGTAAGATCTTACCGTAAAATCCTTTTCTCTTAAGCTCATTGACAGACGTAGTTCCCGCCCCTCTGTTTTTCAGTTGGGTTGGGTTAAATTCTCTAAACACTGCTTTGTGACATAACTGATTTGCTGTAGCAGAGAGAGAGAGGATATACCCTCTGGGACTGCCCCTAAGGTGTGGCCAGAGTGTTTTCTTTCCTGTCTAGTCCTACTCCTGTAGAGGGCAGCATAACCCTAGTGTGTTGAATCAACGAGGACTACGTCTGTCAATGAGCTTAAGAGAAAAGGATTTTACGGTAAGATCTTACAAAAATCCATTTTTTTTTTTTGAAGAGTCAACAACAAGTGGGACACAATCATGAAGTGGAACGAAATTTATTGGATATTTCAAACTTTTTTAACAAATAAAAAGCTGAAAAATTTGGCGTGCAAAATTATTCAGCCCCTTTACTTTCAGTTCAGCAAACTCTCTCCAGAAGTTCAGTGAGGATCTCTGAATGATCCAATGTTGACCTAAATGACTAATGATGATAAATAGAATCCACCTGTGTGTAATCAAGTCTCCGTATAAATGCACCTGCACTGTGATAGTCTCAGAGGTCCGTTTAAAGTGCAGAGAGCATCATGAAGAACAAGGAACACACCAGGCAGGTCCGAGATATTGTTGGGGAGAAGTTTAAAGCCGGATTTGGATACAAAAAGATTTCCCAAGCTTTAAACATCCCAAGGAGCACTGTGCAAGCGATAATATTGAAATGGAAGGAGTATCAGACCACTGCAAATCTACGAAGACCTGGCTGTCCCTCTAAACTTTCAGCTCATACAAGGAGAAGACTGGTCAGAGATGCAGCCAAGAGGCCCATGATCACTCTGGATGAACTGCAGAGATCTACAGCTGAGGTGGGAGACTCTGTCCATAGGACAACAATCAGTCGTATACTGCACAAATCTGGCCTTTATGGAAGAGTGGCAAGAAGAAAGCCATTTCTTAAAGATATCCATAAAAAGTGTCGTTTAAAGTTTGCCACAAGCCACCTGGGAGACACACCAAACTGCGCTCTCCCCAGTTCTTGCAACAAAAAAGCAAAGTTCCTGTGGTGGAAAGGGGCCTCTTTTGTCCTCACACAGGTGGTTTCAGTATTCAGTGGTGTAAGAAGAGAGGAAAAGAAGGTGCTGTGTATCCCAAAGAGTAGATGCGGTACCGATACGGCCGCAGCAATCCCACTAGAGATGTCCATGTTACTGTCACTTTCCAATCTCTGGCTTCAAATCCCCGGCTGACTCGGCCTACTGATGTTGGGAGAACACATAAACAGATGTGTTCACCTAATTCCCCTTGGTGCCAAGAGAGCAAAGCTCTCTGTTTGGTTTAGTTAAAGCTATTCCAAGCAAAAAATTTGGGGGAGCATACCCATGTATTTCTAAAGCTGCTGCAGCTATGAACCAAAAGACATGTATATTAAAAAAGAATAGCGCGCACACGCAAAAGAAATTACTACCAAATCTGAAGATGGGTATGCTCCCCCAAATTTTTTGCTTGTTTATTATGTATTCGGTCTGACCAGACTTCCGAGGTTAAGCAAACCCTCCCCACCCCCCACATACACCTGTACTCTATCAGTGTCCACTATCAAGTGGATATAGGAGGAGTCCCCTGTAGTGCATTTGCACATCTTTCCCAGCAAGGAGTTTTATCTCCAAGGGTTAGAAAGGCTGGATTCATCTCTTTTTCATGGATAGTGTAGGACCCACTGATAATGGGGTACTTTGACGCAGTGGTGGGCTTGAGCACGATATGGCCATATGGTGGGACCAAATCCCCATTTTTATTTATGGACTGTCTTCAGATTTGGTAGTAATTTCTTTTGCATGTGCGCGCTATTCTTTTTTAATATACATGTCTTTTGGTTCATAGCTGCAGCAGCTTTAGAAATACATGGGTATGCTCCCCCAAATTTTTTGCTTGTTTATACCAGTACTAGATTGAGAGACTCAGGGATTGTGGGATATATAGTTTCTTCCCAAAAAGCGTCAGTTATTAAACCCTGTGCAGTGCCATGCCAAATGCCTTATGTATGAATGTAAACAAACCTCTGATGCAGCAATGTGAACATTTACTCTATTATATGCGGCACAACCCTCAAAGGAGCTGCTTGGTAATTTTGGGTACTTTGTTCTTCACCTCAACTCCAAGAACAACCTCAGCCCCTCTGATACACTTGGTTGATGAAAGTCACTGCAAGCACTTAAAATAACACAATTATACATACCTTTTAACTAGACGTGCAGTTCATTTTATTCCAAATCTAAATTCTGACAAATTGTTTGTTATTCAGAAATTCGGGTGCATCCTATTTTTTTAATTAAAATAGTAACGAATTTAAACAAATCTGAAATAGGGAAACAAAAATAAAAATAAAAATTGAAAATTAGAAAAAAATAGAATAGAAAATAAAGGAATAGAATAGAAAAAAACAGAAAAGGAAAAAAAAAACAATAGAATAGAAAAAAAACTATAGACTAAAATAGAATATAATCGTATAAATTTGAATAGAATAGAAAAATAATAGAATATAACCGTCTTCCGAAATTCAAGTTTCAAATAGAATAATTTGAATAGAAAATAAATAGAATAGAAAAAAACAATAGCATAGAATAAAATAGAAAGAATATAACCATCTTCCAAAATTCTAATTCCAAATAGAGTAATTTTGAATAGAATAAATCTGAATTTGAATAGAATAGAAAATAAGAGAAAAGGATAGATAAAACCATAAAATAGAAATAATCAGAACATAACTGTCTTTCGAAATTCTAATTTCAAATATAGAATAAGTTTGAATATTCCGAATTCCGTCAAATTGAATTCAATTTGACCGAATTCTGAAAATTCGAATTGAATCTGAAAATGAATAAACTAAATTAATTCTGAAAATTAATTAAACAAATTAAACTAAACAAAATGATTTAAATAAATCGAAATGAAACAAAACAAATAACAAAACAAGTGAAGTACAAACATATGAAATATCGCATATAAGTGCATCACCAGTGTCAGGTCACCTGTGGCCAGGTGACAACTGCACCCTGTTGGAGACAGGGGTGCACCGCAAGGTAGTGAACCCAATAGCTAACTGCTGTGGATGGACAGGAAACGTGAGCCCAAGATTCCCAGGGCGCGGAGTCTAAGGCCCAGCAGGTGTTCACCAGAGCCTCTAGTGGTGAGGATGGACTTCACTGCAATTGGACCCAGGTCGCGGCCCCTGGGGTCCCCTGGGTCATGCTCCATAGGGAGAAAGGGGAAGCAGCCACTCAGGACACAAGGGATAGTGATGGGTAAGCCAAGGTCGGGGCAACAGGTAGATGAGGGTAACGAAGGAACAGGCCAAAAGGTCAGGGTTACAGGCAAACAGGAGTAGTCAGAGATGAGCCAAAGTCTGTACACAGAAAGGTAGATGTAGCACACGGCAGACAGGAACACAAGCTAACAAACACTGTTGAACAGCAAAGCAGACCTGCAGTGCACTTTGTTAATATAGACTTCCTAGAATAGCCTGGGGTGGAGCCACACAGGGAGGAGAGATGATAAAAGGCAGCCAGATAGAGAGTCAGGCCTCTAATGGAGACATGGAGGAGAAGGTAAGCTGCCAGACACTATTGCATGTCCATGACAGTACCCTCTCTCTTACGAGGCCTCCCCCTTCCCCGCCTGGGCCCGGGTTTAGAGGGAAACTTCAGATAAAACCTTTTTAACAGACGAGGTGCAAAGACTTCTGATGCAGGGACCCAAGACCTCTCCTCAGGACCAAAGCCTTTCCAATGAACAAGGTACTGAAGAATGCCTGTACAGAGTCGGGAATCCAGAACTTGACTGACCTCGTATTCCTGATTATCCTCAGAGACCGGTGCCATGGTAGGGAAAGGACGAGAGAACTTATTGAGGACTAAAGGCTTCAAAATGGCAACATGGAAGGAGTTAGCGATTTTGAGGCTTTTGGGAATCTGAAGTTTGAAACAAACCGGATTCAGTTTAGAAGTGGTAGTGTATGGACCAATGAATCTTGGAGCAAACTTCAGAGAAGGAACTCGAAGCTCGATGTTCCTGGTAGTGGGCCAAATTTTGTCCCCTTGCTGAAGAGAAGGCGGTTTACGCCTGCGGTGGTCAGCAAGCAGAATTTGTCGGCAGCTGCCCGGAGGGAATCATGAACGTCACTCCAGATAGAATTGAAGGACTCCTGAGCTGAAGCCAAAGCTGGGATATCCGGAGAACAGGTCATGGGAAGCGGAAGTTGAGGAAGTCTTCCATAAACTGAGAAAAAGGGTGCTTTCTGCAAACTGGTATTTACATGATTATGAGAAAATTCCGCCCACGGAAGTAGAGGACCAATCGTCATGATGAGCGGAGACTAAGGTGCGAAGAAAAACCTCTAACTCCTGATTAACCCTCTACGTCTGCCCATTGGATTGAGGATGGTAAGAAGAGGAAAAATCCAAGGCAATATTGAGGGATTTGCAGAAGGCTCTCCAGAAACGAGACCTAAATTGAACGCCCCTGTCGGAAACAATATGAGAAGGAACCCCATGGAGGCGGAAAATTTCTCGAATAAAAATGGGAACCAAGGCAGGAGCAGAAGGAAGACCAGGAAGGGGAACAAAATGAGCCATCTTGGAAAACCAATCGACTATCACCCAAATTACCGTATTAACGTCAGACAGTGGGGGATCGGTGATAAAATCCATGGCAATATGAGCCCAGGGCTCCTTAGGAATGGGCAAAGGCATGAGGAGACCAGCAGGAGCTTGTGGAGGATTTAGACTGAGCACAGACATGACAAGCCTTGACATAGTCTTTGACCTCTGAGCGGAGATTAGGCCACCAGTAGTGACGGCTGATGAGTAGGAAGGAACGGAGAAATCCAGCGTGGCCTGCCACCATGGAATCATGTCCTTAACGAAGGATCTTAGCTCAGTGGGGACAAAGGTCTTACCAGGAGGAATTTTTGAGTCCATGGTGGTAGAATGGGCAACAATGCATGAAGTTGGGATGATTGGCTCAGGTTCAGGAGTGGACTCCTTGTCCAAAGTGTCAAACTTAGAAAGCACATCAGCCCGACCGTTGCAGGAACCAGGTTTGTACGTAATCGTGAAATTAAAATGGGAAAAAGAAGAGACTCCACCTGGCCTGTCTGGGATTCAGACGTTTAGCATTCTGTAGGTACTGTAAATTCTTGTGATCGGTGAAGATCATTATGGAGTGAGGAGAACCCTCCAAAAGATGACACCACTCTTCTAGCGGCAATTTAATTGTGAGAAGTTCCGGGTCGCCGATGGCATAATTTCTCTCTGCCTGGGAAACTTTTTTGGAAAAGATCGTACATGGTTGACGTCTCTTCTCAAAGAGTTGAAGAAGCACAGCTCCCACCCCCACTGAAGAAGCGTCCACTTCAATGAAGAATGCATCCCCAGGATTAGGTCTCCTCAAGAGAGGTCCAGAGACAAAGGCCTGTTTCAGATCGTGAAACGCAGCGACAGCTTCGGGGGGCCAGACTTTGGCATTAGCACCCTTCTTGTCAAAGCGATAACAGGCGCGGCAATGGAAGAGTAATTCCTTATGAACTGCCTATAATAATTTGTAAAGCCAAGAAAGTGCTGTGTGGCCTTAATGCTAGCAGGAAGAGGCCAGTTGGTAATGGCTAAGACCTTCCCAGGATCCATACGAAGACCCAAACTTGAGACAAGGGCCTAATTCAGTATAAGTTTGGAGTAGAGCTGCTCACTTCTCCAGAAATAACTCCAGCCTAAACTCATTGCATCCTAATTATGTAAGTGGCTGGAGTTAAACCTTCAACTAGGTGCTTTAGTGAATTCGGGTTTGGAGTTAACTTAGGCTGAATTTGAGTTTGGAGTTAACCAAATTCCCTTTGTGTTTTTCATAAAAGGAAATTTGTCTATTCTGAATCACTATTACACAGCAATGTCATCTATTATGATTTATTTTAATTTTAAGGTATAGTTATGTATCTTATGTGTTTTAACCTTTAGTGCCGGTTCACATTCTTGCGGCTGCGGTGATCGCATGTAATGTCGGAGCGCACTGCTCCTTCATTACATGCGATCGGCTGTGCGGTGCGAGTTCAGCCATACACTTTGTATGGCTAAATTCGCACTGCACCCGCAGTAAAGTCGCACAGGACCCTTTTTTCAGCCGCATCAGGATCGGATCGCACAGTGGTTCACACTTGTGCGATCCGATCCTGTGCGACTGTAAAGATCACACTGTGATATGCGATCAAACTGGGGGTGTCGTTAACATTTCATTGACACCCCCAGCTTATCGCATATGGCAGTGTGAACTGCCAGGGGTGCGTTTGCGATGCGGGAACAGGCTGCGAATTCGCAGCCTTCCCGCATCGCATAAGTGTGAACCGGCACTTAGATTTACTAATAGCAGACTACACAGCTGTCTAATTAGAAGTCTTCATTCTTTATTCATCTGAAACTTTCAGGCATATCTGATTATATTCAGCACTTTGGTATGGTGGGCTAAGCTCATAGCCAAAGATGGCTAGGTCATGAGTTCAAGGCCCACCCATGATAACACCTTGTGTGCTCACAGTTGTGTGTCATTATTTTTTTTGGCCACATAGTAATACATTGGCTACATCACCTAAAATTGCATGTCAATGGCCATGTATATTCAAGAAACAAACATGCATATGTGCAGGGTGCAATTATGCATTTGCCAAGTTTCATTATTTATTTACAGCTGTCTAAAATTTTAGTAGGTGATGGCACACTTGGGATTTGAACTCATGCTCTCAGTGTTTATAGCCAGGAACACTAACCACTAAACCATTGAGCTGAGCATGATTACCCCCCTGGAATATTTATTCCCATGTTTCAATAGTTAACCACTTCCTTACAGGGCAGTTACACCCCTTCCTGCCCAGGCCAATTTTCAGCTTTTTATACTGTTGCATTTTGAATGACAATTGCACGGTCATGCAACCCTGTACCTAACACAAATGTATGACACTATTTTCATAAAAAAAATAGTGCTTTCTTTTGGAGGTATTTGATCACTGCAAGGTTGTTTTTTTATTGGCAAAAAGAAGACCTAAATGTTTGACCCCTAAAAAAAAATGTGTTTTTGTTTATGTAATAAAATTTGGTAAATCAATATATTTTTTGTTGCACCGACGAGCATTGATGAGGCTGCGCTTGCAGGCACTGATGAGAAACTAATATGCAGCACTGATATGCAGCATTGATAGGTGGCACTGATGGGCAATGATTGGCACTGGTGGGCAGCACTGATGAGGGCACTAACAGGTTCCCTGAGCATTGATTGGCATCAATGGTGGCATGGGTGGGCATCCCTGGTGGCTCTAGTGGCATCCCCCAAGGGTCTGCACTGGTAATCAATGCTCTGATTACAAGCACAGACCCCCCCCCCCCCACACACACACACACACTTACTTTGCATATGAATGCCATTTCTTCACAGCTGAAAGTGGCCCTCACCATGATTAGCCAGTTGATTGTGACCACTTGCTGGAATGTGTACAAGCCAATTTGGTGTCATTTCTGGTTCAGGGCGAACGCCAATGTGCCATTTGCAATTTATTGTAAAGAGATTTTGCTTTATTTTAAAAATGGCGCACACAGACAACTAAAATGTATTGGAAATGTTTTACCTAGGCCAGTGATGGTAACCCTTAACCCCAAGATGTTTTTGCCCTACATTTCCCATAATGCTTATGTACTCTGCAGTGTAGGTGAGCATCATGGGAAATGTTACAAAACACCTGTGTTGCCAAGGTTCATCATCACTGACCTAAGCCAACTAAAAAGGTGAGTGAGCGCTGTAGCAATCTTTTATTTAGTAATAATTTTTTGTGATTTTTTTATTAAATGTTTTGGTTACATTCATCCACAGAGGCTGAATGGAAATTTTGTATTATTCCTTAATTTATATATATTTTTAGCTAAATATATACATACACACTTTAATTATTTCTTACAATTTAGCCCCCCCCCCACACACACACACACTCCTCTCCCCCCCCCCCCACACACACACACACACACACACCTCCTCCCCCCCCCCCACACACACACACACACACACACACACACACACACACACACACACACACACACACACACACACCTCCTCCCCCCCCCCACACACACACACACACACACACACACACACACACACCTCCCCCCCCCCCACACACACACACACACACACACCTCCTCCCCCACACACACACACACACACCTCCTCACACACACACACACACACACACACCTCCTCCCCCCCCACACACACACACACACACACCTCCTCCCCCCCCCCCCCACACACACACACACCTCCTCCCCCCCCCCCCCCACACACACACACACACACACCTCCTCCCCCCCCCCCCCACACACACACACACACACACACACACACACACACGCACACACGCACACACACACGCCTCCTCCCCCCCCCCCCACACACACTTCGCTGGAGTAAAGGGAGAAACCCTACCCATGTTCATACTGTACTGCCATTGCACACACACAAAAATACAAGAAATGGATTACATTCAATAGACACAAAAGATATCTCAATTACATCCAGACAAATATGAAGAAAAGAAAACAAAAAACCAGGAGCTGTGTACAAATGAATAAGCTTTATTGAACATGTATAAAACATCAATCACTCAAGCAGGCATGTGAAATGTGAAATGCCCACCCAAAACCCCCAAATCAAGTAATTTTTATTCAAATTACAGTGCAAAGATACAACATATGATGGATAGATAGAGCTTACAATATCCAAAAGTCAAGCAAAATAAGTTGTAGACACCTTAGTATTAAGCATAAAACATACCCAACATACTTTTATGTTTATTGTTTGCATGAGCCTACCTTTCCATTTAAATACCATCAAATCCGTAGAACATACAGCTACACAGAGGCATGAAAATTAAAAAACATAAAGACACACTTTGCAAAAACTATACCAAACTGTTAGAGCATGAAAAGTATTCATCCAACAAAATACACTTACTGCAATATGGGTCATTAGGCATGCCAGCAAACCCCCCTCACCCCCAAAAGCAAATTCGGACATAAAGACCTGTGGCCCTTCCACAGGCCAAATGATATGCTCTTATACATCCCTTTATATAACCTTGATTAACCTACTCCCACCCAGTATAGGAAACGCCCAGCAAAGTAATTAATTGGGTCTGTTGGTTCCTAAACCAAAATCACCAGTTCACTAATGAATGAGTGTTTGGCTGGCCATCCATGATCCAAGTTTCTTACAAGTCAACACACATAAGAAATGCTTTCAATAATCTCAGCATGAGCACAAAGTGGCTTTTTCATTTAGACTAAGGCTGGCCATACATGTTCCAATGTTCTTACAATTTTCTGTCCAATTTTCTTGAAATTTACCTTCAAGTATGTAGTACAAAGGCCTGCCTAATTAGATACAAGTGAATGTGTTGTTTAGCTTTGACCTCACATTATGTGGTTTGTGGTAGATCTACCAGAAAATTGTACAACAAAAGTTGAACATGTATGGCCAGCCTAATGGGCCATACACACTATTAGATTTTCTGAAGACTTTTTCCTTTAGATTTACCAAAACCAGATAATATGAGATCAAACCTAAACACTTTCAATTTGTATGCAATCTGGCAGGCCCTTGCACTACATAGAAAAGGTAAATCTGAAGGAAAAAGTCTTCAGAAAATCTTATAGTATGTATGGCCACACATGTTCAATTTTTGTTGTACAATTTTCTGATAGATTAATTACAAACCACATAATGTGATGTCAAAGCTAAACAACACTTTCACTTGTATCCAATTGGGCAGGCCTTTGTACTACATACTTGGAAGGTAAATTTCAAGAAAATTGGACAGGAAATTGTAAGAAAATTGGATCATGTATGGCCATACACACTATAAGATTTTCTGAAGACTTTTTCCTTCAGATTTACCTTTTCTATGTAGTGCAAGGGCCTGCCGGATTGCATACAAAGTGAAAGTGTTTAGGTTTGACCTCATATTATCTGGTTTTGGTAAATCTAAAGGAAAAAATCTTCAGAAAATCGTATAGTGTGTATGGCCCATTAGTCTAAATGAAAAAGCCACTTTGTGCTCATGCTGAGATTATTGAAAGCATTTCTTATGTGTGTTGACTTGATGTAGTATTTTTTTTTTATATATATATATATCTTTTTTTTTTTGGGGGGTTGTTGAATTCTGAGTTCTGGGGCGCCACTGCATATGTTCAATCAATTTGCAAATTCTCAGATTTGCAAGCTCAAACACTTTGCTATTTTTCAGAGTGTAATGTGGCTCTATATAGGAAGCAACACTAATATGGCTCCCCACTCAACAAATATATTAATTTCACACATATATAATGTTTTATTTTTGGGGTGTTGCTTGTCATATATAACAACAGACAGTTGTAGGTAGTTCAGGGATTTGATCACCCAAATACAGTGTTGCATGGCAGCTGTGCTAACCACTTGGATATTTTGGTCAGTTTATTTAATCAAGCTCAAGCTCAATACATATTTGCAACATTTTTGCAAAACACAATTTACACAAACATAATCACTTTGTTACATTTATTTCATAATATATGCCACTGATAGTTTCTTAGGGTCCTTTCACACGGCCGCTCAGCTGCTTTCCGTGTGTCCGCAAATCATCCTATTTTTTTGCGGATGATTTGCGGACATCAATGTAAGTGAATGGCACTGCGGGTGTCAGCGGAATACCATCCGCTGACACCCGATTTTCCTCCTGTCAGTTCTGTTCCGTTTTTATGAACGGAACAGAACCCTATTTTTCCTTCCGTGTAAAAAACGGAAAGGAAGGAAAATCGGATGTCAGCGGTGTCATCCGCTGACATCCGCAGTGCCATATACTTACATTATGTCCGCATATCATCCGCAAACGGATGGGATGATATGCGGGCACACGGAGCTGATGACACAAATGTCATCCGCTCCGTGGAAAAAAAAAAAAAAAAGTCCCGCAGCGGACCTTTCACACGGAGCGGCCGTGTGAAAGGAGCCTTAGCCTATCAATTTATATTTACAATACTCATTTTTCACAGAAGTAAAAGTTTTAAACACCTATATATAATTTCCAGCATGCAGGATTATTTTAAAAAATTTGTTGATTTTATACAGTTTCACTAAACTAGGTTAATTATTTGGGAATTGTGGTCTCTGAGGTTTTTTTTTTTTTTTTGTTTCTTGTTATCTTTATACCAAACATACATGCACTGGCACCTTAAGAGCCCATTCACATTGAGCCGACACGACTTCGGGGGGGCGACCTGTGAAGTCGTGTGCACAGCTGTGCACCGCGACTTGCAGAGACTTCACATAATGGAAGTCTATGCAAGTCGCTCCGAGGTCGCCCCAAAGTAGTACAGGACCGTTTTTCTAAGTCAGAGTGACTTGTGTCGCTCCTATTAGAACGGGTCCTGTACTACTCAATGGACTGCGACATACCACGACTTGTCAGGCTGACAAGTCGCGCTAATGTGAATGGGCTCTAAAAATTAATATAGTTTGATTCAATTAGTCCATCAAAAAATTTTAATAAATAAAAATTATTTGAGCTTGAATTGGGTCTAAATAGAATATATATATAATTTTTTTTTTTTTTTAAAGTACAAATCACACATGCTTTTGAAAAAATGTCATTAGCTTTAGGTAGTTAAGTGGCTAGCACAGCTGCCTTGCAACAGTGTATTTGGGTGTTCGAATCCCTGAACTACCTACAACTGTCTGTTGTTATATTGTAACGCTCTGGGGTTTGATTTTGTGAACTGGATTTGCAGCTGCAGAATTTCCACTCAGTAGTCGTGTAGAGATGTGTTCAATCACCTTATCCAACTCTCTTGACTCATCATGGTGGTTCAGCCTGCTTCAGTATGCACACACACAAACACTCAGAGATCATGTTGTTGGAGTGATAGAGGTCTATGCAATAGTAGTGAGGTGATATACTGAAGGGATAGGCTTGAGTAGTGATAGCAAATAATAATAAGCACTCAGGTAGTAATGTTGCAGGAGTGATAGCAGATGGTGATAGATAGTATGCAGGAGAGATAGCAATCATGTACAGGTAATAGGTGATAGGTGATAACAGATGAAGTGTACAGGATATGCTAAGCAAGCACAAGGATATAGGTTACAGGTGGTAGTAGGTTCAAGAGCTAACACTCTAGGTAGCGATGCAGGTGATAGATGGTGAGAGCATGTATCTTAGAGCTTAGTAACAGTTCTTACTATGCAGAAAGATATAGCAAGTGGTTTGGTAGGAAGGGATCCCCTGCGGGGTACTTATCACAGGCTGGTGAGCGAGGGTAAGGATCAGGTAGCGAGGTAAAGGATCAAGTAGCGAGGCTCCGGTCAGTCCAGGTATAGGGAAGATAGCTGGAGGATACGGCAGCGTCAGTCAGGCTTGTATTATGAGCGGTTGCACGAACACCTTGTGAGTGCAGACCGTCGGTTGAAATAGCCGCTCAGAGCGGCGCCTAGTGATGACGTCATCAGTTGTTAAAGAGACATGCAGCTATATGCGTTCCATCTACCTGAATGGTGGAACGCAACCCGGAAGTAAGAGGCTAGAAGGTACTGAAAGTACCAGGATCTTACAGTACCCCCCCCCCTAAGGCTGGCTCCAGAAGGCCTATAGCACTGGTCTCTCAGGGTATTTAGAGTGAAATCTTCGTATAAGCCTGGATGCGTGAACGTCAGAAGCATCCAACCAGGTGTTGTCTTGGGGTCCATAGTTTTTCCATCTGATGAGATATTGGAGTTTTCCTCTGTGGATACGAGAATCCAAAATCTCCCTAATCTCAAATTCTTCTCCACCTTCAACTTGTACTGGAGGTGGAGGTAAGATGGTAGGTCTAATCCCTTGGTTGGGCATATGTGGCTTTAATAGCGATACGTGAAAAATGGGGTGTATTTTAAGATCCGCCGGTAATGTGAGTCGAACCGCAGACGTTCCTATGAGTTTCTCGATTGGGAACGGTCCCAAAAACAGAGGTCCAAGCTTTTTACTGGGGATTTTCAACCTCAAGTTTTTTGTAGATAGCCAGACAAGATCCCCAATAGTGTATTGAGGGGAAGGTCTTCTACGAAGGTCGTAGTACCTTTTTTGTTGGCTATGAGCATGTGATATGGTGGTGTTAAGTAAATCCAGAGAGTCTTTTATTTGGGTGAGATAGTCAGAGGCTACTGGATTACTTGATGGTAGGATGCGTGGTGGAAGAAGTGTGGGATGAAACCCATAGTTTAGGTAGAACGGACTTTGCTTAGTAGTACTGTGGGTTGCATTATTATAAGCAAATTCTGACAAAGGGAGGAGGTCCACCCAATCATCCTGTAGGTATGAGGTGTAGCAACGTAAATATTGTTCAATACACTGGTTGACTCTTTCAGTTTGCCCATTAGTCTGTGGGTGATAAGGGGAAGTAAGCTTCCGCTCAATACGCAATATGCGACATAGAGCTTGCCAAAACTTAGAGATGAACTGTGATCCCCGGTCAGATAGGAGAGTCTTTGGAATTCCATGTAGTTTGAACACATGTTTCACCAGTAATTCCGCTGTTTCCTTAGATGAAGGTAGTCTGCGAATAGGAATGAAATGTGCCATCTTTGTCAGATGGTCCACTGACACTAAGATGGTAGTAAATCCTTTGGAAGGTGGTAAATCTACTATGAAGTCTAGAGACACAACTTCCCATGGAACTTTGGGTATTGGTAGACTGCAAAGTAGACCAAATGGTTTTGTAGTGTCAATTTTGGACCTTGCACAGATGTCACATGAGGAAACAAATTTCTGTACAGACGTCTTCATTCCAGGCCACCAAAATTGCCTGGTGAGTAAATTAAATGTCTTAGTCATACCCATATGTCCTGCCATAGGTACGTCATGTGATAGTTCTAAAATTTTAGTACGCATACCAGGAGGTATGTAGAGTTTGTTGTCAAAATAGAGGAAGCCTTCTGCATCAGCACTTAGTTGTGGTGGTGGTGAATCCAGTCCTAGGCTGTGCAGAATCTCTTCCTTTAAGGAACGAACAACACCAATAATACGATCTTGGGGTATTATAGGAAGTGAAGGGATTTCAGCACAGTTATCTTCGGTTAACCGTGATAACGCATCCGCCTTCTTGTTTTTATCTGCAGGAGTGTAGGTCACTAAGAAATTTAATCTTAGGAAGAATAATGACCACCGTACCTGCCGATGGGAAAGGGTCTTGTTGATCTGAAGGTATTGGAGATTCTTATGATCTGTATATATGAGTATTGGCAACCGGGTACCTTCGAGTAAATGTCGCCAATTTTCAAGTGCCAGTTTCATGGCAAGCAGCTCCTTTTCACCCACTGGGTAGTTCACCTCTGGGCTACTTAGTGATTTAGAGAAAAAAGCAACTGGGTGAAGTGGAGAAGCGTTTGTTGGTCGTTGGGAAAGAACTGCTCCTACAGCCATATTTGACGCATCCACCTCTAGGATGTATTGGAGGGATGGGTCTGGATGGCGTAGTATGGGAGCAGAAGTGAAGCTTGATTTTAACAAGCGGAAAGCTTTATTTGCTTCTTCAGACCATTTGTATGTTTTTTTCACACTTGTGAGTTGTGTGAGCGGTCTTACGATAGAAGAGAAGTTCTTGATGAACTTCCTATAGAAGTTTGAGAATCCGAGGAATCGTTGTAATGCCTTACGAGTTGTTGGTACAGGCCAATCCAGAATACACGATATCTTGCTCATATCCATCTTAATGCCATTCTTTGATATGATGTATCCTAGGAATAATACTTCTTCCTTATGGAATAGGCATTTCTTCAGCTTTACATATAAATTGTGTGCGAGTAATCTGGACAACACAAGTCGTACATGTCTTACATGTTCAGACAAGGATTGAGAGTAAATGAGTATATCATCCAGATATACCACAACACAAACATCGAGTAGGTCTCTGAAGATGTCATTTATGAAGCGTTGGAATGCTGCGGGAGCATTACACAATCCAAAGGGCATCACTAGATATTCAAATAGTCCGTATCTAGTTCTGAATGCCGTCTTCCACTCATCCCCATCACGGATGCGGATGAGATTGTAAGCCCCTTTTAGGTCCAACTTTGAAAAGTAAGTGGCTCCACGCACTTGTTCAATGAGTTCCGGAATGAGAGGTAGAGGATAGCGATCCTTTATAGTAATAGTATTTAACTGCCTATAGTCAATGATAGGCCTAAGATTTAGATCCTTGTTGCGGACAAAGAAAAGTCCTGCAGCTGTGGAAGAAGTAGAGGGTCTAATAAACCCTTTCGCTAAATTCTCATCTAAGTATTCCTTAAGATGAGAAAGTTCATCCTGAGATAGAGGATAAACATGTCCGAAAGGTAGTTTACTGTTAGGGAGTAGATCGATACAACAATCATAGTCCCTATGGGGAGGCAATACTTGAGCATTTTTCTCAAGGAAGACTTCAGACAAGTCCTGATAGCATGGTGGTGGTGTGAATTCATCCGACACCATGGACAGGATTTTTTTTATAAGATTGGAGGTTACACGTGGTCTCGCAATAGTGAGAGGGGAAAGTTAGGGTCCGTGTTTTCCAATCAATGTTTGGTTGATGTATATGCAACCAGGGAAGCCCAAAAATAATGGGAAAATGTGGTGAAGTAATACATCAAAGGTGGTGGTCTCAACGTGAGACTTGTTAGTAGTAACAAGAAGTGCTTGTGTTTGATTGGTAATTGGACCAGAAGATAACGGAATACCGTTAATTAAACTGACAGAGACAGGGATAGGTTTTGAAATAATAGGTATTTTATTCAAAGCAACAAAACTAGTGTCAATGTAGTTCCCACAAGATCCTGTGTCGATCATAGCCTTAGTAGTGATTCTATTTTGGTCCCACTGTAAGATCAAATGAATGAAAAGATAGGGATTAGAAAAAGAAGTCGTTAATCCCCCCAGTAATACATGTGAACACTTACCCTCTTTTTTGAGGACAAGGGGACAGACGCTTATCAGATGATCAGCGGATGCACAATACATGCAGAGATTTTGAGATTTTCTCCTGGCTCGTTCAACAGACGACAATGGTGGACGTATAATTCCTACCTCCATAGGAGTAGGGTCGGAGGACGAAAATCGAGAAGGATTGGTTAATGGTACTCCTATTTTCTCAGCCTTCCTTTCTCGTAACCGTCTGTCGATATTGATGCTGAGTTGTATTAATGCATCCAAAGTGCCAGGTAAATCCGCTCGGGCGAGCTCGTCTTTTACGGCTTCGGATAACCCGAGCCTGAACTGGGTTCGTAGAGATGCGTCATTCCACCCTGAATCTAGGGTCCATCTCTTGAACTCTGCTACGAAGTCTTCAACAGGTCTCCTTCCCTGTTTTAAAGCCCTCAATTGGGTGTCAGCAGTACTCTGCCTGTTTGGGTCTTCATACAGGCTAGAAAGTTCTGCTAAGAACGCATGATAGGAGTTGAGAAGAGGGTCGTTTTTCTCAAAGAAGGAGTCTGCCCAGGCCCGTGGATCACCTGATATATATGATATAGTGGTACAGACTTTAATTTGGTCTGTATTGTAAGTACGAGGTTTTAAATTAAAAAGCAATTGACATGCGTTTTTAAATTCACAAAATTTTTTCCGATCACCTGTAAACACTTGTGGAGGGTTTATTTTGGGCTCACGGGGTTGAGCAGCAGTGAGCTGTGATACACGGGCTACCTGCTGTCTCAAAGTCTGATTTTCTTTTTGCATTTCGGTAAGAGAAACAATTAATGCATCTACCTTTTGTGTTAGGTGCATCACATGAGTGGCTAAATCTGCTGAATCAATTTTTTCTGGTTCGTGCAATCTGTAACGCTCTGGGGTTTGATTTTGTGAACTGGATTTGCAGCTGCAGAATTTCCACTCAGTAGTCGTGTAGAGATGTGTTGAATCACCTTATCCAACTCTCTTGACTCATCATGGTGGTTCAGCCTGCTTCAGTATGCACACACACAAACACTCAGAGATGATGTTGTTGGAGTGATAGAGGTCTATGCAATAGTAGTGAGGTGATATACTGAAGGGATAGGCTTGAGTAGTGATAGCAAATAATAATAAGCACTCAGGTAGTAATGTTGCAGGAGTGATAGCAGATGGTGATAGATAGTATGCAGGAGAGATAGCAATCATGTACAGGTAATAGGTGATAACAGATGAAGTGTACAGGATATGCTAAGCAAACACAAGGATATAGGTTACAGGTGGTAGTAGGTTCAAGAGCTAACACTCTAGGTAGCGATGCAGGTGATAGATGGTGAGAGCATGTATCTTAGAGCTTATTAACAGTTCTTATTATGCAGAAAGATATAGCAAGTGGTTTGGTAGGAAGGGATCCCCTGCGGGGTACTTATCACAGGCTGGTGAGCGAGGGTAAGGATCAGGTAGCGAGGTAAAGGATCAGGTAGCGAGGTAAAGGATCAAGTAGCGAGGCTCCGGTCAGTCCAGGTATAGGGAAGATAGCTGGAGGATACAGCAGCGTCAGTCAGGCTTGTATTATGAGCGGTTGCACGAACACCTTGTGAGTGCAGACCGTCGGTTGAAATAGCCGCTCAGAGCGGCGCCTAGTGATGACATCATCAGTTGTTAAAGAGACATGCAGCTATATGCGTTCCATCTACCTAAATGGTGGAACGCAACCCGGAAGTAAGAGGCTAGAAGGTACTGAAAGTACCAGGATCTTACATATATATGACAAGCAACACTAATACGGCTTCTCCCCAAAAATGAAACATTGTATATGTGTGAAATTAATATATTTTTGGGTTGGTTAGATATAGGAAGTAACAATAATATATTGTTTTTTGCATATATATATATATATATATGCATATGCAAAAACCCATATATTATTGTTACTTTCTATATCTAACCAACCCAAAAATTTATTAATTTCACACATATACAATGTTTTATTTTTGGGGGAGAAGCCGTATTAGTGTTCCTTTTCATATATATATATATATATATATATATATATATATATATATATATATATATATATACACATAGGCATCTATTTATATAATATATATATATATATATATATATATATGTGTGTGTGTGTGTGTGTGTGTGTGTGTGTGTGTTATATATATATATATATATATATATATACACACACAAACACATATATAAATATATTAATGTATATATATATATATATGTATATATATTTTTTTGTGATTCATATATATATATATATATATATATATATATAGACATACATAGATATGTGCAAAAAAAATTCTCTCATTAGCGCCGGAATAGCGCCGGTTTACCACGAATTTGCGGCGGTATTTGCCGCAAATTCAATAAAACTCCCACTAACGTTTTCAAAAACGTTATTTTCAGCCTAATTTTTGGTTTGGAGCATGCTCACGTGGGCTATCTGCCAGAAATTGACTCTGGAGCTATTTTTGCATTTTACACTTTTATTAATATCTTTTTTTCTACTTAGCTTTTTCACACAGTTTAAAAGCAGTTTAGCTCAAAATCATATAACACATCTTTCCCACACATTTTTTATTTTTTCCCTGCCATATTTTGTGATTTTGAAAAAAATAGTCCACCTTTTAGTTGGACTGTTTTTAAGTCCAATCCTGACATTAGTTGATCTTAATGAATTTGACACTGCTCATAACGTTTCTGATGGTGTTATAGTGAATTGCATTTGCACCTAAAAATAGTCAAAATGGAGGTAAAATAGAACAAAATCAGCGTTGGAGGTACAATGAATTTGGCCCAAAGCATCCTAGAAATAGGACCTCAGAACATTCAAAGGAACATTTCTCCAGCTTGGCATAGAGATTATTCTCTCTAAGGCGCTGGAATACAGTGTGGACATGGTTTCTGTGGACACGCAGATTTTTTGAAAAGATAAGAATGTCATCCAGATAGATGACAACAAACTGGTACAGCAGGTCCCTGAAGATTTCATTGACAAAGTTTTGAAACACAGCTGGGGCATTACACAGCCCAAAAGGCATGACCAGGTATTTGTAATATCCGTCTCGAGTGTTAAACGCAGTCTTCAATTCATCACCTTCCCGAATTCGAATGAGATTGTACGCCCCTCTGAGATCTAACTTGGTGAAAATGGAGGCACTCTTCAACCTATCGAATAGCTCAGCTATTAAGGGTAAGGGGTATCGATTCTTAATAGTAACAGCGTTTAAGCCTTGATAATCAATGCAGGGTCTCAAGGTACCATCCTTCTTGGCGACAAAAAAGAACCCTGCTCCTGCAGGCGATGAGGATTTCCGGAAGAAACCTTTCTCAAGATTTTCTCTGCGACATACTCAGACATGGCCTGGGTCTCAGAGATGGACAAAGGGTAGGTACGACCCCTGGGCAGAGTTGCCCCAGGAACAAGGTCAATGGCACAGTCAAAAGACCTGTGGGGAGGAAGCACCTTAGCTGATTTCTTACAGAACACATCCCGGTAATCGCTGTATGCAGTGGGAAGATCAGAAGATACCGATGTGGTAGCAACCGAAAGTCTCTCCTTTGGGGTCACCTTGGAAAGACATGATGAGAAATATGAGGGGCCCCAAGCCAGGATCTGCCCAGAGACCCAGTCCACATGGGGAGAGTGGAGATGTAGCCAAGGAAAGCCCAATACAATGGGATTAGAGGCTTTGGGTAGGATGAGAAAGGATATTCACTCCTGGTGGAGAATCCCTATCGACATCCTAATAGGTAGTGTCTGGAAGCGGATAGGGCCCCCTGGGAGAACAGTGCCATCAACTGCCGAGACTACCAACGGCGTAGAGAGGGGTGAAAGGGTGAGCTTCATAGAAGAAGCAGTTCTCCAGTCCATAAAGTTGCCGGCAGCCCCGGTATCCAGATATGCAAGGGTCGACTGGGGAGAAGTGCTTACATGAAGGGACACCGGAAGAAGAAGCCGGGAAGGTGATGTTTCTGGGTTCAATACTCCATCTTCTAAATGTATTAGACCCGAGCGTTTTTCGGGCGAAGCGAGCAGGAGTCACAAAAGTGTCCCTTGCCTCCACAAAAGAGGCACAAGCCCAAAGTTCTACGCCTAGCACATTCTTCTGGGGTTAGTCTGGTCTGGCCCAGCTGCATAGGTTCCTCAGCATGCAGAGGATGCTCCACGGAACAAAGTGAGGGGAGCTCAGACTGGCTAGGGCCTAGCGAGTGCTGGCGTCTTTTCTCTATGGACCTCTCCTGAAAACGAATATCGATCTGGTTGCATAAGGAAATGACATCATCCAGACCGACGGGGATGTTTCTTCCCGCTAATTCATCTTTCACTTTGTCAGAGAGGCAATGAAAAAAGGTAGCGACCAGGGCCTCATTGTTCCAGCTCAATTCAGCTGAGAGGATACGGAACTGGAGAGCATATTGTCCCACTGACGGGATTCTTTTGCGGAGACGTAAAAGAGCACTAGCCGCTGAAGAAACCCGAGCCGGCTCCTCGAAGATGTTACGAAAGAGCTTCAAGAAGTCGGACAGGTTGGAAACTACCGGATCATTCTTCTCCCATAGGGGGGCAGCCCAGGCTAGAGCTTCACCGGAAAGGAGGGAAATAATATAGGCTACCTTTGCTCGATCTGACAGGAAGTTTTGCGGCTGAAGCTCAAAATGGATTGTGCATTGGCTAAGAAACCCCTGCGGGCCTTGGAGTCTCCAGAAAAACGGATTGGAGGTGGTAGCTTCAGCGAATGTGAGTCTGTGACTGGTGCGACAGGCGCAGCCACTGGTTGTGCTTGGGGTTTCAGATTCGGGGTTCCCAACGAGGTCTGAAGCTGTTCAAAGCAGGAAGCCAGATCCTGTAGGAATCACATCACCTGAGTCAGATTAGCTTCTTGCGTCTCGAGTCTGCGAACTAAGCCCTGTAATGGGTCTTCTGCGGGGAGCGGCACGTCGGCCGGATTCATGGCTGTTCAAACTGTCATGTCACCTGTGGCCAGGTGAAAACTGCACCATGTTGGAGATGGGTGCACCGCAAGGTAGAGAAACCCAATAGCTGACTGCTGCAGGTGGACAAGAAATGTGACCCCAAGATTCCCCAGGGCGCGGAGTCTAAGGCCCAGCAGGTGTTTACCAGAGCCTCTAGTGGTGAGGATGGACTTCGCTGCAACTGGACCCAGGTCGCGGCCCCTGGGGTCCCCCGGGTCACACTCCGTAGGGAGAGAGGGGAAGCAGCCACTCAGGAAACAAGGGATAGTGATGGGTAAGCCAAGGTTGGGGCAACAGGCAGATGAGGGTAACGAAGGGACAGGCCAAAAGGTCAGGGTCACAGGCAAACAGGAGTAGTCAGAGACGAGCCAAAGTCGGTACACAGAAAAGTAGATGTAGCACACAACAGACAGGAACACAAGCTAACAAACACTGTTGAACAGCAAAGCAGACCTGCAGTGCACTTGTTAATATAGAATTCCTAGAATGGCCTGGGGTGGAGCCATACAGGGACGAGAGATGATAAAAGGCAGCCAGAAGGAGAGTCAGGCCTCTAATGGAGACATGGAGGAGAAGGTAAGCTGTCAGACAATATTGCATGTCCATAACAAGCAGTAGGGCAATAGCATCACCAAATAATAACAATGATCCAAATGAGTAAAAATAACAGACTGTATATATATATATATATATATATATATATATATATATATAATAAAAACTTATATAATTGTCCCATAAATTGTCCTCTTTAGTGATATCAAATCCCACAAAAATGTGAATCCAGTGAAGTCCAATTACAGTTAACCACTTAAGCCCCAGAGGATTTGGCTGCTCAAAGACCAGGCCCCTTTTTTCAACTTGGCACTGCTTGACTTTAACTGACAATTGCGCGGTCATGCAATGTTGTACCCAAACGAAATTTGCGTCCTTTTTTTCCCATAAACAGAGCTTTCTTTTGGTGGTACTTGATCACCTTTGCGCTTTTTATTTTTTGCGATATTAATAAAAAAAGAGCAAAAATTTAGAGAAAAAATGAAATTTTCAACTTTGTCTTTTAAAAAATATCCAATATACTCAATTTATGTCATATTTTTTGGCCAAAATGTATTTAGCTACATGTCTTTGACAAAAAAAATCTCAATGAGCGTATTTTATCGGTTTGCGCAAAAGTTATAGCGTCTACAAACTATGGTGTAATTACTGGAATTTATGCAGCTTTTACTTTCTGACTGCCTATCTCATTTCATGAAGTGCTAAAATGGCAGGGCAGTACAACCCCCCCCCCCCCCCAAATCACCACTTTTTTGGAAGTAGACATCCTAAGGAATGTCCTGAGAGGCATGTTGAGCTCATTGAATATTTCATTTTTTTGTCACAGGTGTTTGAAATATTACTTTTTTTTTTTTTTTACACAAAGTTGTCATTGAAATGATATATTGCTCACGCATGCCATGGGTATATGTGTAATTACACCCCAAAGTATATTCTGCTGCTTCTCCTGAGTACAGGGATACAACATATGTGAGACTGTTTGGGAGCCTAGCTGTGTACGGGACCCCGAAAACCAATCACCCTCTTCAGAATTTCAAAGGGCGTACATTTTTCATTGCATTTTCTCACTACCTATCACGGTTTAGGAGGCCCTGAAATGTCAAGATACCACAAAACCTCCCCAAATGAACCCATTTTGGAAAGTAGACACCCCAAGCTGTTTGCTGAGAGGCATGGTGAGTCCATGGAATATTTGATATTTTGCCACAAGTTTTGGGAAAATTACATTTTTTTTTTTTTTAACACAAAGTTGTCACTAAAATATACATTTCTTACACATGACAGGGGTATATGTGGAATGACACCCCAAAATACATTCTTCTGCTTCTCCTGAGTACGGGGATACCCCATGTGTGAGACTTTTTGGGAGCCTAACTGTGTACGGGACCCCGAAAACCAATCACCACTTTCAGGTTTTCTAATAGCATAAATTGTGCATTTCACCTCTGCACTACCTGTCAAAGTTTCAGAGGCCCTAA
The DNA here is from genome assembly GCF_965119305.1 of Pelophylax lessonae. NCBI lineage: Eukaryota > Metazoa > Chordata > Amphibia > Anura > Ranidae > Pelophylax > Pelophylax lessonae. The sequence goes on along the minus strand of NC_138774.1, from coordinate 44,805,397 downwards.
AATTTCAAGATAGCACAAAACCCCCCAAAATGACACCACTTTGGAAAGTAGATACCCCAAGCTATTTGCTGAGAGGCATGGCGAGTCCATGGAATATTTTATTTTATATTTTGCCACAAGTTTCGGGAAAATTATTAATTTTTTTGTTTTTTTACACAAAGTTGTCACTAAATGATATATTGCTCACACATGCCATGGGTATATTTGAAATTACACCCCAAAATACATTCTGCTGCTTCCCCTGAGTATGGGGATACCCCATGTGTGAGACTTTTTTGCAGTCTAGCCGAGTACAGGACCCGAAAACCAATCACCACTTTCAGGCTTTCCAAGGGCGTAAATTGTTGATTTCACTCCTGACTACCTATCACAGTTTCAGAGGCCATGAAATGCCAAGACAGCACAACCCAATGACTCCTTTTTCAGAAAGTAGACACCCTAAGCTATTTGCAGAGAGGCATGTTGAGTATTTTGCAGATCTCACAAAGTTTTGGAAATTGAAAAAAGAGGAAAAAAATGCATTTTTCCTTTTTTTTCTTCATTTTCCAAAATAAACGAGAGCTGCAAAATACTCACCATGCCTCTCAGCAAATAGCTTGGAGTGTCTACTTTGCAAAATGGGGTCATTTGGGGAGGGTTTGTGCTATCTTGGCATTTTATGGCCTGCAAAACTGTGATAGGTAGTAAGGAGTGAAATCAACAATTTACGCCCTTAGAAAGCCTGAAGATGGTGATTGGTTTTCGGGGTCCTGTACACGGCTAGACTGCCAAAAAGTCTCACACATGGGGTATCCTTGTACTCAGGAGAAGCAGCAGAATGTATTTTGGGGTGTCATTCCACATATACCCATGTGTGAGCAATATATAATTTAGTGACAACTTTGTTTAAAAAAAATAAAAATAATTTTCCCGAAACTTGTGGCAAAATATAAACTATTCCATGGACTCACCATGCCTCTCAGTTAATAGCTTGGAGTGTCTACTTTGCAAAATGGGGTCATTTGAGGGGGGTTGTGCTATCTTGAAATTTCAGGGCCTCTGAAACTGTGACAGGGAGTGCGGAAGTAAAATGCACAATTTAGGCCATTAGAAAACCTGAAGGAGGTGATTGGTTTTCGGGGTCCCATACACAGCTAGGCTACCAAAAAGTCTCACACGTGGTATCCCTGTACTCAGGAGAAGCAGCAGAATGTATTTTGGGGTGTCATTTCACATATACCCATGGCATGTGTGAGCAATATATAATTTAGTGACAACTTTGTGTAAAAAAAAATAAATAAAAAAACAAATTGTCACCTTCCCGAAACTTAGGGTAAAATATAAAATACTCCATGGACTCAATATGACTCTGAGCAAATAGCTTTGGGTGTCTACTTTTTAAAAAGGGGTCATTTGGGTGGTGTTTGAACTGTCCTGGCATTTTATGCTCAATCTTAGCCACCCATCACCCACTCTTCTAACCAAGCCTTTTCTGTGACTTTTTGTTTACATGAAAAAATATTTTTTTTTTTACTAGAAAATTACTTTGAACTATCAAACATTATATATTTCTTTAAAGCAGAGGCACACGGTATTTGCGCACAGATTTTACAAATGCAATTTCTGTGAAAAAAATATATTTTTTTTAAATTGAATGCACAAATACACTATATAATTCCAAATTGTTTGGTAAAATTTAAAAGATGATCTTAAGCCGAGTACATAGATACCAAACATGACATGCTTTAAAAATTGCGCACGCCTGTGCAGCGGCAACAAACTACGTACATTTTTAAAAGCCTTTAAAAGTCTTTACAGGTTACCACTTTAGACTTACAGAGGAGGTCTACTGCAAGAATTACTGCTCTCGACCTGGCATTTGCGGCGATACCTCACATGCATGCTGCAATTGAGGTTTACATATGACACTAGATCAACGCTTGCGTGCACCTTTGCACGGGGGGAGAGGGGGGCTTAATTTTTTTTTTTATTTTGCGTTTTTACTTTCAAAAATTTTATTTTGTTTTAATAAGAACAAGAACAAAAGAAATACAGCAAACGTGGCATGTGTGAACTGGGTTACAGAGTACATTCACATGAGAGAAGAGTAGCAAAAGTTTTCAGAATGCTTGAATTGTTCTAACAATACAATATCTAAACATAACATTTCCAAGATTTATGATACTGGATATGAGCAGAGAAAGTGATCCCAAGAAACAAAAAGGAGAAAAGAACGTCCAGTATACGTGAAGTCCAGTCCAGACCATGAATAAAAAAAGAGTTCAAATTTCTCAAAACTGGACAAGCCAAAAAAAAAAAAGAAAAAACAAAAACCAAAGAAGACTGCAATATCCTTTCCATGACCCTCTCTTCCCAGACAGGTTTAGAAGAGGGGGGTGGATATCATGTGCATTAGCTCAGGTAAATAACTTGTGGATGTTAAACGACCCAGTTCATAGTGAGAAAAAGAGAAAGAAAAGAAAGAGAGAGGTAAAGAGCAGGGGAAGAGAAGGAGAAGGGAAGGGATAGACCAGCCGCGAACCGGAGAGGCACGCCCAGAGAGTGTAGTTTAAGGCAGGCCCGGAACTAATGAAATTCCCAAATAGGCTGCCCAAGGTTCCCAAATCATTTCAAACTAAGTAACTGTATCCGTTAGGGTGGCTACCATCTTCTCTTGTGACATGATCCACGTAATTTTATTTCTGATTTTCCTGATAGACACCGTGCGTTGTTTCCACGCTGCCGCAATAGTCATTTTGGTCCCCAGAAAAATAACAGTTGTGTATGTTTCGGTATTTTAGGTACTCTAGCATTTAACAAGGCAATGGCCGCCTGTCTAGGGATTCTGAGTCCAATGACTTTGGATATCATGTGGAATACTCTATTCCATGTGCCTCTCAGTTGTGGACAGTCCCACCACACGTGGAGCATATTTCCAGGACTCTGGCATCCTCGGAAGCAGAGTGAAGAGGAGGAGGGGAACATTTTATGGATTCTCGTGGGGACCAAGTACCAGCGAGTTGAAACTTTTATGTTTGCCTCAATCAGGGATATGTTTTTGATGCCTTTAACCACTTTACCACCGGAGGATTTTGCTGTCTTACGTCCAGGCCACTTTTTGCGATTCGGCGCTGTGGGACATTAACTGACAATTGCGCGGTCGTGCGACGCCGTACCCAAACAAAATTTACATCCTTTTTTCCCCACAAACAGAGCTTTCTTTTGGTGGTATTTTATCACCTGTGCGATTTTTACTTTTTGCGCTATAAACAAAAAAAAAGCGTTTATTTTGAAAAAATAACAATATTTTTAACATTTTTTTATATGAAATTCCTCCCAAAAAATATGTAAAAATCTAATTTTTTTTACATTTTTGGCCAATTTGTTTTCTGCTACCTATGTTTGGTAAAAAAAATCACAATAAGTGTATTTTGATTGGTTTGCGCAAAAGTTATTGCGTTTACTAACTAAGGGAAAGATTTCTGTCATTTTTGGTGTTTTTTTTTTTAACGAGTAATGGCGGCGATCTGCGATTTTTTTTGCGGGACTGCGACATTGCGGCAGACAGATCAGACCCTCGACTGACATTTTTGACACTTTTGTGGGTACCAGTGACATTACTGCAGTAATCAGTGCTATATATATGCACTGTTACTGTAAAAATGACACTGGCAGGGAAGGAGTTAATTTTATTGGAGAGGGAGGGGTTAATGTATGCCTGGTGCTTACTGACGTGTGGGGGGAGGTGACTGAGTGAGTCAGGGACAGATCGGATGTTCAGCTATGCTGAACACTCCGATCTGTCACTCCCTGTCACTTAGGAGATCCGCCCGCTCTGTTTACACAGGCGGGCGGATCTCCAAACTAGATTCCCCGATGATCGGGGAAGAGCGGCGGCGATCGCCGCCGCTCCTCCCCTGGCCCAACTCCCGCTGTGAATGAAAACAGCGGGAGCGCGCCTCCGGTGGCGCGCGAGCGCCGCCTACAGGGGGAGGAGTCCAGCGACGTAGGTCTATGTCGCTGGACGATAACGAGCCACTGTGCCGCAGTAGAGGCACAGTGACCGGAGCTAAAGTGGTTAAAAGCGCGTAAAAACATATGTCCCCACTCCTCTGCCTCCCATGATTCCGCCAGATCCTTTTCCCATGCTTCCATGTAGGGTAGTTTAGATCCATCAGACATAAGAGATAAGTATATTAATGATATGCCACCCCTTTGTGCCTCCGAGTTTCCGCACCACGTCTCATATTCCGTAAATGTCATTGGGGGAGCCATCCCTGTAGAAATTGATTGTAGAAAATGAAGGATTTGGTGAAACCTGAAGGTTTCCGACTTGGGCATCTTTAGCTTGTCAAAGCAATGTTTCAGGGAGTACGGGCCCCTAGAGGTGAAGAATTGCTCTATACGGTATAGGCCCTTATCTAGCCACCATCGAAATGCTGTGATGTTCATACCCGGTGGGAATCTCGGTATATGGGAGAGCGGTTGAAGGGGGGAGGTCAGGGTCGGCAGTGTTTTTAAGGAATCCCAGAGTGTAAAAGACGCCGAAAGTGTAGGAGCTAGGATAGGTGGTCTTACTTTAGAAGGGGTCCAAAGAAGGAAATCCAAAGTATACGTAGGTACCGCCTGTCTCTCCATTTGAACCCAGTCCGGTTGTTCAAACCGTGAGTACACTATTGAAAGTTGCGCTAGCCTCGCAGCCTGATAATAAGCCCAGAAATTCGGGACACCCAGTCCCCCTTGTTTTAGTGGCCTAATTAGTATCTTGCGGTGCAGTCTGTGGCCCGATTTACCCCAAATAAATGTTATTACTGTATTTTGAAATTTTTTCAGTTGATCCCTGAGTACAGGAATAGGCAATGCTCTAAAAAGATATAATAGCCTCGGAAGCACATTCATCTTAATCGAGTTGATTCTGCTCAGCCAAGAAAAATTATGAGAAGACCAGTCCGCCAGTTCCCTCCCCAAGGATTGATAGATTGCTGTGTAGTTCAATTCATGGAGATGTTCTATTCTGGAAGATAATTTTATGCCGAGATATTTAATATGAGACTCACTCCACTGAAACTTGAAAGAAGACTGAAGAGAAAGAACTTCCTGGGGGTTGACCGAGACATTGAGAATGGAGGATTTGGCGAAATTCACCTGTAGTCCCGAAATTTTCGCAAATTTGTCCTGTACTGAACAGATGTTTGGTAGGGTGGTCGTGGGGGATGAGACAAATAAGAGAAGATCATCCGCAAACAGAGCACATTTGTGTTCGGAAGGCCCGCAAAAGACTCCTTTGATGTTGGGATCCGCACGGATAGCCAACGCCAAAGTTTCTATAGCGATTGCAAAGATGTGGGTGTGGAATATAGAGAGCGCATGATACCCATAAATTTGCAACCGAATCCCCATCTGGTTATCAGCGCAAAAAGGTATCACCATTCTACAGAGTCGAACGCTTTCTGCAAGTCTACCGAAAGCAACAGTCCCTCCTGGTGCCTTTAACCGTCCCACCCTGATTGGAGTACCGTGATAATATCCACTGCCCTTCTAATTTGGTCTGGACCCTGCCTACCTGGCATTAAGCCCACCTGGTCCTTATGAATATATGTAGCTATAAAAGAGGATAACCTATCAGCTAAGATTTTAGTTAGTATTTTCAAATCATTATTTATCAGGGATATGGGTCTATAATTGCTAACCTCTCCAGGGTCTTTGTTGGGCTTGGGGATCACTGAGATGAAGGCTGAGTTGCTGTCTTTGTCTAGTGGGTTGCCTGAGTGTACATCGTTAAAATATCTGACCAAGTGGGGGGTTAACAATGTTTGAAAAGTTTTGTAATACAGGTTAGGGAATCCATCCGGGCCAGGTGCCGAATTCAATTTAAGTGACTTGATAACCTCTGTGACCTCTAACTCTGTAAATGGCGCATCAAGCACAGCTCTATGGTCAGAGGATAGAGTAGGAATATTGAGGTCAGAGAGGAAATGGTCCAGTTCTTAATCAACCCCTGTCTTATCGGAAGAGTACAGTCGTCTGAAAAAGTCTGCAAAGGCCGGCAGTATACGTTTGGGGTTTTGAGACTTTTGACCCCCTGGAATAGAAAACTTAGGGATATGGGTCGCACGAACTTGGGGTTTCAGTTTAGACGCCAGCATGGAGCCTATTTTGTCTCTGTGGTGGTAAAACTTGGCTCCCTGCCATCTCAGGTACTTTTCTGCCGAACTGGTGAGGGCCAGGTTAAGTGCAGCCCTGGCCTCATCCAACGTGCGTATGAGAACAGAAGAGGGATTAGTCTTATGTTTAGCGAGTAGGACAGAATAGTCATATTCCAATTTATCAATATGTGCCCGTCTTTCTCGTTTAAGTTTAGAAGACATGTGGATCAATTTGCCCCTAATGGTTGATTTATGAGCCGCCCACAACACCTCCCAGGAGGTGTCCCCTGTATCGTTGAGAAGGAAATATTCGGAGATAGCCTTTTCAATTTCGGATACCCTGCAGGGTTCGCTAAGCATGGATTCGTTAAGTCTCCAGTGGAAGGTGGCATTAGCGGGGTGAGGTCGGGAGATCGTTGTCACTACCAGGGAGTGATCCGACCACACCGCATCTTTAATGGAGGCGGAGTGAACATACGGCAGCAAGGTAGAAGACATGAGAATGTGGTCGATGCGTGCGTACGTCAGGTGTGGGTGGGAGAAGTGAGTATAATCTTTGGTTGTGGGATTGAATTCCCTCCAGCAATCTATCAATCCGGTTTGTTGAAGCAACTTGGCTATTTTCAAGCTGTACTTAGGGGGTCTCATTGACTGGGCTCCCGGGGGTCTGGACCTATCCAGGCTAAAATTGAAGGCTGTGTTGGAGTCCCCCCCAAAAATGATATGGCCCTCCAAATGGGGAAGGAGCTTTTTAAACATAGTGTGAAAATTTTTTAATTGATTATAATTAGGGGCGTAATAAGATACGAAGGAGTATAATTGGCCATCAATCGTGCCCTTGACTAGCAAAAATCTACCTCCCTCGTCCGCTTATTCCAAAGTACAAGTGAATCTACAAGACTTGGTGAATAGAACCGCAACCCCACAAGTTTTGGTGGTCGCATTTGCTAAATAAAAGGTGGGGAACTTGGCATGCAGAAATCTGGGTTTATATGTTTTCGGGAAATGAGTTTCTTGAAGCAACAGAACGTCAATTTTCCTATGGTGCATTTCCTGAAATGCTTTCCTACGCTTCACGGGTGAGTTGAGACCCTGAGCGTTATGTGTAGCTATGCGGAGACCTTAGAAGAAGACATCTTGTCTGAAAGAGAGAAGCCCATGGAGTGATAAACCACTTACCCCACCTGTAGTGTTCATAATATGGCCACTTCTGAGTCGTGATGAAATGGGACCTGGCATATTGCGAAAGGTAGCAGAGCCACTCCGGAACACGGCTGCAGGGAGATGAAGAAAGGGAGAGATCAGAAAAGAAAAAAGAGAAAAAAGTCGCAGATCAATATCCAAAAAGGACATTCGGTAACGGATTGTGATCTGCATCAATCCGAACTGGTAGGTAGACAATGTCCCGTCCCCCTGATGTGGGTGACGGGATCTGTCACACAGGGAAGACCAGAATGTAGGGTTCCCCCGGTGACAGGTGGAGGCGTCATCCGACCACTCCGGCAGGGCCCCGCCCATCTGAAACATAACGAAAGAGCACCAAACATTCATAAAAAGGTGAGCCAAAATAAGAAAAAAACTAGGCTTAGAGACTGCCATAACGTGTAACAAATATGGGTTGAGGTTGGTTGTAGATATGCCAAATGGGGTCATGGTGAGGTAAACTACATATCAATATAGAACATTCGTAGCAGGAGAAGCTCCTGACCCCGCTTGAGAGAAAAATAACCATATTTTGTGAGGGAAAAAAAAAAAACCCCAAGTAAATCTACAATAAGTCAGGTGTGATCAGGTGGCAAATGGACCACAAGAAGAAGTGACCATGGAGAACCACGTTCTCAAGAGTGAAGAATGAGAAGAAGTGACCAGAGAATTCACGGAGGATTACATTCCTTGGATCGCTTGAATTTACCTCTGTTCCACACGGGCGTCAGAGGGCTCGTCGGGTTCGAGCGTTTAGAAGATCCTGAGTTGGTAGACGGATTCTGTTGTTCCGGGGATTGTGAGAGAATATTGAGATGAAGGAGCAGTCTTTCGCCTTCCTGAAGTAGGTTTTATTTCTAAGGGAAAACTTCAATGCAAAAGGAAATGCCCACCAATACTTGATCTCTTTTTGTGTCAAGACGGTAAGTAGTGGTTTCAGTGCCCTTCGTCGTTGAATGGTAGATGGAGCAATTTCAGAGAAGATTTGAACCGGATGTCCGAGACAGGTGAGCTGTGGAGCATTACGTGCCCTTTTGATGATTTCCTCTTTAACTGTGTAAAAGTGTGGCTTAACTACCACATCTTTCGGGTTACCGTCCTTTCTAGGAGGGCCCAGAGCCCTTTGGGCTCTATCCAGTTCGAGCTTGTGATCTGGTATCTCCAGGATGAGATCCTTGATCAGACTGTGGATGGCAACAGGGATATCTGTGACTGTGTCCGGGAGTCCTCTCAGTCTGAAGTTTTCCCTGCGGGACCGATTTTCCAAGTCTTCTGCTTTGAGCAAGGCAGAATCCAGTTCTTCCTGCAAGGTTTGTATTAGACCGGTATGTTGATTAGTTTTAGCAACCGTCATGTCCAATTTATTTTTGATCGCTTCCATGCGCGGTCCCAGATTTTGGAAATCCATCCTAAGGTCAGAAGTGATTTTGGATGCGATTTGTGTGAGGCCTGTGTTCAGGAGGACCGACATCTTAGAGATAATATCATCTAAGTTTGAGATGTCAGGCTTGGCGGAGCACAGTAGGCCAGGACTGTGCTGAGTCATGGCGGGAGAATCACAGGCTGGGGACAGTGAGAAATCCGCCGCCATCCGTCCCAACAGGGATTCCGTGGATGCTGGCGATGGGGTGAGAAGCAGGTGAGTACTCACTGTGCCCTTCGGGGTGAAGTGCTGTGCGTCGCTTGTATCGTGGATTGCCTGTGAGGGATCGCCTTCCTCCATCTCTGCTGCGTGAGGCGCCGGGTCCGCCATCTTGGAGCGAGCGGTCTCTGACAGTGCAGCCTGGTATTCTGGTCTGAGGTCTCTCCTGACTCTGCTGTGTGACATGTACCGGGTCCTGGGGTGGTAGGGAGTCGAGCTGGCGTCTCTGGGTGCGGAAAGGTGGCTATTCACCGACTTGGGGCGGGAGACAATGTCAGGGTGGCGTGGAGCTCCGGGCTTAAGCGGCCATCTTGGAGAGCTCCGCACATGCCCCTTTTTTTTTTTAAATCATTTTTATTGTTATCATAGTGAATTTAAATATCCCCTATGATAGCAAGCTGTAGTGACAGGTACTCTTTTTAAAAAAAACTTGGGGTCTTTTGGACTCTAGATCTCTACTCTGACCTTAATGCATCTGACCACACCAAAACTGGTGTGATAAAATGCTTTCCCAATTTCCCAATGGCGCTGTTTATTTCTGGCGAAACAGAAGTCGTGAAATGCTCGTAGCTTCCAGTATCTTAGGCCATAGAGATGATTGGAGCCATTCTTGTCTCGAATCAGCTCTATGGTTAGATAATTGAACCACCGGCTGCACTCTCGGGTTAACCGGTGGGACAGGAGAGCCAGAAAAAAACTGCGGAAGGCAGCGGGAGGGGGGGAGTCCCTCCCACTGCTTGTAAAAGCAGTCTAGCGGCCAATTATCTGCTAGGATTGCTTTTACATGTAAGCCGACCGCTGGCTGTAAAAAACGATACCAAGATGATGCCTAAATCTGCAGGCATCATCCTGGTATAACCACTCAAAGTCCAGCAACATACCAGTACATTGCTGGTCCTTGTTTGGCATATAGTGTAGGTTGCAGCCTGTGGGCTGAAGGAAAAAAAAGAGAACCTAACAGAAATCTCCGCAGGAAAATTGTGTAGTATACACACCATTACCGCCCAAACATCCAAACCCACTTCTTAATGGTGGGTATACATGACAACATTCCACGTATACCTAAAGATATTTTAACTGCAGTGGTGAAATCACCTACCACAGCGCTGCCATCAGAGGTATCCATATATGCTGAGCGCAAATGCTGTTTGTGTCAGAATATATAAAATCAGTGTGGCAGCCGACAAGTACCTGCAAGGGAAACAGGTTAAAAAAAGAATGAAAAACAAAGTACAGTAAAAGTACAGTAGGAAGAGTAGAAGAACATAAAAATAACTGAGACAACAACTGTTTTTGGCTTTTTTATTTTATATTCGTTTTGTATTTTTTTTTTTTTTTTACACTTTTATTTTGTGAACTGCAACTCTCCAGCTTAGGGTCTCTCAAAATGTCGATAGCCATCGAACATCTTTCGAGACCCTGTGTTTGTGTGTCCTACACTATGTCGTGCTGTACCCTACACTAATACTTCACTAGTGTGTGGTAGCGCTCAAAACATTCCCCGATGCAGAGACCAGGTTGGTCAGGGCAGGTGGGACAATAATAACGGGTGTCATGCCTAAATCTGCGCCTGCTACAGACACAAAATCTTCTTTGGGGGTTTCTTTGGGTAGGGGTACTCGGGAGGACATGTGAAAAATGCCTCTCATGCAGCCGACTCACTGCATCTGGAAGGGGAAGTTGGGCAGGAACACCTCCTGGGTACAGGTAGGCATTGATGATCTCTTCCTGGAATTCTTGGAAGGATCCGGTTCGTCCTGATGCTCTGTATAGTACAAAGGCGTTCAGTATAGCCAATTGAAATAAATAAACAGACACTTTTTTGTACCAGCGTCTGGCTTTACTTGCAACTAAGTATGGCGCCAAAAGCTGGACGTTAAGGTCCACCCCTCCCATATTAAGGTCATATTTGTGGACACAGAGGGGTTTCTCCATAACACCAGTTGCCGTAGTAATTTGGATTGTCGTGTCTGCGTGAAGGGAGGACAGAACGAAAACATTCCGTGTATCCCTCCACTTCATTGCAAGCAATTTGTCAGTTTTCAAGCAGGCTCTCTCCCCCCGACTAAGACATGAATTTACAAGCCGTCTGGGGAAGCCCCGGCGATTAGGTCGCACGGTGCCACATGTGCCAATTTGTAATTCGAGCAGGTGACTAAATAGTGGCACGCTTGTGTAAAAATTGTCCACGTACAAATGGTACCCTTTTCCGGATAAGGGTGACACCAAGTCCCAAACTATCTTGCCGCTGCTCCCTATGTAGTCTGGGCAGTTGGGGGGCTCCACAGAGATATCTTTTCCCTCGTAGACCCGGAAACTAACTGTATAGCCTGTGGCCCTGTCACACAGCTTATACAGTTTGACCCCGTATCTGGCACGCTTGCTGGGGAGATACTGTTTTATAGCAAGGTGGCCAGTAAACCTAATCAGGGACTCGTCAACGCAGACAACTTGTTGGGGGGTAAACAAAGCTGCAAACCACTGATTGAAGTGGTCTACGAGCAGTGGTAGACTACGAAGTGGTCTATGAAATGCATAAATCGCAGAATTTGCTTGTATCTCGCCCTGGACATGGAAGCAGAGAACATGCGCATATGGTGAAGTGGGCTAGTGGACCAATATAGCCGCAATTCACTCTTTTTGGTTATGCCCATGTTGAAGGAAAGGCCCAGAAAAGTTTTAAACTCGGAAACCATTATAGGTTTCCAGCCGAATTGTCTGGCCAGGGGCGAATTTGGGTTGGCGGCGATTAATTGACCAGCGTATAAATTTGATCGGTCTTCAATAGATCTGAAAAGATCTGAAAAAGTTTTTCTTCCATGAAAAACAGCTCATAAAAATTCAGGGGAGTAAAAGTGGCTGTTTCCACGTGGATTCCAGGTTGGCCAGTGAATGGGGGAAGTACGGGTGCTGTAGTATCAGTGGGTTGCCAATCAGGATATGCCAGCGCATCAGGGAGGGCACTATGGGCTCTACGGGCCTGTCTTCAAATACGCGGGGGATGCAGGCCACTACTTGTGCTAGCCACCGAACCAGCTTCAAAACCACTTATGGGATTCGCCACATCACCAAGTGATATGCAGTGCTGGTTGTACTAGGTCCAGGGTGTACTAGGCCGCTGGTGCTTGCCAGGTCACCAGAAGGCTGAGCGGCACTAGTACCGACACTCAGCTCCATACGAGCACACTGCGATCACTGCACCTCTTCAACTCCAGAATGGGGTCGGGTACGCTTGGTTCTAACAGGGACCCATCCGTCATCAGAGCTGTCTGTCAGGGAGCCGCTGCTCTCTTCAGGTTTGTATACTGACCCTGATTCTACCAGTGAGGTTTCCCCAACGCTCTCATCTGACATGGTCAGTATACTGTAAGCCTCTGCACTACTGTACCACCGTTTTGACATTTTAGCAACTAAATTTACCGGTACAGTAGTGTGACTCACAGCTAAAAAAAGCACCTGGTTGTCAAGGACCATTTCAACCGCTACCAAAAAAAAACTGCTAATGTTAGTAGGGATCAGGCCTGACTCTGCTAACACAGCGGTTTTGTGTGTTTTGTGTTTTTTTGTAAGTGACAGTAATCTATTGATTACTACACTTGCCTGGGTGGGGTGGGGTGGGGTGGGCTGGGAGGAGGGGTTAAACGCAGGTGCTGGCAGGAATCAATGCTGATCGTGCAAACACCGCGTTTTGGGAACCCTTAACTATGGGGACGCTAGTATAGTTCTGATCAGATCAGATATTGATCTGTTCAAACACTATACTAGTAGAGGAAGTGTATGTGTGTGTGTGTATGTGTGTGTATGTGTGTGTAAGCGGTAATCAAGGGGTTATTTCTAACTATGCACCGGGATCTGCGCTATCTTAGACTGAGGCTAACACTAACTAATGTCACCTGTAACACTAATAATAGTGATCAGAAATAAAACTGTACACTATAAAAGTGACACTGTGACAGGGCAATGAAGGGGTTAACTGGGGTGATCAGGGGGGATCAGGAGGTTTATCTTTATTGGGGGGGGGGGTGGCGGGGACCCTAAACCTACTTGGGACAGAAATGTTCTCGCTAGCGCTAACTGAAGTCACAATCACACTATCACAGATATACAAAAAAACACTATATTACCTGTGTATAGTGTGCAATGTGAAATTTTTATTGGGATGGGGGGTGGCAGGTATCCTAACCCTAAAAGGAACGGCTGCAAGCGCTAAACCTGGTCACAAGTCACACTGATACAGGTATATAGGAAACTGCTATATACTGTATGCAGTGTGTGATGTGATGGGGTGTAGGGGTTAAATCTTTATTTGGGGGGGTGGCGGGGACCCTAAACCTCCTTGGGACAGAAACTAAAGTTGGATACACACTATCCAACTTTTGTGGTTAGATTTCCTTCAGATTTACCTTTTCTATGTAGTGCAAGGGCCTGCCAGATTGCATACAAATTGAAAGTGTTTAGGTTTGACCTCATATTATATGGTTTTGGTAAGTCTAAGGCTCCTTTCACACGGCCGCTCCGTGTGAAAGGTCCGCTGCGGGACTTTTTTTTTTTTTTTACCACGGAGCGGATGACATTTCTGTCATCCGCTCCGTGTGCCCGCATATCATCCCATCCGTTTGCGGATGATATGCGGACATAATGTATGTCTATGGCACTGCGGGTGTCAGCGGATGACACCGCTGACACCCGATTTTCCTTCCTTTCCGTGTTTTACACGGAAGAAAAAATGGGTTCTGTTCCATTTGTAAAAACGGAACAGAACTGAATGGAGGAAAATCGGGTGTCAGCGGGTGGTATTCCGCTGACACCCGCAGTGCCATTCACTTACATTATGTCCGCAAATCATCCGCAAACGGATTGGATGATTTGCGGACACACGGAGCGGCCGTGTGAAAGGAGCCTAAAGGAAAAAGTCTTCAGAAAATCTTATAGTGTGTATGGCCCATAACTCGCTGGCGCTAACTCAAGTCACAATCACACTAATACAAAATACAGTAAAACACTATATTACCTGTATGTTAGTGTAAAATGTGACAGGGGGGAAGGGGTTAACTGTGGGTGATCCGGGGGGATCAGGGGGTTAAATCTTTATTAAGAGGGGGGGGGGGGGGTGGCAGGTATCCTAAGTATAAAAGGAAGGGCCGCAAGAGCTAAACCTGGTCACACTTAAACAGGTATATAGGAAAATGATATATACTGTATACAGTTTGTGTTTGAACAGGGCGTGTAGGGGTTAACTGGGGGGCGATCGGGGGTAAATGTGCCTATCTACGTGTGTGTGGGTGTGCTGGTGCAGTACTCACAGTTCAGATCCGCTCTCTCCTCTCGATGAATCCAAAAAGGATTTTGGGAAGGAGAGAGCGGGTCTTTTCTGTGCCTCTGTTTACATTACACAGGCACAGACAGTATCTGATTGGGCAGGACCGATGACTGATCGGTTCTGAACCCAATCAGACCATCAGCAGGGCCGGGGGCGCGCGGGAGCGTGCCCCAGAGTGGCGGGGGGCGAGCGACGTAGGGCTACGTCGCTTTGCCTGTAGGGGGCTGTCGGTAAGTGGTTAAGTCACCACAAAACGCCACCACCGTTGTGTGTCAGCAATGACCCACTCCCATCAGATGGTAACTCACCAAATAATTCCCCCCCCCCATTCTCATGGTTAGGCGAATAATCTTTGGACACAATGGCTGTTGAAAAGTCCTTTAGTAAGCCAGTTCACTTCTCCACCCCTCTTGTAGTAAATAACACTCTGAAAATACACTATAGTTTTCCTTTATGATGATCAAAGAACATAATAATGTCTCACTTTCTCTCTCTCTCTCTCGCTCTCTCTCTCTCTCCAGCTCTCTCCACCTCCTCCTCCCTCTCACCGATTTCTCTGTGGACAGAGAGAGAGCTGAAGCCACAGAGAGAGGGAGACAGTCCGGCACTGAGCAGCAGGCTATGCTCATCTAACATCATTAGCAACACTTGAAAACCTGAAGGATGCCATTTGGGCATCACAAATTTAGAGTATTCTTGGTGGTCTGTAAACTCTTATTACTGACGTTGATTATGTTCTTTAAAGATCATAAAGGAAAACTATAGTGTATATTTAGAGTGTTATTTACTACAAGAGGTGTGGAGAATTGAACTGGCTTACTAAAGGACTGTTCAGAGTTACCATCTGATGAGAGTGGGTTGTTACTGACACACAACGATGGTGGCGTTTTGTGGTGAGTTAACTCTCATTGGATTTTACTGGATTCACATTTTTTGGGGGATTTTATTATATCACTAAAGAGGACAATTTATTGAACAATTATATATGTTTTTATTTTATTTTTATATATACACTGCTAAATAAAATTAAAGGAACACTTTGAAAGCACATCAGATCTCAATGGGGAAAAATGTCATGCTGGATATCTATACTGGTATGGACTGGGTAATGTGTTAGGAAGAAAAGGATGCCACATCATTTGATGGAAATGAAAATGATCAACCTACAGAGGGCTGAATTTAAAGACACTCCGAAAATCAAAGTGAAAAAATTATGCAGCAGGCTATTCCATTTTGCTGAAATTTCATTGCAGCAACTCAAAATGGTACTCTGTAGTTTGTATGGCCCCCACGTGCTTGAATGCAGTCCTAGGCATGCCCCTAATGAGACAATGGATGGTGTCCTGGGGTATTTCTTCCCAGATCTGGACCAGGGCACCACTGAGCTCCTAAACAGACTGAGGTGCAACCTGGCAGCGTCGGATGGACCAAAACATAATGTCCCAGAGGTGTTGTATTGGATTTAGTTCAGGCGAGCATGGGGGCCATTCAATGGTATCAATTCCTTCATCCTCCAGGAACTGGCTGTATATTCTGGCAGTGACCACATGCAATTCATCCATAACAGCCCTTACTGATGATATAAAGGGAGTGAAAGCCCGAGGTCTCTTTTGATAGACATGACATGCAAAAGTTGTGGGAGAGAACTTCAGCTCTGGAGGGTCGTGTTAGTACAGTTGAAGATGACATGGCGCCTCTCATGAGAGATGTTAAACAAAACATGCTCCTTGCAACTCAGCAGGCCGCACGCCTGGATGATTTAGAGAATAGAATGAGGAGCAATAATGTTCGTGCTATAGGCATACCAGAAAGAGCTGAAGGGAAAAAACCCTGTGGCATTTATTGAAAATTGGCTACTGGCAATCTTTGGAAAGGATCCTTTTACTTACATGTTTTCAGTGGAGCAAGCACACAGAGTACCCATATGCCGCCTGCCTCCGTGGTAACCCTCCTCGCACGTTCTTGTTTTAAACTACTGAATTACAAAGATAGAGATACAATCCTTGCAAAAGCCAGAGGTATGGGGGATGCACTCATCATTAATAACCATAAAGTCTCCCTATTTCCAGATTATTCAGCTGAAGTACAGAAACAAAGAGCTAAGTTTACCGACGTTAAACAACGCCTTCGGGTGCTCAATCTTTAGTATGCTATGTTATACATATACAAACATCCCCTTTGTGGTAGCCAAAGGGGATGTTCATTTCTTCGAAAAACCTGCCGCGGCAACTACTTGGTTGGACAGAGAGGAGAGATTACTGTGTTCTAGCACACCCTCCAGGCCTACAGCATCCTGATCAGACTGGTCCCTTTTGGAATACAGATAACGATGGCCGCACCACATGGTCATTTAAACACATGCGGAACAAAAGTGCTGAATTTGATGAGAACATATCAACCTGGGAAAGTTATGACAGCTGTAAAGTCTACTGCTTTACTTTTGCACTTTTACTATACCCCCAATGAAGTCCTTCATGGACAGTTTGTCGCAAGGTTTATTGTTACATGGACCAAGTTGGTCCTATTTTTGTTGAATTCTTTATTTTCCCCTCTTTTCCAAACACCACCCAAATTCTTTGTTTTTTGGACACCTAGTGAGGATGACCTCCTAAGGAAGCCACAGTCTCACGTTTGTTCTCCTCTTCAAATGCTCCTAATGCCCACAGAACTACAAATGGAAGCCGAGAAAGGCAATTTGTATGTTTGTTGCTAGCAATAAGGGAAAGGGCATATGGAGATGTCCCCTTATCGAAATACACGATTTTCTACGAACTCTATATTTTCATATATGCCAGATACTGTTCGTGTGTTGTCCTGGAATGTCCAATAAAACGAACGGCAATCCTCAGGAATGTTAAATGTCTTAAGGCGGACATTATTTGTCTGCAGGAGACACATATGCCCTCCTCCCCATCCTCTTACTTTTCTACGCGGCTGTTTAGTCATCAATACCATTCCACCTATTCCTCATATTCCAGAGGTGTAACTTTCTTAGTGTCTTAGTGAAGCATGGTACTCCAATTATGTGTAGTCAAGAAATTATTGACCCATATGTTTTTTTACTATGTAATTTTGCTGGGTTGTCCTATTTCATTGCGGGTGTGTACATCCCCCCTCCAGTCTCAGTGGAAGTTCTTAAAATACTGGCAAGGTATATGGCTCGATTCCCAGATGTACCGCTGCTAGTGGTTGGGGACTACAACAACCTGCTAGACACAACATGGGACAGACTAACGTCTCTCTCCCAAACGTCCTCATTAAATAAGGGTCCCACTCCATTTTCTTGCTTAGTGGAAGAGCTTTGGCTGACAGATGTGTGGAGGTTGCATTACCCTCACATTAAACAGTTCTCTTGCTACTCTGCTACGTATGAGGGTCTCTCAAGGGTAGATTGGGACTGAGGAATGGCTCACTCCTGGCTCTCCTTGCCTCCTCTGGCTACGAATTAAGTTTTATTTAAATGTGATGTTTTTGTACCAGACGGAGGGAGCAACACCTTTAAAGTCCTGGTCTTCTTTTCCTTTTACATTTTTCACCGATCTTTTTGGGGATGTGGTGTTGGTAGGATTGGCTTTGGTACTTTTCTTCTTCCATTGCTGCGTAAATTTAGAGCGAAATGTATATCCTGGTGTAAACTCCCACTATCCGTTGGGAGAATTAATTTAATTAAAATCGTGTGGGCCCCTCAACTATTATACATATTCAATAATTCTCTGATATTTTAGAGACAGTTTGAAAAAAAAACAGCCTGATTTCTCGTGTCTGTAGGAAAATCAGTCTGCAAATGTAGGAACCGATGGCTGCAGGGAGCCGAGTGTCTGTGACACGGTCACATAGCCCAGTGAGCACACTACCCTCTCCCCGCATGGGAGAATACAACCTCCTCCTCCTCCTGTCCCTGTTCCCCTTGTGTCTGCCCGGCCCGCCCACTCTCCTATCCTGGTGTGCAGCTGTGCCTGAGAGGTAAGGGAATGTGTGGGCAGGAAATATAAAAAAGCAGTCGGCAGCTACAGATTTCTGGCTTTATGAATGATGAAGCTGCCAGAGCCACCAGATACCAGCCTCAGCCCTCAGGTGAGTGAAGACTGAGCACTGCAGTACACTGACCTCTGAACTGTTCCCACCTCCCTCCCCATCTCTGTTCTTCCAAGAGCTTCACAAACTTGCCTAGTTCCAGTTAGCAGCCCATACATTGATCACTTTCATAATTATCCAATTACTGCATCAATTATCCAATTCCTCCATCTACACATTGGCAATTTCTGAGGGAATCCTCCCACTGAAGCGATTTCGGAACTACCAGGGTCACAAAGATTTCATTTGTGACCGGGCCCTGGCATTCTGCCACCGCGGGGGTTCCCATCCTCCTCTTGCTGTCCTGCCCCTATGGACCCATTGTGATTTACATTATGGAGCTGATGGGTGCATGCACAGGGGGGATGGCACTATTGGTTTTAAACAGCTGAGCTCCCCACCAGTCTCCTAACAGCAATGACGCTGCATAGCCTTCTCTGTTGACATGCTGTTCAGGATGTGATCTGAGCGATCCTCCCGATCGGATCTACTATTAAATATGACAGTGGTTTACTGATCAGAGCCCCTAACTTACTGGTGTGGAGCCAACATGGCTGCTGAACATATTGTTGCTATACAGTCTATGTGATTGTACTCTCGATTCTAATAAATGCTGGATCATATCCCACTCCGCATATTAACACAGAAGGCTATGAAGCATTACCGCAATAGGCAACCAGTGGGGGACTCAACTGTCTACAACCAGTAATGTGGGCCCTCCCATGCATGCACTCATAAGCCCCAAAATCGAACTGGCACTGGGTCATTTTGAGTTTCCGTCACTGCCATGGAGACAGAGACACCAGACCGGCACTGTAAATAGCAGGGGCAGGACAGCAAAAAGAAGTTGAGAACCCCCAGGGTGGCAGAACACCAGGGCCCAGTCGCAAGTGCAACCTTTGCAAACCTGCTGGTAGTTCAGCCACTGAGTTGGACCCTTTTACTGAGTTCCCTGATGTGCTGATGGCATATCTCTTTCTTTCTGCCACCATAGGGGGGCCCCAAGATGGCAGGAAATGGGCCCACTACAGAACATGTGAAAGGGTCCCACTGCTGGACTGTAATTAAAGGCCCTGACACAGGATTAAAGGGCCCCAGGATTAGTGGGAAGCATGCCAGGCCCAGAAGAAAGGGCCTCGGGACCTAATAAAGGGGGCCGGGCCCAAAGAGGTAATCAAATGGGCTCTTCATGATTTCATGAACAGGGGTCCTGAAGGTTTTACTTATGCCTCTATTCCAAGTCAATTTTTCTGGACATATCGGTGCTTTGCAAGCCAAATCCTTTGAATGGGCTGCTTTAAAGTGTTACTAAACCCACAACAGTAAAATCAGTCTGCATATGCAGTAAAGCATGTTTGTTATACTCACTTTAGAACCAAAGGGGTTAACAATGTGCATTGTATAAAAAGGCTGTTTGATCCTGTCCTCCCCTTCTTCCAATGTCCCCAGTCCATCTTCTGATAAGACAGAGCCTTTGGAATCACTATGTAGGTTTACAAAGTGTTAATATGAGGTTACATATGAACAATTTTTATTATATAAAAAAAAAAAGCCAGCAGTCCACTAACTACAGCCCAGTGGTTGTCAAAAGCTAAACTCTGCAATGAGAAGTCCCAATCTGCCCTGGATACATATTCAACTGCAACATTTGTTTGAAATTAGTTTTTATGGAGTGGAGATGCTGTAACAGTACTACATTAGAGCAGTAGGTGGCAGTATAAGACTTCTTTGTGCTGAGTTGGGTGATGGGAGCACTCCATTGTTATGGGAAGTCATGCAGTTTCCTGGAAATCACTTGTTTGGTATTACAAGGATTCTCCAGCAGGTGGCAATCTGTGCAGACTAAGTAGAGGAGAAAAGTAACCTATTAGGCCTGGTTCAACCTGATATAATTTCAGATGCAACTTGGGTCACACTGAATCGCTTGACAATGGAAATGACATTGCTTCCAATGGTGTCTGTTCACATCAACACAGCGCAGCTGTGATGCTACTTTTGTGTGATTTACAGAGCAATTTGGCCCATAGAATATGCAAACCACATCCAAAATGCAACCAAAGTCTCATCAAAGTTGCACTACATAATTGCATGGCCAAATGCATCAAAATCAGTTCATAGTTGTGTGAACAGAGCCTTACATGAAGACCAGAGTACGCAATTAGGGAAGAGACAATTGTAACAAATATTGTGTACTGTGTCTATGTACATGTGTATGTGTGGGAGCGCTCTGTATATTGTGTACCATGTCTATGTACATGTGTATGTGTGGGAGCGCTCTGTATATTGTGTACCGTGTCTATGTACATGTGTATGTGTGGGAGCGCTCTGTATATTGTGTACTATGTCTATGTACATGTGTATGTGTGGGAGCGCTCTGTATATTGTGTACAGTGTCTATATACATGTGTATGTGTGGGAGCGCTCTGTATATTGTGTACCGTGTCTATATACATGTGTATGTGTGGGAGCGCTCTGTATATTGTGTACCGTGTCTATGTATGTGTGGGAGCGCTCTGTATATTGTGTACAGTGTCTATGTACATGTGTATGTGTGGGAGCGCTCTGTATATTGTGTACCGCGTCTATGTACATGTGTATGTGTGGGAGCGCTCTGTATATTGTGTACCGTGTCTATGTACATGTGTATGTGTGGGAGCGCTCTGTATATTGTGTACCGTGTCTATGTACATGTGTATGTGGGGGAGCGCTCTGTATGTTGTGTACCGTGCCAATGTACATGTGTATGTGTGGGAGCGCTCTGTATATTGTGTATTGTGTCTATGTACATGTGTATGTGTGGGAGCGCTCTGTATATTGTGTACAGTGTCTATATACATGTGTATGTGTGGGAGCGCTCTGTATATTGTGTACCGTGTCTATATACATGTGTATGTGTGGGAGCGCTCTGTATATTGTGTACCGTGTCTATGTACATGTGTATGTGTGGGAGCGCTCTGTATGTTGTGTACCGTGTCTATGTACATATGTATGTGTGGGAGCGCTCTGTATGTTGTGTACCGTGTCTATGTACATGTGTATGTGTGGGAGCGCTCTGTATGTTGTGTACTGTGTCTATGTACATGTGTATGTGTGGGAGCGCTCTTATATTGTGTACCATGTCTATGTACATGTGTATGTGTGGGAGCGCTCTGTATATTGTGTACTGTCTCTATGTACATGTGTATGTGTGGCAGCACTCTGTATATTGTGTACCATGTCTATGTACATGTGTATGTGTGGGAGCGCTCTGTATATTGTGTACCGTGTCTATGTACATGTGTATGTGTGGGAGCGCTCTGTATATTGTGTACCGTGTCTATGTACATGTGTATGTGTGGGAGCGCTCTGTATATTGTGTACCGTGTCTATATACTTGTGTATGTGTGGGAGCGCTCTGTATATTGTGTACCGTGTCTATGTATGTGTGGGAGCGCTCTGTATATTGTGTACCGTGTCTATGTACATGTGTATGTATGGGAGCGCTCTGTATATTGTGTACCGTGTCTATGTACATGTGTATGTGTGGGAGCGCTCTGTATATTGTGTACTGTGTCTATGTACATGTGTATGTGTGGGAGCGCTCTGTATATTGTGTACCGTGTCTATGTACAAGTGTATGTGTGGTAGCGCTCTGTATATTGTGTACCGTTTCTATGTACATGTGTATGTGTGGGAGCGCTCTGTATATTGTGTACTGTTTCTATGTACATGTGTATGTGTGGGAGCGCTCTGTATATTGTGTACTGTGTCTATGTACATGTGTATGTGTGGGAGCGCTCTGTATATTGTGTACCATGTCTATGTACATGTGTATGTGTGGGAGCACACTCTGTATATTGTGTACAGTGTCTATGTACATGTGTATGTGTGGGAGCGCTCTGTATATTGTGTACCGCGTCTATGTACATGTGTATGTGTGGGAGCGCTCTGTATATTGTGTACCGTGTCTATGTACATGTGTATGTGTGGGAGCGCTCTGTATATTGTGTACCGTGCCAATGTACATGTGTATGTGTGGGAGCGCTCTGTATATTGTGTATTGTGTCTATGTACATGTGTATGTGTGGGAGCGCTCTGTATATTGTGTATTGTGTCTATGTACATGTGTATGTGTGGGAGCGCTCTGTATATTGTGTACCGTGTCTATGTACATGTGTATGTGTGGGAGCGCTCTGTACGTTGTGTACCGTGTCTATGTACATGTGTATGTGTGGGAGCGCTCTGTATGTTGTGTTCCGTGTCTATGTACATGTGTATGTGTGGGAGCGCTCTGTATGCTGTGTACCGTGTCTATGTACATATGTATGTGTGGGAGCGCTCTGTATGTTGTGTACCGTGTCTATGTACATGTGTATGTGTGGGAGCGCTCTTATATTGTGTACCGTGTCTATGTACATGTGTATGTGTGGGAGCGCTCTGTATATTGTGTACCGTGTCTATGTACATGTGTATGTGTGGGAGCGCTCTGTATATTGTGTACCGTCTCTATGTACATGTGTATGTGTGGGAGCGCTCTGTATATTGTGTACCGTGTCTATGTACATGTGTATGTGTGGACGCGCTCTGTATATTGTGTACCGTGTCTATGTACATGTGTATGTGTGGGAGCGCTCTGTATATTGTGTACCGTGTCTATGTACATGTGTATGTGTGGGAGCGCTCTGTATATTGTGTACCGTCTCTATGTACATGTGTATGTGTGGGAGCGCTCTGTATATTGTGTACCGTGTCTATGTACATGTGTATGTGTGGACGCGCTCTGTATATTGTGTACCGTGTCTATGTACATGTGTATGTGTGGGAGCGCTCTGTATATTGTGTACCGTGTCTATGTACATGTGTATGTGTGGGAGCGCTCTGTATATTGTGTATTGTGTCTATGTACATGTGTATGTGTGGGAGCGCTCTGTATATTGTGTACCGTGTCTATGTACATGTGTATGTGTGGACGCGCTCTGTATATTGTGTACCGTCTCTATGTACATGTGTATGTGTGGGAGCGCTCTGTATATTGTGTACCGTGTCTATGTACATGTGTATGTGTGGGAGCGCTCTGTATATTGTGTACCGTGTCTATGTACATGTGTATGTGTGGGAGTGCTCTGTATATTGTGTCTATGTACATGTGTATGTGTGGGAGCGCTCTGTATATTGTGTATTGTGTCTATGTACATGTGTATGTGTGGGAGCGCTCTGTATATTGTGTACCGTGTCTATGTACATGTGTATGTGTGGGAGCGCTCTGTATATTGTGTACCGTGTCTATGTACATGTGTATGTGTGGGAGCGCTCTGTATATTGTGTACCGTGTCTATGTACATGTGTATGTGTGGACGCGCTCTGTATATTGTGTACCGTGTCTATGTACATGTGTATGTGTGGGAGCGCTCTGTATATTGTGTACCGTGTCTATGTACATGTGTATGTGTGGGAGCGCTCTGTATATTGTGTAACGTGTCTATGTACATGTGTAAGTAAAAACCACAGAGGTGATCAAATAACACCAAGCTCTATTTGTGGGAAAATAAGGACATAAAGTTTATTTGGGTACAGTGTCGCACGACTGCGCAATTGTCAGTTAAAGCAACGCAGTGTTGTATCGCAAAAAAATGGCCTGGTCATTAAGGGGTAAAACCTTCCGGTCCAGAAGTGGGTAACAAAGTGTGTGTGGGTGTCAGGATTTGGAACAGTTTAGGCGTCTTAAAGTACAGGTAATATCTAAGGAGCCTGCTAGCAAACTGTGTAACTGAGGTCTAGCTGGGTTTTGTGGTGAACAGTGTTTGGTGGGTTGGTAATCCTCTCAGCAATCCTGCACTTCAGTGGTGGGTTACGATGGTGGAGAGGCCCCTTGTGGAATGGTGAAACAGGTGCATCCGAGCTACTACCTCCCATGCAATGTCTGGTAAGCCTCAAACACACAGCATGCCTGTGAGGTCTCTGTAAACCTCCATGTAATCCATACAGAAATAGAGAAAGGCTGGTGCTATGGACGTCGGCTAAAACATTGTTTACTTTAGCATATGAACAACAGTCAAATAAAAAGCCAACGCGTTTCGGCCATCAGGCCCTAATCCTGGCTAACACATAAGTGACACAAAACAGCCTAAATAGTGAAGACTAAATCACATGGTTAACCCCAAGGGTCACATGACCCAAAAAAGGGGCGGTGGCAAATTAATAAAAAATACATAAGATCTAAGAACCTGGATAGGATAACCACATTTTTTTCTTGTTTTTATTATCAAGGGACACAAGACCTGGAGATAAAATGGACCTAAGTGTAGGTGCACGATGACTGGAGAAACTAACACCATTGGATAAAACATTATATAAGGTTTTATCAGAATACAGAATAGGGAGGTTCTGCTTTATGGTGTTAATGATTTGATGATATTCCACTGAGTATGATGTGACAATGGTGAAAGCTGTTTGGAGCTCTTGTGTCTCCTCA
Source organism: Pelophylax lessonae (assembly GCF_965119305.1). Taxonomy (NCBI): domain Eukaryota; kingdom Metazoa; phylum Chordata; class Amphibia; order Anura; family Ranidae; genus Pelophylax; species Pelophylax lessonae. The sequence goes on along the minus strand of NC_138774.1, from coordinate 44,780,582 downwards.
AATTAGTAGGTTTGTATCTAACAGTATGGGCATTGGATAATAAATCTGCTCGTTGTTTGGCAGCTGCAACCTCAAAACCTCTCTGGATGGACCACCGAGGATAACCAATGAATTCAAGCCAGTTCCTAATTACTTGGCATTTATTTTTGAAAGAAACCTCAGTGGAGCAGTTTCTTCTGGCTCTAGTAAACTCACCTACTGGGATGGCCTTAATAGTGTGGGCTGGATGACAACTACCGTGGTGGGTTTACAAAAAATGTTAGTGGAAACAGTTTGGGCAAAGGGATCAACTTCCAAAATTGACATCAAGGAAATCTATAACTCTGTTGTAACAATTACCAGTAAACTTTAAATAAAGATCATTTGGCATTTACGTGGTGCAAAAATGATGTGATATCAAAAGTAGTGTTATCCTTAACCCAAATGATAAGCAGGTCATCAATGAATCTGCTATACCAAAATAAATTGCTATGAAATGGATTAGGATGGAAAAAATATAAAATTCCTCCCACCAACCCATATACAGTGGGTACGGAAAGTATTCAGACTTCCTTAAATTTTTCACTCTTTGTTATATTGCAGCCATTTGCTAAAATCATTTAAGTTCATTTTTCTTCCTCATGAATGTACACATAGCACCCCATACTGACAGAAAAACACAGAATTGTTGACATTGTTGATTAAAAAAGAAAAACTGAAATATCACATGGTCCTAAGTATTCAGACCCTTTGCTCAGTATTTAGTAGAAGCCCCCTTTTGATCTAATACAGCCAGGAGTCTTTTTGGGAAAGATGCAACAAGTCTTTCACACCTGGATTTGGGGATCCTCTGCCATTCCTCCTTGCAGATCCTCTCCAGTTTTGTCAGGTTGGATGGTAAACGTTGGTGGACAGCCATTTTTAGGTCTCTCCAGAGATGCTCAATTGGGTTTAAGTCAGGGCTCTGGCTGGGCCATTCAAGAACAGTCACGGAGTTGTTGTGAAGCCACTCCTTCGTTATTTTAGCTGTGTGCTTAGGGTCATTGTCTTGTTGGAAGGTAAACCTTCGGCCCAGTCTGAGGTCCAGAGCACTCTGGAGAAGGTTTTTGTCCAGGATATCCCTGTACTTGGCCGCATTCATCTTTCTCTCGATTGCAACTAGTCGTCCTGTCCCTGCAGCTGAAAAACACCCCCACAGCATGATGCTGCCACCACCATGCTTCACTGTTGGGACTGTATTGGACAGGTGATGAGCAGTGCCTGGTTTTCTCCACACAAACCGCTTAGAATTAAGGCCAAAACGTTCTATTTTGGTCTCATCAGACCAGAGAATCTTATTTCTCACCATCTTGGAGTCCTTCAGGTGTTTTTTAGCAAACTCCATGCGGGCTTTCATGTGTCTTACACTGAGGAGAGGCTTCCGTCGGGCCACTCTGCCATAAAGCCTCGACTGGTGGAGGGCTGCAGTGATGGTTGACTTTCTACAACTTTCTCCCATCTCCTGACTGCATCTCTGGAGCTCAGCCACAGTGATCTTTGGGTTCTTCTTTACCTCTCTCACCAAGGCTCTTCTCCCCCGATAGCTCAGTTTGGCCGGACGGCCAGCTCTAGGAAGGGTTCTGGTCGTCCCAAACGTCTTCCATTTGAGGATTATGGAGGCCACTGTGCTCTTAGGAACCTTAAGTGCAGCAGAAATCTTTTTGTAACCTTGGCCAGATCTGTGCCTTGCCACAATTCTGTCTCTGAGCTCTTCAGGCAGTTCCTTTGACCTCATGATTCTCATTTGCTCTGACATGCATTGTGATCTGGAAGGTCTTATATAGACAGGTGTGTGGCTTTCCTAATCAAGTCCAATCAGTATAATCAAACACAGCTGGACTCAAATGAAGGTGTAGAACCATCTCAAGGATGATCAGAAGAAATGGAAAGCACCTGAGTTAAATATATGAGTGTCACAGCAAAGGGTCTGAATACTTAGGACCATGTGATATTTCAGTTTTTCTTTTTTAATAAATCTGCAGCAATGACAACAATTCTGTGTTTTTCTGTCAGTATGGGGTGCTATGTGTACATTCATGAGGAAGAAGAATGAACCTAAATGATTTTAGCAAATGGCTGCAATATAACAAAGAGTGAAAAATTTAAGGGGGTCTGAATACTTTCCGTACCCACTGTAAATATTTGCCAGGGAAGCAGAAAATTTGGCACTCATTGATGCACCTCACAATTGCAAGTAATAGGTATTGTCAAAAAAAAAAAAACTTGTGGGTCAAAAGAAAAGAAACACACAAAAGAAATGCAACAGCCCCAGAAGGATTTGCCCCCTTAATGACCAGGCCCTATTCTGCAATTCGGCACTGCGTTACTTTAACAACCAATTGCACAGTCGTGCAAAGCTGTACCCAAATAAAATTGACGTCCTTTTTTTCCCACAAGTAGAGCTTTCTTTTGGTGGCATTTGATCACCTGTGCAGTTTTTAATTTTTGCGCTATAAACAAAAAAAAAAACGACAATTTTGAAAAAAAAAATCTATATTTTTCACATTCTGCTATATGACATTCCCAAAAAAGAAAATGTAAAAATCAAAATTGTTTAACATTTTAGGCCAATTTTTTTCTGCTACATATTTTTGGTACAAAATCACAATAAGCATATTTTGATATTTTTGGTTTGCGCAAAAGTTTTTGCGTTTACTAACTACAGGAAAGATATATATCATTTTTATTGTTTTTTTTTTTTACTAGTAATGGTGATGATCTGGGATTTTTAGCAGGACTGCGACATTGCGGCAGACAGATCAGACCCCTGACTGACATTTTTGACACTTTTGGGGGCACCAGTGACATTACTACAGTAATCAGTGCTAAAAATATGCACTGTTACTGTAATAATGACACTGGCAGGGAAGGTGTTAACACTGTTGGTGATCAAGGGGTTAAATGTATGCCTCATGCTTACTGACGTGTGTGGGGGGAGGGGGTTCTGTGACAGACACAGAGATCGCAGGTTCAGCTATGCTAAATCTAGTGATCCCTGCCTGTCTGTCACAGAGAAGACCCGCCTGCTTTGTTTACATAAGCAGGCAGGCCTTCTCACAGTTTCCCCACCGATCGGGGGAGGGAGGCTCCTCTCCCGGCTCAACTCCCTCTGTGTCTAAACATTAGGAGTCCAGTGACGTAGGTCTACATTGCTGGACCCAGGGGAGCCACACTGCCACAGTAATATTACTGTGAACAGTCTGCAAATGGTTAAATAGAAACAGATATCTGGAGGTGTATACTTTTTCATTACACTTTTTCAGGATATTTAATGCTGTTCTTTTTTATCTTTGTGATACATGATTTTATATACATTCAATCAAATTGTATGCTTATAGTGTTCTGCTTTTGTATGTTTTGATATTTGCCACCACCCCTTTTTTGGCTCATGTGACCCTTGGGGTTAACCATGTGATTTAGTCTACACTATTTAAGCTGTTTTCTGTCACTTATATGTTAGCCATGATTAAGACCTGATGGCTGAAACGCGTTGGATTTTTATTTGACTGTTGTTCATATGCTAAAATAAACAATGTTTTAGCCGATGTCCATAGCACCAGTCTTTCTCCTTTTTTGTGTGGATTACATGGAGGTTTACCGAGACCTCACAGGCGTGCTGTGTGTCTGAGGCCCATCAGACATTGCATAGGAGGTAGTAGCTTGGATGTACCTGTTTCAGTTCTCTTCTGATTACCCAGAGCTCCCTCTAAACGGGTATACTCCCTTCATTGCTTCAGACTGAGGCAGCCTTGATCGGCTTTTCCTGTTGTGGATATTTGCTTTAATGAGTGTGAATGCAGCCATGGAACAAGGACAGCAAGTGGATACATCTCTGCAAACAATTTCTCTTGAAGATCGCCGAACTAAGCCATCTCAAGTTCTCACCAGGGATGTAAGATACCTTCGGATACTGCATGCAGTGTGGAATATAAAAAACTGCTAAATGCCATGAAACATGAACTTAGAGTTCGGTGGGATTTGGCGGGTCTAAAGCGATATGTGGATGACCCCACGGGGACTCAGAGTAAAAGAGATCCCTTCCACTATCTACTCTGGATTATTTGTTAAGGAATGGAATGACATTTTATCCAAGTGTTCATTTGAACTCATGAAGTTAATTATAACTTATGAAGAGTCAGCTTTAGAATCTGCAACTTTGGAGGTAAAAACATGTAGAGCCACCTTTGACAAGCTTGTACAATTTCCGGTTCATGAATAGTTAAATAAAAAACAGTTGATTTCCATGACTGATCTAGAAAACTCTATAATGAATACAAAAAGATCCAAATATCTTAGAGACATGAAAGATTACCAGATGGATGTGGTTTATGAATGAGGGCAGTGGGATCAGGATATATTCCGCACTCCGCGTTCGATTTTAAAAAACAGAAATAAAAGGTGGAAACAGACATGACGCATCAGCTCACCTAATACATCGGATTCTCCATCTGAAATATTGGATGCTGGGGGAGCTGAGTCTACTACATATTTGAGAAGCTTAGTAAGATCTGTTTTTTTCACGGGATGATGGTGCCAGTGAATGTCAAAAAATGATCCACCCCTAAGTTACTTCAAGCATCCATGGTCACCAAAAGACAAAAGAAAATAAGAAAAGAATAAGAAAATAAGAGGAGGCATGTGAAAGAGAAGTAAAAAGATACCCTATTCGGAAGAAGACCCACAAGAAATGACCATAGACAGTCAGATTTCGCTGGTTACCAATGTTGTCAACTTGTCAGATTTTCCTCTTATTGATTCTGATCTTTCCTTGCTATCAAGGAGCATTTCTTTTGCCCCAACTTTTCACTTCAATGTCTTTTCTACCCTCCTCAGTGTCAATAAATTCATTAGAAATATACTATTAAAAAAACATTGTCCATAATGACAGTGAGGATGGTAGCAGTGAGAAAGATGCTACACTAGAATTTAGGCAAGATGAGGGGGTGTTTACATATAGCTCTGATAGCAATAGTTGTACTTCTTTTCAGGATTTACCCACTAGATTTACTTTGGATCAGCTTCATTCAGAATCCTCACAAGGAATGTATGGTATAAGGAGTAGTAATGTGGAGAAAGGAGATAATTATTTTTACCCTGTCCATGCAAGAGTTTTAGCAGTTGAAGCATTCCAAGAAATAATTGAAAGAGAACTCCATATTTTGAAAACACATACTAGCAACCCCCCTAGACCCAACCTGAGTAGGGAAGTAGTGAGTAGGGAAGAGTTCAATATGCCATTAAACATTTGCAAGAGTCAAATTGGTGATGCACTCCGAAAAAAGATCAACGTTCTTGGAAATCTAGTATAGTAAATAAAGCAATCCACTGTCTTGTTTAAATGCATAGTATGAAGTTATGTAATTGTTAGACCCATGGAACTGGTATCTGAGAAAAAAATATGTATAATTATGTCGTCACTGATAGTGGGGATTGTGGTTTGAGGAACCATTTAGCATAAACTTCTTTCTTCTTCTTTAGAAAAAACATAAAATGTGGAGAGCTTCTCCAACGTGACCATCACCTTTAAGACACTGGTGAAAAACGAAGGTACTTCCTGTATAGGAGGGGTTATATAGGGGGACTTCCTGTCTGATTGGTTTCCAGTGTCCATTCACCTGAAGGTGGCAAAATAACCCATATGTAATGAATGTGGCTGTGTATCCGGTGATATCCTCAAAAATTTCAATGCCATTAAAAATTTGTTGATAAGGGTGGTGCAGTGGTGGTGCTCAGCACTGAACAATATCGCAATGAAGCTTTGAAACAATTAAGTGATGCCAATACATATCGCCCCCTTAGATACAATCCCACAGAAACCTTCAAAATGTCTTTGTTTAGTCTTAATGGTGAAGGTCAGCAAATGGGACTTTTGAATGTGAAGACCACTGAATTTTTAAAAGTACATAACCTCATCACTGCTGCTTTCCATCATTTGCCTAAATTTCACAAATCCAAAGTCCCTATACAGGGACGTCCCATTGTGGCTGGCATTGGCTGTCTTAGAGCCTCTTGGTGAGTGGGTTGATTTCCACCTTAGGCCCCTTGGCCAGAGGCTCCCAGGTTACATCCGTGACACAGGACATGTCTTACACGAACTCCAAAATGCAAAGTGGACGAATGACTTAGTCTAGATAACTTTGGATGTCACTGCATTGTATTCCTCCATACCCCACTCACTGGCGTTGGAAGATGGTAAAATATCACCTCCAGAAGTATACTACGTATACGTTAGAACTTCAGGACTATCTTCTAAAATGCATAAGTTTTCTTTTGACCCAAAACTTTTTTTCTTTTTGACAATACCTATTACGTGCAATTGTGTGGTGCATCGATGGGTGCCAAATTTTCTTCTTCCCTGACAAATATTTATATGGGTTGGTGGGAGGAATTTTATATTTTTTCCCATCTTAATCCATTTCATAGCAATTTATTTAGGTATGGCAGATTCATTGATGACCTATCATTTGGGGTAAGGATAACGCTACTTTTTATATCACACAATTTTTGTACCACATAAATGCCAATAATTTTAAGTTAAAGTTTACTGGGAATTGTCACAACAGAGTCATAGATTTGCTTGATGTCACCTTGGAAGTTGATCCCTTTGCCCAAACTGTTTCCACTAAAACTTTTCGTAAACCCAGTGCAGGTAACACCACTTTACTGGTCAGTAGTTGTCATCCAGCCCCCCACACTATTAAGGCCATCCCGGTAGGTGTGTTTTTACTAGAGCCAGAAGAAACTGCTCCACTGATGTTTTTTTTCAATAATGAATACCAAGTAATTAGGACCAGGCTTGAATTCAGAGGTTATCCTCGGTGGTCCATCCAGAGAGGGTTTGAGCTTGCAGTTACCAAACAACGAGCGGATTTATTATCCAATGCCCATACTGTTTGATCAAAACCTACCAATTTGAGGAGGCATAAGAGCTCCAAACAGCTGTCCCCTTTGTCACATCATACTCAGTTGAATATCATCAAATCACTAACATTATAAAGCAGAACCTCCCTATTCTGTAATCTGATAAAAACGTATATAATGTTTTATCCAATGGTGTTCGTTTTTCCAGTCGTCGCGCACCTACATTTAGGTCCCTTTCATCTCCAAGTCTTATGTCCCTTGATAATAAAAAGAAGAAAAAAAACGTGGTTCTAGTATCCGGGTTCTTATAAATGTAGACTCAAGACTTGTAGATATTTCCGCACACATACTGTGTCCAAGAGTTTTGTTTCTGCCAACACTAAGGAAGAGTTCAAAATACAGGAATACATCAGTTGTGGTACAGATTATGTTGTTTATCTAATTCAATGCACTGCGTGTAGTTTGCAGTATGTTGGTTGTATGATTTGTCCCCTTCGTTCCCGCATAGCAGAGCATTACTGTGATAGTATAAATGAAAATGAAAAAAGCATCTCCACCATATCCGAACACTTCAGGGAAGAGCATAAAGGCAATGTGAGTTCTTTTAGCTTTAATGGTGTTGATAGAGTATTGCCGACAAAGCGGGGTGGGTATAGATACTGTCGATTATTAGAATGCAAGGTCTACTGTATTTTCAGATTACAGGCCCGCATCCCTCCTGGTCTTAACCATAGATGGGATGTGGATTTGTATCTGAAATTATATGAATGTATCCTTTTATATATACAGTTTCTCACAAAAGTGAGTACACCCCTCACTTTTGTAGATATTTTTTTATATCTTTTTATGTGGCAACACTGAAGAAATGACACCTTGCTACAATGTAAAGTAGTGAGTGTACAACTTGTATAACAATGTAAATTTGCTTTCCCCTAAAAAAAAACTCAACACACAGCCATTAATGCCTAACCGCTGGCAACATAAGTGCTAGTGGAGTCCCGGAGGTAGGGGGCAGCTGTCTCCTCCTCTGTAGAGGTGTCATGCGGCCTCAGGGGGTCATATTGAGGGCCTGGAGAGTAGCAGTGAGGAGCTGAACCCAGAGGTCCAGAGGAGCTGACTGAGAAGGGAGACACTGGAGGATCTGTCTCTGCAGTACAATGAGTAAAGAATCTTGTGTCAAGGGGCCTGACCTGTGGGGGGGGGGGGGCACCCCTGCTCCTAGGATTGTCAGTGGAAGGGAAGGGTGTCAGCTGAAAGGGGATGCTAGTGAGAGTGTTCTGAAGATAAGATATTGTTCATCAAGTCATCTTTTCAGAGAGTAATGTGAGCAAGAGTCTTAACCCCATCTACACTTGTGGCAGTGTGGAGCCTGGCTTTTCCTAATTACCAAGAAAGCCCTGAAGATAGAAGTCCTCAACTAATGTGAATAGTTCAGCTGGAGTATCCCACTATTCCCTTCTCTTATCCCAATTACAAATAATCAGCAAAAAAAAACAACACCCCTAGATGTTCATTTGTGTGACAAGCCATCAGGAGCAAGGAGGGATCCAGGGATTTTATCTAAATGTAACTGTGTGCTGGTAACCAGGGGAGCCATCAAGACATTATTCAGCAGTTCCTGCGGGGGCAGTGCTATATATATATATATATATATATATATATAGTATATTTTGCTGACCATTGACTGCAAAGAAGCTACTGTGCTGTTGTCTATCCTTATTGCTTAGATTGTTCTTTGTCAGATTTATGCTCCTGTGGTTCAAATATTAAAACTGAGCTGCTACAATTCAGTGTTCAGAGCAGTTAACTTATTCAGAGTAAAATATTTTTTGTTAAAAATTCATTTATACATGGTTATTTAGCCTTAACTTGTGACAATATACATACCCATACATTCTCTGGGGAGCCATGGAAAAAAAGAACAAAAAAAACTGTCTCACCCCCTGTACATTGCAATCTGGGAGTGATCCTGTTTAAAGTACAAGTAAAGTCACTTTTTTTTTTTTAGTTTTGAGTGGAGTGGAGAGGGATTGGAACACCTGTCAGATTTTATTGTTGTCTGTGCCCCCATTAGGGAGATTCACCCTCTCAATTTGCCCAGGTTATCATAATCACCGAAAGTGAAAATAAAATAAAATCCCAAATTTGGGGTTGTCCCCAGAAAAGTAAAAGAGAGGAAATCTTCCAATGGGGACACTAGTTCAGGTGACCTGGGCGTTCCCAAGGGATTCCCTCAATTTGCAGGGATTTCCTCTCACTTCCTGTTTTGGCTATCGGGCAGAAAATATAGGGAATTCTTCACAATGGGACACAGATGGTAAAAATAAAATGACAGGGGTTATAATCTTCCCTTACTTCCCTTACAGAGAGAGAGAGCATAGACCGCACCTCCTCCCAGATCTCTCCTTCTCCATGCTGCTCTCTGTATTAAAGCTGGCAACCCAGAAAGCTGTATGGATAACCCACCAACAGCCTACCTACCAATGATGTGATTGGTTACTAAGGACATGTCAGGATATGTGGGACCTGTCTTTTGCCTATATACTGTGAGCTAAACCAGTGTTTTTCAACCTTTTTTCAGTCAAGGCACCCTTTAAAATTATATGCAATCTTGAGGCACCCTATTCTAAAATGTAAAAAACTAAACTAATTGTTTTGTCATAATGCAGCAACATCCGCACATAGGACACTCAATGTTAGAGGTGATTTCATTTTGTAAGCAAATACCCTTTTGCACACTGGTACTGACTAGTATTCCAATGTTTATCTTCTCCCTCAGCTTCTCTCCCTCACTCAGCCAATGTGAACCCAGTGCTGACGGGGAGGGGCAAAGTAGGATACTGTGCAGGCGCCTGGTGTCCTCTTTATCAACTGATTATTTAATTGGTTGTTCGGCTGTCGGCAGGTGAAAGGTTGTAATAGTGCACAATGAAAACCTGTGGTTTTGTGTAACTAAAAGGCAGGCTTCATCCACCTACTGGTTTGTATACATTTTTTGGGCAATTTTTAGGAATTTTGTCAAGGCACCCCTGAAGAAACCTCAAGGCACCCTGGTTGAAAAAGGCTGGTCTAGACAGTTTCCCTCTTTATCATTTCAGAAAGTTGGGAGGTATGGTAACTCTACTCATCACAATGCTCTGGTAATCCAATACATGTGTCATAAATGCATCAATTTAAATGGTAAAAAATAATTGTGTATACATATTGTGGGGATTCACTCGGTGGTACACGTGGATGACCCCTTTGGGGGGTGCGTTTACACAGAGAGATAGTCGAGAAGTGGTTGCAAACAGTTTGGTTTATTCATGCAATTTTCTTCACCAGACTGCAAGCGTCAAAAACATCCAAAATAAAATAAAACACAAAATAAATCCTTGCCACTGTGAGCGGCTACCTTCTCACACACAGGAACCTATCTAATGAAGTCTGTCCCCAACCTACTGTTGGGCAGACTTGGCTGATCATACAGCAGACTCTCCATAGTCCATGTTTTATCTTCACACCACCAATTTCCATTGAACATGTCCCTTTTCCTTTCCACATTGAACATGTCCCTTTTCCTCTTCACATTGAGAATGTCCCTTTGCTTGTCTCTTCACATAGCAAACATTCCTTTTATTTCTTCCACATAGAAATAGTTCATTTTCTCACCTTGAGAAGTCTTCACACTTTGTACCCTCCTTAGCGCACATCACCTCAGGGGGTCTTCTCCCATGCTCACACAGCTTGTCGGGAGGCACACATCTGACTGTCCTCCTCTACCCACACGGCGTCAGGAGGCAGCCGTCCTTCTCCCATGCCCACACGGCGTCGGGAGGCACACATCTGATTGTCCTCCTCTTCCCAGCTCACACAGCGACAGGAGGCAGCAATCAATAGGACTTCCTTTGGAGAAATTATAGAGGCCTTAACTTCCTCATTCCGAACAGCTGAAGGCCTTTCAACTTCCTTAAGCCAGTTCTGGCTACCTTTGCAGCCGACACCCTATAGTAATTGGTGATTTGTCTAACCCAAGCAGAAGTGTATCTCCTGTCTGTGACAACATCCACAGATTTACCTGACTTCCTGTCACATACCCCCCCCCCCCTCTTGTTTCAACCCTAGGGTTGGGACACAGTTTTCCAGGCACGCATGTGTCAGGCACTTCTCTTGACTCTCACTAATAAGCCTCCTAGTATCCTCAAGCTTCCGGATGAAACTGTTTCTGTCATCTTCATTGACAGATTTCTTATAAATGTCAGACAACTTGTCTCTCATCTCATATACACATTCTTCTACTGCATTTTTGGCATCATTTCGCTCCTTCTCGTTTCTGTCATCTTCATTGACAGATTTCTCATAAATGTCAGACAACTTGTCTCTCATCTCATATACATATTCTTCTACTGCATTTTTGGCATCATTTAGCTCCTTCTCGTTTCTGTCATCTTCATTGACAGATTTCTCATAAATGTCAGACAGCTTGTCCCTCATAACCGTCTGTCCTATCCGCCATGGAGGACCATGATCCATAGGCAACTCAATTTTGCTAGTCCTAAAGTCCTCAACATTCTTGAGCCGCCTCTCTCTGCAATCAATAAATGATTTCCACAAGACTTTGAGAACCTCTGCTTCACTTGGCTTTGTTCCAAGAAATGCCTTCTTGAGCTTGGCTTGCTCTAAGATGCTGTGCAGAAGGCCTTCCATTTGCGACACGTTTTCACCAACAGCCTTAGTTTTCTCCACTAGGTGGTGTTTGCTTTTTTCTCCAAGCTTTATATCACTTGCCTTAGTTTTCTCCACTAGGTTGTCAGCCTGAACTGGGAAATCATCACATTTCTTACACAGCTCCTTTGTTTGCTGAAGCTCTAATGATACATTTTCCAATGCTTGAAGTTTTTGAAGGAACTGTTTATTCCAAAGGGGTGATTCAAGCCACATGTCATCACATTTCTGATGCTCACTCAGGACAGACCCCAAAACACTGATCCTTTTAAAAACTGCATCAGACACACTATCCCCTCTTTGGGACAGATCCTTTTCAAGTTCCTGCAACGGAATCTTCATCTCTTCTACTTGCTGTTCTAAGGCTCGCTTAGACTTTTCTAGCTCCTGAACGCTTTTCACAACATCATCCTTGGAGCTGACCAAATCTTCCATTTCTGTACACAGCTGCTTGTTAACTCTTTCTAGTTCAACCTTACACTCTAGAGCTTCCTCCAAAGAGCGAGCCAAGAACAGGGCTTTGCTCTCTTTATCACGCGCCTACGCTTCTGCACGGTCGCGTTCTTCTGCATATTTTGCAGACACAGTCTTCTCCTCACCAAGCATCTGATCAAACCTCTTTTTCACATCTTCAACACTCTCTAATGAACCAATGCTTTCTTCCATGCGTTTTTTCATATCCGCTATCTGAGCTTGCAATGTTGCGACTTGCTCTGATAGGTTTTTCTTTGCTTCCTCCTCCTCTTTTAATTGTTCCAGGAAGCCATTTTTCTCATCTTCCATTTGTTTGAGTTTTGTGCTCAAACTCAGCCTTTGACACCTCTCTTCCTGTAAGAGTTCCTGCGTGTCTTGCATCTGCGATTCCAAGATAGAGAAATCTTTGGCAATTTCTCTAGATTTGCTGTCTGCTTGAGAAAGCTGATTTGTGACATCGTCCAACTCAACCTGCAATCGGTTTGCCTTCTCTGACAGCTTAGCACACAATCGGTCACCTTCTGATACTTTGACTTGCGATTCCTGCAGCTGTGCCTCTACTTTTTCCATCTTATGTTCACAATCTCCTTTTCCCTGCATAAGAGCCTTCACCTCATTGGCTAGTTTCTGGAAATGAGACTGTAATTCTGCCACACAGGCTTCTTTCTCCTTTAGCTGCTGCTGGAAACGTTGGGCTTCCTCTTTCCAACTTTCACAGTCCGTACGCAATTCATCTACCACATTGCTCAAAGTGGTGAGCTCATACACAGTACTCAGTAATTTAGCCTCTCTCTCTCATTTTTCTCCTTGTAGCCGAGAGACAATGTCGTTTTCAGAGCAACATTCTGTTCCTGCGCATCCTGCAGGTCTATTTTTGTAGCTTCCAAAGACTGAAGACTTTTTTTCAGCTGATTACGCAACTCTAACATTTCACCCATACTTTGCTCCTGCAAAGTCTTAACTTCAATTTCCTTCTCCATAAGGATGGTATCTTTCTCCATTATAGTCTCTCTACGTTTTTGTAACTAGGAAAAAAGAAGAGCAGTGGATTCTTTCCACTGGAACACCTGAGCCTGCACGTTTCTATGCTCCATCCTAAGCAACTCCAGGGCTTATTCCTTTTCTTCCATTTTCCGTTGCAAGGCATCCAACTCAGCCGTGCACACATACTCGGTTTCCTCCAAACCGATGGCCTCCATTGGCTGCTGGCGTCTCTGTTTCCAGCCTGCCATGCTCTCTTGGTGAGCTGCCATGCTCTCTTGGTGAGCCTGTTGTTGAGCTGCAAAGCTCCGCTGTTTCAGCATCTCCCCCATTTTGGGTTTACTTTTCATCTGAGAACACTGCGTCTCCATAGCAGTTTCATTTGCACCATTGTTGCTAGGGACAACAACCTTTCTCTTTAGCAGATTCTGTTCAGGCATGGATGGGGCTCGTTCAGACAGTAACATCCCCTCCATCCATAGAATCCGGTCTCTCATTTCAGCTATCTTTGCATCTTTCAGGCGTCTTGATCGCCCCATCTTCAATAACTCCACAATAAATTTTCTCTCTCGCTCATTGACAGACGCAGACTTCTTGATTAATATCAGTAGGGATATACTGCCTCCTACAGGAGTAGGACACTAGGCCGGAAAAAAGTTCTGGCCACACCTTATGGGCAGTCCCAGGGGGTATATCCTCTCTCTCCCTGCTACAGGATGTCAGTTTTTTTCTGCCTAGTCAGGAGTAAGGATCTAAGTTCCTTGCTGGGATCTCTGGTCCTGGCAAGCTTTTTTTAGATAAATCTTTTTTAGTTAGCTTTTTTTCTCCAGTTTGTTCCTGTGAGATCTTCAAGCAATTATGCTGGATCTGGGCGACGGGCTGGATGTTGAGATCCGGTGGTCACCCCAGCCGGCCAACGAGCACGTGCAGGCCCTAGCTCCACGCTGGGTCGGCCGCGGCATAGTCCCACTGGACGGGGACTGGCCCCGCGAGTTAAACGTCTCGCCAGGTCGCCTACGACCAGTCAGAATCTGAGTCGCGGCGTCCGTATTGGCCGACAGCCCCCCCACCTCGGTGGAGAGGGGTTCTGTCAGGAGTTGGTGCCCGCCTGTTCTGGTATGGTGAGTAGAATGTTCCCCCTCTCCCCCTGACGGGTTTTGGGGTGGACGCGGGCCCCTCCCCGGGATGGTCGGACTCTCATGATTCCGGGTTCCCCTCTGTCCTAGTACGCACCCCCACCTATCTGTCCCCCTCACTAGTGGGTACAGGCCACATATGGAGGCGGTGGTGGGGCACCGCCGGTGTTACCCTAAAAACGATCAGGGGGGGGGTTAATAACTGTGCTTTCAGGCCCATCTATGATCGATCCGTAGGGTAGGCTCACGGGGGTCCCCTGTTGACACTGTGGACCGCACGAGGCCGCCATTTTCCCGCGGGTCGCGCGGGGCCGCCATCTTGTTGTAGCCTGCATGTCCTCGGCATGGTGGCGGCCATCTTGGTACACCCAGCTCGTCCTGCTTGAGAGCTGAGCAGCTGTAGTAATCACCAAGGGCGTGGCCCCTCCCTAGACCCGGGAAAATCACTCCACAAAAGACTTCCTGTCAGATAGACAGCGCTGAGAGCAGTCCTGGTTTGAACTCTGGTGCATCAAGTGGTGAGCCTTTTGGGGGTCTCTCTTCTCCCTCTCTGCGGGGGTCTCGAGCACGTGACCACTGGGGGTGCTTTAGCGCTGGGGGATTCTTTTTTTCATTTTGTCATTTTTTGCTGACAGGTTTTCCCTGGCATTGCCATGGACCCTGCTGCACATGAGTCCCCATCTGATCCCCTTGAGGTGGCCGCAGGGCCCTCCGATTCTCCACTCACCATTGATTCACTTTCAGCGGTCCTGGAGTCATTTGTGTCCCGGGTGGAGGTGGCCTGTCAAGGACGGGGGGCTAAAAAATGACCCCCGCCCACCCCTGTCTCGTCCGATACCTCAGACTCTGATCCTGAGCCAGTCGCTGCTGCCGCGGGTTCCTCCTTTAGGGTTGATGTCCCGCGTCCCTCTGACAGTGAGGATGATCTTCCTGCCTCTGCCATAGCGCAGGACAAAGCACTGGTGGACGCACTGATTATGTCAGTCCGGGAGACCCTAAAACTGGAGGTTGCACCAGTGGAGGCAGTTCAGACGGAAGTTGCATTTGGCACTCGCAAGCCATCTCAAGGTGGAAAAGGTGTTTCCCTTTCCCAAATGCTTTGATGATATTATTAAAGACGAGTGGGCTCATCCAAAACGACCCCCTGGGATGCCTAAACGGATTGCTAGGCGCTACCCGTTTGAAGAGTCCCTCCTTAAAAAATGGACGCTGCCACCTGTGGTGGATCCACCGGTTTCCAGACTAAATAGAGCCACAGTTATCCCGGTGGAGGATTCCCCGTCCTTTTGGGATCCAGTTGACCGTAGGGCGGAATCTGTGTCCCGTTCCATATTCTCCCTGGCAGGATCGGCCCTAAGGCCAGTGTTTACCATTGCTCTGGTTTCACAGACATTGACGGAATGGGCCAAGTTATTACGCCATGACCTGGAGGGGAGAAGTCTCTCTCCTGCCGTGCCGGAGTTGCTGGAGCAAATAGTGCAGGGGCTACAGTTTGTTTGTGACGCCGCACTGGATGCTGCCCCATTGCTGGGGCGTGTGTCGATCTTGGCGGTGGTCCTCCGGCGCATGCTATGGTTAAAGTGCTGGTCGGCGGATCAGGCTTCCAAAAAAGCATTGACTGATCGCCCCTTTCAGGGGGATTGCCTGTTTGGTGCTACCTTGGATGAGATTAATAAGGATCTCACTGGGGGCAAGAGCACCTTTCTACCACAGGCTAATAAAGGTAAGGAACCTCGTCGCAGACAGGGACCTTCCTTTACAGCTCACAAGAAATTTTTTCGCTCCTCCGGGGCGGGCGATAAGGCAAAGTCCTCCAAAGCCCCCCTGGTCTGGTAAGCAAAAATCCGGTCCTTCCAGACCTGAGGATAAGACCGCTTCAGCCTGAAGGTGCGCCCCCACCCAGATCAAGGGTGGGGGGATGTCTTCGCCGGTTCCCGGACCCGTGGCTCTACAGTATTCAAGACAAATGGGTTCACAAGGTCATACGGTCGGAACACAAGATCGAGTTGCGATCGCTTCTACCGGTGCGGTTCTTCCCTTCCAATATGCGACTGTCCCCGAATCGCCTAATGGCTCTGTTGGGGGCAGTGCAGCACTGGATGCAAAGGGCGCCCATAGAGGGTGCCTATCTTCACGTTCCCATTTACGCAGGACACCAGCGGTATCTGCGCTTTGCGGTGGGAGCGGACCATTATCAGTTTGTGGCGTTACCCTTTGGTCTCGCCTCTGCTTTCCGGGTCTTCACAAAAGTTTGGGCCCTAGTCCTGGCGTTGTTGCGGCAGCGGGGCATATCGGTCGTGGGCTACCTGGACGACCTCCTCTTCTGTGCGGAGTCTCCGCAGGCTCAGTGTCATACGCGGACTCTCCAAAAGGAGATTCTTCTCAAATGGAACTGAAATTCCGGTTCCCTGGACGATCGGATCCGGCTGAGCGAGCGGACCAGGTAGTTTCTGGTTTGGGGGCCTCGGTCTCCGATGCTCAGTCAGGGGAAGCCCTTTTTTCCAAAAGTATCCAGGTTATCGATAAATGTGTTGGAACTGAAAGCGATCAGGTTTTGCCTGGTTCACCGGACCGAGCATCTTCAGGGCTGCTCGGTTCGGATTCAGTCGGACAATGCCACGGCCGTGGCCTTTGTCAATCATCAAGGGGACACCAAGAGTGTTCTGGCGGCCGTGGAAGTGGCCGGCAGGTTTTGGGCGGAACAGTTTTGCTCTTTCTGCAGTTTTCGTTCTGGGTGTGGAAAATTTACTGGCGGACTTTCTCAGCCGTCAGACCCTGGATCAAGGGGAATGGCCTCTTCAGACAGAGGTGTTTCACCAGTTATGCCTTCATTGGGGCACCCCGCACGTGGATCTGTTGGCATCTCGGCGCAACAGAAAGGTGCAGAGGGTTGTAGCCCGCGCCCGCGATCCTCTGGCGGACGCCGCAGATGCACTGAATACTCTGTGGGGGCAGTACCAGCTGCTGTATGCCTTTCCTCCTCTCAAGTTGTCACCGAAACTTCTTCACAAGATAGAGGCGGAGGGAATTCCAGTCATCCTTGTGACTCCGGATTGGCCTCATCGGGCCTCATATGCCATCGTGGTCAGGCTGGTCGCAGACGCTCCTTGGCGACTTCCTCTCAGGGAGGATCTGCCGTTTCAGGGACCGATCTTCTATCCTGCTTTTCGATCGCTGGCTTTGACGGCTTGGCTGTTGAGAGCCAGGTGCTGAAGGACAGGGGTTTGTCTGTTTCAGTTATTCCTACTCTGATTAAAGCAAGGAAAGCGACTTCCAGAAAGATCTATTATCGCACATGGAAGTCTTATATCGCGTGGTGTGAGTCCCTCGGGGTTCCTCCACGTTCTTACTCAGTGGCTCGGATATTGGCCTTCCTGCAACGGGGGGTTGAGCTGAAGCTGGCCTTGAGCACTATCAAGGGTCAGGTTTCAGCATTGGCGATCTTCTTCCAGAGGTTACTGGCTACTCATTCTTTGGTGCAGAATTTCATCCAGGGGGTGCGGCACCTGGCTCCTCCGGTGCGCACGCCCTAGCCGCCCTTGGATCTTAATTTGGTGTTGTCGGTTCTCCAGAAACCTCCCTTTGAAAATATTAGGGAGATTCCCTTGCTTACCTTATCCCAGAAGGTGGCTTTTTTGGTGGCTATCACTTCTGCACGCAGAGTGTCGGAACTGGCCGCATTGTCCTGTCGTTCCCCATATCTGGTGGTTCATAGGGATAAGGTGGTTCTTCGCCCGAATCCATCCTTCCTTCCTAAGGTGGTTTCAGAGTTTAATTTGAATGAAGATATTGTATTGCCTTCCCTGTATCCTAAGCCCAGTCATCCTCGGGAGGTTGCGTTACACTCCTTGGATGTGGTTCGGGCGATCAGGGTGTACTTGGCTACTACTGACTCTTTTCGTAAGGCTGATTCACTTTTTGTGATCACGGATGGCCCTAGAAAGGGGTTGCCTGCGTCTGCCGCGACTATCTCCAGATGGATCAGACAGACGGTGGTGCAGGCTTATTCTATTAAGGGTCGGGTTCCTCCGTTCCCTGTTAAGGCGCACTCCACTTGGGCTCTTAGTGCTTCCTAGGCCTTCCGCCATCAGGCGTCTGTGCTTCAGGTTTGCAAGGCGGCTACCTGGTCGTCGGTTCATACCTTTACAAAATTTTATAAAGTTGATGTGCTGGCATCGGCGGATGCCTCTTTTGGCCGCAAGGTTTTGCAGGGTGCTGTTTGAGGGGACCGTTGGTCTACCTCGGGGGTTTTTTGTTTGTTTCAGTTGGGTCTCATCCTTTTGTTCGATAAGTCCTTGATGCTTCTGGTTGGCTCCGGGTGGGCCTTCTGGATTGGATTTTTATTTCTGTTATCCCACCCCTCATTTGTGGCACTGCTTTGGGACGTCCCTACTGATATTAATCAAGAAGTCTGCGTCTGTCAATGAGCGACAGAGAAAATTGGATTTTTGACTTACCGTAAAATCCTTTTCTCTTAAGCTCATTGACAGACGCAGGACCCGCCCCTCTATTTTTGAGTTGGTTTGGGTTGAATTCTCTGACACTGCTTTGTTACATAACTGACATCCTGTAGCAGGGAGAGAGATGATATACCCCCTGGAACTGCCCATAAGGTGTGGCCAGAACTTTTTTCCTGCCTAGTGTCCTACTCCTGTAGGGGACAGTATATCCCTACTGATATTAATCAAAAAGTCTGCGTCTGTCAATGAGCTTAAGAGAAAAGGATTTTACGGTAAGTCAAAAATCCAATTTTTCACAGTCCAGCAAAAAAATTTTGAGACCACTGTCTCTTTAAAACTAGTAGTTTTTCTCTCTCTTGCAGGATCTCCTTTCCTGCGCACACAGTTTGTGCAGTCTCATGCACCAGACAAAGTTCATCAAAAATTTTGAGACCACTGTCTCTTTAACACACGTTTTTCTCTCTTTCAGGATCTTCTCTCCTGTACACATAGATTGTGAAATCTCATGCACCAGACAAAATTCATAGAACAGATGAACTCCTTTGCAGGGATCTCTGCTTCTGCCCAATGCATACCTCCACCATATGTGGGGATTCACTCGGTGGTACGCGTGGATGACCCCTTTGGGGGGTGCGTTTACACAGGGAGATAGCCGAGAAGTGGTTGCAAACAGTTTGGTTTATTCATGCAATTTTCTTCACCAGACTGCAAGCGTCAAAAACATCCAAAATAAAATAAAACACAAAATAAATCCTTGCCATTGTGGGCGGCTACCTTCTCACACACAGGAACCTATCTAATGAAGTCTGTCCCCAACCTACTGTTGGGCAGACTTGGCTGATCATACAGCAGACTCTCCATAGTCCATGTTTTATCTACACACCACCAATTTACATTGAACATGTCCCTTTTCCTCTTCACATTGAACATGTCCCTTTTCCTCTTCACATTAAACATGTCCCTTTTCCTCTTCACATTAAACATGTCCCTTTGCTTGTCTCTTCACATAGCAAACATTCCTTTTATTTTTTCCACATAGAAATAGTTCATTTTCTCACCTTGAGAAGTCTGCACACTTTGTACCCTCCTTAGCGCACATCACTTCAGGGGGTCTTCTCCCATGCTCACACAGCTTGTCGGGAGGCACACATCTGACTGTCCTCCTCTACCCACACGGCGTCAGGAGGCAGCCGTCCTTCTCCCATGCCCACACGGCGTCGGGAGGCACACATCTGACTGTCCTCCTCTTCCCAGCTCACACAGCGACAGGAGGCAGCAATCAATAGGACTTCCTTTGGACAAATTATAGAGGCCTTAACTTCCTCATTCCGAACAGCTGAAGGCCTTTCAACTTCCTTAAGCCAGTTCTGGCTACCTTTGCAGCCGACACCCTATAGTAATTGGTGATTTGTCTAACCCAAGCAGAAGTGTATCTCCTGTCTGTGACAACATCCACAGATTTACCTGACTTCCTGTCACAATATGTAGCACCCTCCTAGGTAGGTGCTAGAAAGTGAGTATAGTTTTGGCTCTGTCTGCCTATCAGAGGAGCAGCAGTGAAATCTATATTGCTTTCTGCCTACCAGAGAGCGGGATCTGTGAGTTAAGTCTGCTCATGATGCTCAGTGAGTGATTCATCTGGTCTGGGGAGTATTTTACGCTGGTCCAATGGGGAGGCATATTGGAGAGTGGAGGAAATCTTACAAATGGGTACACAGGCTTTGATTCAGCCCCAGTGATTGGCACAGACTGATTCTCTCGATGCATTGTGGGGTGTGGTAAAAAATCCAGGAGCACATGTGCTGCAGGGTCTTTGGCTGGTGAGCTGAGTCCCGGAGGGAGGGTGGCGGCTGCCTCCTCCTCTGTAGAGGTGGCACGCGGTCACAGGTGGTTGGCCTGGGGACCAGGAAGGAAGGAGCTGAACCCAGAGGTCCATGAGAGCTGACTGGAGGGGTAGAGACACTGGAGCCCCTTGAAAAAAAAGTATTGTGAGTACAGGGGATCGTGTCTAAGGGCCTGACCCGAGTGGGGCCACCCTGGGGGTAGGATAGTCAAAGGACGGGTGTCAGCAGGTGGAGTGAAAGGGGGTACTAGGTGTGTATCCCGAAGATAATTCATCCTAACAAGTAATCCTAAATTAATCTAAGTGGCAAGGTGAATCAGCAGCCTGGCTGCATCTTCAGACAGGAGTCCTCATCTAATGTGAATAGTTCAAGTTGGAGTATCCCACTCTTTCCTTCTCCCATCCCTAATTTATATAAAACCACAAAAACAATTACATCCCCTAAACCAGGAATCACTAAATGGCAGCCCGCGGTCCGAGTCCGGCCCCCATCACTCTCTCTCCCGGACCGCAGCGGTCGCGCCATTTAGGAGCCTGTTTTCCTTTCAGCTGTCATGCTTTCTTTGCAGAGTCGACAGCGTGAGGCGGGACAGTTCTGGAGGGAGGGCGGGAACTGCCCGAGGTAAAAAAGCCAGTGATTGGTTGCCAAGATGAATGGCAGTCTAAGCAACCAATCCCCATCTTGCAGCTTCCTTCCTCCATTCAGACCTGTTATGCCTCGAGTCCTCCTGTCTGTGTAAGGTAGGGGAGACGTACTGTAGGAAGGGGGAGAGACACTGAGTACAGCAAAGAAGAGGACTCTGATGTGTGTGGGGGCTGAGGACTCTGATGTGTGTGGGGGCTGAGGGTTCTGATGTGTGTGTGTGGGGGCTGAGGACTCTGATGTGGGGGGGGGAATGGGGGCTAAGGCTGAGTACTGTAATGTCGGGGGGGCTGAGTACTGTAAAGAGGGGAGCTGAATACTGTAATGGGGGGGGGGGGTGAGGACTGTAATGGAGGGTTGGGGACAGTAATGTGGGGGATCTGAATACCGTATTGGGGGGCTGAGGACAATAATGTGGGGGAGCTGAGTACTGTATTTGGTGGGCTGAGGTTAGTAATGTAGGGGAGTTGGGTACTGTAATGGAGGAGGCTGAGGACAGTAATGTGGGGGGGGGGGGGCTGGGGACAGTAATGTGGGGGAACTGAATACTGTATTGGGGGGCTGAGGACAATAATGTGGGGGAGCTGAGTACTGTATTTGGTGGGCTGAGTACTGTGATGGGGGGGCTGAGGATAGTAATGTAGGGGAGTTGGGTACTGTAATAGGGGGCTGAGTACTGTAATGGAGGAGGCTGAGGACAGGAATGTGGGGGAGCTAAATACTTTTTGGGGGGGCTGAGGACAATAATATGGGAGAGTTGGGGACTGTAATGGGGGGCTGAGGACAATGTGGGGGATATGAGTACTGTAATGAGGGGGCTAAGAAGGGTGTTGATGTTAAGGGGGTATGAGAACACAAGGGGGGATCTTTATGTGAAGGGAAGTGAACTGTGATGTTCAGTGGACACTGTGGAACTGATGTAAGGATGGGATTGTGATATGGAGCTCAGTTCAGATCTGTGCATGCGCATTTGCTTGTGCATGTCACAGGTAGGTCAGCCCATTCATTTTAATGGGCTGCACTACCCATGAGAAATGCAAGAAAACATGTCCCTGGCCCTTTTTTTAAATTGCGCAGCACCAAGCTGTGCTGAAGTGTGGCGTGTTCCTCTGCGGGCCGGGAACATGTGCAATTTCACCTGCATTCCCCAGCTGCAGAGATGGGAACGCCTAGGAGAGGGTGCTGTAATGTAAAGGATCTGAATCAAATCACAAACATGTCATTCGGACCTCCGCTGGAAGAAGATTTTACTAAGCAGACCTCCGTGAATTTTAATTCAGAACCCCAGCCCTAGACTGTACATTGACTGAGCCAGAGAGTAAAGAGTTTAATTGTGCATGCTGCAGTTGCTAATGGTAACCCAGGGGGATCCAAGGGTGAACAATCCAGCAGTCCTCAAGGGGGCAGTGCTATACATAATAAAAAAAATATAAATTAAAAATTCTATTTATTCTTAAAGAAACATTTTTTGCCTAATTAGATTAGGGTATAAAATGCTTTGTTCTGACAGCTATCTGGGTTTGATCCAAGAAAAGAATTGATCAGGATCAGAATTCGTCCTGTAACTGTATTTTTTATGAACTGTAGGAAATGTTTGCAGGTGTGACCAGTATTTGTAAACTCTATGGTGCATCTGCTTGTTCTAGTTTCTTGTGGTTAAACCGTGTTTTTATGGGTCTTACACTTTTGGGTGGCACAAGCTTTTTTGATCAGGGGCCCTGGTGAAGAAGCAGACTGAGACTCTATGCCTTGGGGAACCCCGAGTTGGTGTTCTACAAGGTTCACTACTACAGAAACCTGGCAATAGGTGAGTCTGACAGGCGGTGCCACCCGTCAAACTCTGCACCCGAGTTAAAAATGCTGTGGCCATGAAGCAAAACATCTTGACTGCAGTGTGTGCACAGCCCTGTCTGGCTGTACTGTTGCAATATGGTTGGGTGGCCAAGGAGCAGTGATGTCCAAATCCAGGAAAAGTAGACCGCACTCCGACTTGGAAACCAATGGACTTTTATTGATGAAGTTAAAATCCAGACATAACAAGCATCAAAGATACACAAATATGTACAGTTGACGCGTTTCACTAATAAATTTGGTTAATCGTAACAGAAAACAAACATATAGATATGGCCAGGGAGCAGTAAAACCACAGCTCAGCTGCCTGTTTTTTTTGCCAGCCTTTGGCTGCCCTTCTGAAAGAGCCCCTTGTAGTGTATTAACACACAGACAGGCTGTACAGGTTGCTTCTTTATTCACTGCACATCAGCATGCAACTAACTTCAGCCACACCCAGCTCCCAGACATATACATAATTGTAACATTTTGCAGACAGCAACTTAACCCGTTGCTTACCATACTACATTCCCTCCTCTCTTTGAATAAAACATAACATGCACAACGTATTATTAAGATTAACAAAATGCATGGATGAACAACTAAAAATTTAAACTATAAACTCCTGACTATACACATAGTCCTTAAGGTAGGCCGGTGGATTTGTTGCTCGTTTTTCTCTTGGCCCTTCCGATGTGGATGGTTGTGGATTGAAGTCTGGATCACTGGCAGTATCATCACTACTCTTTGCTTGTTCGCCATCTTCCGATACTTGACCTTCTGACTCAATAAATTTCTTCACAAATGAGGAATTACGCACTTTTGTGTGTCCCTCTAAATCCTCTAAAACCACTTGAGTACCTCTTTTCTCCTTTACAACATAAGGCTCAGATTCAAAGGACGGAGCCAGTTTGTTAAACCGATCACTTTGAAGCAACACCTTATCACCCTGTTGAAGGCCACTAGGTTGACAATGGCGGCGGTGGTTTGCATACTGTTCAGCCCGGATCTTCCTTTCCTCATCAATATGCCGAAAAGGTTTCTGACTTGTAGGAGGACCCCCAATGTCTGGCAATTTTGTCCTGAATTTGCGACCACAAAGAAGTTCCGCAGGACTAACGCCAGTGACAGTATGCGGAGTTGTGCGATAAGCCAAAAGAAAACGCCACAGTTCCTTTTTCCAGTCTCTTCTCTCTAAATGAGCAATCCGCAAAGCTTTCAGCAAGGTTCGATTCTGGCGTTCCACTTCCCCGTTAGCCTGTGGCCAGTATGGAGTTGTACGATGATGTTCAATAGCATTTGATTTCAGATAATCCTGAAATTCCTGAGAAGTAAATTGGGCACCATTATCACTCACAATCCGTTTAGGCAACCCATGAGATGCAAAAATGCTCTCCAACCCCTCAATTACAGTTGATGATGTAGCTTTAGTGAGAACTACCACCTCTTGCCACCTTGAATAATATTCCACAACAACTAAAAGATGGTGTCCAGATGGAATGTCGCACAGATCAATGGCTAAATCTTCCCATGGTCCCTCAGGTAGAACAGTGTGAGTTACTGGTTCTGGTTTAGGTTTGCTGCCCACCAACTGACATGCTCGACATGAAGAAACCAAACGTGCCACATCCTTGTCAATTCCTGGCCACCAGACTTTCTCACGTAATCTTTGTTTGGTGCGTACAATGCCTTGATGGCCCTCATGGGCTAAATGTAATGTACGTTTCCGTAAGTCTTTAGGCATCACAATACGATTGCCACGTAGAACTAGTTGTCCTGCAATACTCAGCTCTTGTTTGATTCTGTGATAGCTTGGGTCACAATCCACCCAAACCCCTTGTCTTACACATTTTCTCAACCGAGCAATTTCCGGATCCACAGATGACAATTCTTCAACCTCCCGCGGTGTCAATGCCTGAGGCATGGCGTTAGTAGCCACAAAACGAATGTACTCTTCTGCCAGGTTATGAACAGGTGCAGAAGACTGAGGCAATCTGGAAAGTGCATCTGCCGCATTAGTCGGTCCAGGTCTGTACCGCACTGTAAAGCGATACGGTAACAATCTGAGAACCCATCTCTCAATTCTGGCGGATGGTTTTGAGCGTGGCGAATATATCACTTCCAGAGGCTTGTGGTCTGTGATGATTTCAAAATCAAGGCTGTAGAGATAGGTGTGAAACCTTTCACATCCCCAAACAACAGCCAAAGCTTCTTTCTCAGTCTGAGAATAACGTCTCTCTACATCAGTGAGGGATCTGCTTGCATACTGAATAGGCCTGTAATCGCCTGTGCATTGTCTCTGAACCAAGATGGCGCCTAACCCCACAGGGCTAGCATCGACAATAACTTGGGTGTGTGCAGTAGGATTGAAATAAGCCAAAGTTGTGGCGCAAGTCAGCCGTCTCTTAAGTTCATCAAATGCACCTTGTTCCAAAAAGCCCCACTTCCAAGGGACTGCTTTGCGAGTCAACACTCTCAACGGTTCACTGACAGTCACCATATCTGGAATAAACTTGGCACAGTAATTCACTAGCCCAAGAAAACTGCGTACTTCTGCAGGGTTGTCAGGATTTCTGGCATCAGACACAGCTTTAATTTTACAGTCCTCCGGACCAATGCCCCTGTCAGACAGCACATGGCCCATAAAAGTCATTTTATTCATTTGAAATGTGCACTTCTTCTCATTTAATGTTAACCCTTTCTCCTTCAAGCGATTTAGCACTGCACGGAGACGTTCATCGTGCTCCTGTGTGTTTGTTCCCCACACAATTATATCATCAGAAATGTTATGCGTGCCTTCACAACCATGTAGCACTTGCTGAATCACATGTTGATAGGCCTCCGGTGCGGACGATACGCCAAACATCAACCTCTTGTATCTAAAAAGACCTTTATGGCTTGCAAATGTAGTGATGACTCTAGATGCTGGGGTCAATTCAATCTGATGATAACCCCATTTCAAATCCAGTTTACTGAAGACACTTGCCCCATTCATTGCATGTAGAACATCTTCAATAGTGGGAATTGGATGTCTCTCTCTCTGCACAGCTTGGTTAGCACATCTCATGTCCACACAAATCCGAATATCTGTGCCCTTTGGTACAACAACTAACGGCGATACCCACGGAGTGGGCCCTTCCACAGGTTCAATAATGTCAAGGTCTAGCAGCTCTGCCAGTTTGTGCTCAACAGGTGATCTCAGGCTATAAGGAAGTCTGCGTACTGGCTGTGCAATAGGCTTTACATGTGGATCAATGTGAAGCTCCAACTGAAAATCCTTTAATTTTCCAAACCCAGAGAAGCAATCTTTAAATTCCTCTTTCAATGCTGAAATAGCAGGAGACACCATATTCACTCTTGCGCTGCCTACATCACGGCCAATCTGTAACACCCCTAGTGCCATTGCGGTTTGACGACCAAGCAGAGGCGACCCTGTGCCATCTACAACATAGAATTCGGTCTGCAATGGAGGACCAGTCTCATGTGTTTGAACAGAGGTATAAAATTTGCCTTTAAGTTGCAGTGGTGTACTGGAGCCATAAGTATAAATCTGTTTAGTGGTGTTACACAATTTAAGGTGATTTTCTCTGCCATTAAGACTGTGCCAAGAAGCCAAGTCCATAACATTGCATGTAGCTCCAGAGTCAATCAACACTGACACATCTGTATTTCCAATCTTAATGGTTAATGTCCCGGCTTGCAGAGAACACAGGGAGAATATAAATTCACAGTCAGGAGCACTCTCTTTATCCTCAGCTATAACATTTACTTGTGCAGATTGTCCTTTGGTTTTGTTATCTCTGGTTGTACTTCTACACACAGCTGCAAAATGACCTGACTTTCCACAAGCATAGCACATTTTATTCTGTACCACAGTGCAGTCCTGACTTGTGTGTCCTTCTCTGCCACATTTATTGCAGGTGATGTGTAAAATCCTCTTTGGAAAACTCTCTTTCCTACTCCAGATATTCCTATTATTATAGGTAGGTTTGGAGACTGTATTGACAGATGCAGTGTTCTTGGTTTCAATATGCAGAGCCTGGAGCTCAGACAGTTCAATGGCTCTTGCAATCTCCTGCAGACTAGTAAGTGTGAGACTAGGTTCTCTCAATAATCTCCTCCTGAGGTGCACAGATGTGCATTTCTCTATGACCTGATCTCTGATTATCTCCTCAGTTACAGTCCCAAAATCACAAGACTTTGCCAGATATTTCAGCCTAGTCACATAACTGTCTGTGGTTTCTCCCAGTTCTTGCACAGCCTGTCTAAACTTATATCTTTCATAGGGAATATTTTTCTTTGGCTCAAAGTACTCACTCAGTCTATTCATGGCTGTCTCATAGTCTGAATCTTCCCCTGTTGCTCCCAGGGTTTCAAAAATGTCCTGAACTTGAGGTCCAGCTAGATGCAGCAGCATGGCTCTCTTCTGAGCAGGTGCAGTCACTCCTGTGGCTATAACATAGAGCTGAAATCCCTTCTTCCACTTGTCCCAGCACTGTGAGAGACTAGTGTGGTCTCCAGACACATCAAACGGTCCGATAGCCGGTAAATCCAGAAAGCTAGCCATCCTCGTCGCCAAAATGTAGTGTATTAACACACAGACAGGCTGTACAGGTTGCTTCTTTATTCACTGCACATCAGCATGCAACTAACTTCAGCCACACCCAGCTCCCAGACATATACATAATTGTAACATTTTGCAGACAGCAACTTAACCCGTTGCTTACCATACTACACCCCTAAAGGTATCTGAAAAAAGGAAACCTAGAGCGGGACATATGCAGGGCTGGCCCAAGACATTGTGCTGCCTGGGTCCAAAAATTAAATGCTGCCCCCCCCCCAAAAAAAAAAAAAATTCACGCCCTCCAAGATGCCCCCACATTCTATAGGACTATGAAAGCAGTCAGAGGAGTGTGAGTGTGTACGGAGTGACAGCAGGAGCAGGACAGAGCAGTAGACACTGGGCAGATGAGCGCACCAGGCTTTCTACTGTCTATAGTGCCACAGTGCCCTGCAGGGCTGCGGGCATGGTACAGGAGAATGCAGTGCTGCGGGCATGGTACAGGAGAATGCAGGGCTGCGGGCATGGTACAGGAGAATGCAGGACTGCGGGCATGGTGCAGGAGAATGCAGTGCTGCGGGCATGGTACAGAAGAATGCGGGGCTGCAGGCATGGTACAGGAGAATGAGGGGCTGCGGGCATGGTACAGGTGAATGCGGGGCTGCGGGCATGGTACAGGAGAATGCGGGGCTGCGGGCATGGTACAGGAGAATGCAGGGCTGCGGGTATGGTACAGGAGAATGCGGGGCTGCGGGCATGGTACAGGAGAATGCGGGGCTGCGGGCATGGTACAGGAGAATGCGGGGCTGCAGACATGGTACAGGAGAATGCGGGGCTGTGGACATGGTACATGAGAATGCGGGGCTGCGGACATGGTACAGGAGAATGCGGGGCTGTGGGCATGGTACGGTAGAATGCGGGGCTGTGGGCATGGTACAGGAGAATGCAAGGCTGCGGGCATGGTACAGGAGAATGCGGGGCTGTGGGCATGGTACAGGAGAATGCGGGGCTGCGGGCATGGTACAGGAGAATGCGGGGCTGTCGGCATGGTACAGGAGAATGCGGGGTCTGCGGGCATGGTACAGGAGAATGCAAGGCTGCATGCATGGTACAGGAGAATGCGGGGCTGCGGGCATGGTATGGGAGAATGCAGGGCTGTGGGCATGGTACGGAAGAATGCGGGTCTGTAGGCATGGTACAAGAGAATGCGGGGCTGCGGGCATTTGATGGGAGAATGCGGGGCTGTCAGCTTGGTACAGGAGAATGCGGGGCTGTGGACATGGTACAGGAGAATGCAAGGCTGCATGCATGGTACGGGAGAATGCGGGGCTGTGGGCATGGTACGGGAGAATGCGGGGCTGTGGGCATGGTACGGGAGAATGTGGGGCTGCGGGCATGGTACGGAAGAATGCGGGTCTGCGGGCATGGTGCAGGAGAATGCGGGGCTGCGGGCATTGTGCAGGAGAATGCGGGGCTGCAGGCATTGTGCAGGAGAATGCGGGGCTGCGGATATGGTGCAGGAGAATGCGGGGCTGCGGACATGGTACAGGAGAATGCGGGGCTGCGGACATGGTACGGGAGAATGCGGGTCTGGGGGCATGGTACGGGAGAATGTGGGTCTGCGGGCATGGTATGGGAGAATGCGGGTCTGGGGGCATGGTATGGGAGAATGCGGGTCTGCGGGCATGGTACAGGAGAATGCAGGGCTGTGGGCATGGTGTATGAGAATGCAGGGCTGTGTGGGCATGGTGTATGAGAATGCAGGGCTGTGTGTGCATGGTGTATGAGAATGCAGGGCTGTGTGGGCATGGTACAGGAGACGGATATGGTACAAGAGAATGCGGGGCTGTGGGCATACTACAGGAGATGCAGTGCAGGAGATGCAGATGCAGTGCTGCGGGCATGGTACAGGAGAATGCAGGGCTGTGGGCATGGCGTATGAGAATGCAGGGCTGTGTGGGCATGGTGTATGAGAATGCAGGGCTGTGTGGGCATGGTGTATGAGAATGCAGGGCTGTGTGGGCATGGTACAGGAGACGGACATGGTACAGGAGAATGCAGGGCTGTGGGCATGGTGTATGAGAATGCAGGGCTGTGTGGGCATGGTGTATGAGAATGCAGGGCTGTGTGGGCATGGTGTATGAGAATGCAGGGCTGTGTGGGCATGGTACAGGAGACGAATATGGTACAAGAGAATGCGGGGCTGTGGGCATACTACAGGAGATGCAGTGCTGTGGGCATGTACCATGCCCGCAGCACTGCATCTTCTGTAGTATGCCTGCAGCCCCGCATAATGACAGGTAGTGTGCAGTCTCACTTACCTGTTCCTAAAGGGCGCTTTAGAATTTAAAAATGGCGCCGCCCGGCGCCACACGTCAATACGTCCGTGGCTGGCCTGACATGCACACTGCGCATGCGCCACCGTCGCCGCTCGGGAAAGCTAATACATGTTCGGCTATTCCCGGAAATAGCCGAACATTTACGGGCGGCGGAGGCGGCGCATGCGCAGTGTGCATGTCGGGCCAGCCGCGGACCTTTTTTTTGCGATAGGCTTAGAAGAGAAGAGGCGGCTGGGGGCCGCCCCTCTCTAAGTGCCGCCTGGGACCCATGGTCCCACCGGGACCCATGGTAGGACCGGCCCTGGACGTATGAAATACATAGATAATTGCTCTTTTCTGGCTTGACGCACATGGTCACAAGAAGCGTACAATGTGCATAAAGAGTAAACCCCGTACACACAATCAGATTATCGAACGATCTGTCTTTCGTTTTTTGTTGCATGCTAGTCTCATGTGGAAAGTGAAGAGGTTATTTTCATACGAAAATTCCCGTACAACAGAATTCTACTTCAGAAGTGATGTCATATGTTGAATTGTTTTCTATGTGTTCTTTCGTTTCTGAGCATGCCTAGTCTTGCTCTTACGATTTTTTTCGGACGAAAATTGTGCTAATTAAATGAAAATCGGACGTTGTGTTGACGTACAATAAAAATTTTATAGCCTGCACATCCAGTTTTTATCATCCGAAAATTCGTAATCAGCTGTCGAAAGCACCATACTAACAATCCGAAAATCGGCAGATCGCTCGTCGGACGAAATCTCCCTTCAGATTTTCGTATCGTGTGTATTGGCCTTTAGGCTCCATTCACACCTGAGCGATTCAAATCGTGGGAGGAATCGCAGCAATTTGAAATTGTGGCAAATCGCAGGAAGCTTGTGCGATGCCATTACTTCTTAATGGCACCCTAATTGTGGCACCATTTTGCCGCGATTGTTGCGTGATAAATTGCGCTACATTTATGGGAAATTGCAATGCGCAATGTTTTTCACTCAAAAAGGAGCAGGAGCTTCTTTTCAGCAACAGCATCTCGCATTGCAATTTGCCATGATTGCAGCATGATTTATCGTGGCAAAAGCGCACCACGATTGGGGTGCCATTAAGAAGTAATGACATTGAATAAATGTGCCATGATTTTCTGCGATTGTGAATCGTGAGCAGATTCGCAGTGATTCTGCCCTCGATTCTGATCGCTCAGGTGTGAATGGAGCCTAAAGAGCAGACATAAGGGAGCAACAGGTACAGTGTACAGCCTCCCATTTCAGTAAATAGCTGTAAGCTGCTATGTCAGAATTTATGCTGGTGCTTGTGTAAGCTTGAGCATGGGCATACAACCCTGGACACCTGTGTGCATGCATGACTTTGCGCATGTGCTAGCATAAACTCTCATATAGCTATTCATTGCAATGAGAAGCTGTACACTTAGATCTGTGGAACCCTTATACTGGCTGTTTAACCACTTAAGAACCGGTCCTATTTCTGACACTTATTGTTTACAAGTTAAAATCAGGTTTTTTTGCTAGAAAATTGCTTAGAACCCCCAAACATTATAATTTTTTTTTTAGCGCAGACGCTAGAGAATAAAATGGAGATCGCTGGAATATTTTATATCACACCATATTTATTTGCGAAGCGGTCTTACAAAAGCAGTTTTTTTGGAAAAAATACACTTTTTTGAATTAAAAAAATAAGCCCAATTTTTTTCTAAAATGTGAAAGATGTTATGCTGAGTAAATAGATAACCAACATGTCATGTTTCAAAATTGCGCACACTCGTGAAATGGGGACAAACATTGGTACTTAAAAATCTCCATAGGCGACATTTTAAAAATGTCTGCCGGTTACCAGTTTAGAGTTACAGAGGAGGTCTAGGGCTGGAATTATTGCTCTCGCTCCAACAATTGTGGCGATACCTCACATGTGTGGTTTGAACACCGTTTACATATGTGGGCTAGACTTGCGAATGCGTTGGCTTCTGCGTGCGAGCTAGGAGGGACGGGCGCTTTCAATTTTTTTTCTATCTTGCCGTCACTCGTCGATATTACCCTATCAGAATTTTTTCCTTTTTTATTTTTTCCACCTAAGGTAGTGCTACCAGTACCAGGCTCCCCACAGCCGGGGGGCTGGTGTCATACAGAACTTGGGTATCCACTGGGTCATTAATATCATCCTCATCCTTTATTTTTCCGATCTGGTTCATTTTTATGTTCATCATGTTCATTCCAGTTGTTGGGTAGTGGATGGATCCATCCCCGGTCTTGCCCCGGTCGGTCCTTCAGCACACCCCCTGGTGGTAGTACGGTTGGAGCTACCTGGCATGAGCTGGGACCATCCCCCCGGTGATTCTTGGCTTGTTGAGACTGGTTACTTATTATTATTATTATTTTTGCATTTAATCTATCCTTGCCAAGATTGCCTATTGATGCCTGTGATATATTGTTTTGTATTTGTTTATACTCATTATCTCCATTTGATGGTCCTTTGAGTCGATGGTTGTCACCATCCCTGTTCTACCCCTAAGTGGTGTTTTGATAACATTACATTCATGATTGACGGGGTTGGTGGAACTTGATGCATGAATCTCGAGGTTACACATTGGCCAATTTTACATTTTGCCGCAGACTTGATTCATGCTCTACAGTTTCCAGTAGCGTCACCCATCATAGTATGTCTGGCTCTGCTCCTTGCTAATGCCTCGTACACACGCATCGATAGTTGGCTGTGAATTTTCGGCCAACGTCCGATCGGCCGATTTTCGGCTTGTTAGTATGATGCTTTCGACAACCGACTGCGACTTTTCGGCCGAACAAAATCTGGTGTGCATGCTATAAAATTTTTGTTGGCCGTCAACAGAACGGCCAATTTTCCATCAGTCAGTACAGATTTCGGCAGACAAAAATCAGATGAGCAAGACGGGGCATGCTCAGAGAAGAAAAAACACACGGAAAGTAAACTAGCACATGACATCACTTCTGAAGTTGGTTGTTGGTGGCAGAGAAAATTTGTGTGCAGCCTAGAGCACATTTCAACCAACACAACAACACTGGACAAAAGACGGCCGATCGGTCGGCCGATAATCGTTGCGTGTGTACGAGGCTTTAGTTTGGTTGCATTCACCTGGAGATCGGTAATTCCTTGGGTGGATATCCAGTGATTGCATCCAGCTGAGCCTCTTGCCCCTTTATTGGTTCCACCCTGCATTTGGTGGACTGGTATCCATGTATTTACATGATCTTGATACTTTTTTATTGCTCATATGGTAGCTGCAGCTGATCCATGCGTATGTGTTTGTTTTTAACCACTTCCCCCTGGGTGGACGTCATATGACGTCGTAAACTTTGCGGGGGTATACCGGGATGATGCCTCTAGCTAGAGGCATCATCCCGGTACCGTTGTTTGAAGCCGACGGTCGGCTTTCCGTCGGTACCGATCGATGTGGCTCAGGAGCCGCTCGATCGTTACCCGGGGGGGCGGGAGGGGACGTCCCCCCCCTCCCGCCACCTTCCGCGGCTTTTACCGGGGCTCCCGTCCCACCGGGAGCCCCGAGCACCCAGCCGGCGCGTCCGTCGGCTGGATGGAGTCCCGATGAATGCCGGAAACTGCATCGATCGGGTCTCCGATGACGTAACCCGGAGGCGGCGTCCATGACGTCACTTCCGGGTTAGTGTGCTGCAAAACGGCGGCAAATTTGAAAAACGGCTGTATGCAAAAACGCCGTTTTTGGCGTTTTGCATACAGGGAAGTGTAGTGGAGGGGTCTAGGGTCTTTTAGACCCTCGATCCCTCCATAAAGTGTACCTGTCACTACATATTGGTGTCACAAGGGATGTTTACATTGCTTGTGACAGCAATAAAAGTGATCAGATTTTTTTTTTTTTTAAAAACTGTAATAAAGTTAAAAAAATAAATAAAATAAATGGGAAAAAAAATAAAAAATTAGCCACCCCGATCACCGTTAGCTCGCGCACAAAAAAAAACGTATACGGAAGTCGAGCCGCGAATGAAATCGCTGTTCAAACCACACATGTGAGGTATCGCCGCGATCGCCAGAGCGTGAGCAATAATTTAAAAAAAAGAGCTACACTCTAACTTTAAACTGGTAACCGTTAAATAAATTTAAAGTGTCGCCTATTGAGATCTCTATTGACCGTAGTTTGTCGCCATCCCACGGGGGGGCGCAATTTTAAACCGTAACATGTTGGGTATCTATTTACTCGGCGTGACATCATCTTTCACAATATACAAAAAAAAATGGGCTAACTTTACTGTTTAGTATTTTTTAAATGCAGTGAAATGTAATTTTTTCCCAAAAAAATTGCGTTTTAAAGACCGCTGCACAAATACCGCGTGACAAAAAATATTGCAATGACCGCCATTTTATTCTCCAGAGTCTTTGCTAAAAAAATATATATAATGTTTGGGGGTTCTAAGTAGTTTTCTAGGAAAAAATACTGGTTTTAACTTGTAAACAAAAAGTGTCCGAAATAGGCCTGGTGGGGAAGTGGTTAATAACCATGAGGTCAATTTTTTGTAGTGGTGAGGTGGAATGTTTATTTCTCTTACGTCCTCCGACAGTCGCCGCCTCTTCATATTCGTCACAATGGGGTTAATGACCTTTCTCCGTAGGAGTAGCTAGGCAACAGAATATGTCAATATTAAGGCTTTTAACATATCCCACCCCCAGGGAGTGGTCCCCTGAGTCAATACCCTCCTACTTCCTGTATCCAATCCTCAGTTTCAATGTCTAGCTTGTCAGGAGTAGCTGGATGTCTCTATGCTGGGGCATTTTGTCTCAGCCTTTTCTCTTTTTTGATTTTATTTGAGTTCTTTTCTCTCTCTTTTACTTAGCTGTTCTTTTGTCAGCATTAGTTATTCTTCTGATGAAGAGGATCGTGCGGGCTGGGTCTCGGCTGACCCCCCTGGTCGCAGGTTGTGGGTCAGTGGTTTTCCAGCCTGCCATCGAGCGTTCAGTCAGGTATTTTTCCTGGCACACTGAACGACCCATCCCTGTTCGCTGCAGGGATGCTTTGGTGGGGTGGCTACCTCACTGGACGCCATGCGGTATCGCTCCGCAGTTCTCCTGCGTCCTGGTTGCGACTCTCCCTGTCCCATGTACAGTGGCTTGTTCGCTTGTGCGGGTTCCCCACGCCTGTTAGGAGGTAAGTGTATCTGTGTGGGGACCTGTCTGTTTGGGGGGTGTCAGTCTGGGACTGTGTAACCCTATCCCTGTTCACACTGTTGGTCTCCCTATATGTCTTGGCTGCACTCTGTGACATGCTGGCAGGGGGGGGGGGGGCCGTGCTGCACTGTATCTGTGTCAGGATTTGTGCTTTTTACTGTGTGACAGGCTGTGTGCTGCGGGGCATGATGTGTGTCATGTTATGCATACTTGCGGCGACCGCATGAGGTCTGCCATTGTTTTTCACCATTCTGCATGTGTCCTTGTGTTTTACTGTGGGCGGGAGCGGCGTTTTCGGCGCCAAATGCCGCCATTTTGGCGGCGATCGCTCCAGCCTCATGCTGACACTGCAGGCGGCCATTTTCTTGTAGCCCTCATAGGCTTCAATAGAGCGCCCTGTATTGCATCACTTCCTCTTCTCCTGGGCGCACCGATCGAGGCAGCAGCAGCAGCGGTGGTCTCTGCAGGTTTTTATCCTCTCTGTCCTGTAATCCTTGCCTGAGTTGTACTTTCCACTGTGGGGGTCGGCTGGTGCTAGTGAGTGAGTGCGGTGGGCTGCGCGTTTTTTAAGGGGATATTTACCCTTTATTCTCCTGCATTATTTGTTTGGGGCATGGATTCTCAGGAAAACAAATTCCCTCTCACTTTGGTGGGAGGCCAAGGGGCTGCTGTTTCCCCTCCAGGGGATGATTTGGCTGCGGTTGTAGTTAACCTTGCTGCTCAGGTGCGTATGCTGGTGGCTGCTCAATCCACTAAACGGCCCAGAGTTTCAATTTCCTCTGATTCAGAAGGCGATGGTGATGGGGCTGCTATGGCTGGGGTCCCCTTATCGGGGTCCCGTTCCTCCCTGGATCTTTTGGGATCAGAAGTGGAGGCTGAGGTGGAAGGGGTTGATAATTCTCCCCCTGGCTCGTCTGAAGAGCTTGCACTCATGGATGAAATGGTTGCTTCTATCAAACAAACACTGCACTTGCAGGATGAGCCATGTCCTCCTGCTGTTTTAGCCTCCTATGGGACGCAGCGGAGATGCAGGTCTTCACAGGTTTTTCCTTGCACTGATGATTTTCAGCGCGCTGTTAGTGAACAGTGGCGCAATCTGCGGAAGCCTTTTGCTGTACCAAGTAGGTTCAAGCTGCGTTATCCTTTCACGCCCGCTACTGATGAACGTTGGTATGTGCCACCTCCGGTGGATCACGCGGTGGCGGTTCTGAATAAGTCTACTGCGATTCCTGCTGAAGATACGCCGGTGTTCCGGGATCCCACGGACAGGAGACTGGAGTCTCTTACCCGTCATACTTATTCGGTTACCGGTTCTATGCTCAAAGCTATTTTTGCTTCCCTTATGGTGGCTCAGGCTGTCGCAAATTGGACGCAGGTGCTTAGGCGCGTCCTGGTGGCTGACTCTGCCTCTCCAGAGACGTTGGCTATGGTGGATCAAATCCATCAGGGTGTCATGTATTTGTGTGATGCGGACTTGGATATAGTACCGTTGGCTGCACGAGTGCACAGGGTGGCGGTGTTGTCACGCCGCCTGATTTGGCTGAAGTGTTGGTCTGTGGACCAGTCTTCGCGCAAAACCTTGGCTAATTTACCTTATAACGGATCTCGCCTTTTTGGCGATTCCTTGGATACTCTGATTAAAGGGATCATGGGTGGTAAGAGCACGCTCCTACCCCAATCCCACAAGGCTAAGGCGGCTCCTGGTAAGAAGTCCGCTTCCTTTCGGCCCTCTCAGGGCTCCTTTCGTGCCTTTCGGTCGCACTATAAGGGTAAGCCGTTCAAAGGCCAAGGTTCCCAGAAGAAGCCGTGGTCGGGTAAGCAGAAGTCCGGCCAGTCCGGATCCGCTGCTCAAAGCAGTACGGCCTGAAGGGGCGCCCTCACCCGATTCTGGGGTGGGGGGACGCTTGCTCGGTTTTCTTCAACCCTGGCTGGCCCGTGTTCGGGACAGGTGGGTTCAGGAAATCGTTCGATCTGGCTACAAGATCGAGTTTCTGTCTCGGCCGGCGAGCAGATTTTTTCCCTCAAATCTTCAACTGTCTCCGGAGCGTTTTCGGGATCTGCACCTGGCGGTGCGGGACCTGCGAGCTCAGGGAGTGGTGGTTCCGGTGCCTCATCGGGACAGATTTCGGGGTTCTATTCCAATCTGTTCACCGTGCCCAGGAAGGAGGGCAAGGTGCGTCCGATTCTGGACTTGAAGGCTCTAAACCGCTTTGTGCGGGTTCGCAAGTTCCGCATGGAATCCCTGCGCTCGGTGGTGGCTGCCCTGGTTCCGGGGGAGTTCATGGCTTCCATCGACTTGAAGGATGCGTATCTGCACATCCCCATTTTCGAGGGTCACCAGAGGTACCTTCGATTCGCCATTGCGGGGGATCATTACCAATTCGTGGCGCTGCCTTTTGGGCTCGCTTCAGCTCCACGGGTGTTCACCAAGGTGCTTGCACCGGTTCTGGCTTTGTTGAGAGCCCAGGGCATCTCTGTCCTGGGGTATCTGGACGACATTCTGGTTCGGTCTGCGACCAATCAGGGGCTGGTGTCGGACCTGTCCGTCACGATGCAGACTCTGCAGGAGTTTGGTTGGACGATAAACTTTCCAAAATCGACGCTGTGCCCGTCGGTTCGTCTTCCTTACCTGGGGATGATTCTGGACTCGGTCCAGGAAAAGGTCTTCCTGCCAGGAGACAAACTCAAGTCTGTTCAAGAAGAAGTCAGGTCCCTCAGGGACAATCAGTGCTCGTCCATCCGGACGTGCATGCGCTGTCTGGGATTGATGGTCTCAGCTTTCGAGGCGATTCCCTTCGCCTAGTTTCACACGCGGGGTCTCCAAGCGGAGATCCTGTCCAGGTGGGACGGGCGAACACACTCTCTGGATCTCCAGATTTCATTGAGCCATCGCGCCAGAAGGGATCTTCTGTGGTGGCTCCAGTCCCCGACGGTGTCGGGGGGCAAGTCTTTTCGTCCTCTCTCATGGACGGTGGTCACCACGGATGCCAGCCTGTCGGGCTGGGGTGGCGTTCTGGGCGTTCTGTCCGCCCAGGGAACTTGGTCGGTGGAGGAATCCTCCCTTCCGATCAACATTCTGGAACTGTGAGCGATAAATCTCTGCCTTCGACGTTGGACGGACAGGCTGCAGGGCCGTCCGGTTCGGGTGCAAACGGACAATGCCACGGCGGTGGCCTACATCAACCATCAAGGGGGCACCAGGAGTGCCCGGGCGGCTCGGGAGGTGGCTGACATTCTGTCTTGGGCCGAAACACACGTCCCGGCGATAACGGCAGTTCACATTCCGGGGGTGGAGAACTGGCAGGCGGATTATCTGAGTCGCCAGTCCCTGGACCAGGGAGAATGGTCCCTTCACCCGGATGTATTCCAGATGTTGTGCGCGAAGTGGGGTCTTCCAGATTTGGACCTGTTCGCGTCTCGTCTGAACAACAAGGTGAAACGGTTCGTGGCACGGACGCGCAATCCTCGGGCAGACGCGTCAGACGCGTTGGTGGCTCCGTGGCATCAGTACCGACTGCTGTACGCATTCCCACCGATTCAACTGCTGTCCAGGTTCCTTCGCAGGTTGAATTCGGAACCACGCACGGTGATTCTTGTGGCGCCGGACTGGCCTCGCCGGTCCTGGTACGCAGACCTCGTGAATCTGGCGGTCGACGCCCCGTGGCGTCTGCCTCTTCGAGAAGATCTTCTGTCTCAAGGACCGATATTCCATCCTGCTTTACAGTCGCTGGCTTTGACGGCCTGGCTGTTGAAACCGAGGTCTTGAAGGATAGGGGTCTCTCCCCGGAGGTTATTCACACTTTGATCAACGCGAGGAAGTCTTCCTCGGGGAAGGTCTATTACCGTACTTGGAAGGCCTATTTTGCCTGGTGTGAGTCCAGGGGGCATTCCCCTCGCTCGTACTCGGTGTCTAGGGTGTTGTCCTTCCTTCAAACAGGTGTTGACCAGCGTTTGGCGCTGGCTACGATCAAGGGTCAGGTGTCTGCGTTGGCTGTTCTTTTTCAACGCCCTGTGGCACCTAACTCCTTGGTTAGCACTTTTGTCCAAGGGGTGCGACATCTGGTCCCTCCTAGAAGGGAACCACTGCCTCCTTGGGACTTGAATCTTGTTCTATCCGTGTTGCAACATGCTCCTTTTGAACGGATCAGGAAGATTTCGTTGTCCATGTTGTCCAAGAAGGTTGCTTTTTTGGTGGCGATCACTTCGGCTCGCCGGGTGTCGGAGCTAGCGGCCTTGTCCTGCAGGTCTCCGTATCTGGTCGTTCACTTGGATAAGGTGGTCTTGCGACCTAACCCTTCGTTTCTTCCGAAAAAGATTTCGGATTTTCACCTAAATGAGGATATTTTCCTGCCTTCGCTCTGCGCGAAGCCTAAGCATCCGAAGAAGGTGGATTTGCACTCCCTGGATGTGGTTCGGGCGATCAGGGTTTACCTGGACTCGACTGAATCTTTTCGCAAGTCGGATTCCTTGTTTGTCCTTCCTGAGGGTCCTCGGAAGGGCATGGCGGCGTCGGCTTCTACCATCGCCAAATGGATCAGACAGGCTATTGAATAGGCATATGCTTTGAGGGGAAAAGTTCCTCCTATGCCTGTGAAGGCGCACTCTACCAGATCTCTGAGTACGTCTTGGGCCTGTCATCATCGGGCTTCTGTGGCTCAGGTGTGTAAGGCGGCGACTTGGTCGTCCGTTCACACCTTCACGAAGTTCTACAAGGTGGATGTTCAGGCATCGGCTGATGCTTCCTTTGGCCTCAAGGTTCTTAGTGCGGCAGTTCCTTAGGGTCCCTTGTTTTTTGGGGCCCTTGGCTGTTTGGGATAAATTTTTATCCCTAGGTTATTTGTTTTTTTCCTGGGTTGTTGCTCCTGTTGAGCACCTGTTTTTTCATGCTGCCCAGCTGGGTTCCTTCCCTTGGTAAGGTTCCTTTCTCTGATGTGGAGACGGCGTTGCCTTAGGCGCGGCTGCGTTTCCCACCCCTCATGTTTGCACTGCTTTGGGACGTCCCCATTGTGACGAATATGAAGAGGCGGCGACTGTCGGAGGACGTAAGAGAAAACGGAATTTTTGTAAAATCTTACCTGTAAAATTCTTTTCTCTGAGTCCTCCGACAGTCGCCGCCCCCGCCCCTCTTTTGGGGTTTGATTGTATACTCTACTGCTATTCCACTGAAACTGAGGATTGGATACAGGAAGTAGGAGGGTATTGACTGAGGGGACCACCCCCTGGGGGTGGGATATGTTAAAAGCCTTAATATTGACATATTCTGTTGCCTAGCTACTCCTACGGAGCAAGGTCATTAACCCCATTGTGACGAATATGAAGAGGCGGCGACTGTCGGAGGACTCAGAGAAAAGAATTTTACAGGTAAGATTTTACAAAAATTCAGTTTTTCTATTTCATTGAAACTGTATGTTCCATTTTTGATTTAATAAAATATGGTACTTTTATTAGGAACTTTTTGGTTTCCGTGCGTTTTTTGTTGACCTACATATATTCATACCCCTGTAACTCTATCATATGGCACTTTCCTTGGGTAATCCTATTTTCTAGTTGTCCAATTCTTTGTATATCACTCGACTTCCTGCCTGGGGCATGGGTGGATCGGATAATTTTTCCCGCCACTGACGGCTCCGGTAAGCCGGGAAAATGACCGGGAAGGGAGTGGGCATCTCTCCCCCCGCCCATTTAAGTGATCCCGTGGAGAATCCGCCACTGGGACCACTTTTATGTGAAAGAGGATCGCCCGGCCTGTAGGAAAATACTGGGGATATGGCAGCTATCTGGTATTTAACGTCAAAGTACCGTCGTAAAACTGTGGTGGACGGTCCGGAAGTGGTTAAAGCGGTTCTAAAGTCAAGGCATTTTTTCACGTACCTAATACACTTGCACCAGCGCCCACTTCCCCCCCTTTTTTACATTTTGCACAAAGTGGTACACCCATTTTAAAGGGGCAGCAGGTTACCTTAAGTGTTACCAATACTAGGAACCAGGCGCCTTCACATCCACATCTCACCTCTTTTCTCCACCCCCTACCCACCTCTCAGTACTGCCATTTTAGAGAATACAGAACCAAGCATCATTTTGTGGTGCTAAGTAAGTTGTATGGAATATGGTAATGATAACAAGAAAAGCAGTAAAATAGATCCCCTGTAGCCAGGGACAATATAGCCCCGGCCAGCAACAATAGATCACTCTAACAACAATGGACCACCCGCAACAAAATTCCCCGCCTAGCAGAGATAGACTGCCGGCAGCTACAACAGATCTCCCCACAGGCAGCATCAATAGACTCTCCATCAGCCAGCAACAATAGATCCCTCCCTCAACAGTAGATATCTCCCAGCAACAACTGACCCCCCAGCAATATAAGACCCACTCCCAGCAACAGTAGGTCCCCCAACAACAACTACAGACCTCCTCAGCAAAAATATACCCCCTTGCAAAAATAGATCCCCTTCAGCTGGAATAAATCCCCCAGCAGCCAGCATCAATAGACCCTGCAGCACATCTCAGCATCCCTTGTCATTACATACAATCTGTGCTGGAGGTGCCGGAACTTAGTTCCCCCCTCGTTCCCACTGACAAAAAGCCCTGCTCATGCGCATACGAAAACAGCGATCGCACCAAACAATGTGAGGTATCCCCACGAACATCACATCAATTGCAATAATTCTTTTTTTTTTTTTTTTTTTTTTTTTTTTTGTATACAAACTTTTTTATTAGGGTGAAATAATTCTAGCACCAGACCTCCTCTGTAAATCTAAACTAATAAACTGTAAAGGCTTGTAAAGCATCACCTATGAATAATTTATTGTACCATAGTTTGTCGCATTTCACAGGCCTGTGCAATTTTAAAGTGTGACATGTTTGGTATCTATTTAATTGGAGTAACATCAAATTTTATATTTTACAAAAAAAATTGGGTATTATATTGTGTTTGTGTTCACTAAAATTCATTTTAAAAACTGCTTCGCAAATACCGCATGACATAAAAAATATTGCTATTGATTGGCCGAGGGACAGCAAATGCAAGACTCCGTGATTAGCTGCTCTGGCTGACATAGGATTGCAACATGCCTGCCTCACCTCTCTCCTCCCTATTCTTTAGGGCAACCCTCAGAAGCTGGCACGAACACTGAGTGAAGATCTGGCACCTGTCACACTGCCCCTCCACCAGATGTGACACTGCCCCCCCCGCACCACCACATGTCACACTGCCCCCCCGAACCACATGTCACACTGCCCCCCCCCCCCGCACCATCGCATGTCACACTGCCCCCCCCCGCACCACATTTCACACTGCGCCCCGCACCACCAGATGTCACACTGCCATCCCCCTGCACCAGATGTCACACTGCCCCCCCTTCACCAGATGTCACACTGCCCCCCACCACATGTCACGCTGCCCCTCCACCACATGTTGCACTGCCCCCCGCACCATCACATGTCACACTGCCCCCCCCTGTCACACTGCTCCCCACCCATCACACTGGCCCCAATTTCCTGTCACACTGGCCCCCACCCCCGTCACACTGCTCCCCACCCATCACACTGGCCCCAATCCCCTGTCACACTGGCCCCCACCACATGTCACACTGCCTCCCGCACCACCAGATGTCACACTGCCCCCCCCCGCACCAGATGTCACACTGCTCCCCCTTCACCAGATGTCACACTGCCCCCCACCACATGTCACGCTGCCCCTCCACCACATGTTGCACTGCCCCCCCACCACATGTCACGCTGCCCCTCCACCACCTGTCACACTGCCCCCCCACCTGTCACACTGCTCCACCATCCATCACACTGGCCCCCACCCCCTGTCACACTGCTCCCCACCCATCACACTGGCCCCAATCCCCTGTCACACTGGCCCCCACCACATGTCACACTGCCCCCTGCACCACCAGATGTCACACTGCCCTCCCCCCGCACCAGATGTCACACTGCTCCCCCTTCACCAGATGTCGCACTGCCCCCCACCATATGTCGCACTGCCCCTCCACCACCTCTCACACTGCCCCCCCACCTGTCACACTGCTCCACCATCCATCACACTGGCCCCCATCCCCTGTCACACTGGCTCCCCTACCTGTCACACTGCTCCCCACCCATCACACTGGCCCCAATCCCCTGTCACACTGGCCCCCACCACATGTCACACTGCCCCCCGCACCACCAGATGTCACACTGCCCTCCCCCCGCACAAGATGTCACACTGCCCCCCCTTCACCAGATGTCACACTGCCCCCCACCACATGTCACGCTGCCCCACCACCACATGTCGCACTGCCCTCCCACCACATGTCACGCTGCCCCTCCA
Source organism: Pelophylax lessonae (assembly GCF_965119305.1). Taxonomy (NCBI): domain Eukaryota; kingdom Metazoa; phylum Chordata; class Amphibia; order Anura; family Ranidae; genus Pelophylax; species Pelophylax lessonae. Next base: position 44,737,236 of record NC_138774.1, on the reverse strand, counting down.
CCACCTGTCACACTGCTCCACCATCCATCACACTGGCCCCCACCCCCTGTCACACTGGCTCCCTTACCTGTCACACTGCTCCCCACCCATCACACTGGCCCCAATCCCCTGTCACACTGGCCCCCACCACCTGTCACACTGGCCCCCCTACCTGTCACGCTGCTCCCCCACCCTTCACACTGGCCCCCATCCCCTGTCACACTGCCCCCCTACCTGTCACGCTGCTCCCCCACCCATCACACTGGCCCCCACCACCTTTCACACTGGCCCCCCCCCCGCACCACATGTCACACTGCGCCCCGCACCACCAGATGTCACACTGCCATCCCCGCGCACCAGATGTCACACTGCCCCCCCTTCACCAGATGTCACACTGCCCCCCACCACATGTCACGCTGCCCCTCCACCACCTGTCACACTGCCCCCCCCACCTGTCACACTGCTCCACCATCCATCACACTGGCCTCCACCCCCTGTCACACTGCCCCCCCCCCGCACCAGATGTCACACTGCTCCCCCTTCACCAGATGTCACACTGCCCCCCACCACATGTCACGCTGCCCCTCCACCACATGTTGCACTGCCCCCCCACCACATGTCACGCTGCCCCTCCACCACCTGTCACACTGCCCCCCCCACCTGTCACACTGCTCCACCATCCATCACACTGGCCCCCACCCCCTGTCACACTGCTCCCCACCCATCACACTGGCCCCAATCCCCTGTCACACTGGCCCCACCACATGTCACACTGCCCCCTGCACCACCAGATGTCACACTGCCCTCCCCCCGCACCAGATGTCACACTGCTCCCCCTTCACCAGATGTCGCACTGCCCCCCCACCATATGTCGCACTGCCCCTCCACCACCTCTCACACTGCCCCCCCACCTGTCACACTGCTCCACCATCCATCACACTGGCCCCCATCCCCTGTCACACTGGCTCCCCTACCTGTCACACTGCTCCCCACCCATCACACTGGCCCCAATCCCCTGTCACACTGGCCCCCACCACATGTCACACTGCCCCCCGCACCACCAGATGTCACACTGCCCTCCCCCCGCACAAGATGTCACACTGCCCCCCCTTCACCAGATGTCACACTGCCCCCCACCACATGTCACGCTGCCCCTCCACCACCTGTCACACTGCTCCACCATCCATCACACTGGCCCCCACCCCCTGTCACACTGGCTCCCTTACCTGTCACACTGCTCCCCACCCATCACACTGGCCCCAATCCCCTGTCACACTGGCCCCCACCACCTGTCACACTGGCCCCCCTACCTGTCACGCTGCTCCCCCACCCTTCACACTGGCCCCCATCCCCTGTCACACTGCCCCCCTACCTGTCACGCTGCTCCCCCACCCATCACACTGGCCCCCACCACCTTTCAAACTGGCCCCCCCCCCGCACCACATGTCACACTGCGCCCCGCACCACCAGATGTCACACTGCCATCCCCGCGCACCAGATGTCACACTGCCCCCCCTTCACCAGATGTCACACTGCCCCCCACCACATGTCACGCTGCCCCTCCACCACCTGTCACACTGCCCCCCCCACCTGTCACACTGCTCCACCATCCATCACACTGGCCTCCACCCCCTGTCACACTGCTCCCCACCCATCACACTGGCCCCAATCCCCTGTCACACTGGCCCCCACCACATGTCACACTGCCCCCCGCACCACCAGATGTCACACTGCCCTCCCCCCGCACCAGATGTCACACTGCCCCCCCCTTCACCAGATGTCACACTGCCCCCCACCACATGTCACACTGCCCCTCCACCACATGTCACACTGCCCCCCACCACCTGTCACACTGGCTCCCTTACCTGTCACACTGCTCCCCACCCATCACACTGGCCCCAATCCCCTGTCACACTGCTCCCCACCCATCACACTGGCCCCCACCCCCTGTCACACTGGCCCCCCTACCTGTCACGCTGCTCCCCCACCCTTCACACTGGCCCCCATCCCCTGTCACACTGCCCCCCTACCTGTCACGCTGCTCCCCCACCCATCACACTGGCCCCCACCACCTTTCACACTGGCCCCCCCCCCGCACCACATGTCACACTGCGCCCCGCACCACCAGATGTCACACTGCCATCCCCGCGCACCAGATGTCACACTGCCCCCCCTTCACCAGATGTCACACTGCCCCCCACCACATGTCACGCTGCCCCTCCACCACCTGTCACACTGCCCCCCCCACCTGTCACACTGCTCCACCATCCATCACACTGGCCTCCACCCCCTGTCACACTCCTCCCCACCCATCACACTGGCCCCAATCCCCTGTCACACTGGCCCCCACCACATGTCACACTGCCCCCCGCACCACCAGATGTCACACTGCCCTCCCCCCGCACCAGATGTCACACTGCCCCCCCCCTTCACCAGATGTCACACTGCCCCCCACCACATGTCACACTGCCCCTCCACCACATGTCACACTGCCCCCCACCACATGTCACGCTGCCCCACCACCACATGTCGCACTGCCCTCCCACCACATGTCACGCTGCCCCTCCACCACCTGTCACACTGGCTCCCTTACCTGTCACACTGCTCCCCACCCATCACACTGGCCCCAATCCCCTGTCACACTGCTCCCCACCCATCACACTGGCCCCCCCCCTGTCACACTGGCCCCCCTACCTGTCACGCTGCTCCCCCACCCTTCACACTGGCCCCCATCCCCTGTCACACTGGCTCCCCTACCTGTCACGCTGCTCCCCCACCCATCACACTGGCCCCCACCCCCTGTCACACTGGCCCCCCTACCTGTCACGCTGCTCCCCCACCCTTCACACTGGCCCCCATCCCCTGTCACACTGGCTCCCCTACCTGTCACGCTGCTCCCCCACCCATCACACTGGCCCCCACCACCTTTCACACTGGCCCCCCTACGATGCATACTAGCTCATTATGCCTTTGTCTTTGCAGGTTTTTTTTTTTTCTCATTTTTTTTATGAGGGTTTACTTCCTCTTTAAAGTGGTTAACCTGAAATTTAAAAGTGTTTGCATTAAAAATAAAAGATACTTTAGTTTCGCTTTAGGAGCCCACAGTCAGTCTATTTTATTTTAAAATGGCTTCATACAGTATCTTACTTTCACTTTTCAGGTATCTCAGTTCGCCCGGTAACTGATGATCATTCGTTTTCCTATTGGACAGGCTGAATCAGTCCAGCAGCACTGCACATAGCCTCACCCTTTTGAGTTACGTGTTCCCTGTATGTCTGTTGGTGAGCACAGCTCATGGTGTTGCTTTGCAGCGCTCTAAATAGATCAGCCCCAGGAGGGTGAGGATGGTCCCCTTCGTCCTGATTATTCTCGAGATGTCAACAGTGTATTGTGGTGAGTTTAGAGGGGGGGTTATATTATATGTTGTCCTAATTCACAATGCTAACGCAGCAGTGCTTTTTTTTTCATAGATCGGAGAAATGAGTTACATGACTACAAAAAAATCTATGTTCATGTTTTTACAAATATATTGAAAAATCTGAAAAAGGCAAAATACTATTTAATGTATTTTTGTTTGGGCAAAGATTGGTTGATTCTTTAATAGATTTCAGAAGGATTGTTCTTGTCAGACCAATAGTGGAAGTCCAATACATGTAGTAGGTAGTAGTGTAGATTTTGGCCCTGCACCCCATAAACATTTCGGTTAAAAAATAAGGTCTGTTGAAAGTACAGTACATGGATAGGAAACTGCTTATATGTAGGGGCCCAGAGAGCAATGATAAAGGACTCGTTCTCTGTATGGTTTAAGGTTGTGAGTGGTGGGCCCCAGAGTTTTGTCTTGGGGCCAATGCTGTTCATTGTGTTTGCAGACCAGGGCAGTGTTGACATTTTTCACATGCATGTTAACCACTTAAGCCCCGGAGGATTTGGCTGCTCAAAGACCAGGGCCTATTTTGCGATTCGGCATTGCGGGACTTTAACGGACAATTGCGCGGTCGTGCGACGCTGTACCCAAATTGACGTCCTTTTTTTCCCCACAAACAGAGATTTCTTTTGGATGTATTTGATCACCTGTGCGATTTTTACTTTTTGCGCTATAAACAAAAAAAGAGCGACAATTTTGAAAAAATAACAACGTTTTTCAAATTTTTTTTAATATGAAATTCCCCAAAAAAAAGATGTAAAAATCAAAATTTTTTAACATCTTAAGCCAATTTGTTTTTTACTACATATTTTTGGTAAAAAAAAATTGCAAAAAGCGTTTTTGAATTGGTTTTCGCAAAAGTTATTTCGTTTACTAACTACGGGAAAGATTTATGTCATTTTTATTGTTTTTTTTTTTAACTAGTAATGGCGGCGATCTGTGATTTTTTTTTTTTGCAGGACTGCAACATTGTGGCGGACAGATCGGACCATTGACTGACATCTTTGACACTTTTGGGGTTACCAGTGACATTACTACAGTAATCAGTGCTATACATATGCACTGTTACTGTAAAAATGACACTGGCAGGGAAGGGGTTAACTTTATTAGTGATCAAGGGGTTAAGTGTGTCCCTAGGGGCGTGATTCTAACTGTAAAGGGGTGTGGCTAGTGATGTAACCACAGAGACATACGATCCTACATAGCAGAATCGTATGATCTCTGCAGTTACACCAGGGAGAATGACAGGCGGCTTTGTTTACATCAGCCGTCTGTCTTTCTCCCTCTCCAGCAGGAGATCGCGAGTGGCCGGCGGACATCGGAGCCGCTGGTCATTTGCACGGGGATGTCAGAGAATGAGCGGGGACGGAAACGCGCCTCCGACAGCGCGCGCTCGCCCCCAAGAGGCTCGTGGGCGAGCGATGTACCGGTAGCTTTGCCCAGTAGGGGCTGACTGCCGCCGTATATAGTCGTGCGGCGGTCGGCAAGTGGTAAAAAATACACATTTCTTTTGCTGTAAAATTACTCATAACCCCCAAGTATTATATATGCTATACAGTGCCTTGTGAAAGTATTCGGCTCCCTTGAACTTTTCGACCTTTTGCCACATTTCAGGCTTCAAACATAAAGATATAATACTGTAATTTTTTGTGAAGAATCAACAACAAGTGGGACACAATCATGAAGTGGAACAAAATTTATTGGATATTTCAAACTTTGTTAACAAATAAAAAACTGAAAAATTGGGCGTGCAAAATTATTCAGCCCCTTTACTTTCAGTACAGCAAACTCTCTCCAGAAGTTCAGTGAGGATCTCTGAATGATCCAATGTTGACCTCAATGACTAATGATGATAAATAGTATCCACCTGTGTGTAATCAAGTCTCCGTATAAATGCACCTGCACTGTGATAGTCTCAGAGGTCCGTTTAAAGCGCAGAGAGCATCATGAAGAACAAGGAACACACCATGCAGGTCCGAGATACTGTTGTGGAGAAGTTTAAAGCTGGATTTGGATACAAAAAGATTTCCCAAGCTTTAAACATCCCAAGGAGCACTGTGCAAGCGATAATATTGAAATGGAAGGAGTATCAGACCACTGCAAATCTACGAAGACCTGGCCGTCCCTCTAAACTTTCAGCTCATACAAGGAGAAGACTGATCAGAGATGCAGCCAAGAGGCCCATGATCACTCTGGATGAACTGCAGAGATCTACAGCTGTGGTGGGAGACTCTGTCCATAGGACAACAATCAGTCGTATACTGCACAAATATGGCCTTTATGGAAGAGTGGCAAGAAGAAAGCCATTAAAGATATCCATAAAAAGTGTTGTTTAAAGTTTGCCACAAGCCACCTGGGAGACACATCAAACATGTGGAAGAAGGGGCTCTGGTCAGATGAAACAAAAATCAAACTTTTTGGCAACAATGCAAAACTTTATGTTTGGCGTAAAAGCAACACAGCTCATCACCCTGAACACACCATCCCCACTGTCAAACATGGTGGTGGCAGCATCATGGTTTGGGCCTGCTTTTCTTCAGCAGGGACAGGGAAGATGGTTAAAATTGATGGGAAGATGGATGGAGCCAAATACAGGACCATTCTGGAAGAAAACCTGATGGAGTCTGCAAAAGACCTGAGACTGGGACGGAGATTTGTCTTCCAACGAGACAATGATCCAAAACATAAAGCAAAATCTACAATGGAATGGTTCACAAATAAACATATCCAGGTGTTAGAATGGTCAAGTCAAAGTCCAGACCTGAATCCAATCGAGAATCTGTGGAAAGAACTGAAAACTGCTGTTCACAAACGCTCTCCATCCAACCTCACTGAGCTCAAGCTGTTTTGCAAGGAGGAATGGGCAAAAATTTCAATCTCTCGATGTGCAAAACTGATAGAGACATACCCCAAGCGACTTACAGCTGTAATCGCAGCAAAAGGTGGTGCTACAAAGTATTAACTTAAGGGGGCTGAATAATTTTGCACGCCAATTTTTAAGTTTTTTATTTGTTAAAAAGGTTTGAAATATCCAATAAATTTCGTTCCACTTCATGATTGTGTCCCACTTGTTGTTGATTCTTCACAAAAAATTACAGTTTTATATCTTTATGTTTGAAGCCTGAAATGTAGCAAAAGGTTGCAAAGTTCAAGGGGGCCGAATACTTTCGCAAGGTACTGTATATTTTACTGAAAACAGAGGCTCTGGAGAATAAAATGATGGTTGTTGCAATTTTTTATGTTACACGATATTTGTGCAGCTGTTTATCAAATGCAAATTATCAGGAAAAATATACTTTAATGAACTTTATGCACAAACACAATGTAATACGTATTTTTTTTTTGGTAAAGTATAAAGGATGATTTAGCATTAAGTAAATAGATGTCAATAAAACAAAAGGAAAAAAAAGCCGCTCCAGATTAGTGATTTCGCGAACATAAAATTTAATGTTCGCAAACGCGAACATCGGCAAATGTTCGCGAACCGGCGAACATTGCGAACCGCCATAGACTTCAATAGTCAGGCGAATTTTAAAACCCACAGGGACTCTTTCTGGCCACAATAGTGATGGAAAAGTTTTTTCAAGGGGACTAACGCCTGGACTGTGGCATGCCGGAGGGGGATCCATGGCAAAACTACCATGGAAAATTACGTAGTTGATGCAGAGTCGGGTTTTAATCCATAAAGGGCATAAATCACCTAACACTCCTAAATTGTTTGGAATAACGTGCTTTAAAACATCCAGTGTGTGTATACGATCAGGTATGATGTTGTATCGATCAGGTAGTGTAAGGGTTACGCCCGCTTCACAGTGACAGACCAAACTCCCCGTTTAACGCACCGCAAACATCCGCAAACAGACCACAACCGACCAAAATGGGACAGGAACTGGGCTTTAAGGGTTAGGGTTAGGTTTAGTGTTAGGTGATAGGGTTAGGGTTATGGTGAGATACTTAGGGTTAGAGTTAGTAACCCTACCCCTATGCCTCTAACCCTCTAACCCTAAGCACTAAAAATAACCCTAACCCTAACCCTAACCCTAGCCCTAACCCTAACCCTAATTCTAATTTTTTTTTCTGGTTCTGGACATGCTACAGAGCTGAAAATTCACAGGTACACTTTTTAGACCCCCCAGACACCAAATCACACAAAAAAAAGTTCTTAAAGATTGTCATTTTTGATAGAGAGCCAATTATTGGAAAAATTAAAAAAAAAAAAAAAAAAAAACAAATTCTTTGGATTTAGTGTCTGGGGGGTCTAAAAAGTGTACCTGTGAAGTTTCAGCTCTGTAGCATGTCCAGAACCAGAAAAAAATTACGAATTAGGGTTAGGGCTAGGGTTAGGGGGTTAAGTTTAAGGTTAGAGGGTTAGGGTTAGGATTAGGGTTAGGATTAGGGTTAGGGCTAGGGTTAGGGTTATTTTTATGGCTAGGCTTAGAGGGTTAGGGTTAAGGTTAGAGGGTTAGGGTTATGGTTAGAGGGTTAGGGTTAGGTTTAGTGTTAGGGGATAGGGTTAGGGTTACGGTGAGATACTTAGGGTTAGAGTTAGTAACCCTACCCCTACCCCTCTAACCCTAACCCTCTAACCCTAAGCACTAAAAATAACCCTAACCCTTTTTTTTCTGGTTCTGGACATGCTACAGAGCTGAAACTTCACAGGTACACTTTTTAGACCCCCCAGACAATAAATCCAAAGAATTTTTTTTTTTTTTTTTTTTTTTAATTTTTGCAATAATTGGCTCTCTATCAAAAATGACAATTTTTAAGAACTTTTTTTTGTGTGATTTAGTGTCTGGGGGGGTCTAAAAAGTGTACCTGTGAAGTTTCAGCTCTGTAGCATTTCCAGAACCAGAAAAAAAGATCATTTTTCAGTAGAGCAGGGATGGTGGGACCCTCCTTTTACACCTATATGATCTTTTTTTCTGGTTCTGGGCATGCTACAGAGCTGAAACTTCACAGGTACACTTTTTAGACCCCCCCCCCCCCGACACTAATCCCAAAAAAGTCATGCCTGCCTCCAAAAATGCCTGATAAATATATAGAAAAAAAATACTCAAATACCAGTCCTAAAAAGGGCTTTTGGGGACAATATATATATATATATATATATATATATATATATATAAAAAAAATTACACAAATACCAGCCCTAAGGGCTTTTTGGGGTGCTGTCAGGATGCTGTCCTTACAGCAGGAGTGGACCAAGAACACTGACTAACAAGACCGGGAACACTGACTAACAACTGTCCCTAGCTATTAACAGCAGCAGCACTTTCCCTGCTCCCACTAACACACTGCTTCAGAAATGATCTAAGATGGATGCTGCCCTTGCTTATTTATAGGATGTGGGAGGGTGTGGGAGGGAGGTATGCTGATTGGCCTGGAATGTGTCTGCTGACTGTGAGGTTCAGGGTCAAAGTTTGCCTCAATGATGATGTATAGGAGGCGGACCGAACATCGCATATGTTCGCCCACCGAGGCGAACGCGAACATGCGAAGTTCGCCGGCGAACAGTTCGGGACATCTCTACTCAAGATGAGTGAGTGTTTAGTTAATCCCCACACACACTAGTCAGGTGCTAGCCCAGCTCCCATGCTGTATATCATAAGGAAATTACCAGATACTGGTAATGACTAAGCCCTAACATTTGCACAAAATGCCTCTACCTCTTTGTCCCCTGCTCCATCTGTCAACCACTTGTCATATGAAGCTTCAATAAAAGGATTTTTGGAAGTGCAGCCATGCGGAATTATTTCCTTATAAATAGATGTCAAACATCAAGAGATTCAAGTCAAGATTTAAAATTGCACATACCCCTGAAATGGCGACAAACTACAGTACCTAAAACTGCCCATAGATGATGCTTTAAAAACCTTTACAGGTTATCAGTTTAAAGTTTAGCATGAATTATGGCCCCTTGAGTTATTGATCTAACTCTGAAATTTGCAGCGATAAAATTAGTAAAAGCGGTAAAATCACATTTTACATAGGCGTGCTGGACCTACATGCGCATTTGCTTGTGTGCATAAGTAGAAAGGGTGCTTTTAATTTATTTAGCATCTTTGGTATCTATATAGATGTAGCACCCTCCCCAGGTAGGTGCTAGGCAAACTATAAGGGAGGCCTTGTCTGCTTATCAGAAGGGTCTAATTATTCAGCTAGGCTGTCATGTGCTCCCAGGTGTGACTGTTGAGTCTGGGGAGTCTCCCCACTGTGTCTAATGAGGGCTCTTATTGGACAGTGAAGGAAACGTGGCCAATAGCACACCAGGGCTTGTATCTATCCCAGAGGGCAGAATCTGCCGCAATGCATCCTGGGAGGGGGTATAAGTCTAAGGGGAGCACATGACAGGATGTCTATGGCGGGAAGCAGAGCCCCAGGAAGGAGGTGACGGCTGTCTCTCTTCCTGTCAGCGTGAGGCAGGTGTCCTAGGCAGTCGGCCTAGAGGACAGATGGTTGTGCTGAGCTGCAGAAAGGGATCCAGTGTGCTGAGGACCGAGTGGAGCTGCTGGGGCAGGAGTTTCCAGGAAAGCAGTGTCGTGAAGACTGTAAACTGCCCAGGATAGGACAACACTCCAAAAGGTCAGAGGGATCCAGGAGCCAGCTAACCGGGAAAGGGGGCTTAGTAAGGGGGTGCCAGAGACTAAGCCCTGAAGAGCAGCTTATGAGAGAGGGTGCCAGTGAGGGCCCTGAAGAGTTAAGAGTTGCTGCAGTGTTTTCAAGTGGCTACCTCAGCCAGGACGGCTAAAGGGAGCAGTACAAAGGACTTTGTGTCATCAGAGAGTGACAAAAGTCAGTTCAGGATTACCAAACAGCAAGTCAGCATTAACCAGCGCCAACCGGGGTTGACCGGCATTCATTCAGCGTCAAGTCAGCGCCAGAAGGCATTTTTTCAAGTTGTCCCACTAATATTGTGCATAGTTGAACCAGAGGAGTATCCCACTCATCCCTTCTCCCATCCAAGTTCTCAATAAATATAAAAACCCAAAGATGCTGGACTGTTCCTCGTCTCAGTGCTCACACATGGAGAACATGCTGAAATGTGCTGTTGTTGCTAGCGGTAACCCTAGCGGACCCACATCCAGCAAAACTGCGGGGAATCCTGATTTTTATATATATATATATATATACTGTATATATACTGTATATATATATATACATACAGCGGGTAAAATAAGAATTGAACACGTCACAATTTTTCTAGGCAAATATATTTCTAAAGGTCCTATTGACATGAAATTTTCACCATGGGTAACAACCCATGCAATCCATACATACAAAGGAACCAAAACAAATAAGTTCAGAAATTAAGTTATGTGTAATAAAATGGAATGACACAGGGAAAAAGTATTGAACACATGAAGAAAGGGAGGTGCAAAAAGGCATGGAAAGCCAAGACACCAGCTAAAATCTATCAGTAATTAGAAAGCAATCCTGCCCCTTGTTGGTGCAAATTATCAGCTGGTTCAGTCTCAACTGATGGCCTATAAAAGGGTGTCTCATTACCAAGGTGTCACACAAGAAACATCTCATGGTGGGTAAAAGAGCTCTCTCAAGACCTTCGCAACAGGGGCGGACTGACCATTCAGGGATTAGGGCACTGCCCGAGGGCCCAGGGTCAGTAGGGGGCCCCATGAGAGGCTACACACTACAGAAAGAAGCCAGGAACTTCCATGCAGGCTATGCTGTGGTAGATATTTAAATGCCCACTCTGTGGCTGAGCTGCAATTTGTAGGTGGGGCTTTGTGTGGCTTGAGTGTGGACACAGGGGGCCCCATGATCTCTGATTGCCCGGGGGCCCCATGAGTTGTCAGTCCACCCCTGCTTCGCAACCTTATTGTTACAAAACATACTGGTGGCATTGGTTACAGAAGGATGTATAAACTTCTGAATGTTTCAGTGAGCACTGTTGGTCCCATAATCTGGAAGTGGAAAGAACTTCACCATAAACTGGCCACGACCTGGTGCTCCTCACAAGATTTCTGAAAGAGGAGTGAAAGGAATTATCAGAAGAGTTGTCCAAGAGCCAAGAACTACTTGTGGAGAGCTTCAGAAAGACCTGGAATTAGGAGGTACAATTATTTCAAAGAAAACAATAAGTAATGCACTCAGCCACCATGGCCTGTATGCACGCTCACCATGCAAGAGTCCATTGCTGAAGAAAAAGCATGTTGAAGCTCGTTTAAAGTTTGCTGCACAACATTTAGACAAGTCTGTGAAATACTGGGAGAATATAGTCTGGTCAGATAAGACCAAAATTGAACACTTTGGATACCATAATACACACCATGTTTGGAGGTCCAATGGCACTGAACATCACCCCAAAAACACCCCCATACCAACAGTGAAGTTTGGAGGTGGGAACATCATGGTGTGGGCAGTGGCGGATCCAGGGGGGGGGCATTGGGTCAATTGCCCCCCCCCGAAAAACATATTACCCACGGCACTCTTACTGCAGGAGCAGGCCAGCAGCGCGGCAGAGCTGAAAAACTTCTCTTGTAGTCCCGTCGCCGCGCCGCTGGCCTATACAGCAGCTGCGGCCCGCCCGCCGCAGTGAGTGCACTGGTTGCTATGCCAATCGCCGATTGGCGTCTAGCAATCAGTGACGTCACTTCACCGGTCCTAAGGAGTGGAGGAGAACGATGCCCCAGCATCCACAGCGGAGCCTCCGAGTCCTTCCTCGCGCGCTGAGTGCTGGCTCCACCCACCTCCCCCCTCCAGGCTCCAGCAGCTTCTATCCAAGTAGCCAGGCAGTGAGTCAGCCAGCAGCCCAGCACCTGACCGAAGGAGAAGAATCTGAGCAGTAAGTACAATTTAATGGATGTAAGAAAAAAAAAAAAAAGCGCCCTGCCCAGGCTGCCCTTTGCCATTAATGTTAAAACAGAGTTCCACCCATATGAGATGAACTGACTGACTGACTGAATCCCCTTTTAAAATGCTTTTATTAATACAAACAATTTTTTTTTTTTGTAAGGAAATACTGTTTTTCTCCTTTATTCATCCGCACTTCTGGGTCCTGCTGCCTATAGGTGATTGCGTCACTCGGCGATTCGCAAGGGCTCCTGGGATAGCGGAGTCATGTATCCCAGCAGCCCTTGCGAATCGCCTAGTGACGAAATCTCGCATTATTGCCAGACCAGCATCAGCTGTTATCAGGGATGTATTGCATTCAGTCCGCGCTCTGCCCCGCCTCCTCTCTGTGAGCGCGGACTGAAAGCATTACATGCCGTAGAGGTCACTGAAAGGACCCGGAAGTGCGGATGAATAACGAAGAAAAACAGTATTTCCTTACAAAAAAAAAAATAGTTTGCATTGGTAAAAGCATTTTTAAAGGGGATTCAGTCAGTTCATCTCATAATAAATGGGTGGAACTCCGCTTTAACATTAATGGCAAAGGGCAGGGAATGGTTGTTTTGGGAATGGTTGTTTCTCATTCAAAATTAATGCAGCACAGCGCTTTAAACGTGAGTAAAGTCCATAACATTAGGAGATGAAAAGTTGATAGATAGGGATCCAGTAACTGTGGTTCCACACGACAGGTGTTAGTGAAAAGCTGCCACTGGTAGAGGGGACACACACTGACCCTTACCCCAAATGTTGGACTACTCAAAAGTAGTAAATAAAGCGTTTATATAATGAACTTCAAGCTGTCGTACTCCTGGGGTCTTTTGGTAACTGTGTCCAATCAAACTATAACACACTCCTTCCAGGACAATACTCTATTCTTTTTTGCCAAAAATTTGAAGAGTGAGGCGCGAGCTGAGGAGAGATATAAGAACCTTGGTTTCACATTTTCAACAAAAAAGAATAGAGTATTGTCCTGGAAGGAGTGTGTTATAGTTTGATTGGACACAGTTACCAAAAGACCCCAGGAGTACGACAACTTGAAGTTCATTACATAAACGCTTTATTTACTAATTTTGAGTAGTCCAACATTTGCAGTAAGGGTCAGTGTGTGTCCCCTCTACCAGTGGCAGCTTTTCACTAGCACCTGTCGTGTGGAACCACAGTTACTGGATCCCTATCTATCAACTTTTCATCTCCTAATGTTATGGACTTTATTTACTCACGTTTAAAGCGCTAAATGTATTTATTATTATTGATATTGTTTTTACCAGGAAACTGTGCTGGCTGCTCCTATTTGGTTATTGATATCACCTTTTTATTACGAGCACATGTATTTTTTTGTTTATCATCTGGCTAATTTTTGTGCTGCAAGTGTATGTAGTTTTGGATAGAGATATAAGGTTTGGAATCCCTGACAAGTATTTTTTTTACTACTGTTGGGCACTGATGAGGCTGCATTTGATTGACACTGGTGAGAATGCGTTTGATGGGCACTGGTGAAGCTGCATTTGATGGGCACTGATGAGACTGCATTTGATTGGCACTGGGGAAGCTGCATTTGATGACCACTGGTGAGGCTGCATTGATACATTGATCTCTTGTATCATGTCTACAGTCGCTGACCATCTCTTGTATAATGTCTACAGTTTCTGACCATCTCCTGTATCATGTCTGCAGTCTCTGACCATCTCTTGTATCATGTCTGCAGTCTCTGACCATCTCCTGTATCATGTCTGCAGTCTCTGACCATCTCTTGTATCATGTCTACAGTCTCTGACCATCTCTTGTATCATGTCTGCAGTCTCTGACCATCTCCTGTATCATGTCTGCAGTCTCTGACCATCTCTTGTATCATATCTGCAGTCTCTGACCATCTCCTGTATCATGTCTGCAGTCTCTGACCATCTCCTGTATCATGTCTGCAGTCTCTGACCATCTCTTGTATAATGTCTACAGTTTCTGACCATCTCCTGTATCATGTCTGCAGTCTCTGACCATCTCTTGTATCATATCTGCAGTCTCTGACCATCTCCTGTATCATGTCTGCAGTCTCTGACCATCTCCTGTATCATGTCTGCAGTCTCTGACCATCTCCTGTATCATATCTGCAGTCTCTGACCATCTCCTGTATCATGTCTGCAGTCTCTGACCATCTCCTGTATCATGTCTGCAGTCTCTGACCATCTCCTGTATCATGTCTGTTTGTCTGTTTGTAATGTAATATTCTAATCTGGAATGATAAATGTGTCACTGTTTTAAACAAGGTTAGGACCGTATAATACGTTAAAAACAGTTCTGTAAGCAACACATTCTTTTCTGGCAGTGCCCCTCCCGAGACTAGACTCTGGATCCGCCCCTGGGTGTGGGGCTGTTTTTCAGCATACAGTACTGGCAAACTTCATGCCATTGAAGGAAGGATGACTAGTATAATGTACCAAGACATTCTTGATAATAATCTGCTGCCATCTACCAGGATGATGAAGAATTGCAGGAAGACATTTCAGCAAGACAATTATCCCAAACACAAAGCCAAGGAAACTCTCAATTGGTTTCAAAGAAAGAAAATAAAGCTGCTAAAATGGCCCAGCCAATCACCTTACTTGAATCCAATAAAAAATCTATGAAAAGAACTAAAGATCGGACTTCATAGAAAAGATCCACGGAACCTTCAAGATTACACCTGAGAAACGCATGTGACTAGCTTCTTCATACAGGAGGTATCTTGAAGCTGTCATTACCAACAAAGGATTTTGTACAAAGTATTGAATAAATTTGGTTAGTGTGCTCAATACTTTTTTCTGTGTCATTCCATTTTATTACACATAACTTCATTTCTGAACTCATTTGTTTTGGTTTCTTTGTATGTATGGATTACAGAGGTTGTTACTGACATGTGGTGAAATGTGCATGTCAATAGCACCTTTAGAAATATATTTACCTAGAAAAATAGTGACGTGTTCAATACTTATTTTCCCCGCTGTAGATATATATATAAATACACTGCTCAAAAAAATGAAAGGAACATTTTTTTTAACAGAGTATAGCATCAAGTCAATTAAACTCCTGGGAAATTGATCTGATCAGTTAAGTAGCAGGGGGGTTGTAAATCAGTTTCAGCTACTTTGGTGTTAATGAAATGAATACCAGGGGCACTAGATAGGAAACAAGGAGATGACCTCTAAAAGAGAATGGTTTTACAGGTGGAGGCCACTGAAATTTTTTTCCCTGCTCGTTTCTGACTGTTTTTCATTAGTTTTGCATTTGGCTAGGGTCAGTGTCACTACTGGGAGCATGAGGCAATATCTGGACCCTATAGAGGTTGCACAGGCATTCCAACTCCTGCAGGATAGCACATCAATACGTGCCAATGCCAGAAGGTTTGCTGTGTCTCCCACCACAGTCTCAAGAACATGGGGAAGATTCCAGGAGAACAGGCAGTTACTCCAGAAGAGCTGGACAGGGCCAAATGAGGTCCTTAACCCCTCAGCATGACCGCTCCTTTGTGCAAAGAGGAACAGGATAAGCACTGCCAGAGCCCTACAAAATGACCTTCAGCAGGCACGTGGAGACCATACAAACTACTGAGTACCATTTTGAGTTGCTGCAATGAAATTACAGCAAAATGGACTAACCTGCTGCATCATTTTTAACTTTAATTTTTGGGGTGTCTTTGAATTCAGCCCTCTGTAGGTTGATCATTTTAATTTCCATTAAACTATGTGGCATCCTTTCATTCCTAACACATTACGCAGTCCATACCAGTATAGATATCCAGCATGATATTTTTCCCCATTGAAATCTGATGTGTATTCAAAGCATTCCTTTAATTTTTCTGAGCAGTATATATATATATATATATATATATATATATATATATATATATATATATATATATATATATAGTAACTCACAAAAGTGAGTACACCCCTCACATTTTTGTAAATATTTTATTCTATCTTTTCATGTGACAACACTAAGAAATGACGCTTTGCTACAATATAAAGTAGTAAAAAAAAACAAAAAGGAGAAGCGCTCTAAGTGTAGACAGTTTAATAATACATAAGAAGCAATGTGTGTAGTAACTCACAAGACATAAGTGAAAGTCAGGCTGTGTAACATCATCAGATCTTTAAAGCATCCTCTGGGGGGAGGGAGGTGGTGATGTCCAATCCAAAGCGCCGTCCGTGGCTGAGTAGATGTTTAATGGGAGGAAATAAAGCCGGCAGCCTCCCGCCTCAGTGTACGATGAGCGGTCAGATGGAAGTGACCGACGGCTGCAAGGTTCCGTGGATGGATGGACGCTCTCCCGTCACCAGGGGTGATGAGTTCAAACAGCAAAGGAACGGCAGGCACGACGCGTTTCTGAGCATGCGCGGGGTCGATGTACCCGGCGCGCTCTTTCCTCAGGTGCTCTGCGCACCTGAGGAAAGAGCGCGCCGGGTACATCGACCCCGCGCATGCTCAGAAACGCGTCGTGCCTGCCGTTCCTTTGCTGTTTGAACTCATCACCCCTGGTGACGGGAGAGCGTCCATCCATCCACGGAACCTTGCAGCCGTCGGTCACTTCCATCTGACCGCTCATCGTACACTGAGGCGGGAGGCTGCCGGCTTTATTTCCTCCCATTAAACATCTACTCAGCCACGGACGGCGCTTTGGATTGGACATCACCACCTCCCTCCCCCCAGAGGATGCTTTAAAGATCTGATGATGTTACACAGCCTGACTTTCACTTATGTCTTGTGAGTTACTACACACATTGCTTCTTATGTATTATTAAACTGTCTACACTTAGAGCGCTTCTCCTTTTTGTTTTTTTGCTCTAACAGAATCTCCTCTTGGTCTGTGGAAGAGCGGCTCAGTGTTTATGGACTACTCCTTTCTGACTACACGTCGATCCCATACAATACAGTAAATTTATTCCATCAGCTTTATTTAGTGTTTTGCTTTTGTCCTTTTCCCTCCCCCTCCCCCCCCCTCCCCCTTCTCCTTGCTTTTTTAATTGACTCATCATACCCATCCCCTGTGTTGGAGGTTTTTAGCGCTCTGGTTTCACATATGTTACAATATAAAGTAGTGAGTGTACAGCTTGCATAACGGTGTAAATTAGCTGTCCCCTCAAAATAACTCAACACACAGCCAATAATGTCTAAACCGCTGGCAACAAAAGTGAGTACACCCCTAAGTGAAAATGTCCAAATTGAGCCCAAAGTGTCAATATTTTGTGTGGCCACCAATATTTTCCAACCCTGCCTTAACCCTCTTGGGCAAGGAGTTCACCAGAGCTTCACAGGTTGCCACTGGAGTCCTCTTCCACTCCTCCATGACAACATCGCGGAGCTGGTGGATGTTAGAGATCTTGCACTCCTCCACCTTCTGTTTGAGGATGCCCCACAGATGCTCATTAGGGTTTAGGTCTGGATACATGCTTTGCCAGTCCATCACCTTTACCCTCAGCTACTTCAGCTAGGCAGTGGTTGTCTTGGAGGTGTGTTTGGGCTCATTATCATGTTAGAAAACTGCCCAGCTGCCCAGTCCCTGAAGGGTGGGGATCATGCTCTGCTTCAGTATGTCACAGTACATGTTGGCATTCATGGTTCCCTCAATGAACTGTAGCTCCCCAGTGCTGGCAGCATTCATGCAGCCCCAGACCATGACACTCCCACCACCATGCTTGACTGTAAGCAACACACACTTGTCTTTGTACTCCTCATCTGGTTGCTGCCACACACGCTTGACACCATCTGAACCAAATAAGTTTATCTTGGTCTCATCAGAGCACAGGACATGGTTCCAGTAATTCATGGCCTTAGTCTGCTTGTCTTCAGCAAACTGTTTGCGGGATTTCTTTTGCAGACCAATTTGATGCAGTGTGCGGCGTATGGTTTGAGCACTGACAGGCTGACCCCCCACCCCTTCAACCTCTGCAGCAGTGCTGGCAGCACTCATACGTCTATTTCCCAAAAACAACCTCTGGATATGATGCTGAGCATGTGCACTCAACTTCTTTGGTCGACCATGGCGAGGCCTGTTCTGAGTGGCCACCATGCTGCAGCTCAGTTTCAGGGTCTTGGAAATCTTCTTATAGCCTAGGCCATCTTTATGTAGAGCAATAATTCTTTTTTTCAGATCCACAGAGAGTTCTTTACCATGAAGTGCCATGTTGAACTTCCAGTGACCAGTATGAGAGAGTGAGAGCGATAACACCAAATTTAACACACCTGCTCCCCATTCAAACCTGAGTACTTGTAACACTATTGAGTCACATGACACCGGAGAGGGAAAATGGCTAATTGGCCCCAATTGGGACATTCACTTAGGGGTGTACTCACTTTTGTTGCCAGCGGTTTAGACATTAATGGCTGCGTGGTGAGTTATTTTGAGGGGACAGCAAATTTACACTGTTATACAAGCTGTACACTCACGACTAGTGTTGAGCGAACACGGACTGTATTATTCGTGTTCGTACCGAATAATTGGATTTTTTGTACCCGAACACGGACACGGACACTTTACTGTATGTTCGGGTAAAAATCCGTGTTCGGTCGTTTTATTTCCGGGTTTTGCATGCTTTGGCGCTCTTTTCATGGCGGGCTTTCAACAGCCAATCAACAATCGTTTAACTGGTGTGCCTTAAGCCATCCCAGCCATGCCTGCAAATGTCTCAGTAGCTGTGATTGGCCGTCTGAAGCATGTGACCAAGTCTTTATAAGTTCGAGGCAGCCGCAGCGGCGTCATTATGCTGCTTAGATTCAGGGACAGAGCACACATCAACGTGCTGGCTGCTGATTAGGGAAAGATAGGCAGGAAAAAACCATTTGTGTCCGGATAGAATTGAGGGACAGGTCGGAGTGTTTAGGCAGGGCGAGTTGTAGGCATTTTAGGGATAGAGTCTGCTGAATTATAGGGTCAGTGTCTTCTACAAACTACAATCGATATTGCTGTGTGGGGGGTGGGGTCTGCACTCAATCCTGATCTACGATCTCTTCTCAATCCTGTTAGGGACAGAGTCTGCTGAATTTTAGGGAAACTGTGTTCTACAAACTACAATCGATATTGCTGTGTGGTGTGGGATTGGAGATAGGCAGGTGTCAGTGATCCACATCCATTTTTCTGTGTGTGAGCTGCAGTGAACACAATCTTTTTGGGCTGCAGTGAACACAATCTTTTTGGGCTGCAGTGAACACAATCTTTTTGGGCTGCAGTGAACACAATCTTTTTGGGCTGCAGTGAACACAATCTTTTTGGGGTGCAGTGAACAAAATCTTTTTGGGGTGCAGTGAACACAATCCTTTTTGGTGTGCAGTGAACACAATCTTTGTGGGGTGCAGTGAACAAAATCCTTTGTGGGGTGCAGTGAACACAATCTTTTTGGGGTGCAGTGAACAAAATCCTTTTTGGGGTGCAGTGAACAACATCCTTTTTGGGGTGCAGTGAACACAATCTTTTTGGGGTGCAGTGAACAAAATCCTTTGTGGGGTGCAGTGAACACAATCTTTTTGGGGTGCAGTGAACACAATCTTTTTGGGGTGGAGTGAACAACATCCTTTTTGGGGTGCAGTGAACAAAATCCTTTTTGGGGTGCAGTGAACAAAATCATTTTTGGGGTGCAGTGAACACAATCTTTTTGGGGTGCAGTGAACACAATCTTTGTGGGGTGCAGTGAACACAATCTTTTTGGGGTGGAGTGAACAACATCCTTTTTGGGGTGCAGTGAACAACATCCTTTTTGGGGTGCAGTGAACACAATCTTTTTGGGGTGCAGTGAACACAATCTTTGTGGGGTACAGTGAACAGAATCTTTGTGGGGTGCAGTGAACACAATCTTTGGGGGGTACAGTGAACACAATCTTTGGGGGGTACAGTGAACACAATCTTTGTGAGGTGCAGTGAACACAATCTTTGTGGGGTGCAGTGAACACAATCATTGTGGGGTGCAGTGAACTCAATCTTTGTGGGGTACAGTGAACACAATCTCATACTTCTGAAGGTTTGAGGGTGCTGCCTGTTCCATACTCCCCCTACTCCTCATCTAGCCTTTTAGGGGTACAAACAATAGTAATTGGGGCCTAGTGTGGTTGTGTACGTGTGATATACATACACTTTTTTGGGATCATATTTTCTATTCCGCTATTTAATCAAAAACCTTTGGGGATCAGTTAAATTGGGGGATAGTCTGTGTTGGTACGTGTGAGAGAGATCCACCTTTCCAAGTTGTTGGGGTTCATCTCATACTTCTGAAGGTTTGAGGGTGCTGCCTGTTCCATACTCCCCCTACTCCTAGCCTTTTAGGGGTACAAACAATAGTAATTGGGGCCTAGTGTGGTTGTGTACGTGTGATATACATACACTTTTTTGGGATCATATTTTCTATTCCGCTATTTAATCAAAAACCTTTGGGGATCAGTTAAATTGGGGGATAGTCTGTGTTGGTACGTGTGAGAGAGATCCACCTTTCCAAGTTGTTGGGGTTCATCTCATACTTCTGAAGGTTTGAGGGTGCTGCCTGTTCCATACTCCCCCTACTCCTAGCCTTTTAGGGGTACAAACAATAGTAATTGGGGCCTAGTGTGGTTGTGTACGTGTGATATACATACACTTTTTTTGGATCATATTTTCTATTCCGCTATTTAATCAAAAACCTTTGGGGATCAGTTAAATTGGGGGATAGTCTGTGTTGGTACGTGTGAGAGAGATCCACCTTTCCAAGTTGTTGGGGTTCATCTCATACTTCTGAAGGTTTGAGGGTGCTGCCTGTTCCATACTCCCCCTACTCCTAGCCTTTTAGGGGTACAAACAATAGTAATTGGGGCCTAGTGTGGTTGTGTACGTGTGATATACATACACTTTTTTGGGATCATATTTTCTATTCCGCTATTTAATCAAAAACCTTTGGGGATCAGTTAAATTGGGGGATAGTCTGTGTTGGTACGTGTGAGAGAGATCCACCTTTCCAAGTTGTTGGGGTTCATCTCATACTTCTGAAGGTTTGAGGGTGCTGCCTGTTCCATACTCCCCCTACTCCTAGCCTTTTAGGGGTACAAACAATAGTAATTGGGGCCTAGTGTGGTTGTGTACGTGTGATATACATACACTTTTTTGGGATCATATTTTCTATTCCGCTATTTAATCAAAAACCTCTGGGGATCAGTTAAATTGGGGGATAGTCTGTGTTGGTACGTGTGAGAGAGATCCACCTTTCCAAGTTGTTGGGGTTCATCTCATACTTCTGAAGGTTTGAGGGTGCTGCCTGTTCCATACTCCCCCTACTCCTAGCCTTTTAGGGGTACAAACAATAGTAATTGGGGCCTAGTGTGGTTGTGTACGTGTGATATACATACACTTTTTTGGGATCATATTTTCTATTCCGCTATTTAATCAAAAACCTTTGGGGATCAGTTAAATTGGGGGATAGTCTGTGTTGGTACGTGTGAGAGAGATCCACCTTTCCAAGTTGTTGGGGTTCATCTCATACTTCTGAAGGTTTGAGGGTGCTGCCTGTTCCATACTCCCCCTACTCCTAGCCTTTTAGGGGTACAAACAATAGTAATTGGGGCCTAGTGTGGTTGTGTACGTGTGATATACATACACTTTTTTGGGATCATATTTTCTATTCCGCTATTTAATCAAAAACCTTTGGGGATCAGTTAAATTGGGGGATAGTCTGTGTTGGTACGTGTGAGAGAGATCCACCTTTCCAAGTTGTTGGGGTTCATCTCATACTTCTGAAGGTTTGAGGGTGCTGCCTGTTCCATACTCCCCCTACTCCTAGCCTTTTAGGGGTACAAACAATAGTAATTGGGGCCTAGTGTGGTTGTGTACGTGTGATATACATACACTTTTTTGGGATCATATTTTCTATTCCGCTATTTAATCAAAAACCTCTGGGGATCAGTTAAATTGGGGGATAGTCTGTGTTGGTACGTGTGAGAGAGATCCACCTTTCCAAGTTGTTGGGGTTCATCTCATACTTCTGAAGGTTTGAGGGTGCTGCCTGTTCCATACTCCCCCTACTCCTAGCCTTTTAGGGGTACAAACAATAGTAATTGGGGCCTAGTGTGGTTGTGTACGTGTGATATACATACACTTTTTTGGGATCATATTTTCTATTCCGCTATTTAATCAAAAACCTTTGGGGATCAGTTAAATTGGGGGATAGTCTGTGTTGGTACGTGTGAGAGAGATCCACCTTTCCAAGTTGTTGGGGTTCATCTCATACTTCTGAAGGTTTGAGGGTGCTGCCTGTTCCATACTCCCCCTACTCCTAGCCTTTTAGGGGTACAAACAATAGTAATTGGGGCCTAGTGTGGTTGTGTACGTGTGATATACATACACTTTTTTGGGATCATATTTTCTATTCCGCTATTTAATCAAAAACCTCTGGGGATCAGTTAAATTGGGGGATAGTCTGTGTTGGTACGTGTGAGAGAGATCCACCTTTCCAAGTTGTTGGGGTTCATCTCATACTTCTGAAGGTTTGAGGGTGCTGCCTGTTCCATACTCCCCCTACTCCTAGCCTTTTAGGGGTACAAACAATAGTAATTGGGGCCTAGTGTGGTTGTGTACGTGTGATATACATACACTTTTTTGGGATCATATTTTCTATTCCGCTATTTAATCAAAAACCTTTGGGGATCAGTTAAATTGGGGGATAGTCTGTGTTGGTACGTGTGAGAGAGATCCACCTTTCCAAGTTGTTGGGGTTCATCTCATACTTCTGAAGGTTTGAGGGTGCTGCCTGTTCCATACTCCCCCTACTCCTAGCCTTTTAGGGGTACAAACAATAGTAATTGGGGCCTAGTGTGGTTGTGTACGTGTGATATACATACACTTTTTTGGGATCATATTTTCTATTCCGCTATTTAATCAAAAACCTCTGGGGATCAGTTAAATTGGGGGATAGTCTGTGTTGGTACGTGTGAGAGAGATCCACCTTTCCAAGTTGTTGGGGTTCATCTCATACTTCTGAAGGTTTGAGGGTGCTGCCTGTTCCATTCTCCCCCTACTCCTAGCCTTTTAGGGGTACAAACAATAGTAATTGGGGCCTAGTGTGGTTGTGTACGTGTGATATACATACACTTTTTTGGGATCATATTTTCTATTCCGCTATTTAATCAAAAACCTTTGGGGATCAGTTAAATTGGGGGATAGTCTGTGTTGGTACGTGTGAGAGAGATCCACCTTTCCAAGTTGTTGGGGTTCATCTCATACTTCTGAAGGTTTGAGGGTGCTGCCTGTTCCATACTCCCCCTACTCCTAGCCTTTTAGGGGTACAAACAATAGTAATTGGGGCCTAGTGTGGTTGTGTACGTGTGATATACATACACTTTTTTGGGATCATATTTTCTATTCCGCTATTTAATCAAAAACCTCTGGGGATCAGTTAAATTGGGGGATAGTCTGTGTTGGTACGTGTGAGAGAGATCCACCTTTCCAAGTTGTTGGGGTTCATCTCATACTTCTGAAGGTTTGAGGGTGCTGCCTGTTCCATACTCCCCCTACTCCTAGCCTTTTAGGGGTACAAACAATAGTAATTGGGGCCTAGTGTGGTTGTGTACGTGTGATATACATACACTTTTTTGGGATCATATTTTCTATTCCGCTATTTAATCAAAAACCTCTGGGGATCAGTTAAATTGGGGGATAGTCTGTGTTGGTACGTGTGAGAGAGATCCACCTTTCCAAGTTGTTGGGGTTCATCTCATACTTCTGAAGGTTTGAGGGTGCTGCCTGTTCCATACTCCCCCTACTCCTAGCCTTTTAGGGGTACAAACAATAGTAATTGGGGCCTAGTGTGGTTGTGTACGTGTGATATACATACACTTTTTTGGGATCATATTTTCTATTCCGCTATTTAATCAAAAACCTCTGGGGATCAGTTAAATTGGGGGATAGTCTGTGTTGGTACGTGTGAGAGAGATCCACCTTTCCAAGTTGTTGGGGTTCATCTCATACTTCTGAAGGTTTGAGGGTGCTGCCTGTTCCATACTCCCCCTACTCCTAGCCTTTTAGGGGTACAAACAATAGTAATTGGGGCCTAGTGTGGTTGTGTACGTGTGATATACATACACTTTTTTGGGATCATATTTTCTATTCCGCTATTTAATCAAAAACCTTTGGGGATCAGTTAAATTGGGGGATAGTCTGTGTTGGTACGTGTGAGAGAGATCCACCTTTCCAAGTTGTTGGGGTTCATCTCATACTTCTGAAGGTTTGAGGGTGCTGCCTGTTCCATACTCCCCCTACTCCTAGCCTTTTAGGGGTACAAACAATAGTAATTGGGGCCTAGTGTGGTTGTGTACGTGTGATATACATACACTTTTTTGGGATCATATTTTCTATTCCGCTATTTAATCAAAAACCTTTGGGGATCAGTTAAATTGGGGGATAGTCTGTGTTGGTACGTGTGAGAGAGATCCACCTTTCCAAGTTGTTGGGGTTCATCTCATACTTCTGAAGGTTTGAGGGTGCTGCCTGTTCCATACTCCCCCTACTCCTAGCCTTTTAGGGGTACAAACAATAGTAATTGGGGCCTAGTGTGGTTGTGTACGTGTGATATACATACACTTTTTTGGGATCATATTTTCTATTCCGCTATTTAATCAAAAACCTCTGGGGATCAGTTAAATTGGGGGATAGTCTGTGTTGGTACGTGTGAGAGAGATCCACCTTTCCAAGTTGTTGGGGTTCATCTCATACTTCTGAAGGTTTGAGGGTGCTGCCTGTTCCATACTCCCCCTACTCCTAGCCTTTTAGGGGTACAAACAATAGTAATTGGGGCCTAGTGTGGTTGTGTACGTGTGATATACATACACTTTTTTGGGATCATATTTTCTATTCCGCTATTTAATCAAAAACCTTTGGGGATCAGTTAAATTGGGGGATAGTCTGTGTTGGTACGTGTGAGAGAGATCCACCTTTCCAAGTTGTTGGGGTTCATCTCATACTTCTGAAGGTTTGAGGGTGCTGCCTGTTCCATACTCCCCCTACTCCTAGCCTTTTAGGGGTACAAACAATAGTAATTGGGGCCTAGTGTGGTTGTGTACGTGTGATATACATACACTTTTTTGGGATCATATTTTCTATTCCGCTATTTAATCAAAAACCTCTGGGGATCAGTTAAATTGGGGGATAGTCTGTGTTGGTACGTGTGAGAGAGATCCACCTTTCCAAGTTGTTGGGGTTCATCTCATACTTCTGAAGGTTTGAGGGTGCTGCCTGTTCCATACTCCCCCTACTCCTAGCCTTTTAGGGGTACAAACAATAGTAATTGGGGCCTAGTGTGGTTGTGTACGTGTGATATACATACACTTTTTTGGGATCATATTTTCTATTCCGCTATTTAATCAAAAACCTTTGGGGATCAGTTAAATTGGGGGATAGTCTGTGTTGGTACGTGTGAGAGAGATCCACCTTTCCAAGTTGTTGGGGTTCATCTCATACTTCTGAAGGTTTGAGGGTGCTGCCTGTTCCATACTCCCCCTACTCCTAGCCTTTTAGGGGTACAAACAATAGTAATTGGGGCCTAGTGTGGTTGTGTACGTGTGATATACATACACTTTTTTGGGATCATATTTTCTATTCCGCTATTTAATCAAAAACCTCTGGGGATCAGTTAAATTGGGGGATAGTCTGTGTTGGTACGTGTGAGAGAGATCCACCTTTCCAAGTTGTTGGGGTTCATCTCATACTTCTGAAGGTTTGAGGGTGCTGCCTGTTCCATTCTCCCCCTACTCCTAGCCTTTTAGGGGTACAAACAATAGTAATTGGGGCCTAGTGTGGTTGTGTACGTGTGATATACATACACTTTTTTGGGATCATATTTTCTATTCCGCTATTTAATCAAAAACCTTTGGGGATCAGTTAAATTGGGGGATAGTCTGTGTTGGTACGTGTGAGAGAGATCCACCTTTCCAAGTTGTTGGGGTTCATCTCATACTTCTGAAGGTTTGAGGGTGCTGCCTGTTCCATACTCCCCCTACTCCTAGCCTTTTAGGGGTACAAACAATAGTAATTGGGGCCTAGTGTGGTTGTGTACGTGTGATATACATACACTTTTTTGGGATCATATTTTCTATTCCGCTATTTAATCAAAAACCTCTGGGGATCAGTTAAATTGGGGGATAGTCTGTGTTGGTACGTGTGAGAGAGATCCACCTTTCCAAGTTGTTGGGGTTCATCTCATACTTCTGAAGGTTTGAGGGTGCTGCCTGTTCCATACTCCCCCTACTCCTAGCCTTTTAGGGGTACAAACAATAGTAATTGGGGCCTAGTGTGGTTGTGTACGTGTGATATACATACACTTTTTTGGGATCATATTTTCTATTCCGCTATTTAATCAAAAACCTCTGGGGATCAGTTAAATTGGGGGATAGTCTGTGTTGGTACGTGTGAGAGAGATCCACCTTTCCAAGTTGTTGGGGTTCATCTCATACTTCTGAAGGTTTGAGGGTGCTGCCTGTTCCATACCCCCCCTACTCCTCATCTAGCCTTTTAGGGGTACAAACAATAGTAATTGGGGCCTAGTGTGGTTGTGTACGTGCGAGATACATACACTTTTTTTGATCATATTTCCTATTCCGCTATTCAATAAAAACCTTTGAGGATCAATTGAATTGCGGGATAGTCTGTGTTGGTACGTGTGAGAGAGATCCACCTTTCCAAGTTGTTGGGGTTCATCTCATACTTCTGAAGGTTTGAGGGTGCTGCCTGTTCCATACTCCCCCTACTCCTCATCTAGCCTTTTAGGGGTACAAACAATAGTAATTGGGGCCTAGTGTGGTTGTGTACGTGCGAGATACATACACTTTTTTTGATCATATTTCCTATTCCGCTATTCAATAAAAACCTTTGAGGATCAATTGAATTGCGGGATAGTCTGTGTCGGTACGTGTGAGAGAGATCCACCTTTCCAAGTTGTTGGGGTTCATCTCATACTTCTGAAGGTTTGAGGGTGCTGCCTGTTCCATACTCCCCCTACTCCTCATCTAGCCTTTTAGGGGTACAAACAATAGTAATTGGGGCCTAGTGTGGTTGTGTACGTGTGATATACATACACTTTTTTTGGATCATATTTTCTATTCCGCTATTTAATCAAAAACCTTTGGGGATCAGTTAAATTGGGGGATAGTCTGTGTTGGTACGTGTGAGAGAGATCCACCTTTCCAAGTTGTTGGGGTTCATCTCATACTTCTGAAGGTTTGAGGGTGCTGCCTGTTCCATACTCCCCCTACTCCTCATCTAGCCTTTTAGGGGTACAAACAATAGTAATTGGGGCCTAGTGTGGTTGTGTACGTGCGAGATACATACACTTTTTTTGATCATATTTCCTATTCCGCTATTCAATAAAAACCTTTGAGGATCAATTGAATTGCGGGATAGTCTGTGTCGGTACGTGTGAGAGAGATCCACCTTTCCAAGTTGTTGGGGTTCATCTCATACTTCTGAAGGTTTGAGGGTGCTGCCTGTTCCATACTCCCCCTACTCCTCATCTAGCCTTTTAGGGGTACAAACAATAGTAATTGGGGCCTAGTGTGGTTGTGTACGTGTGATATACATACACTTTTTTTGGATCATATTTTCTATTCCGCTATTTAATCAAAAACCTTTGGGGATCAGTTAAATTGGGGGATAGTCTGTGTTGGTACGTGTGAGAGAGATCCACCTTTCCAAGTTGTTGGGGTTCATCTCATACTTCTGAAGGTTTGAGGGTGCTGCCTGTTCCATACCCCCCCTACTCCTCATCTAGCCTTTTAGGGGTACAAACAATAGTAATTGGGGCCTAGTGTGGTTGTGTACGTGCGAGATACATACACTTTTTTTGATCATATTTCCTATTCCGCTATTCAATAAAAACCTTTGAGGATCAATTGAATTGCGGGATAGTCTGTGTCGGTACGTGTGAGAGAGATCCACCTTTCCAAGTTGTTGGGGTTCATCTCATACTTCTGAAGGTTTGAGGGTGCTGCCTGTTCCATACCCCCCCTACTCCTCATCTAGCCTTTTAGGGGTACAAACAATAGTAATTGGGGCCTAGTGTGGTTGTGTACGTGCGAGATACATACACTTTTTTTGATCATATTTCCTATTCCGCTATTCAATAAAAACCTTTGAGGATCAATTGAATTGCGGGATAGTCTGTGTCGGTACGTGTGAGAGAGATCCACCTTTCCAAGTTGTTGGGGTTCATCTCATACTTCTGAAGGTTTGAGGGTGCTGCCTGTTCCATACCCCCCCTACTCCTCATCTAGCCTTTTAGGGGTACAAACAATAGTAATTGGGGCCTAGTGTGGTTGTGTACGTGCGAGATACATACACTTTTTTTGATCATATTTCCTATTCCGCTATTCAATAAAAACCTTTGAGGATCAATTGAATTGCGGGATAGTCTGTGTCGGTACGTGTGAGAGAGATCCACCTTTCCAAGTTGTTGGGGTTCATCTCATACTTCTGAAGGTTTGAGGGTGCTGCCTGTTCCATACTCCCCCTACTCCTCATCTAGCCTTTTAGGGGTACAAACAATAGTAATTGGGGCCTAGTGTGGTTGTGTACGTGTGATATACATACACTTTTTTTGGATCATATTTTCTATTCCGCTATTTAATCAAAAACCTTTGGGGATCAGTTAAATTGGGGGATAGTCTGTGTTGGTACGTGTGAGAGAGATCCACCTTTCCAAGTTGTTGGGGTTCATCTCATACTTCTGAAGGTTTGAGGGTGCTGCCTGTTCCATACCCCCCCTACTCCTCATCTAGCCTTTTAGGGGTACAAACAATAGTAATTGGGGCCTAGTGTGGTTGTGTACGTGCGAGATACATACACTTTTTTTGATCATATTTCCTATTCCGCTATTCAATAAAAACCTTTGAGGATCAATTGAATTGCGGGATAGTCTGTGTCGGTACGTGTGAGAGAGATCCACCTTTCCAAGTTGTTGGGGTTCATCTCATACTTCTGAAGGTTTGAGGGTGCTGCCTGTTCCATACCCCCCCTACTCCTCATCTAGCCTTTTAGGGGTACAAACAATAGTAATTGGGGCCTAGTGTGGTTGTGTACGTGCGAGATACATACACTTTTTTTGATCATATTTCCTATTCCGCTATTCAATAAAAACCTTTGAGGATCAATTGAATTGCGGGATAGTCTGTGTCGGTACGTGTGAGAGAGATCCACCTTTCCAAGTTGTTGGGGTTCATCTCATACTTCTGAAGGTTTGAGGGTGCTGCCTGTTCCATACCCCCCCTACTCCTCATCTAGCCTTTTAGGGGTACAAACAATAGTAATTGGGGCCTAGTGTGGTTGTGTACGTGTGATATACATACACTTTTTTTGGATCATATTTTCTATTCCGCTATTCAATAAAAACCTTTCTAGGGCAAGATCTTAAATTACAGAAATATGAGGAGACCGTCAAATAAGGGCCGTGGCCTGGGTCGTGGTGCTGCTGGTAGAGCTCCTGTTGCAAGGAGAGGACATGGTCGATCTGTGCCAGCTACACGCACAAGTGAAACACCTTCCTCAAGTGTGAGTAGGCGACAGAACCTGCATCAGTATTTGGTAGGGCATCAAACGCCCCTAGAAGTGATGAGGCCAGAACAAGTTGAGGCGATAGTAGATTGGTTTGCTGCTGACAGTGCCTCCAGTTCCTTCACATTGTCTCCCACCCAGTCTACTGCAGAAAGGTCAGAGTTGGCACCTGCAGCCAATGTCCAACCGTCTTTCACCTCACCCCCTTGCAAATCAGGCCAGCAGTCTGAGCCCCAAGCCATACAGCAGTCTCTTATTCTTTTTGAGGACTCTGTCAGCAGGGTTTCCCAGGGCCATCCACCTAGCCCTGCCCCAGAAGTGGAAGAGATTGAGTGCAGCGATGCCCAACCACTTATTTCTCAAGATGAGTACATGCAAGGATCATCGCAGCACGTCTCCGATGATGACGAAACGCAGGTGCCAACTGCTGCGGCGTTCAGCATTGTGGAGACCGACAAGGAGGGCAGGGGTGAAGACTGGGTGGAAGATGATGTGGAGGACGATGAGGTCCTCGACCCCACATGGAATGAACGTCATGCAGGTGACCTGAGTTGTTTGGAGGAAGAGGCGGTGGTCGCACAGAGCCACCAGCACAGCAGAAGAGGGAGCAGGGTGCAGAAGCGGAGCGGCCGTGCCCTAGACACTACGCCCGCTACTGCCCAACGCAGCAAGGGAACGAGCGCACCAAAGTCAGCTCAAAGGAGTTCTCTAGCGTGGAAGTTCTTTAGAAAATGTGCTGATGACAGGACACGAGTGGTTTGCACCCTGTGCAATCAGAGCTTGAAGCGAGGCATGAACCTTCTCAACCTGAGCACAACCTGCATGATCAGGCATCTAAGTGCAAAGCACGAGCTGCAGTGGAGTACACACCTTCAAAACCAAGAAACGTCTCTGGCTCATCCTGCTTCCTCTTCTGCTGCAGTCTCGGCCGCTCCAGCCACATCTGTAGTGATACCGGCACCTGCCACCCCGCAAACAGACGATCTGTCAGCAACACCACCACCTGGGTCACCAACAACCATCTCCACAATGTCCCGTGGAAGCGTTCAGCTTTCCATCTCCCAAACACTTGAGAGGAAGAGGAAGTACCCCCCTACCCACCCGCGATCCCTGGCCCTGAATGCCAGCATTTCAAAATTATTGGCCTTTGAAATGCTGTCATTCCGTCTGGTGGAGACGCACAGTTTTAAAAACCTTATGTCGGTGGCTGTCCCACAGTACGTCGTGCCCAGCCGCCACTACTTTTCCAGGCAAGCCATCCCTTCCCTGCACAACCAAGTGGGGGAAAATATCAGGTGTGCACTGCGCAACGCCATCTGTGCCAAGGTCCACCTAACTACGGATACGTGGACCAGTAAGCACGGTCAGGGGCGTTATATCTCCCTAACGGCACACTGGGTAAATGCAGTGGCGGATGGGCCTGAGGCGGATAGCAATTTGGCGCATGTCCTTCCACCACCGAGGATTGCAGGGCGCTTCAGTTTGCCTCCTGTTCGTAACTCCTCCTACTCCGCTTCCTCATCCTCTACCGCCTCCTCATCCGGACAGCGTAACACCTTCACCACCAACTTCAGCACGGCCAGGGGTAAACGACAGCAGGCAGTTTTACAACTTGCCTGTTTGGGGGACAAACCACACACCGCGCAGGAGTTGTGGAGGAGCATGGAACAGCAGACAAATGAGTGGTTGCTGCCAGCGAGCCTCAAGCCCGGCCTGGTGGTGTGTGATAACGGGCGAAATCTCATAGCAGCTCTGGGCCTAGCCGGTTTGACGCACATCCCTTGCCTGGCGCATGTGCTGAATTTGGTGGTGCAGAGGTTCCTTAAAAACTACCCCGATATGTCAGAGCTGCTGCAGAAAGTGCGGGCCGTTTGTGCGCACTTTCGGCGTTCTCACCCTGCTGCTGCTCGCCTGGCAGCGCTGCAGCGTAACTTCGGCCTTCCCGCTCACCGCCTCATATGTGACGTGCCCACAAGGTGGAACTCCACCTTGCACATGCTGGAAAGACTGTGCGAGCAGCAGCAGGCCATAGTGGAGTTTCAGCTGCAGCACGCACGCGTGAGTCGCTCTGCGGAACAGCACCACTTCACCACCAATAACTGGGCCTCCATGCGAGACCTGTGTGCCTTGTTGCGCTGTTTTGAGTACTCCACCAACATGGCCAGTGGCAATGACGCCGTTCTCAGCTTAACTATCCCACTTCTATGCCTCCTTGAAAAAACAATTTGGGCGATGATGGAAGAGGATGTGGCACAGGATGAGGAGGAGGAGGAGGATGAAGAGGTAACATTTCCAAGGCTTTCAGGGCAGTCATTCGCAAGGGGCTCCGAGGGTGGGTTCCTGCACACGCAAACGCCAGGGACGCAATTGTCCAGCAGGGGCACAGTTCTGGAGGATGAGGAGGATGAGGAGGAGGAGGAGCTGGAGGAGGAGATGGAACCATGTTCACAGCAGGGTGGCACCCAGGCCAGCTCATGGCCATCACTGGTGCGTGGCTGGGGGGATACAGAGGACACGGACGATACACCTCCCACAGAGGACAGCCTTTCGTCGCCTCTGGGCAGCCTGGCACACATGAGCGATTACATGCTGCAGTGTCTCCACAACGACCGCCGAGTTGCCCACATTCTAACTTGTGCTGATTACTGGGTGGCCACGCTGCTGGATCCCCGTTACAAGGACAACGTACCGTCCTTAATTCACTCACTGGAGCGCGATCGCAAGATGCGCGAGTACAAGCGCACGCTGGTAGACGCCATGCTGCTGGCATTCCCATCTGACAGCGGGGCCACAGTGGAAGCACAAGGCAGAGGAGGAGGAGGAGGAGGTCGCCAACGCAACCAGGGCACCGCCAGCACCTCAGAAGGCAGGGTTAGCATGGCCGAAATGTGGAAAAGCTTTGTCAGCACGCCACAACAAACAGCAGCACCAGCAGCTCAGATGGAACGTCTTAGCAGGAGGCAGCATTTTACCAACATGGTGGAGCAGTATGTGTGCACACGCCTACATGTAGTGAATGACGGGTCTGCCCCCTTCAACTTCTGGGTCTCCAAATTGGGCACATGGCCTGAGCTTGCCCTTTACGCCTTGGAGGTGCTGGCGTGCCCTGCAGCCAGTGTATTATCTGAACGGGTATTTAGCACGGCTGGGGGCGTTATAACAGACAAGCGCAGCCGCCTGTCCAGAGACAATGTGGACAAGCTCACGTTCATTAAAATGAACCAGGCATGGATCCCACGGGACTTTTCCGTACCTTATGCAGAATAGCAATGGATACCGACCTTACCCACCCATTGTTCCATTTTTGCTCTTTCTCACTCTTTTGGGGTGTACCCTCATTTAAAATTTTTGAAAAGAAGCAGTGTTGGCTACCTCGTCCTCCTCCTCAGGGCCAGATTAATGTAGGGGCTATTGGAGCTGCAGCTCCAGGCCCCTACCTTTTATATAGGCCCCGGGTTGGCCATATTCACTGTTACCGCTCTTCTGTCACTTGTAAACACAGAAGTCTGGCTTCTATGCTCGCTTCCCCAGGCAGCACCCTCAGAACCTCCCCACACAGCGTGAAGGCCGGACAAGGAGGGACAGTTGGCGATGCATGGATGTGTTTATGGGCTTCAGAGACAGCATCCCATGTTGAATTAGGCATGCATGGCTGCACCCTTCCTCCTCTGGGTGCATGGCAAGGCACGGCCCTTAAGGCCCTTCAAAATCCTCAGCACCAAGCCCATGATGCTGTTAATCCGGCCCTGGTCCTCCTCCACCGCCGCTTCCACCTACACCGCCCATAGGTGTGCGCAGCCTATTGCATTAAGGTGTGCACCCCAAAGTTGAAATACACATGCATGTGTTTGCCAGCAGGGAGAGTAATGTATCGGGCCATGTACCTGTAGGCAAGGAGAAATAGAGCAGAGCAGGTCCCAGGGAGATATTTCCCATCTCCTCACTGGCAATGCTATGTGCCCTAGGTGATTAGGGTGTGCCCAGGCACACCCAGCACACCCTGTGTGCCTATGTCACCGCCACATCCACCACCACCTCAACCTCCCTCCTACTCCATATGGGCCTCGTCCTTCAGAGATGAAGAAGAACATTGTTTTATTTTTCTGTTTTTTTTTTTGTTGTTTTAAGTTATTTCCCTATCCACATTTGTTTGCAGAGCACTTGCCATGCTCTTAATTACGTTTTGCTGCCATTTGCAGCACTCTAGCCCTTTCCTTTGGTGTTTTAGAGCCATTTTAGTGCCTTATAGTTCGGGTCCCCATTGACTTCAATGGGGTTCGGTGTCCGGGAAAAGTTCGGTAAAAGTCCGGGACACGGACCCGGACTTTTTTTTAAAGTTCGGCCGAACCCGTCGAACACGGACATCTAGGTGTTCGCTCAACCCTACTCACGACTTTACATTGTAGCAAAGTGTAATTTCTTCAGTGTTGTCACATGAAAAGATAGAATAAAATATTTAAAAAAAATGTGAGGGGTGTACTCACTTTTGAGAGATACTGTATATATATATATATATATATATATATATATATCAAAGCAGTTGTAACCCCAAAAAAAAAAATTTCCCTTTGTAAAATCTAAAAAACCTGGCTGATCCTGCAGCTGACCTCCTGTGTTCACAATGCAACATGACAGCCACTCGCCATGGGTCCAGGAAGCTTTTGAAGATCAGTACTGTAGTGGTGCCTACTAGAGCGATTTCAAGCTTCCACAGGTATCCCACAGGTATGGTATATACATACTTAACATTGGTCCAAGCTGGCCCAATATAACTATTTAAAAGTATCCATAGTTGGAATTCTTATTTAACCACCTCCCACTTGTCCATTTGCATGGAAACAGCTGGCCAATGGCTTCCTGAGAGCAGGAGGGTGTGTGTTTGTGTATATGTACAGTATATGTGAAACAGATCCCCAATACTCTGGCTGAGTATATCCGTTGTAAGTTTCCCAAATCAAAGGGATGTAGTGATTATAGATCCTGGTTCCCATAACATCAACCTAGACTTAATTAAGGGTAAAACAAATCTCTTTATTGAACAAGAATACAGGCTTTTTATACACTTGAGAAGTATGTTAGTGACTACCCAAATATTTACCCAAAACATCACACACAGTTTAGGTGAGCCTGACACATTATCATATGCAGATGAAATTGTATACAGAAACATAATAAACCTGAGCTAATTCCCTAACCACCTGGACAGAAACAATAGGTGAATTGGAATCCAGACCTAAACACTGTCTTTATTAACATGCTAATTAACTCAGCCCTGCAACAAGGCCAAAACAAAGCACATTACACATTATCCTAAGTATAAACACAGAACACCCTAATAAACAGACAATAGCAGAAGATCCCAGTAGCAGACTGTAGTCTCCTACATTGAAGTACTTGGAATCCACATCAGCAATGCTTTGATTATTCGGAAGTCACAGACTTTATGGCGTCAAGCTCATAAAGTGCAATACACAATTGAATAAGTATAAACACATCCCCACAGTAGACAGTAGGTGAGTTAATTAGAATAATTAACAATGGGTGAAAGACAGGTGGGTTGAGCTGATGATATTAGCATCTCCTATGAGTCTGACTGTGTGGAGCAATCCTTTATTGGTAATAGGCAGCTAGGCCTTTAACATGGATCCTAGGCCTAACGCGTCAGAGTCTGTGTGTCTTGGGGAGACATGGACTTGAATCCAAAGTGACATTACTCCAAGGGTCCCCACAGCATACACCTCCCAAAGAGTAGTGTGCTTTTACAAGCCAGGGCCCATGGCCAGTAGGCAAGAGGCTAGCCTGCAGTCCCCTCCAAAAGCCTCTGTCCTGAGTGAGTTTGTCACATTTCTCCCCCCTCCTGGGGAGACTAACCAGACCCCAGACCTCCAACCAGTTTTCCTGGCAGGGCACCAACTATAATCCACCCTGGATGCATCCCGTTGTTGCTGGAGGGGAAGGACACAGCTCTCCTTTCTCAGGGATACACAGAGCCCTTGGGGAGGGAGACGGATGGCACCATATCCCAGACTCTCGCTCTGCTGAAGGGGCAAAATCAGGGTGGCTTGGGCTCCCATACTAGGGCGTTGGGGATCTGGGCCGACTTCCTAGCATCCCTGTACTCCAGGGGGTGGAGACCACGGTCATATCCACCCCACCCCTCCCATGCGGAAAGCTTCACTGAATGGTGGGCAGAGCCCAGCGGTGCTCTGCCCTGCTGCCAGCTCTTCCACTGGGTAGCCACTCGGCTGCTGGGGAGAGAGACCGACTGTCTCTATCCCCTGGAACTCCTGCTGCAGTTGGGGATCTAGGAAGGCTGCCCAGCATCCCTGCCAAGTTGGTGCAGAGACCTCGGTCCCATCTGTACCATCCACTCCAATTGCCCTATCTCCTATAACCAGTACTGCCGCTGGGGAGAGGAACCGGTTGTCTCCTCTCCCTTTAATCCATACTGCCGCTGGGGAATCGTACCGACTGTCTCAACTCCTGGTAATGCTTTCTGGTGCTGGGTAGTGGGCCCGGTCATCTCCACTCCCAGGACTGTTGGCTGCTGCTGGGACGAGGGACCTACAATCTCCTCTCCCGGTAATGCTGGCTGCTGCTGGGAAAAGAGACCAGTTGTCTCTTCTCTCTTTAAATCCTGCTGCCGCTGGGGAGTCAGATCGACTATCTCGACTCCTTGTACCGCTGGCTGGTGCTGGGTAGTGGGACCACCCACCTCCTCTCCCAAGGATGCTTGCTGCTGCTGGGATGAGAGACCGAAAATCTCCTCTCCCAGAGTTACCCAGCTTATACCTAGCTCCACATCAAAGGCCTGCTGCAAGACCATGTCTAGTAGATAATGGTAGTCCTGTTCCAACTCCCACTCTAGGGTAACCAGGTGGGTGAGGTCTGGTCCCAGCTCAATAGCTACTGGGAACAGTAGCATCCTTTGCCAGTAGCAATACATACAGTAGTCCAGAACCACGACTCTACAGGACTGCCAAAATCATCATCCTCCTCCATGGCCTTCCACAACAGGCTGGGGCCATCAAAACCCTCACCCTCTAGCTGAATGCCACCTGCCAACCAAGTGTCTTGCTGAACTGCGTATCACCATAGTGCCCAGTACGAGTCATTCAGCATCATCTGTCTCTGGACCAGGAACTTAAGGTGCCTTACCCACTTGGTCAAAGGTTGCTCTCCCAGGATCAGCATCCATTGGCTCACTAGTTCCTACCAGCGATGCGCTGTACTTGGAAGCTTCTCTTTGTGCCGAAGCTGTGCTACCTCCATGGAATCCTGCCAGAGTTCTCGCATTACATATTCCCTCCAGGACACCTCGTCCTCGTCTGACATAGGGCCCTGTTCCTGTGCCAGTATGTCTTGAGTCTCCACTGGAACTTCACCTCATATGGGGATGCTGCATGGGGGCTAGCTCGCTCCATCTCCTGAGTTCCTGTTTAGACCGAGACACTGCTGGGCTCCTCACTGCATTCCTGGTTTGCGATCCATTCGGGAGAAGAATCCCACCACTTGCCACCAATGTAACGGATCCCCAATACTCCGGCTGAGTATATCCATTGTAAGTCTCCCAAATCACAGATGATGTAGTGATTATAGCTCCCAGTTCCCCAAACATCAGCCCAGACTCGATGAAGGGTAAAACTAATCTCTTTATTGAACAAGAATACAGGCTTTTTATACACTTGAGAAGTATGTCAGTGTAACCCAAATATTTACCCAAAACATCACACGAGGGTCAGGTGAGCCTGATTATATTATCATAAGCAATTAAAATTGTATACAGAAACATAATTAACCTAAGCTAATTACCTAGCCATCCGGACAGAAACAATAGGTGAATGGGAATCCAGACCAAGACAATGTTATAATTAACATGCTAATTAACTCAGCCCTGCAACATGGCGAAAACAAAGCACTTTACACAATATTCTAAGTTTAAACACCTTATTAACCACTTAAGCCCCGGATGATTTTACCCCCTTCCTGATCAGGGTTTTTTTAGCGATTTTTTACTGCGTGACTTTAACGGACAATTGCGCGGTCGTGCGACGCTGTACCTAAACGAATTTCACGTCCTTTTTTTCCCACAAACAGAGCTTTCTTTTGGTGGTATTTGATCACCTGTGCGATTTTTTGATCATGCGCTATAAACAAAAAAAGAGCGTAAATTTTGCAAAAATAACAATATTTTTCACATTTTTTTATATGAAATTCCCAAAAAAAAAAAATATAAAAATCAAAATTTTTTAACATTTTCGGCCAATTTGTTTTATGCTACATATGTTTAGTAAAAAAATCGCAAAAAGCGTATTTTGATTGGTTTGCGCAAAAGTTATCGCATTTACTAACAAAGGGAAAAATTTTTGTAATTTTTGGTGTTTTTTTTTAACGCATAATGGCGGCGATCTGCAATTTTTTTTGTGGTACTGCGACATTGCGGCGGACAGATCGGACCCTTAACTGACATTTTTGACACTTTTGGGGGTACCAGTGACATTACTGCAGTAATCAGTGCTATACATATGCACTGTTACTGCAAAAATGACACTGGCAGGGAAGGGGTTAACTGTATTGGAGAGGGAGGGGTTAAGTGTGTCCTAGGGGCGTGTTTCTAACTGTAGTGGGACATGTCTCCTATTGTAAAAACAGAGATCAACGGTTCTACATAGTAGAACCGTTCTACATAGTAGAACCGTCTGATCTCGGTTTTTACACAGGGGAGAATGACAGGCAGCTTGTTTACATAAGCTGCCTGCCTTTCTCCCGTTCTACCGACGATCGTAGTGTGACCGGCGGACATCTGGTCCGCCGGTCACACGCGGGGACTCTCACGTGAACGAGCCGGGGCGGGCGCGCACCTCAGCGGGCGCGCGCTCGCCCGCTATTGGCTCACAAACCGCTGACAGGCTAGTGACGTATATATACGTCACTTTGCCTGGCCGGGGCTGACCGCCGCAGTATATCTACTTGCGGCGGTCGGCAAGCGGTTAAACAGACAATAGCAGAAGACCCCAGTAGCAGACTGTCCGTCTCCTACATTGAAGTACTTGGAATCCACATCTAAGCAATACTTTGATTTTTCAAAAGTCACAGACTTCATGGCATCAAGCTCGTAAAGTGCAATACACAATAGTGCAAATATAAACACATCCCCACAGTAGACAATAGGTGAGTTAAATAGAATAATTAACAACGGGTGAAAGACAGGTGGGTTGAACTGATGATATTAGCATCTGCCATGAGTCTGACTGTGTGGAGCAGTCCTTTATTGGTAATAGGCAGCTAGGCCTTTAACATGGATCCTAGGCCTAGAGTCCCAGAGTCTGTGTGTCTTGGGGAGACATGGACTTGAACCCAAAGTAACATTACTCCAAGAGTCCCCCAGCATAGACCTCCCAAAGAGTAGTGTTCCCTTAGAAGCCAGGGCCCATAGCCTCTGTCCTGAGTGAGTTTGTCATTATATATATATATATATATATATATATAGTAAGATTGGGGTGATTAGCCTCAAGCTGTAGATGTGTTTCATTGAGTTGTGCCAGTCCAAAACTGTATTTTTAAGGGTATGGTAGCCCATTTTTATTTAAAAGAAGGGAAAAGTTAACAAAAGGCATCAGTAGCACCTACAGGGAGCTCCACCATTACTGTAACTTGCACAATCAGAATATTCAGCCTCCTGGCTTACTCTCTTGACACACAGCTACTTCAGGCCTTAAGCCTAGGCCTTAGATCTGCTACTCAGACAAATACAAAGAGTTCCTTAAAGCTCTCTTATAGCTTACTCTCGATCAATTCCTTGTTGCTCTGTCACAGACTAAATATGCCTCCTTTAGACATGCATGCTTTAGCTGCCCCATGCAGCCTCTCTGACTCCTGGAGAGGATTGGAGTCTTCCTGACTCCCATGCACAGACCTCCTGTTTGTTGGATGGAGCCCTGAGCTCTAACCCTGAGTCCTTTATGAAGTCAGCCCACACCTGAACAATCAGCCTGCCTGCCTCCCCAAAAATTTTGCGTAAACCACCAATTTTCTGAGTAGCTTGGGGTTCCTACATTTTCCCCATCCTTTTTTGAACCAGAGAGAGGAATACATAAACCCGCCACTATGGTTGGGACACCTCTGGCGTCAGCCATTACCTGCGTAGGCCCATGTATGTTTTCGACCAGCACTTCACCTTAGCACCTCTGTGCCAACTATCAGTAGCAGGAGTCCTAACCTGTCCAACCTTCTTTCTAAAGGGGCACTCCTCCCACATCATTTCCTGGGTGTGCTTCCACAAGCACTTCTTCCTGAACCGTGGGCTCCCACTAATCTCTCTCCTATCCCTTCTACCTTCTGGCCTCGGGATCCTACATTTCTTTTTACCTGTCTCTAACTTACTCTGCCAGGAGTGTAGGGGACCTGAGTCAACCTTAACCAACACCATCTGTTTTCCAGCTTCACTAACTCTTGTAAGGTTATTCTTGGCAAACAAACCAACTAGGTTTGACACTCCATTGTACAGGTTATCAATAGCAATATTCCACTATGAATTACATCATTATCATCGCTAGCATCACCTGGAACTCTTGTCCCATTGTTTGTAGAGGGACAATATACAGGCACAGTTAATGCATAGGGGACCTTCCCAACGATTCACATCGCCCCCTGTTGTCCAACACGCCATAAGCGACTGTTCTACCAACGGACCTTTCCAACACATTTTTGTACATGTGTTTCTTTAACCATTTCTGTCTCCTCTGGTACTTCAGGGAATACCTCCAACCTGTCCAACAGTGCTCTGGAGTGCCTCTCATACACAACATGTTGTGTAACAACATTAGTTGTTAGGAAGCAACCCAACCCAATCTATTAATCTTCTACGATGAAGTGAGTTGCCATCTAGACAATGTGGATGTGGTGTATCTGGACTTTGCAAAGGCATTTGACACAGTTCCCCACAAACGCTTACTGTACAAACTAAAGTACATAGGTATGGACCATAGGGTGAGTACCTGGTTAAATAACTGGCTCCAGGGGAGAGTCCAGAGGTTGATGATTAATGGGGAGTACTCGGATTGGGCAGATGTGGAAAGTGGGGTCCCCCAAGGTTCTGTCCTGGGACCAATCCTGTTTAATTTATTCATAAACGACCTAGAGGAGGGGATATCCAGCACAATCTCGGTATTTGCGGATGATACTAAACTAAGCATGCCAATATTTTCTATGCAGGATGTGGAA
Organism: Pelophylax lessonae; assembly: GCF_965119305.1. Classification (NCBI taxonomy): domain Eukaryota; kingdom Metazoa; phylum Chordata; class Amphibia; order Anura; family Ranidae; genus Pelophylax; species Pelophylax lessonae. The sequence goes on along the minus strand of NC_138774.1, from coordinate 44,696,239 downwards.
ACCTTACAAGCAGACTTGAACAAAATAATGGGGTGGGCAACTACATGGCAGATGAGATTTAATGTTGAAATATGTAAAGTAATGCACTTGGGTGACAGAAACCAGAAAGCAAGCTACTCACTAGGGGGGGGAACCTCTTGGGGAATCTAAGATGGAAAAGATGGAAAAGGACCTGGGGGTACTAGTGGCAAGCAAAGCCAACAAAATACTGGCATATATAAAAAAGGGGATTCACTCCAGAAATAAAGAGATTATTCTCCTTCTCCCACTCTACAAGAAGTCTGGTCCGGCCACATTTGGAGTATTCCATCCAGTTCTGGGCACCGGTCCTCAGAAGGGATGTGGTGGAGCTGGAGAGAGTCCAGAGAAGGGCAACAACAATAATTAGGGGAATGGAGGACATCAGCTATGAGAAAAGACTACAAACACTGAACTTATTCTCTCTGGAGAAGAGACGCTTGAGGGGGGATATGATATCAATGTACAAATACTGTACTGGTGATGACCCTAGCATAGGGAAATAACTATTCAGAGAAAGGGAATACAATAAGACACGTGGCCATTCACTAAAACTAGAGGAAAAACGGTTTAACCTTAAAATACGTAAAGGGTTCTTTACTGTCAGAGCAGTGGGGATGTGGAATTCTCTTCCACAAGCAGTAGTATCAGCAGGGAGCATTGATAATTTCAAAAAACTATTAGATGGGCACCTTAACGACCACAACATACAGGGGTATACAATGTACGGTTAACAGCAAACACACACACATCATGGGTTGAACTGGATGGACTGATGTCTTTTTTCAACCTCACAAACTATGTAACTATGTAACCCAGCACCCTGTGAGACAACATTTAACATGGGTTTACACACTTCCCCATTATAATTAGCAACACTATTATTTCCTATCAGTGTCTCCGGGTACCTTTAAACTGTACCTCTTTGCGGGTGCAATTCCCGCTACTGCTGCATCTGTTCTGGGCCATTCCTTCACATGAGGTCTAGTGGTTGAGACAGTATACGCGCCATGTGCCAGCCACTGCTCAGCTACACCAGCAGTAAAGCCAGGGCTGCTGTTAGAAATCGCGGGGCCCCGTACAGACTACCTGGCAGGGCCCCCCCAAGAAAATATTAAAGATATATTTAGCTAAAAGTACTACAAAATGACTATTATCAGACACAACTATAACATAACTCGCATAATTCCTGCTAAATCTCAAAATAAAACTATGTTAAATAAAAAAGATGAGATGAGAATATACAGGCTGGGCAGTTGGAGCTCAGTGATCAGAGAGACAGATAGAGAGAAACAAAGTTACAATTTACAAATAAACTCCTGAGCAGAGATAAGTGCTGGGAGGGGAGCCCACACAAGGGAGGGGGATTAGTGAGGGACAACTGTCTGTTTCTCAACAGATAAAAGCTGATAGCAGGGAGAGGGACAGATTAGATTCAGGTGCTGGAGGAAGATTTCTGTATTTGTTGTCCATCACTAATCCCCCTCTCTGTGTGGGCCCCCCTGTGTGCTCGGGCCCCCTACAAGAGGGCTGGTGGTCCCCCCCCCCTATCTGCAGCCCCGTAGTAAAGCACTCCCATCACACCATCATACAGAGAGACTTCCACCATGTCTTTCTGATTCCTCTAGCAGTTCCCCTGAGCACCTCCTGCATAGGGTGACCACGTGTCCCGGATCGCCCGGGACAGTCCCGCATTTGGAGAGTCTGTCCCGGGTCCCGGTCATCCTCATTCGGGGACAACGTAGTGTCCCGGAATGATTTTGGCAGTCCTCCGCTCTTCTCGGCTTCTGGGTGACTCCTCCGGCTGGCCATCTACGGACTTCCGGTCCCGTCCTGCGCGGTGACGTCATCATCAGCTCACAGGCACCGAGGGAGCTCAATGCAGAGTCGCAGACTGGCTCTGGTCTGGGAAGGCGGCCGCAGTCTAACTCCTAAGGTCAGGTTGCTGGAAGCATCGTTCAAAGGCCATCGAGGTCCCAGCTGGAACATAAGCTGGGGGCCTATCCTCAAAGTCTGTTCTGGAAATTTTATGGTCTGGACTCTGGAGAGCTCTCTGAAGAGAACTGGTGGAAGTTGGGGGGAAGAGTGTTCAGCTGTCTTGTGATATTGGGAGTCTGTGTCTCCCTCGTTAAGGAGTGTTCGTGGATATCTGAAGGAGACGAACGATGCTTCTGTGGCACAGTGAGTACCGATCTAAGTTCTGAGCCTTAGTACCTGTGTGCAGTTCCTTTTTAAAGGAGGTCCTAGGCACCTTTCAACCAGTAGTGAGTTGTGTGGAACTTTTTGTGCAGATCTGTGTGAAGAGAACTCTGAAAAGAAGTCAGTTCAGAAATCCTGGGGTAACCCGCCGCACACCAGACCGTTTGGGAGGCTGTAATGAAGAAGAAGGTAAAACAAGTGTTGGACAGTAATGAAGAAGAAGGTGACACAAGTGAGGGACAGTAATGAAGAAGAAGGAGATACAAGTGAGGGACAGTAATGAAAAAAAAGTTGACACAAGTGGGAGGCTGTAATGAAGAAGAAGGTGAAAAAAGTGGGGGACAGTAATCAAGAAAAAGGTGACGCAAGTGGGGGGTAGTAATCAAGAAGGGGACTTAGTTAAAGCAGGTGCAGGTGCACATTGTAAACAACCTGTTTTTTAACTGATTGGCAAAAAAAATATAAAAAATCATCTTTTTTTTTGGGCGGGGGAGTTGTCGGGGGGGGGGTGGGGGTGTCCCTGAATGGCAGTTTGGAAAAGTGGTCACCCTACTCCTGCATCCAACTGCCAATAGAAGCACTCTCTGAGAGAACTGTGAGATAACTTCCCATACAAGTAGCCAACATTGCAGTAACCAATACAAATTTTGACCAACATTGCTTAACATACTGTCTCTTTAGGACTTTGTGAGACAACACACTGCCACATGAAGACTGCACTGCATTCACATTAGCTGCTGCATCCTGCAAAAACACAGAGTTTCTTGCTACTCATTGTTTCTGGTCTGCAAGGATCTGGAACTCTGCCATTTATAATCATAGCATTCCTCCACCATATGTAAGATTGGAGTGATTAGACTCAAGCGGTAGGTACGTTTCAATGAATTACGCCAGTCCAAAGCTGTATTTTTAAGGGCATGGTAGCCCATTTTTAGTAGTCAGAATGAAAAAGTTCACAAAGGCATCTGTAGCCCATGCAGGGGTTCCACCATTACTGTAACTCGCACAAACAGAATACTTCAGCCTCCTGGATTACTCTCTTGACACATGGCTACTTTAGGCCTCAAGCCTAGGCCTTAGGTTGCTTAACTGCTTTCCGACAGTATACTGTACATATAGGGCGGCAAGGCGGCTCTCCTGCTCAGAATCCTGCACTTTTGGGTATGAGGCACATGATTAGACACAGCGGGAGGTGAAATGCGGGTACCGGATACAAGGGTACAAGGCAGATTGCCGTTCTGTCAGTAAGGAAGGCGTTGATCCTGTGTTCCTGGAAAGCAGGGACATGAATCAATGCCTTTCTATAGTAAAAGCAGCACACACACAGTGAGAAAGCACATGTTAGGAATACATTTAACCCTTTGATTGCCCCTAATGTTAACCCCTTCCCAGGAAGTGTCATTAGTACAGTGACAGTGCATATTTTTAGCACTGATCACTGTATTAGTATTATTGGTCCCCAAAAAGTGTCAAAAATGTCAGTTAGTGTCCTGATTTGTCTGCCGCAATATCGCAGTCCCGCTTTAAGTCGCTGATTGCTGCCATTACTAGTAAAAAAAAAAATTTAAATTCCATTAATATATCTCATAGTTTGTAGACGCTAAATCATTTGCGCAAACCAATCAGTATACACTTACGATTTTATTGTGCCAAAAATATGTAGCAGAATACACATTGGCCTATATTTATGTAAAAAATAGAATAGATTTTTTACATTTTCTATTTATTAGATGTGTTATAGCAGAAAGTAAAAAATGTTTTTTGTTTTCAAAATTGTAGGCCTTTTTTGTTTATAGCGCAATAAATAAAACCGCAGGGGAGATCAAATTCCACCGAAAGAAAGCTCTATTTGTGGGAAAAAAAGGACATACACTTTATTTGGGTACAGTGTCGCACTACCGCGCAATTGTCAGCTAAAGAAACACAGTGCCGTATAGCAAAAAATGGCCTGTCATGAAGGGGGTAAATCTTCCGGAAGTCAAGTGATTAAAGTCATACTCTCTTAGCTCTCTTAGATTGTGTTTAAAATGCTATAAATGCAAAACTATACTATGTACATAATACAGGTTGCTTACTGTGTCTTTTTCTTGGCCAGGCCTTTCATTTGTTACCTTTGCAGTCAAGATGACAAGGTCCTGATGAAACTATGGGCAAAATGCGTCAACCTCTTATATCACGCCTGCAAAGTATACTGATGGAGTTTCACCATTGCGCTTTTTTGGCTGGCATAGTTATATGACCAATGGCACAGGATGCTGTAAACTCTGTTTTTATTTATTGTTCTTTTATAAATGTTTGTAATAAAATATAACTTTTTATACATATACATTGTGCAATCGTTCCTTTCTGGTACCAGTAAAGCCCCATATGGTTAGGTTTATCTTTTTACACAAATTATATAGGATGTGGTATCGCCTCAAACAGCCATAAAACCCTTTTTTTGGGGTAAGCAATAAAAACCTGACAGAGGGTCTAACCCTTCTTATTTTGTTTTCTAAAACAAAAACGTTTTGCATATACAGTACCTCACAAAAGTGAGTACACCCCTCACATTTTTGTAAATATTTGAATATATATTTTCATGTGACAACACTGAAGAAATTACACTTTGCTGCAATGTAAAGTAATGAGTGTACAGCTTGTATAACAGTGTAAATTTTCTGTCCCCTCAAAATAACTCAACACCCAGCCATTAATGTCTAAACTGCTGCCAACAAAAGTGAGTACACCCCTAAGTGAAAATGTCCAAATCGGGCCCAAAGTGTCAATATTTTGTGTGGCTGCCATTATTTTCCAGTTACAGATACTGTACATACATTTTATATGTATATTATTGTACAGTTAGTATAACAGAACCCATAGACATGCACTGATATTTGCCTGATCCAGCAGTTTTCTGGAATGGTCTTTGGCCTACTTGTGTGCTACTGGAGAATATTTTGTGAGGTTTGAACTTTCTTTCAGCTAGTTTGAGGTCATGTCCTCATATTCTTGATTTCCCGAGTTCTCGATGTCAGGACAGAGATCTCACTATACTGTGTCTCTCTCTTTCAGACAGTCACTCTATGCGGTATTACAGAACTGGGGTCTCATTTCCAGGATCAGATCTTTTTGTATATTCTTCAGTCGGATATGTGGATGATCAGGAGATAACTAATTACAACAGTGGTACTCGTCAGTGTCTTTCCAAGGTGGATTGGATGAAGAAAGTTGACCCTGGATACTGGGAGAGAAATACAAAAATCAACCAAGTCAGTGAGTCAGTTTACAAACACAGATTGCAGGTACTGATGAAACGATTCAACCAGACCAGAGGTGAGACAATTCTTACACATATGGGTACAATAACCTGGAAATTAATATTTTTCATGAAACAATGGGGGGTCGTGTCTCTATTACTGAATCATGTAATTTTGCACTAAAAAATACATCTCTACCAATAATAAAAATGAGCATGTAGGCAGGTTGTAGCGTAATATGGCTGCCCAGATTGGGGGGGGGGGTAACTCTCCTTTGCTTCCTGCTCACATTCACTGGCTTTTGGGGTGCAGACTCCTGTCCTGTGAGATATAAAAAGGCAGAGGTTTGGGTCTCAGGGGAGTGGGAGGTCAGCGGAATAAAGAATGGGAATCGGACAGGACATGCTGAGAGATGTAATCCCTCAAGTGTAATCACCCAAGTGATGAACTTCTTCTATCAAGTCGTGCCAGCTATGGACTTCACCCATAAAGACTTTACAGGTACCCTGGGGCAGCCACCGTTAGCATTTGATAGGGGAAGGACATTCTGCCCTGTTAGTAAAAGTTGTTAACCACACTGTGTCTGGTCTGAAGTTACTCAAGGGGTGCACATTGGGTCCTGGCACATACATTTAAGGGTCTGAGTCTACTATGGCACACAAGAAGTTCCAGTAACATCTCAGTAACTTAACTGGTTGCCGACCGCCGCACGACTATATACTGCGGCGGTCATTCCCGGCCAGGCAAAGTGACGTATATATACGTCACTTGCCTGTCACTTCCTTGTGAGCCAATAGCGGGCGAGGGCGCACGCCCGCCGTGGCTCGTTCACAGGGAAGTCAGTGCGTGTGACCGGCGGACCCGATATCCGCTGGTCACTCGCCGATCGTCGGTGCAGAGGGAGAAAGTCAGGCGGCTGATGTAAACAAGCCGCCTGTCATTCTCCCCTGTGTAGAAACAGTGATCATACGGTTCTACTATGTAGGACCGTTGATCACTGTTCCTATACTAGTAGCCACAGCCAATCACAGTAAAAAGCACGCCCCTAGGGACACACTTAACCCCTCCTTCCCCAATAAAGTTAACCCCTTCCCTGCCAGTGTCATTTTGCAGTAACAGTGCATATGTATAGCACTGATTACTGCAGTAATGTCACTGGTAGCCCCAAAAGTGTCAAAAATGTAAGTCAAGGGTCCGATCTGTCCGCCGCAATGTCGCAGTACCGCAAAAAAAAATCGCAGATCGCGGCCATTATGCGTTAAAAAAAAAAAACAATAAAAATTACAGAAATCTTTCCCTTAGTTAGTAAACGCAATAACTTTTGCGCAAACCAATCAAAATATGCTTTTTGCCATTTTGTTTTTACCAAACATATGTAGCAGAAAACAAATTGGCCAAAAATGTTAAAAAATTTTGATTTTTACATTTTTTTTGGGGGGAATTTCATATAAAAAAATGTGAAAAATATTGTTATTTTTGCAAAATTTACGCACTTTTTTTGTTTATAGCGCAAAAAGTAAAAGTCGCACAGGTGATCAAATACCATACCACCAAAAGAAAGCTCTGTTTGTGGGAAAAAAAGGACGTCAAATTCGTTTAGGTACAGCTTCGCACGACCGCGCAATTGTCCGTTAAAATCACGCAGTGCCGAATCGCAAAATAGGGCCTGGTCTTTGAGCAGCCAAATCCTCCGGGGCTTAAGTGGTTAACCTGCCTTTAATATAATTTTATGTGAGCATGCATGAGGTCTACTCTGTGTGCTCAGCGGGACTCCATACTGTTACCAGGAGTGAGGAAATAGAGGTACACTGCCTGGTGGAGGGGGCATAGGCTCTGTGTGTCCCTCCAAATGCAACTCAAGCACCTGTTCAAGTGTGTAGGACACGGGATGCTATTCTTGAAAGAACGCCACATGAGTTGGACTGCAGCCCTTGTCTGATCCCTGCACTGATAAGCACACCTATGGGTTAATCCATGTGTTACTGACCCTTCTTCCTGCCTGGTGTAGCCCCGAAGAGCCCACCCTGAGGTAGGCCTCCTGTGTGACCAACACATTGCGCCCAACATAGGGCGGCGATGTCATTTGTCTATCTTAACACATATCTTACCCTTACAAGCTCCAACACATGGCCCAAAACCTAAGCCAAGATCATATGGAGTTTACCAAGATCTTGGGTCTCATGCACACTGGGCATTTGCTCAGTTGCTCTAAATGGCTTTTCTCCTGGCATGAGAAGCGTTGCTTAAAAAAACATGGTAATAGCCACGTATTGCACATACGGTACGTTTATAAAACAAAATATAGACAAAAGTGGGGCTTTTAAGGCTCAAATGAGATGGTCAATTGACTCAACGCCACACAGTAGTAAGTTTAAAACACATTTTATTAATTATAATTGATAAAAAAGGCATGAAGGCATGCTTTGAAAGACACACATATACATATACCACATATATTTGTTAAAATGGAACACAGAGTAGGTAACCAGATGGAAAAGTCTCAGTCAGAAGGATGGATATGGTCCCTGTGCAGCCATCGCGTTTCGCTTGACTTCACTTCTTCAGGGCTTAATCAGAGACCAGAGAACCAGCTAGTGTTCCAAGTTGATGCAGACCAATAGTCCGGACACAGTTTATAAGAATTGATGATAATCGTCTAGTGGACAAGGACCATATATAAGATTATATGAGACGTGTTAGTACATCTACTGTATAATTGGCAATACACTTGTTGTGTTCACTTCATTGCAATATATAGGTCTAGGAAGGCGCTAGTATCTGGCCATTTGGGCACCATCAGAGGAGAAAACACATACGGTTTCCTTGTATATTGGTATAAGATGTTTTGGGCAGCCCTGAAGAAGCGAAGTCAAGCGAAACTCGTTGGCTGCACAGGGACCATATCCATCCTTCTGACTGAGACTTTTCCATCTGGTTACCTACTCTGTGTTCCATTTTAACAAATATATGTGGTATATGTATATGTGTGTCTTTCAAAGCATGCCTTCATGCCTTTTTTTATCAATTATAATTAATAAAATGTGCTTTAAACTTACTACTGTGTGGCGTTGAGTCAATTGACCATCTCATTTGAGCCTTAAAAGCCCCACTTTTGTCTATATTTTGTTTTGCAGTGTATAGGGGTGTGGCTCACATTATTTACGGCAACTGTTTCGTGCATTACTGTACTTTTATGTGCTTTTACATGTAGGCACATTATGCATTATTGCCAGAATACTAATTTATTCTGGCAATTAGAATGCATTAATGTGCAAATGCTCATAAATGCAGCTAGGGTTAAGGTGTGTTTATTTGCATTCCAAATTTTTTTCTGTCCAGATGCTCCTCTTCTATCCACGCAAGTGATGTTTTTTCAGCCTCTAAATGTTCCTCTTCTAATAAGCCTGTAAACACCTATGTGTGCATAGAGGGGTGTTTAGAGGCTGAAAAAACTATCAAATGCCTGTAATAGTGGCATTTTTTACATCCTGTATGAGTGAGGACTCAAAGTGTTACTAAAATCCAGGAGCCTGCATTCATTATATCTGGTCTCCCACAGTACACAGAACATGGCAATCATTTTAGTAAATATAAACTGATAAATACCTTTTCTCATCAGCAGTATATAGCAGCCTTGTGAGTTCTATCAGTGTCTGGTTAAAGCTTTAAAATAAAAAATACAGAGGACGCACCAGCCTAGCGCATTATTTTTGCGACAATTTATTGTTAAAAAGGTGTATACACATCATTCTCATAAACAAGATGAATTATCAAGTGAAAGATAAGTATAGGTCCACCAGATTCTTCACTCAGCATGATCTGCTGGTAAAAAGCTCTGAAGAAGAGGGGACACCCCTGAAGAAGAGGGGACACCCCTTGAAACCCGTCAGCTTTATTTGGAGATTTCCATTCCACAACTGCTTTTTACTAGCAGATCATGCTGAGTGGAGAATCTGGTGGACCTGTACTTATATTCCACTTGATACTTCATCTTGTTTGTGAATATGATGTGGGTACACTTTTTAACAATAGATAGTCACAAAGGTAATGTGCTAGGCTGGTGCGCCCTCTGTATTTATTTCTTTTAGAGCCATATTTGGGTTTTCCCTGACCTGTTGAGAGTGGCAGCACAGCCGATGTGGTAGCTGAATCAGCGGAGACGTATGTTTTCAATCAGCCATACAGCAACTTCTTAAGCACAGGAACATTAACTTCTTTTTCCAGTCTAAAGTTAAAGCTTGTAGGAGGAGTTTTCATTCTCCTCTGACTGTCCTGTCCTATGTCATATGAGGCTGCAGGACCCCTGACCCTCGGTCTGGATAGTGCTGATTGGCCCTGTGCTGATCACATGCACTCTCTAGCAATACACACCAAACTGAGCATGTGCAGCTTGTCCCCAAGGCTCTGTTTTATCAGGAGATTGTTTGGGGACTGTGTAAGAAGTGGAGGATCAGAGAAGACAGAATCAAATAGCCCTTTTACACAATGCAGAGGATTAACCCCTTTGGTTCCACAGTGAGTATAACAAACATGCTTTACTGCATATACAGACTGAGTTTACTGTTGTGGGTTTAGTAACACTTTAAAGAAAACACCCCATGACACACAAATGAACAGTGTAACATCTTCTTGTGCTGTCTGTAGGTGTCCATACTCTCCAGGTATCATATGGCTGTGAATTGAAAGATGACGGAACCACTACTGGATATGAACAACATGGGTACGATGGGAAAGATTTCATGTATTTGGACACACAGAGAGGAATCTGGATCCCCAGCATGCATGAAGCTCAGATCACCACACAGAGATATAACAGCCCAGAGGTCAGAGAGGGGGAGATCGACAAATATTATCTGGAGAATGAATGTATCATGTTCCTAAAGGGACACATCAATAATGGGAGAAAAGAGCTGGAAAAAAGAGGTGATTGATCATTATATGCTGTACCTAGTTTGTATTGTATGTGTACACTGCTGTACTATAAACACTGTAACAACTTAAAATAATATGTAATGCAATAAGACACAGTTTGCAAATTAAAGATTACTAGACTGTTTAGTACAGGACAAAGTCCTGGCACATAAAGTAGGATTTCATGTCTTTTAAATGAGTTCCTTAGGTTGAAGGACTTTTCTGATGCAGGTGAAACTGTCACAGAGTAACATATCGCCTCTGTTAAAGTTCACTTTTTCAGAAAAAGATAATTGAACATCACGGCGTTCCCTTGCCAACCTCAGAATAGTCTCTTTATCTTTATAATTAAGCAAGCATGCAAAGCCCGGCTGCAAAGGGGCGGGGGGTTGGTGGTACCCTGTGGGTTCTCTCAACGGCATATAATGGAGAAAAGGCATCCTTGCCAAAAGTCTCCTTCAGCCAGACTTCAACAAATTCTGTGTGGTCTCTACCCTTAACCTTTTCGGGGAGACCTACAATCCTGACATTGTTTTGCCTGAGGCGTTTCTCCATATCTTCTGCCCGCATTTCCAGGGCCCTAGTCATCCGTGCAGTTTGCTGAGAATCCCGAGCTAGGGGGGTAATTGATCCTCCAGATCGCTAATCCGCCCCTCCACTGCTGTGGTGCGCTTTCTGACTTTCTGGAGGTCCTTTCTAATGAGGGACACAGCTTCTGTCAGGCCACCGAACTGCTCTTTCAGGTGATCTACAGATACATTGCATTTGTGTATAGCCCGCAATATGTCAGGCACTGTGGGCTGAGCAGTGTCTCATGTGACCGACGTGATTGGCTGTCACGGCGGTCACATGATCAGAAGGCTCCCGATTGCAAAGTAGCGTTAGCTGCCTGTAACTGTAACGGGAGCGTGCAGGGCACGCGCTCTCGGCAAGGCTGTATTCACACCAATTCACGCAAATATATGGCCACTCGGCGCTAAGGACCACTCGCTGAGAGGCCGTATATTTGCATACGACCGGCGCCAATGGGTCAAGAAAGAATCTATTGATCTATTTGTATAGCCATACATTATTCTTTTCTTTGTGTGAGGCCATTGCCTGCAGTGCTCCATCCTTTTTTCCATGTGCACAAGCATGCAAGGCTACCCAATGACATTTGCAGGTGCATATAATGTTCATTCGCATTCAGAATTTAAATTGTGCTTTTCTGGGTGGCTGCCCTATTATGGCTGTAGGCAGCCTAATAGGGAAAATTGGTAGCATTGTAGCCTGTGGAAAGGCATTCCCCATGAGAAACTGGTGCGAAGGTGACATTTCCTTCTTTAGTGTGTGTTCTGATTCCCCCCTATTGGATACTTTTACCAGTTCTTTTTATAGGAACAACTCTATTCCTCCTTTGCGGGAAAGTGCCTCAATGTCTTTCACAGCTGATCAGGTGAGTAGACAGCTGAGGAGACTTAAAATGGTTGTTAAGGCAGAATGTTTGTTTATCTTAATGCATTCTATGCATGAATGTAAAAAACCTTCTCAGTGCTGCAGCCTCCCCAGCACCCCTAATACTTACTTGAGGTCCATCTAGATCTAGCGATGTTGCACGAGAGACTCAGCTGCCCGGGACTTCCATCGTCATTGGCTGAGACAGCAGCGCAGTGCCATTGGCTCCTGCTGCTGTCATTCAAAGTCAGTGAGCCAATGAGGAGAGAAAGGGGGCACAGGGAGCTGTGGCTCGGCTCGGGTTCCCCAATACCAAGCTGCTTGCTGTAGGGGCACTCAATAGGAGGGTGGGGCCAGGAGCGCCGAAGAGGGGCCCGAGAAGAGGAGGATCTGGGCTGCTTTGTGCAAAACCACTTCACAGAGTAGGTAAGTATAACATGTTTGTTATTTTTAATCTAAAAAAGGAGACTTTAGTATCACTTTGAGGCAGGAAATTGAGCAGGTCCTGATGGTGTTAGCTCCAGGGTGCTCAGGGCATGTGCAGACCAGCTGGGGAGTGTCTTTCAATGTGTCTTTAACCTGAGACACAATCTACAAAAAGGTTTCTGTGTTGTAGAAGACATTCATCAGTTACGACCCATGGTTAGTAAATTGTTTAGACCAGGCAATGAGGCCCACCGGCCGCGGAACTCCAGACAGTCTCCTGCCTTTGGCCGGTGGCTCATGAACACCCGCAAGTGACATGCGATCTCCAGGCTGCTGCGGGAGACTTAGGATGTCTGCAGTCAGTGATAGAGCCGCTGCTTCCAGTATTGTTCTGGCTCTGTCACAGGCAGAGTGATATGAAATGCACTCCCCCTGGGACAGGAGCCCTACAGGAAGCAGCGGTTCTGCTCTCTACTGCAGCCGCTGCTTCCTGCAGCAGTACCCGACGTCATGACGGGCAGTACCTGCATGACCAGCATTACCCGCTAGCAATGCCAGCAGTACTCAACAGTATTACCCGCCAGCAGTAACCACCAGCATTACCCACCAGCAGTAACCACCAACATTACCAACCAGCAGTAACCACCAGAAATACCCACCAGCATTACCCGCCAGCAGTAATCACCAGCAGTAACTGCCAGCATTACCCGCCAGCAGTAACCACCAGCATTACCAACCAGCAGTAACCACCAGAAGTATCATGACGGGCAGTACCTGCATGACCAGAATTACCCGCTAGCAGTGCCAGCAGTACACACCAGTATTACCCGCTAGCAGTAACCACCAGCATTACCCGCCAGCAGTAACCACCAGCATTGCCAACCAGCAGTAACCACCAGAAATACCCACCAGCATTACTTGCCAGCAGTAATCACCAGCAGTACCCGCCAGCATTATCCACCAACACTACCCACCAGCATTACCCACCAGTATTAACCTCCAGTATTACCCACCAGCATTACCTGCCAGCAGTAATCACCAGCAGTAACTGCCAGCGTTACCCACCAGCAGTAACCACCAGCAGTAACCTCCAGAATTACCCGCTAGCAGTAACCGCCAGCATTACCCACCAGCTGTACCCGCCAGCAGTCTGCAAAATAAGTAGAAAAGGTATGTGCATTAGCGTGTGTGAATTGTTGCAATATGTTTTTTAATAACTAGTTGTGTTTTGTCATAATATATCATGTCCTTGTTCATACATGTATGAATAAGGACATGACATTTTCTGGCTGCCTAAGTCAAATGTGCTAGGGGTGCACCTAGCCCCCAGCACATAACTGTAAATATCCCAGCATGTGCAGTGTTTCTGACTCCTACCACCATCACCACTTCAAATCAATGAAGTGGTCATGGTGGTTAGAGTGTTCCTTTAATATTTCTCAGAAGAAGTAAACCTCTGTATACTGATTCCATTTCATTTCATCATCCTCTCTAGTTGTGTTAAATTAGTACGGGAGGGGGTGCGATGGCGTTTTATTACGTATATACCTTAACTATAGTATATATTTTAAATGCAGCCCGAGAAAATTTCTCTACACTCAGTGTGGCCCAGAGAAGCCAAAAGTTTGGACACCCATGGTTAAGATCCTTTGTAGGTTTGCCTACCAGCCGAGACTGGGAGTTGAGGATTCTATCATCTTCATGCTAAATCACATGTATGCCCACCTGGGTAAGCACTGAGAGGGTCATGTTTCTTGATCTCCCCAGTGCTTTTGATACTATTAGGCCAGATCTTTTGGGTGAGAAGCTAGCAGTGATACAGGCTGGTGTTCCCCTTGTGTCATGGATTGTAGACTACCTGACAGGGGCATATCATGAAATCAGTGGGCCAGTGTGCAAGATAAAAAGTGGGCCCTAGGCAAAAAAAAAAAAGCACTGCCCTAAGCGCGATGCTGCAAAATGTGGGTGTGGATTTAATTGTGCTACATATTGGGCGTGCCTTAAAGGGGGTGTGGTTTATTGGAGTCTGAGATGCTTTTACAGAATGCGGTAATGGTAAATAGGGAATATACACTGCAGAGTGTACAGTAGTGGGTAGTGTGACGGACCCGACCCACACTGTGCTTGAGTGAGTCAGTATACCGCTTACTCCAGTCTTGAACGTAGATATCAGATATTATAGCCGCCAATTGCAACCAAGAACTAGGGAGGACTCGTTTTAGCTGCAAAAATTGGAACTGTTTATTGAACAAACTCACACAGAATATATATCCCATAGGAGGACAGTTACCTCCTGATCATATTACCATAACAATACAAACTGCAGACAATAATATAATTAGCATAGCTAAACAACAACCACACGAACAATAACCCAGATATTTACCCAAAACCTCACACAATGGTTTAGATAACGAGGTACAGCTGACTCATGACTAATCCCATCATAGAGGATCCTTAAGAGTTTAGTCACCAGACAGAAACAATAGGTGAATGGGAATACACACCTAGACAATGCTTTGATTAATCAGGAGGATCTCACTCCAGGTCAGACTGCCTGGCCCCAAGGTCACAAAGTACAATACACATTATTACAAGTATAAACACATCCCCACAGTAGTTTGCTAGCAGACAATAGGTGTGTTAATTAGCACAATTAACAATGGGGGAAAAACAAGTGGCTTGAGTTGATGAGATTACCATCTGCTACGAGTCTGACTATGTGGAGCAGTCCTAATTGGTAATGGGGCATCTAGGCCTTTAAAATGGATCCCAGGCCTAGACTCCCAGAGTCTGTGTATTTTGGAGAGACATGGACTTGAATACAAAGTAACATTACTCCAAGGGTCCCACAGAATACACCTCACAAAGTGTAGTGTTCCCTAAAAACCAGGGCCCATAGTCAGTAGGCAAGAGGCTAGCCTGCAGTCCCCTCCAAATGCCTCTGTACCAGGTGAGTCTATAGTATGTGCAAGAGAGGAGTGTTGAGTGTATGGAGTGGGTAGTATGTGCGGGAGAGGAGTGCATAGTGTATGGAGTGGGTAGTATGTGTAGGAGAGGAGTGTGGAGTGTATGGAGTGGGTAGTATGTGCAGGAGAGGAGTGTGGAGTGTATGGAGTGGGTAGTATGTGCAGGAGAGGGGTGCGGAGTGTATGGAAGTGGGTATTATGTGCAGGAGAGGAGTGCAGAGTATATAGAGGTGGGTGGCATGTGCAGGAGAGGAGTGTGGAGTATACGGTGCTGGGTAGTATGTGCAGGAGAGGAGTGTGAAATGAATGGAGGTGGGTAGTATGTGCATGAGAGGAGTGCGGAGTGTACGACGGTGGGTAGTATGTGCAGGATGATGTCATGTTTGTTTATTTTCCTTTTTTTAATCATTTTTTTGCAGTTTAAGTTTTTTTTACATTTTTTCAAAATGCATTTTTGGGACCAGTGGATGGTGTCATTAGGGCAGTGGCTGGTATAAGTGAATCAATGGACAGTGTCAATGTTGTTTTATTTTTATTTTTTTATTTTTTTTTGGGGGGGGGGTAGTGGACAGTGCCAGTGGGGCAGTGGACGGTGTTGGTCATCCATGGGTGCTTGGTGGGTCACAGTTGCCCCCCCCTCGGGGGCCCGTGTGCAGTGAACACCCCACACACATGGATGATACGCCACTGCTCCTTGACAGGAAGACCGCAGTATGTGTGTTTTCAAGACTGAGTGTCGGATAGGGTGATCAGCAATATTGGGGTTCAGCAGGGGACAGTTCTCTCTCCCTTTCATTTTACTGTCTATACCACTTATTTTAGTCTTGCAACGTTTTAAAGTTTTCTGATGACTCTGCGGTAGTGGGATGTATCAGGGATGGATATCACCTGGTGTGAGGATAATCATTTGTATCTAAATGTGACAACGACAAAGGAGCTGATTGTGGACTTGAGAAATAGAAAGGCACCAGTGACCCCCATCTCTATCCGAGTAGTGGATATTGATGTAGTAGAGAGTTACAAGTATCTGGGGGTGCACATAGATAATAAGTTTGACTGGAGCAAGAACACTAAGGTGCTTTATAGGAAGGGCCAGAGCTGCCTCTATTTTTTTGAGGTGACTGAGGTCTTTTAACATCTGATAAACAATGCTTAAGATGTTTTATAAGACTGTGGTGGCCAGCACTGTTTTCAGTGGCTTGCTGAGGAATAGGCTTATGCCTCGTACACACGTTCACATAATCGTATGAAAATATTCGCTTTCGACTTAATCGCGCGATAATCTGATCGTTAGTACACAGCTTTCGATAGCCGATCATGACAGTTCGTTCAACAAAATCCGAAGGGACAAACACGAAAACTTCTGTCGTACGATAGCCTAACGAATGACAATCGTTTAATCAGTACAGTGTGAGTCCGCTAAAAAGGATCGACAAAGACCGCGCATGATCAGAAACACTAAAATAGCACGGAAAAAGCCTGGCTGCCATTGTTTTTGTTTGGCACCATCTGATACGTAGCTACGCAACCAGGAAGCTTTTCCGGAATCGTACGAAAAAAATCCTACGTTTATATGCATTGTTGAATTTGATATTAGTATTATGCAACAAAATGTGAACGATAAGTCGTCTGATTATCTGATCGTGTGTACGAGGCATAGGGTGGCTGACACCAACAGACTCAACAAACTGATATGCAAGGCCAGTGATGTTGTTGGATTGGAGCTGGAGCCTTTAACAACAGTGTTGGAGAGGAGAATGTTGTTCAAGGCACATTCAATCTTGGCCAACTCCTCCCACCTACTCTACAATACGGTGGTCAGTCTACGGAGTACCATCAGTGACAGATTGCTACAACCATGAAACAACCATGAAACACCAACAAAGGAAATAATTTTTGCCTGTGACCATCAAATGATTTAATTCTTCACTGTGAGTCCTGGAGGTCAGGATTTAGATCTGGTTTATGATCAGGAATTTTTTAGTATGTTGGTATTATGTTATTTATTATTTGAGGTAATTTTGGAGAAAGTGATGTATTATTTGCATTTTGGTCATTTGATTTTATGTTATTTTTTAATCTGTTATTTATTCTATGGTGTATTTTAATTGTATGGATTATTATTTTTTTAGAGTGTAGTTTTAATTTGTTTTGTTTGGTGTTAAAGGCTATTATGGGAAATGTTGTTATGTTTCTGTGTCTTGTTCTGTTCATTTTTGTGATCTTGTGTTGTCTTCTTTGTTGAGTGTGGCGTGTGTTGAAATAATTGCTCCTTGGGATCAATATACAGCGCATTACGAAAGTATTCGGCCCCCTTGAACTTTTCGACCTTTTGCCACATTTCAGGCTTCAAACATAAAGATATAAAACTGTAATTTTTTTTGAAGAATCAACAACAAGTGGGACACAATCATGAAGTGGAACGAAATTTATTGGATATTTCAAACTTTTTCAACAAATAAAAAACTGAAAAATTGGGTGTGCAAAATTATTCAGCCCCTTTACTTTCAGTGCAGCAATCTCTCTCCAGAAGTTCAGTGAGGATCTCTGAATGATCCAATGTTGACCTAAATGACTAATGATGATAAATAGAATCCACCTGTGTGTAATCAAGTCTCCGTATAAATGCACCTACACTGTGATAGTCTCAGAGGTCCGTTTAAAGCGCAGAGAGCATCATGAAGAACAAGGAACACACCAGGCAGGTCCGAGATACTGTTGTGGAGAAGTTTAAAGCCGGATTTGGATACAAAAAGATTTCCCAAGCTTTAAACATCCCAAGGAGCACTGTGCAAGCGATAATATTGAAATGGAAGGAGTATCAGACCACTACAAATCTACGAAGACCTGGCCGTCCCTCTAAACTTTCAGCTCATACAAGGAGAAGACTGATCAGAGATGCAGCCAAGAGGCCCATGATCACTCTGGATGAACTGCAGAGATCTACAGAGGTGGGAGACTCTGTCCATAGGACAACAATCAGTCGTATACTGCACAAATCTGGCCTTTATGGAAGAGTGGCAAGAAGAAAGCCATTTCTTTAAGATATCCATAAAAAGTGTCGTTTAAAGTTTGCCACAAGCCACCTGGGAGACACACCAAACATGTGGAAGAAGGTGCTCTGGTCAGATGAAACCAAAATCAAACCTTTTGGCAACAATGCAAAAACGTTATGTTTGGCGTAAAAGCAACACAGCTCATCACCCTGAACACACCATCCCCACTGTCAAACATGGTGGTGGCAGCATCATGGTTTGGGCCTGCTTTTCTTCAGCAGGGACAGGGAAGATGGTTAAAATTGATGGGAAGGTGGATGGAGCCAAATACAGGACCATTCTACAAGAAAACCTGATGGAGTCTGCAAAAGACCTGAGACTGGGACGGAGATTTGTCTTCCAACAAGACAATGATCCAAAACATAAAGCAAAATCTACAATGGAATGGTTCACAAATAAACATATCCAGGTGTTAGAATGGCCAAGTCAAAGTCCAGACCTGAATCCAATCGAGAATCTGTGGAAAGAACTGAAAACTGCTGTTCACAAACGCTCTCCATCCAACCTCACTGAGCTCAAGCTGTTTTGCAAGGAGGAATGGGCAAAAATTTCAGTCTCTCGATGTGCAAAACTGACATACCCCAAGCGACTTACAGCTGTAATCACAGCAAAAGGTGGCGCTACAAAGTATTAACTTAAGGGGGCTGATTAATTTTGCACGCCCAATTTTTCAGTTTTTTATTTGTTAAAAAAGTTTGAAATATCCAATAAATTTCGTTCCATTTCATGATTGTGTCCCACTTGTTGTTGATTCTTCAAAAAAAATTACAGTTTTATATCTTTATGTTTGAAGCCTGAAACATGGCAAAAGGTCGAAAAGTTCAAGGGGGCCGAATACTTTCGCAATGCACTGTAGTATTCTGATTTTATTAGGTATAACAATAGCCTGGGGCTTGGCAAAGAGAGAAGTGTTTACTCTGGTTGCCAAGTTAACAGTTTTGGCACTCATGTAAAAGAGGCCAATGGCAATAAACATGAGTTATCTTAAAACAACATTACAAGGGCATGTTGAAAAAAAATTGTTGTGTCTGTATGCACTCTACAGTCATTTAAATAATGAGTATATAATTAAATACAGTATTTCATGTCAGCCTACAATGGCTCTGACCCCTCCAGGGCAACCTTTTATCAGCCTATAAAGTGTGGCTGTCTTCCCTAACCAGTTTTCAAAATCTCAGACCTTGCGATGGAAAAACTGGGTGGGGAATCCCTGGCTGATATGAGAAGGATCCAGGAAAGGAAAATTAGGGTAAGAAAGGGCAACAATTTTTCCTATTCTTGGACCTCCTCATGTCAGCCTACAAAGGGATATATAAAGAAATTTCAAGAGACCAGGGAGGATGAAAGAAAAAGAAAAACGCATAGAATAGATTGCTGCATACTTAATTTTAATGACAGACTGCCACTGCAATGACCATAGAACCAAACACCTCTGAAAGTGGAAGAGCCACATCCACTCTGTAGTGGCGAATAAATGTGTTAGATGTACTCCAGCTTGCTGCTCTGCAAATTACCTCCATCGAATCCTTGCATACTAAGCCGCTATATCTCTCGTAGAGTTTGCTTTTACTTGCAAAGGCAGTGGGAGTCCCCAGAACTTGTAACACTTTGAAAACAGATCGGATCTCAATGGGGAAAAGTATCATGCTGGATATCTATACTGATATGGACTGGGTAATGTGTTAGGAATGAAAGGATACCACATCATTTGATGGAAATTAAAATGATCAACCTACAAAGGGCTGAATTCAAAGTATCTAAGTGAAAAAAGTGATGCAGCAGGCTAGTCCATTTTGCTAAAATTTTCGTTGCAGCAGCTCAAAATGCCCCCCACGTGCTTATATGCATGCCTGACAATGTGGAGGCATGCTCCTAATGAGACGAAGGATGGTGTCCTGGGGGTATTTCCTCCCAGTTCTGGACCAGAGCATCACTAAGCTCCTGAACAGACTGAGGTGCAACCTGGCGGTGTCGGATGGACCGAAACATAATGTCCCAGAGGTGTTCTATTAGATTTAGGTCAGGCGAGCATGGGGGCCATTCAGTGGTATCAATTCCTTCATCCTCCAGGAACAGGCTGCATACTCTGACCACATGAGACTGGACATTGTCGTGCACCAGGAGGAACTCAGGACCCACTGCACCAGGGTAGGGTCTGACAATGGGTCCAAGGATTTCATCCTGATACCTAATGGCAGTCAGGGTGCCATTGCCTAGCCTGTAGAGGTCTGTGCATCCCTCAATGGATATGCCTCCCCAGACCATCACTGACCCACCACCAAATCGGTCATGCTAAACTATGTTACAGGCAGCATAACGTTCTCCACGGCTTCTCCAGACCCTTTCACGTCTGTCACATGTGCTCAGGGTGAACCTGCTCTCATCTGTGAAAAGCACAGGGTGCCAGTGGTGGACCTTCCAATTCTGGTGTTCAATGACAAATGCCATTTGAGCTCCATGGTGCTGGGCAGTGAGCACAGGGCCCACTAGAGGACATCAGGCCCTCAGGCCAACCTCATGAAGTCTGTTTCTGATTGTTTGGTCAGAGACATTCACACCAGTAGCCTGCTGGAGTTAATTTTGTAGGGCTCTGGCAGTGCTCATCCTGTTCCTCCTTGCACAAAGAAGCAGATATCGGTCCTGCTGATGGTTTAAGGACCTTCTATGGCCCTGTCCAGCTCTCCTAGAGTAACTGCCTGTCTCCTGGAATCTCCTCCATGCTCTTGAGACTGTGCTGCAAGACGCAGCAAACCTTCTGGCAATGGCACGTATTGATGTGCCATCCTGGAGGCATCGGGGTGCCTGTGCAACCTCTATAGGGTCCAGGTATCGCCTCATGCTACCAGTAGTGACGTTGACCCTAGCCAAATGCAAAACTAGTGAAAAACATTCAAAAAAAGATGAGTAGGGAAAAAAATGTTATAGGCCTCCACCTGTAAACTCATTCCTGTTTTGGAGGTTGTCTCATTGTTGCCCATCTAGTGCAACTGTTATTTAATTAACACCTAAGCAGCTGAAACAGATTAGCAACCCCCTCTGCTACTTAACTGATTCGATCAATATCCCAGGATTTTAATTGACTTGATGTTATACTCTGATTAAAAAGTGTTTTTGAGCAATATATATATATATATATATAATTATATATATATATATATATATATATATATATATATATATATATATATATATATATATAATATATATATAAATCTTCCACCATAAGTAAATTAACATTTCACTTCTTGTTTAATTTCCCTCTCAGTGCGCCCAGAGGTGAAGGTGTGGGGTCATCACCAGTCAGATGGGGTGACAAGACTACAATGCCTGGTGTATGGGTTTCACCCCCGACCTGTGGATGTGAAGTGGGTGAGGAATGGGGAGGATGATGTTCCTTCAGATGAAATGAGTCCAATTCTCCCCCATCCTGATGGCACCTATCAGATCAGAGTCAGTGCGGAAGTGCCAACAAGGGAGGGAGACACTTACTTCTGTCATGTGGACCACAGCAGTCTGGGGACTGAGACTCTCACTGTGAAATGGGGTGAGTGACACAATGGCCCATTCACACTTTCTAAGTTTCCTGCAGTGAAATGCATGCAATGAATTGCATAAAAAAAATGCAATTCTAGTATGTATCTTATTCATTTGGATGTAGCTGGCTTACTTTTATGATTAATGTTTGTATGTTTTTAATGTAGGAGATGTTGCATTTATGCATGTTTATGCAATGTATTTACATGTCCTATGTATCCAAGAAGTCCTATGCAATAGAGTTAGGGGGGTGGGGGGGCAAATGCATCACCGGGTGTCCTTTGCAGAGAAGTGTAGGCTGAGGCCATTCCTTATCATCATTTCACGCGGGCTGGTTTGGAGAGTGGCATCTATTCTACTCTATTGTATGTGTCTTCTTGGTTGAACATTGTAAAACGCCGACACCCCGTCTCCTAAGGTCAAAGAAAATAACCTCCTCCTCACCTTAGATCGGCGCTCCAAGCTTCAGATTTAGGTTACATAACCTATGGAGTTATGTTATATTGACAAACATTCTACAGTAGGCTAAAACATGTTTAAAGATAAATTCCAGCTATGAATATTTTAAACACAGTTAAATTGGTCCAGCTTGGACCAAAGTAACTATGTATATACCATACCTGGTGTAACAGAACCGTGACCCACACTGTGTTTGTGGGCTTCCGTCAGTATACGGCTTCCTTCAGTCTTGAATATAGATATCAAATATCCTAGCCACCCAATACAAAGCTAGCCGACAACTTGCCCAATACAAAGCTAGCCGACAACTTAGCTTGTTCTGGAACCTTCTCTTTTATTGAACAACTCACACAGGTTATATACAGCATGGACATCCCCCTCCTGATCAGATTACCCCATCAGGTCAGGGGCTGCCTGATTACATTATCATTTACAGATGAAATTGTATGCAGAAATAGAATTAATCTGAACTAATTATGTAGCCACCTGGACAGAATCAATATGTGAGTTCATTAACAATTAACAATGGGACAGATAGGCTTAACAGAATACACATCACACCTCAATACACAGACAACAGAAAGGGACCGCCAGTGACAGACTGTCCGTCTCTGACACTGAAGAACATGGAACAGAGGCCAATGTGTTTAGCTCTTTCAATGAACATGTTCAGAATCAAACAGCCTAGGAAAAGTCTTCACATGTTTCTCGAGATACATGGCTGACAAATATTACTGTCCCATTTGAAGCAATCTAAACCATATTCTTAGTGTCCATTAAGTATCTGTCTTTCAATCCCAGTGACGGTGAGTACCGTCACACCTGGCTGATGCCAATGGAAGTTGGAAATCACTAAAGTACAGTTGTAGACAATGCTACTTCAGTGATCTCTACTTGCTCCTGAATCCTGTGCTGAGTGGCATGCCTGATGCATTGTGGGCACAGGGGGCCAGCTGTTCTGCTATTCAGTGAATGAATGTAAAACATTCTCTGATTGGATGGAGTGGGGTGGTGACATCACTCACGGTCTCTACCTCATCCAATAAGGGAAGGCTTTGCATACATTCAGAATAGCTAGAATACTTCAGTGAGTTTGCGCTGCCAGGATCATTGTCCAGGTGTGGTATATACATACTTAGTTGCATTGATCCAAGCAGGAACAAACTAACTTTGTATAACATACCTAGTTCTGAAATTATTCTTTAAAAAGTTTCCGCCAGAGGTGCGCATTTATGCGGCCTCTTAGTGGGTGGGCTTTAACACCGAGAGGTCACATGTAAGCGTCCCTATGTAAACATATTTCTGTGCTGAGAGCGTGCTCCCTGCACAATCCCAACACAGTTACTGGTGTATACTGGAAAGCTCCCAATGCATACTTGCGATCGGGAGCTTTTGGATCATGTAATAGCTGTGACTGCAAATTACAGTGGTCACATGATCTGAATGCTCGCCTCTGCTTCCCGGCATTTAGCAAAGGGAAAAGGGGTTAAAAATAATTGGTCACTTTGTCTGTGACGGTAATAACCGTCACTATGAGTGAAAGACAGATAAGTAATGGTTTGGATTGCTTCAATATTTGTCAGCAAAATCTTCATATAGAAATATGAAGATTTAATACCACATTACACAGTGTATTCCATGCTTGGCTGTGAGAGAGACACAAAGACTGTCATTCGCAGACTTCCCTATTGTTTGTGTATTGGAAGGGAATGTGTATTGTGTTAAAGTTTACCTTTCTGTTCCATTGGTAAATGTTAATGACATCACATTGTTCTGTCCAGATGGCTAGATAATTAGTTTAGTTCCTGTATACACTTTCATCTGCATATGCTACTGTAATCAGGCAGAGGGGAGGGATTGTGTACACTGTATGAGAGTGTAAAACTCTGTTCCTATTGGATTGTGAATGTCACATCCAGTCTTTAACAAGGTCCACCTGGGCGGTAACCTTGTGGGTGAAAACTGTATATAAGTCTGTTTCTTGTTCAATAAAGTTGTTCTAGAGTTAGTTCACCCTCAATCTAGAGTCCTGTCTCTTATTGGGGGAATATGCTGCAAGGGATTGCTATGGTCTTCCATACTCCTTTGGATAATCACTAAGCTCTTGTAAGAGCTTGTGTAAGAGCTTGTTCTGCTGCACTCTCTGGGGAAAGAGAGGTTCACCCATGAGAACCTGGAGCCTTGTCATAGGTCCAGGGTGGGTAGGAGACGGCAAGACCCTAACCAAGCTGCGGCGGTTCGTGGGGTCTGAAGTGGTTAGGGTGTCTGGTGGAGTGCTTTGAGCCCTCAGGAAGCACTAGGAGCATCTGTCAACGGAGGTACCTGGTCGGGGTGCTGGTTGATCCGTTACATTATCTAATCAGAGCAAAGTGACAGACTCGCTTGACAGGCCAATACCTCCCCTTTCAACCTCCCAATGATACACACTTTTGTGATCCAGTGGACAAACATATGGGTACAATTTTTTGAATAGAGCCTTAAACCAGTTAGCAACACAACTATTAAAACTAGATACTGGTGCCAAGATGCTCTGGAAAAGTGGTCTCCAAACTGCGGCCCAGGGGCTAAATGCAGCCCTTTGCTTGCCTTTATCCAGCCCATGGGGCACTATTCCTCCCACTGATATAAGATACTATTCTGCCATCCGACAAAAACAATTGGGCAACATTTCTTCCACTGACACCAATAATGGGGCACTATTCCTACCTATAATGCAAACAATGTGGCACTATTCTTCCCCATAATACCAAATTTGGCGATGTTTACTCCCACTGATGCCAGCAAAATTTCCACTCCTGCTGGCCACAGTTTGGCCCTCCTAAAATCTGAAGGACAATAAACCGGCCCTTTGTTTAGAAAGTTTGGAGACTCCTGCTCTAGATCAGTGGAATTCAGCCCTCAGTCAAGCCAAATTAGAAAAGAAAAAGATACTTGTGGCAGTTTCCTTCTTTTGGAATTCCCTATTTTTCAGTATTAGGTTAGCAGCACGATCTACAGCCCACGGAATTCTATGGCTCAGACACTGGTCTGGGTATTCTTTTTATAAGAAATAAATTACTTCCTCTTCCATATACTTAAGCACATCTCTTAACCGCTTACTGACCACCAACAGTAATATTACTGTGGCAGGTCGGCTCCCCTGGGTCCAGCGACATAGACCTACGTCACTGGACTCCTAGAGATTCCGGCGGCGCGTGCTACGCCAGAGCCACTCTCCCGCTGTGTTTAGACACAGCGGGAGTCAAGCCGGGGGAGGAGAGGCAGCGATTGCCGCCTTCCTCCCCCGATCGTCGGGGAAACGGTGAGAAGACCCGCCTGCTTATGTAAACAAAGCAGGCGGATCTTCTCAGTGACAGACAGGAAGGGATCAGCAGATTCGGCATAGCTGAAACTGCGATCTCTGTGTCTGTCACAGAACCCCCCTATCCCACACACGTCAGTAAGCATGAGGCATACATTTACCCCTTGATCATCAACAGTGTTAACCTCTTCCCGCCAGTGTCATGAATACAGTAACAGTGCATATTTTTAGCACTGATTACTGTAGTAATGTCACTGGTCGCCCCAAAAGTGTCAAAAATGTCAGTTAGGGGTCCAATCTGTCCGCCTCAGTCCCGCAAAAAATCGCAGATCGTCGCCATTACTGGTAAAAAAAAAAAAAAAACAATAAAAATGACATAAATCTTTCCTGTAGTTAGTAGACGCGATAACTTTTGCGCAAACCAATCAAAATTATTATTGCGGGTTTTTTTTTTACCAAAATATGTAGCAGAAAACAAACTGGCCTAAAATGTTTAAAAAATTTAGATTTTTAAACTTTTTTGGGGAATGTCATATAGCAGAATGTGAAAAATATTGTTTTTTTTTTCAAAATTGTCGCTCTTTTTTTGTTTATAGTGCAAAAATTAAAAATTGCACAGGTGATCAAATACCACCATAAGAGAGCTCTATTTGTGGAAAAAAAGGGACATAAATTTTGTTTGGGTACAGCTTTGCACGACCGCGCAATTGTCCGTTAAAATAACGCAGTGCCGAATCGCAAAATAGGGCCTGGTCAGAAAGGGGGCAAATCCTTCTGGGGCTAAAGTGGCAAATTATTATTATTATTATTATTATTATTATTATAATACAGGATTTATATACTGCCAACAGTTTGCGCAGCGCTTTACAATGTGAGGGAAGACAATACAGTTACAATACAATTCAATACAGGAGGAATTAGAGGGCCCTGCTCGTTAGAGCTTACAATCTAGAAGGTTGGGTCAAGTGAAACAAAAGGCAATAACCGTGGGGGATGGGCTGATGGAGAAAATGGAAGTATAGTTGTTAGATGTGGGTAGGATAGGCTTCTCTGAAGAGGAGAGTTTTCAGGGATTGTCTAAAAGCTAATAGAGTAGGAGATAATCGGACAGATTGGGGTAAGGACTTCCATAGGATTGGAGAGGCTCTGGAAAAGTCCTGGAGGCGAGCATGGGAGGAGGTGACGAGGGAGCTAGAGAGCAGGAGGTTTTGAGAGGAACGAAGAGAGCGATTAGGTTGGTATTTTGAGACTAGGCTAGTGATGTAGCTGGGGGCTAAGCTGTGGATGGCTTTGTAAGATGTTGTTAGTATTTTGAATTTGATTCGTTTGGTGAGTGGAAGCCAGTGGAGGGCTTGACAGAGAGGAGTAGCGGACACTGAACGATTGGTAAGGTGGATGAGTCTGGCAGCAGCGTTCATGATGGATTAATCTGGCTTTAAAACAAACAGTTGTCGAGATCACTGGTGGGAAAAGTGTATTTCTCTCCTGCAGAAACAAAAAGTTGTCACTATTCTAGTCAAAACTCCCACTCACTAAAGCCCCGTACACATGATAAGAAATTCGGCCGGGAAATTTCGTCCGACGACCGATCTGCCGATTTTCGGCTTGTTAGTATGGTGCTTCCGACAACCGACTCCAACTTTTCGACTGAAAAAATTCTGGTGTGCAGGCTATAAAATTTTTGTCCTCTGTCAACACACGCCCGATTTTTGTCTCATTAGTACAGATTTCGATGGGGAAAAATCTTATGAGCAAGACTAGGCATGCTCAGAGATGAAAGAACACAAAGAAAGCAATCCAACACATGACATCTCTTCTAAAATAGAATTCTGTCGTACGGGAAAATTCATGTGCAGTCTAGAGCACATTCCAACCAACAGACACCACTCTGGACAAAAGACGGACGACCGGTCGGTGGAAATTTGTTGCGTGTGTACGAAGGCTTAAGTCAGTGTTTTCATTGCAGAAGTTTTTTAAACCAGCTTCATTCTGTTCAATAGAAAGTCTTAATTTAGTAATTATCACAGATAGGATCCCAGAGTGACTGTTGTTTTATGTTTTACTTTGTGTTTCTCTCAGATTCCAACAATGGACCCCCAATTGGCATGATTGTTGGCGCTGCAATCGTCTGTCTTGTTCCTATTATCGGTGTAGCCTATCTGTGCAAGAATAAAGGTAATTATACACATCTAGAGCATCCCTGAAAGAGCCGCTGGTGAATTGGTTCCTTTTCCCCTAGTTAAACACATACAGCCAGGCACATAGCATTTTCTGCACTCTTCCACTGATTCAAAGGAACAGTCTAGGGGTGTCTTTTTAGGGTTTTATTGGAAAGATGAACTTGGATGAGGTGAAGGAAGCATTAGGTACCTCAAATAGAGGTGACTATGACTTCTCCTCAAAGGACCAAAAGCTACACACAATCACTATTTATTTTCTAGCACTTGGGTTATCTACTCACACATGGCCACTGGATCATTGGTTGCCTCCTTCTGATATCCACCAAGTAATCCTCAGTGAGGCAGTGTTAATTTTGGCAGCAAATTTCAATTTAGTTTTAGTCTTAGTTTTAGGACTAAAACCCATTTTAGTCTTCTGCAAGTGTTTTAGTTTTAGTCGTATTTAGTCGACTAAAACGTCATACATTTTAGTCGACTAAAACTCATTTTAGTCATCTATAATGGAATGGGTGTAGTTCAATTGTAATTTGTAATGCATTATTTAAGCATTTCTCTACAATTTCCAAACTCATTATATACTACTGCTGGTCCTGGAGTGAAAAATCTAATATGTTATTATTTATGGTATTAAGCTTTAAGCATGCACCAGTGTTAATTTTGGCAGCAAATTTCGATTTAGTTTTAGTTATAGTCTTTTGACTAAAATGCCATTTTAGTTTTAGTCATATTTTAGTCTTAGTCGTATTTTAGTCATCTGAATTGTTTAAGTTTTAGTCGTATTTTAGTCGACTAAAATTGTGTTAATTTAGTCTACGAAAGCGTTTTAGTCGGTTTTAGTCGACAAAATTAACACTGCAGTGAGGGAGATTCAGACCCACTCCCCCATAGGACAGCTGGACACTTTTCCCCCAACTTCTTCCTGGCACTCTCCAGTGAGCAGACCCTAACTGATTCCATGACTGAGCATGCAAATAGGCCCCCACCTAAGGCCTTTAGCTGGAACCTTAATGTCTTCTTAGGGGCACCTCAAATAGTCCCGCCCCAGGAGCAGAGCCCCTGCAGGGAGGTCTCCTCCAGAAGGACTGGGCCCAGTAAATCCGCTCTGCTTGTCTCAGGCCCCAGACTATTTATGGGTTCTCCAACCACCTACTGTGCACACATCCCAAGGGATTGACTGGAGTCCCATACATTTTCATGCTGCTAACTCTGTCCTTCCTCCCACTATATATCTAGAAGCTTCTAGAATACTGGGGAAAGAGATCAGAGCAGCAACCTGTGAGAAACTGAACAGGCCTGAATAATCAAACCCTGTCCCACTGACTACAGAGGAGCTAACTAAATTCAACAATTCAATTATCTGAGATCTCTTTTAAACATATTTGTAAATAACCAAGCATGGTGTAATTATCTGCATGTTGATGCCTTTGGAAAATAAGTGATTTTGCAACCATGCCTCCAACTCTTGAAAGAAAACAATTGATGTCATTCAAAATTATCCAGCATGGCAGGCATTTATTTCTCCTGATATAACAAGGACAATCAGTATTTCCATTGAGACCAGCCATGTTTTGGTGTCTAGTCCTGTTTCCTGGTGCCTTGCATATAAAGAAAAACAATTCAGGATTACTTGTCTATGATTTTGCACTTTTAACTTACAAAATAGCACTCAAGTCTAATGCTATTGTTGTAAACTTACCAGGTAAAATAGTCTAAAAAAACAAGAAATAGTGACCCTTCCAAAACTAAATTTTGGTTAACAGTGTCCCTCCAGCAACCAGTGCCTGAAAATGTGTTTGAGTGACTGCACTGCACAAAACAACAGAGCCTGTATAGTTTTGTGAATGACCTCCCATGAAAAACATTATGAATTAGCTGGGGGTGCACTGAGGAGAAGAATTTAGTTTGGCACATAATGAGTGATGGACCAAGTTAGGTCCCAGTGTTGCTAGTGGCTTAAAGAAGAAACCCGAGCTGATTGTTGTATACATTGCGCACATATGCCACAGTCCTTGTGCCCACAACATGTGACTTAACCACTTCCCAACCACCCGCCACCTACCGTCAGGGCAGCCATCAGAAATTTTGGGGCCCCTTACACAGCTTTAGGCCTGGGCCCCTCTGGGCCTGACCACCAACATTCCGCAGGGCAGCCCTCTTGCCGTCCTACCGAATCCACCCACTGACCATCCCACCGAGTCCTTTAGTGGAACCACTTCTTTTTTTAACACTCTTACAACTTAATAAATTAAAATGAATCCAATCCATCAAAGAGACATCCCCATATATTCAGCAAAGAGACATCCCAATTCAGTAAAGAGACAGCCTCATATATTCAACAAAGGGACATCCTAATCCAACAAAGACAGTCTCGTATATTCAGCAAAGAGACATCCCAATCCAGTAAAGAGACAGCCTCATATATTCAACAAAGGGACATCCTAATCTAACAAAGAGACAGTCTCGTATATTCAGCAAAGAGACATCCCAATCCAGTAAAGAGACGGCCTCATATATTCAACAAAGACACATCCCAATCCAGTAAAGAGACAGCCTCATATATTCAGCAAAGAGATATCCCAATCCAGCAAAGAGACAGCCTCATATATTCAGCAAAGAGATATCCCAATCCAGCAAAGACACAGCCTCATATTTTCAGCAATTGCTAGTTACTACAGCAGCAACAACTCGGTCTCGTTGGTTGGGGCCTTGGCAGCTGGGCCCCTCGGAACGCCTGGGCCCCCTACATGTGTATGGGCTGTCCCCCCTGATGGCTGCCCTGCCTACCGTATTTATCGGCGTATAACAAGCGCCGGCGTATAACGCGCACCTAAATTTTAGGGCAGAAATTTCAGGAAAAAAGCTGAAATTTAAATAAACAGCTTTGAACTCAGAACATTTTTTTTAAATTAAATGTAGTCTTACCAGTGCCCACTAATGCAGCCTCATCAGCACATTGTCCTTAAATGCAGCCTCGCCAGTGCAGTGCCAATACATGCAGCCTTGCCAGTGCAGTGCCAATACATGCAGCCTTGCCAGTGCAGTGCCCATACATGCAGCCTCGCCAGTGCCCATACATGCAGCCTCGCCAGTGCAGTGCCAATACATGCAGCCTTGCCAGTGCAGTGCCCATACATGCAGCCTCGCCAGTGCCCATACATGCAGCCTTGCCAGCGCCAGTGCCCATACATGCAGCCTCGCCAGCGCCAGTGCACATAATTGCAGCCTCGCCAGCACCAGTGCCCATAATTGCAGCCTCGCCAGCGCCAGTGCCCATACATGCAGCCTCGCCAGCGCCAGTGCCCATAATTGCAGCCTCGCCAGCGCCAGTGCCCATAACTGCAGCCTCGCTAGCACCAGTGCCCATACATGCAGCCTCACCAGCGCCAGTGCCCATAATTGCAGCCTCACCAGCGCCCATAATTGCAGCCTCGCCAGCGCCAGTGCCCATAATTGCAGCCTCGCCAGCACCAGTGCCCATAATTGCAGCCTTGCCAGTGCCCATAATTGCAGCCTCGCCAGCGCCATTGCCCATAATTGCAGCCTCGCCAGCGCCCATAATTGCAGCCTCGCCAGCACCAGTGCCGCTATACAAATCACTTTTAAAACTGTCCAGAAAGCAGAGCCGAGAGGTAGAAGGGGGCGGGCGGCTCAGAGGAGAAGGAAGGACACGCTGTCATGGAAGTCCCGGCGCCTATGATTGACGTCGGCATAGGAGGCGGGACTTCCAAAGACAGCGCATTCTTCCTTCTCCTCAGCGCCGCCCGCCTCCTTCTACCTCTTGGCTCTGCTTTCTGGACAGTTTTTTTTTTATATTGGCGTATAACACGCACTGCTACTTTTTCCTCCATTTTTAGGAAGAAAAAGTGTGTGTTATACGCTGATAAATACGGTATTTACTGCAGCAGGGTGGCTCTCCTGCGCAAACCGACGTAGCTCTACGTCGGTCATGCACAGGAAGCTAGGGGGCAAGCGCGCGCCGCCAGCGGGCATGCTCCCGCCCCCACTCGGCAGCAGGGAAGCCGATGCATGTGTCAGGCGGCTCCGATTGCCACCTGACACCCGCGATCGTTCCCCGCTAAGAGAGAAGGACGGTCGGCTGTTGTAAACACAGCTGACCGTTCTTCTCCCTGAAATGATCATAGAGCCCATGTGATCCTTCTATATAGGATCATATGTCTCTGTGGTCATTTCAGAAGCCACACCCCCCACAGTTAGAATCACTCCCCTAGGCTCACATTTAACCCCTTGATCACCCACAGGGTTTACCCCTTCCCTGCCAGTGTAATACTGTAACAATGCATATTTTTAGCACTGATTACTGTAGTAATGTCACTGGTACCCCCAAGAGTGTCAAAAATGTCAGTTAGGTGTCCCATCTGTCCGCCGCAATGTCGCAGTCCCACAAAAAAGATTGCCGCCATTACTAGTAAAAAAAAACCAATAAAAATGACATAAATCTTTCCTGTAGTTAGTAGACGCGATAACTTTTGGGCAAACCAATCAAAATACGCTTATTGCAAATTTTTTTTACCAAAATATGTAGCAGAAAGCAAATTGGCCTAAAATGTTAAAACATTTGGATTTTTTTATTTTTTTTGAGAATGTCATATAGCAGAATGTGAAACATTGTTTTTTTTTTTCAAAATTGTCACTCTTTATTTGTTTATAGCGCAAAAAATAAAAATCACACAGGTGATCAAATACCACCAAAAGAAAGCTCTATTTGTGGGAAAAAAGGACATAATTTTTATTTGGGTACAGCTTTGCACGGCCGCACAATTGTCCTTTAAAGTAACGCAGTGTCGAATCGCAAAATAGGGCCTGGTCATTAAGGGGGCAAATCCTTCCAGTCTTAAAGTGGTTAATTATGGTGCCAGAAATGACAGTCCCACAGACATACATAAACCTCAGGACAAAAGATCATTTAAATAAATTAATCTCTTCCATTACATGTGTTTTTTGCACACATAATATAGATATAGAACTAGTACTTTGTCTGAGAATTCCTTAACTACTTGCCGACCGGCAGGGTACCTGTACGTTACTGGACTGCAAGAGCCGTTTTGCAGAGCCGGCGGTTGGCTCTCTCGTAAAAGAAATGCTAGCCGCTAACTAGCTGCTGAATTGGTTTCAAAAGCAGCGGGAGGGGACGTCCCGCCACCTTCCGAAGCTGTACCTGGATCTTCCGTCCCACCGGGAGTCCCGATCAACCAACTGGTGCTTCCGCCAGCTGACCATAATGCCCAGCAAAGATCTGATTAGCTTTGTTGGGCTTTATGATATAGTAACCCAGAAGTGATGACGTAATAATTTCCAGGTTACCCGGATGTAAACCACCATTTTTAAAAATCAACAGCATTTGATCCCACCGGTTTTTCGAATGCTCTTAAGTACAGAGGAGGGATTTGGGGTCTTTAAGACCCCCAGATCTCTCTAGTGCATGTCATAAGGAATGTGAAACATATTTGTAAATAACCATGCATGGTGTATTTATCTGCATTTTGATGCCTTTGGAAATGAAGAGGTTTTGCAACCATGCCTCCAACTCCTAGGAGAAAACAATTGATGTAATTCAAAATTATCCAGCATGGCAGTCATTTATTTCTCCTGAACCTAACAAGGATGCCCAGCAAAGACCTGATCGCCTTTGTTGGGCTCTATGATATACACTGCTCAAAAAAAATGAAGAAACACTTTTCAATCAGAGTACAGCATCAAGTCAATTAAAGTCCTGGGATATTGATCTGGTCAGTTAAATAACGGAGGGGGTTGTTAATCAGTTTCAGCTGCTTTGGTGTTAATGAAATTAACAACAGGTGCACTAGATGGGCAACAATGAGACAACCCCTGAAACGGAAATAGTTTTACAAGTGAAGGTCACTGACATTTTTTTTTCCTACTCATTTTTTCTGACTGGTTTTCACTAGTTTTGCATTTGGCTAGGGTCAGTGTCACTACTGAGGCGATACCTGGACCCTATAGAGGTTGCACAGACAGTCCAACTCCTCCAGGATGGCACATCAATACATGCCATTGCCAGAAGGTTTGCTGTGTCTCGCACCACAGTCTCAAGAGCATGGAGGAGATTCCAGGAGACAGGCTCTTTAGTTACTCTAGGAGAGCTGGACAAGGCCAATGAAGGTCCTTAACCCATCAGCAGGACTGGTATCTGTTCCTTTGTGCAGAGAGCCCTACAAAATTACCTCCAACAGGCCACTGGTGTGAATGTCTCTGACAAAACAATCAGAAACAGACTTCATGAGGGTGGCCTGTGGGCTCGACGTCCTCTAGTGGGCCCTGTGCTCATTGCGGAGCTCGATTGGCATTTGCCATTGAACACCAGAATTGGGAGGTCCACCACTGGCACCCTGTGCTTTTCACAGATGAGAGCAGGTTCACCCTGAGCACATGTGACAGATGTGAAAGGGCCTGGAGAAGCCGGGAAGAACATTATGCTGCCGGTAACATCATTCAGCATGACCGATTTGGTGGTGGGTCAGTGATGGTCTGGGGAGGCATATGCATGGAGGGACACACAGACCTCTACAGGCTAGACAATGGCACCCTGATTGCCATTAGGAATCGGGATGAAATCCTTGGACCCATTGTCAGACCCTACAATGGTGCAGTGGGTCATGGGTTCCTCCTGGTGCAGGATAATGCCCAGCCTTATGTGGTGAGAGTATACAGCCTGTTCCTGGAGTTCCTGTATGAAGGAGTTGATACCATTGAATGGCCCCATGCTCGCCTAATCTAAATCCAATAGCACACCACTAGGACATTATGTTTCGGTCCATCTGACGCCGCCAGGTTGCACCTTAGTCTGTTTAGGAGCTGAGTAATGCCCTGGTCCAAATCTGGGAGGAAATACCCCAGGACACCATCCGTCGTCTCATTAGGAACATGCCCGATGTTGACAGGCATGCATACAAGCACGTGGGGGCCATACAAACTACTGAGGACCATTTTGAATTGCTGCAATTAAAATTTAGGAAAGTGGAGTAGCCTGCTGTATAATTTTTCATAGATTTTTGGAGTGTCTTTGAATTTAGCCCTCTGTAAGTTGATCATTTTCATTTCCATCTAATGATGTGGCATCCTTTCGTTCCTAACACATTACTCTAGTCCATATCAGTATAGATATCCAGCATGATATTTTTCCCTTTGAGATCTGATGTGTTTTCAAAGTGTTCCTTTCATTTTTTTGAGCAGTGCAGTAAACTGGAAGTGATGACGTCACATCACTTCCAGGTTACCCGGATGTAAACCACCATTTTGAAAAATCAAAAGCATTTGATCTCACCGATCTTGGATCTTTTGAATGTTTTTAACTGCAGAGGAGGGATTTGGGGCCTTATAAACCCCAGATCTCTCCAATGCCTGGCACAAGGAATGAAAGCAATAAAAGTGATAAAAAATAGTTAGAGACAGTGTATAATAATAAATAAATAAACAATACGTTTTTTTAAAGTGCACTTGTGCGCAAAGGGAACGCATGCATCGATCCTGCACGCACACAAACAGTGATTAAACCACACATATGAGATATCACCGCAAACATCAGATCACAGGCAATAATTCTAGCACCAGACCTCCTCTAAAAATATAAAATGGTAACCTGTAAAGGCTTTTAAAGCATCGCCTCTGGATAGAAAAATGTACATTATTTGTCACAGTTGCATGCGCAATTTTAAAGCATGACATGTTTGGTATCTGTTTACTCGGCATAACATCATCTTTTATATTTTACCATAAAATTGGGTCATGTATTGTTTTTTTTTATTTCATTAAAATGAAAGAAAGTGTATTTTTTCCAAAACATTGCGTTTGAAAAACCGCAGCGCAAATACTGTATGACGTAAAATTTCCAAATCCACCAATGTATTCTCTAGGGCCTCCCCTTTAAGATATTTTCTAACAAAAAATACCAATTGCTACTAAACACAAAGTGCCAGAAAAGGCACGGGCATCAAGTTTTAAAGAATAAATTAACTAAAATAACTGGGAATATTTAGAAACCAGTAACTGATGAGGCAATGAACACTTTGATCATAATTATGTAACATACAACATAATGTGTAAACTACAGTGATCAGAACAATATAAACACAACAAAGCGTATATAAAGCAGCAGTCAAAGTACAGTAGTTAGGAATGTGGAGCGCAGCAGTCAGAAGGAAGTACCCCTTTACACTGGTGTTCACCGGCCAGCACCCTCGTCTCAATGGAGCTCAATGGTCTTTCCCATTTCGACATTGGTGCACAGTGGCCAGGGCCCCCATGACATTGGAGGTCAGTGGTCTAAATCCCTTTTCTACATTGCTGCCCAGGGATCTGTGACACTTTTCTACATTGTTGCCCAATTTCCAGTGCCTTAATAACATTGGTTGAACTGCCCCAGACTCTGTTCTACTAAATTCAGTCAATATATGCCCAAAAATGAGGTACAAGGCTTTTCAAATTTCTAGTTTTCAAATTTCAGTTTCAGTTGAATAGTCTTTCATTTTGTGAGATGCCTCTTTTCTAACTGCATCTGTTTCTTGTGTTTCAGAAAGGAAATGTGGCTACAAGAGGACTAATAGTAAGTTTCTCATCATGCTTTGTTCCTCTGTGTTAATTTAGTGTGTGGTATGTGTAGAATATGTGAGAAAATGAATAGCCCAGCAGATAACAATCATATTGAGCCACAACTGGAGTAGGGATGGGCTTTATGTTTGATTTGAACGTAAGTTTGACTCGAGCATCAGCTGTTCGTGTGTTTTTCAAACACACAAACAAAAGGGGCGCTTGGCGGGAAGTTCGCCCACCGATGAGCTCCCCATAATGCACTGCGCTGGTGCAGTGAATAAATTACTGATGACTGGCTAAAGCATGCACCTAACCTGTATGCTTTGGCAAATCACAGCATATAGTCCTGTCAGAGCCATGATTGGCCAAAGGCAGTTTGCCTTTAGCCAATCATGGCTCAGGGGCTTAGTCCACGCCCCACACTATATAAGGCTGCTACTTACATGGCAGCCATGTATAGTGTGTTATAATGGAGATTAGGCAGGTAGTTTGTGGATAGTGAGTTGAGTTAATTTAGTGCAGTCAGTGTAGTGTATAGGCATACCCCACTTATATAATGTATGGATATTTTGTTGTCCTTGGTCCCCTCTCAGTTTTCCCCAAGTTTTGTGTCCCTGTCACTTATAGTTCGTGAGCAGGGCCATGTCAAGTTGTCAAATATTTCCCATAGACGCCAATGTTAAAGACAGGGTGCAATGCCATGTAAGCTGACTAATATTTCCCATAGAAATCCGAAAGCTGAAAATTTGTCCAGGAAGGGGGCGACCCTTTGGGTCTGGTACAGATTTTAAGGGGAACTTTGAAAAAAAATGGCATGCCCCCCCCAAAATCCATACCAGACCCTTATCCGAGCATGCAGCCTGGATGGGGGGAGGGGGGACGAGCGAGCGCTGAACCATCATCCTTGATCTCCAGTCCAGTAGAAAAAAAAATTGTGTCCCCTGATTTAAATTTATCGTCAGTCATGACGCTCGTCGCACCCGAAAAATAGAAAAAGATCTAAAGAAGCTTCCGCCTCTTCTGAGGTGCCGAATGATGCTCTTGAGCCAGAGGCGTAACTAGAACCTTCAGGGCCCCGATGCAAGAAACCATGAAGGGCCCCCCAGACCCCTGGCCGGGGCCCTTCCTTTCAAGCCCGGGGCTCTTCCCACTAATCCTGGGGCTCTTTAATCTCATTGCATGGCCTTTTATTATGGTCCCGCATCAGGATCCTTTCACAAGTTCTGCAGTGGGCCCCCTTCCTGCAATCTTGGGGCCTCCCCACAGTGGTGAAATGCCAGGGCCCGGTCGCAAGTGTGACCTTTGAGATCCTAGAAGTTCACCCACTGGTTTGCTACCGGGCCCCCTGAAGCATGGGGCCCGGTAGCGATTGCAACCCCTGCAACCCCTGTAGTTACGCCCCTGTCTTGAGCTTTGACAGCTCTTTTATAGACAAGGGGCGGTGACATGATGTCAGATGGGGGCGGTGCCACCGGGGGATGTAAACGGGTGGCCCTGCCCCTTGCCTATAAAAGAGCTGTCAAACCTCAGGAGCACAGGGGGCACCCTTGGATAGCAGCATTTTTAGTGTGGGGGGGGGGGAGTGTTAGATGTATTAGTACATTTAGATATTCTAACAAATTGAAGCCAAGCTCAATCTCATATTTTATAAGCAGTTATAGCAACAGGTTTTTGTTTCCCTCTTGGGAATGCTGAGCTGCCTTTCTCATCTTTTAAACCCCCAAGGAATCCTTAACATAATTTTTGGATCTAGGGGAACCCCTGTTGAATTAATTATTCAGGGTAAGTGGTTAAAATGCCCTTTATTGTACATTGGTGGTCAGTGGGAAAAATGCACCTTACATTGGCAGTCAGTGGAAAGAAAGCTCCTTACGCTGATGGTCTTTTCGAAGAATGCCCTTTACATTGGTCAATGGGAAAAATGCCCTTTATAATGGTGGTCACTGTGGAGAACGTCTCTCACATTGGAGGTAAGTAGAAAAAATGCATCTTGCATTGGTGATCGGTGGGAAGAATGCTTCTTACATTGGTGGCCAGTGGGAAAAATACTCCTTACATTAATGGTTGGTGTAAAGAAGGCATCTCACATTGGAGGTAAGTAGAAAAAATGCCTCTTGTATTGGTGGTAAGTGGGAAGAATGCTTGATACATTGGTAAAGAATCCTTTTACATTTGTGGTCAGTGGCAAAAATGCCCATTACATTCATGATCAGTGGAAAAAATGCCTATTACATTGATGGTCAGTGGGAAGAATGCCCCTTACACGATGGTCAGTGGGAAAATTGCCACTTACATTGATGGTCAGTTGGAAGAATGCTCCTTACATTGATACTTAGTGGAAAGAAAGCTCATTACTTTGATGGTCATTGGAAAGAATTCTCCTTACATTGGTGGTCAGTGGAAAGAATGCTTCTTATATTGGTGGTCTTTGAGAAAAATGCCCCTTGCATTGGTCAGTGGGAAAAATGCCTTTTATGATAGTAGTCGGTGGGGAGAATGCCCCTCACGTTGGAGGTTAGTAAAAAAAAATGCATCTTGCATTGGTGGTCAGTGGGAAGGATGCCCCCTACATTAGTGGTCAGTGGGAAGAATGTTCCTTACATTGGCAGTACGTAAACAAATGCCCCTTATATTGGTGGTCAGTGGGAAGAAGGCTCCTTACATTGGTGGTCAGTGGGAAGAAGGAGGAGGACACACCCAAGGAGCTCTCTGTGAGAACCAGCCCTTTTCAAGCCTGGGCCTTGCTTGCTAGCTTGGCCCAGGAACAATGCCTGATCCTGGGGGAGGCCCTGGGAGGGACCCCCCTGATGACACGGGGCCTAGTGAGGAGGAGGTGGAGGACCTGTCTGTGGGTCCAGGCCCCGATGAGAATGCGGATGTCTTCAGCCAGAAGGTTATCAATCGTTTTAGGGCGATTGGAAGAGCTGAAGAAAAGCTTAAAGTTTTGAAGGCTGAACATAAATCCTTCAGAGCCAAATACTGCCAGGCCTGGAGTAAAAATCGTACAGCCATGAAGCCTGAGCTACAGGAATTGGAAGATAAGGTAAAGAAACAATCTTTATTACTGGAAAAGTTGAAAGATAGAAGCGGAGTGTTTAAAGAAAAATTTGATAATGAGAGGAGATTTGCCAGCCAAGCATCAGCAAGTTCTGTGGATCAGCAGCCTCAGTTAATGGATGACCAGGCTCCATCTGCCTCTGCACCTCTCCCCCCATGCCATAACTGGGAATCGCCAGCGGCAACCAGCCAGGGGGTTGAGAGTGGACATGGATCCCTGACATTCATCCAGGAGATGGAGTCCCCCCTGAGAGCAGATAAGTTTGCATTCACTGATGATCCATCAGAAATCCCTGTGGATGGGCAGAGGAGATACAAACCAGCAAAGCCAGTACTGGTGGAGAAATCCCTGTATACCATGCTGCCATCCAACATGTCTGCCCCACCTGCTGTAGTGGATGGTGTCCCAGGTGAGAAGGAGCTTTGCCTACAGCTACCT
Source organism: Pelophylax lessonae (assembly GCF_965119305.1). Taxonomy (NCBI): domain Eukaryota; kingdom Metazoa; phylum Chordata; class Amphibia; order Anura; family Ranidae; genus Pelophylax; species Pelophylax lessonae. The sequence goes on along the minus strand of NC_138774.1, from coordinate 44,656,449 downwards.
ATTGGAGATTCTGCTGTGAACACAACCAGTACAGACATGCAGGGAAAATCCCTGACCGTGAAATCCCCGGACCATCAGGTGAATGTGGATGGACCTGCATCTAACACCCCAGACATGGATTTTGCTGGTCTGGCTGAGACCAGTAGTCCCTCTGAAAGCAAAATGGCTGCCAGCTCCAAGGAGTCTGTTTCACTTTCACCAGAGCTTCCCAGTGTTTCAGGGCAGATTGACCAGCTGATTGCTGGTGGGGGAGGGGATCAGCATGCTGCTGTGTTTGGAATGGAAGCAGCCATGGAAGTTACCTGCAGTGTTTTACCTGCTGCTGTGCTAGAACAGAATTCCATTTCCACAGCTGAAAACCCTGTCCCAGTGGAAGAGAAGATGACAGCTGAAACTCTTACCAGTGCAGCACCAACTATGGATTCTGCTGTGAAGACAACAAATATCCCAGCAAGTATTAAAAATGACAATAATCATAAAGCAATGAATGTGGTGGGTGGTGGTGAAGGGGATAATATTGCTGGGAAAAATAGAAATGACATTTCTCCCCCTGCTCAGCAGAGGAAAGATTTATCGATTGTACAGATCAATCCCGGATCTGTACAATCGTTATCTGTTATGTCTGTGTCGGATGTTTCAAAACAAACTGATGGATTTTCTGCTGGGAGGAATGTTGGAAGCTATGCTTCAGTTTTGGGGAGTCACACCAGGGTGGGTGGTGGGGTTTCGGTTAATAATCGCAATTCAAGGAGGTTTGTTGGGGGGTTGGTTAGTGGGTATAGGAGGAGGAATGTGGTACAGTTGCGGTGGGAGGGCGATGGAACGCCGCCAGTAAGGGGGAGAGTGGCCGAGTTGGTCTTGGAAATGGGGTTTAAAGCCTGTGACATTTTTGCTTTGATTTGCCCGGTGGGAAGTTATGAATTTGATTTATCGTTTGTGAAACCTGAGAGTTTGGATCTCTTTTGGGAGAGATTTAGGAGGTGCAAGGGCCTTCAGCAGTGGAGTGGTTTGGTGCCAAAGGTGATCTCAAGACAGCCTCTGATAAAGTCGGTGACCATCTTGGTGCATAACGAATCCATACCAGAGGCTGATTTATTAGTATGGCTACGCCGATATGGCGAGGTCCTCACTCCACTGCGGAAGGTCCTTGATGAGCATGGGATATGGACAGGGGCCTGGACAGTGTCACTTAAATTGGGGGTGCTGGGCGATGTAGTTCAGCACCTTCCCTGCTCAGCCTTTCTGGGTAGGGATAGGCTGACCATTTTTTACCAAGGTCAGCCTAAGGTATGTAATAAATGTGGTGATAAAGGCCACTTTGCATCGTCCTGCACCCACAAGAAGTGCTCACTGTGCCAGGATTTAGGCCATTTGGCCAGAGAATGCACCCAGATTCGGTGCAATTTGTGCCAGCAGCTGGGTCATCCATATAGCCAGTGCCCAGAGGCACTGCATAACTTGCCAGGATTGGAGACTGAGCTGCAGAGGCTTGATAAAGAAGATGAAGCAGCTGAAGTTAGAGAGGAAATTGTTGTTGTCCCTCCTGTGTCTGTTGTGTCAGATTCTGTTTCCCCTAGTGATGTGGTCCCTGAGTCTGTCCTTCCTGTGTCTGTTGTGTCAGATTCTGTTTCCCCTAGTGATGTGGTCCCTGAGTCTGTCCCTCCTGTTGTTCCTACATCTACTGTGCGTAGATCCTCCAGACTAGCGGAAGCTGCTGGGGGGGCGGGTATAGTGGATCTTCCCCCTCGGCCTACTCCACCTCCAGTCCCTGTCTCTCGACACCGCAAACGCGGCCAAGAGGGTGCAGGGGTGCTGGATGGTGGTGGGGTCGATGGGGTTGAGGGAGGGGTGTCCATGTCCCATGTCTCACCCTCTGTTGTGGAGGATTCGGATGATGAGGGGTGGGAGAGGACAAAGAGGAAGAAAAAGAAGAAGAGGAAGACCAGTAAAGCGGTCATTTCTTCCTTACAGTTAGAGCCAGGAGGGGTTCCTCTTGGCAACACATTTTCGGTTTTATCAGGGGAGGAGTTAGTATCCGATTTATCTACTTCTTTATCATCTATGGATGAGGGGGAGTCACATAGTGTAAAGAGAGCTGCTTCGGGTGATGAGAGTGTGGTGGAGGTTAAGAAACGACTACCCCAATCATCCTGATGGCAGTGCCCGCTCTGATAAAGGTGGCGACCATTAATGTCGCCAGCGTGAAATCTGCAAGAGCCCGTGATATTGCCTTATTTTTGCTCAGTGAGTTTGATGCTGAGATTTTATTTTTGCAAGAGACCTGGCTCAATACTTTGGCCGATGTCCATCTAGCAAAAAGGGAGTGGAGATGCGGTCCCTCCTTTTGGTCTCTTGCGGCTGAGCCTTGCAGCGGAGTTGCGGTTCTTTTTAAAACCGATATGGTAACGTGCCGGCGGATAATTGAGGTAGAAATGGGGAGATGCATGGTCTTAGACGTCTCTGTTAGGGGGCAGGACCTGCGCCTGATCAATATCTATGGACCGCAGTCAAAATGGGACAGGAAATGCCTCTTCACAAAGATCAAGCCCTTCCTTTTTACATCCCAGCAGGTTGTCTTTGGAGGTGACTTTAACACCATAATTAGGCCTGAAGACAGGAGGGTCTCCATAGACAGGCTGGGTTATGATAGCGTTTTTCTTAGAGATATGGTTAGACAAGCAGGCCTGGTAGATGTGCACATTAAGCACTGCCCTGGCAGCACGGGATTCACGTTTCAGAGAGGGAATAGTCAGAGTAGGATAGATAGGTTTTTTTTAAAGGAGAACTCTGCTTTCTCGGCTCCTGAGTTGAGGGCGGTGGAGTTCTCTGACCACTGTATGCTGTCTGTGACTCTGAATGCCTCGGACACTCCACCCAGGGGAAGGGGTACCTGGAAACTGAATTCGGCTCACCTGGAAGATGTAGAGGTAAGACAATCCTTTGAGGATTTTTTTCAGGCACAGGTTTCTATTCTGGACTTTTGCAGCAGTAAGTCAGAGTGGTGGGAGCTTGTGAAACAAAGGGCGATTGGACTTTTCAAGGCCATAAGTAAGAAGAAGCAGCTTGGTATGTATATTGTCTACCAGCATTTGCGGAGGAAGCTTGATCGTCTTGTCTCGTATGGAAGAGATCCAGGGGAGATCTCGGAGGTAAAGCTTCTTCTTAGGAAGTGTCAATACGACCGGCATGCCTCCTTGGTTCTGGAGAGAGATTATGGGAAATATCACTCGCCTGATCCTTACCAGAACTGTAAGCAAGGCATAGCAGTTAAGACGGTCATAGGTCTGAGGGATAGTACGGGTTCCCTGGTGAAGTCCAGATCAGGGATCCTGGAGATCTTCAGGTCATATTACGCAGACCTTCTGGGAAGAAAGGACCTTAATCGGGACAGGATGGAAAGCTTTCTGGATTCTACTCCAGGATTGGGAAATGATACATTGCCTTTGATGGATTTGACAGAACCAATTTCAGCGGATGAGGTAGTTCGTGCTATAGAGAAGCTGGCTACCAAAAAATCGCCTGGGCCAGATGGGTTGACAGCTGAATTTTACAAGTGTTTTAAGTCCATTCTGGCTCCCTTTTTAGCGGAGGTTTATAACAGCGGTTTAGAAGAGGGTTCTCTCCCTCCCTCCATGAGGCAATCCGCTGTGATTCTTCTGTCAAAAGGTAAAGACCCCTCAATAATTGAGAACTGGCGCCCCATCAGTCTTCTCAATGTTGATAGAAAGATCTTGGCGAAGATTCTTTTTTGGCGCTTGTCGTCAGTAGCAGGCGATTTGTTGTCCAATCATCAGCATTGCTCGGTCCAGGGCAGAAGTACCTTTTCAGCAATTTTAGCTGTCCGGGAGGCTTTGGAGCGATGCAGGGCTGCTGGATGGAGAAAGTACTTGCTGGCATTGGATCAGGCGAAGGCTTTTGATCGAGTCAATCATGAGTACCTGTATTTGCTACTTGGTAGATACGGCCTGCAGGGGAGGTTTATTGATTGGCTGAAAACATTATATAAAGGGGCTGAGAGCTTCCCACTTGTTAATGGTTGGGTTGGACGGCCTTTTGAGGTTGGCTCTGGTGTGCGCCAGGGGTGTCCTTTGAGCCCCCTGCTATATGTATTCGCAATCGACCCCTTCATAAGAAGGTTAGAGAGTGGATCGTTGTGTGGGGTGCCTTTGGGCATTGCTGGTGTGCCGCCTTTGAAGGTCGTGGCCTATGCCGATGATGTGTCTGTTATTATCTCTGGGATGGAGGAGGCGCAGGAGGTGGTCTCTGTGATAGAGCAGTACACAGAGGCTTCTGGCTCTAAAATCAATCATGAAAAGAGTGAAGTTTTCTGGATGGGTGAGGAGGGTGAAAGCTTCGAACTTCCGGATGCCTTCCCAGAGCCCCAGCAGGAAATTAAAGTGTTGGGCATCAAATTTGGTCCTGGTGACTATGGTCATCGAAATTGGGAAAGCAGGTTGTTGAATGCCAATGCCAAGGTGGCAAGCTGGAAGAAATGGAAACTTTCCTTGAGGGAAAGGGTTGACTTGATTAAAACTTACCTGATCCCAATCTTTTTATATGTCAGCTTTGTCTGTATCTTGCCGGAATCTCTCTATGCAAGGGTGTACAGCTGCTTTTTCCAACTGTTATGGGGAAATAGGCTGAACCTGATCAAACGCAATGTAACTTACCTGTCCAGGCGGGAGGGTGGTCTAGGAATGGTCAACCCTATAGTTTTCTTTTCTCTGCTCTTTTTAAAGTATAATCTTGGTAATATGTTAGCAGAGACCCCGCCGGGATGGGTGGGTATTTTTCAATCTTGGTTTAGGCCTTTTCTGCGATGCTGGGAAGATGGCGGGCCAGTGAAAAGTCTGAGAGTCCGACATGGCAAGCTTCCGGCTTATGTTGCCCCGTGTCTGAAAATACTTAGGCAGTGGCAGGTGACAGTGGGGGATATCAAGTCCCTCCCCAGAAAGCTTCTGGAGAAGAGGATTTTGGGCTCTGCTTTCAGTGTGTCACTGACCTTAAGGGATTGCCCAGGCCCCGTAATGAGGGAGGGGTTGCGTTTAATTAACTTAGGAAGAATCCCTTTGAAGTTTAGGGATCAAGCCTGGCTCGCTTTCCATGGAAGGCTCTATGTGAGAGGGAACCTGAAGCATCGCCCTGTGGATGATCGGGATTGTCCTAGAGCGGAGTGTGTTGGTAAAGTGGAGTCTATGGACCACTTTTTGCTCCAGTGTCCCTTTAACATAGAGGTGTATAAAAGGGTGGGGAGGGCTCTAGGCCTCCCCTTTCTCTATCGCATGAGTTATGCGGAGTGGGTGTACGGGGCATTCCCGACTCGCTGGGATTTTGATTTGGATACACTTTTTCTAGTTAGTATAGTTGTCCGTTACTTCACGTGGAATGCACGGTGCCAGATTACCCTGCGGAAGAAAGTCCTCCCTGTTGAGGTGGTGGTGTACGATATTCTGGGTGAGGTTGGGAAGATTCGGGGTCTTGAGAAGGGCAGGGAGCCTCGAGCGGTCTGGATAAGGGCGTGGAGGAATATCAGACCTGCTTTTGGTGAACTGTCCATCTCTGGGTGAGGAGCTCTTTTCCTATGCTATTTCTTTCACGCCCTTAGCTTTTGTTGGTTAATATCTTCTTTTTGAAGAAGGGCTGCATGCATAATGGGGGTGGTTTTGTTTCTTGACCTCGCAGGTTGGATGTCTGGTGTGGTGGTGTGAGTCCTACTAAGATTATTTTCTCCGGTAATGACAGTTTCATGATGTGAGTTTTGTTTTTGCTGTAAAGCCATTCTTTATTTGAGAGCAGAACTTGCTATGTATTTTTTTCCATTTTCATGTAAATATGTATATATTTATTTATGTATATTGATTTTATGATTATTGATTGCAAGACTTTTAATAAACAAAAATTGGGAAGAATGCCCCTTACATTGGTGGTTAGTGGGAAAAATGCCCCTTGCATTGGTGATCAGTGGGAAGAATGCCCCTTGCATTGGTAGTCAGTGAGAGGAATGTTCTTTGCATTTGTGGTCAAAGGGAAGTATGTCCCTGCATTGGTGATCAGTGAGAGGAATTTTCCCCTTGCATTGGTGGTCTTTGGAAAATATGCCCCTTGCATTGGTCAGTGGGAAAAATGCCCCTTGTGATGGTAGTCGGTGGGGAGAATGCCCCTCACGTTGGAGGTTAGTATAAAAAAAATGCATCTTGCATTTGTGGTCAGTGGGAAGAATGCCCCCTACATTAGTGGTCAGTGGGAAGAATGTTCCTTACATTGGCAGTACATAAAAAAATGCCCCTTATATTGGTGGTCAGTGGGAAGAATGCTCCTTACATTGATGGTCAGTGGGAAGAATGCCCCTTACATTGGTGGTTAGTGGTAAGAATGCCTCTTGCATTGGTGATCAGTGGGCGAATGCCCCTTGCATTGGTGGTCAGTGAGAGGAATGCCCTTTGCATTGTTGGTCAGTGGGAAGAATGTCCCTTGCATTGGTGATCAGTGGGAGGAATGCCCATTGCATTGGTGGTCATTGGGAGGAATACCCCTTACATTTATGGTCATCGGGAAGAATGCCCCTTGCATTGGTGGTCATTAGGAAGAATGCCCCTTGCATTGGTGGTCAGTGGGGAAAATGCCCCTTACATTGATGGTCAAAGGAAAAAAATGCCCTTCCCACATTGGTGGTTAAAATCATTACAGTCAATTAAAAAGATCATTGGTGCCATGTTGCTGGCTCTTTGAAGCAGTGTTGGCAGTAGAACCATCTAGGACCCCTTAAAAGGGAGGTCAATGACCCACAGTTTTAGGAACCCCTTGCAACCTCTGGTGGAACCCGAGAATTCCACAGAACCTAGATGGAAAAGTTCAGTGTAGTGTATGTGGGAAAGCTGAAGATAGTTTAAATTTTCTTGCAGCCTAATTAGCTTGTTTTTTCTTGTTACAGCTTCAGATGCTAATTCTGACACATCCAACAACCCAGAAGAATGAATGATGGTATAACAAGGGGAACACCACAAAAGCCACAGGAAGAGGAATCGCTTTTTTCATGTTGAATTCAGTTATTCTACTTGTCTACTGTCAGTTTTTATTGGTACATCTGATACCAAAGAAGCGTTCATTTACTGTAATATGGTTGGTTTGGACTGCAGGTGTCAAACTATCATACTATGAAGATTTGTGCACTGAACTTACTTCAGTCATGCCCGCCAAATCATTGAGCAGCACACTTTCTTGTATGTAAACTATGTAACCAAAGTGACACCCGCACCTACATAAAAACAAAGATAATGGTATATGCAGCTGCTGTCTAATGTTCCCAACAGGGACTTTTGGCAATATAACCTTATTCCTAGGCAGTGCTTGCTATAACGTGAAATGTAACAAAACAAAATACGTGTCTTGGTAGGTCACACAATTACCAAACTATAAAACCAATATAAGTGTAAATATAAACACATATGATACAGGTTAGTGCAAATTTTAGAGTGAAATAGTGCAAAGAAAGTCCATCTAGATTGTGCAATCTTGAGTACCTGGGTGCCTGGTTTCCAGGGTATCCCCTGTAATGAATATTCCACCTTGCACTGACAGTTAACACAACGCACTTACCGGATGGCGACGACTCTCTTACTGTACAGCAAGGGAAGTCATAAAGGCTTGTGGGTCCTTAGGGTGACCCGCCCTGATGATTCTAGTGGTTGTCTGGTACCGATCCTTACTCCTCCTTGATGTGATCCAGGTATTACTCCAATGGGTTCAATAGGCAGGCAAGCAGAAGGGCAGGCAAGAGAGCTTTCTTTGTGTCTCAGGATCACAGCTCTCCCCATGACAATGCCTTCCTTTGGCTATCTCCCCAGAATGATGGCAGAATCTTTGTTCAGGCACCATCCAGGGTCATCATCTACTGCCTGGACTAACATGCTGGCTCAGAGATGACACAGTCATGTAAATCCTGTGCAGCTCTTGGCTCTGTACCCAACTGCCTGATGCAGTTCAGCCCCTGCTGCAACCTCTCACTTTGGGGGAGATTTACTAAAAGTGAAGCACTCTCTGGTGCAGCTGTGTGTTGCACATATGCTGAAAGTATGGACAATAATTCCATTGTGCGAAGGTAAAAGTTTCTGCAATGACATAAAGCATGACCTTCAGTCTGATAGACAAGATAGCAACTGCTATTGTGTTCATACATAATAATACACACACATATATATATATATATATATATATATATATATATATATATATATATATATATATACATACATACATACAGTGGGTACGGAAAGTATTCAGACCCCCTTACATTTTTCACTCTTTGTTATATTGCAGCCATTTGCTAAAATCATTTAAGTTCATTCTTCTTCCTCATGAATGTACACATAGCACCCCATACTGACAGAAAAACACAGAATTGTTGACATTGTTGCAGATTTATTAAAAAAGAAAAACTGAAATATCACATGGTCCTAAGTATTCAGACCCTTTGCTCAGTATTTAGTAGAAGCCCCCTTTTGATCTAATACAGCCAGGAGTCTTTTTGGGAAAGATGCAACAAGTCTTTCACACCTGGATTTGGGGATCCTCTGCCATTCCTCCTTGCAGATCCTCTCCAGTTCTGTCAGGTTGGATGGTAAACGTTGGTGGACAGCCATTTTTAGGTCTCTCCAGAGATGCTCAATTGGGTTTAAGTCAGGGCTCTGGCTGGGCCATTCAAGAACAGTCACGGAGTTGTTGGGAAGCCACTCCTTCGTTATTTTAGCTGTGTGCTTAGGGTCATAGTCTTGTTGGAAGGTAAACCTTCGGCCCAGTCTGAGGTCCAGAGCACTCTGGAGAAGGTTTTTGTCCAGGATATCCCTGTACTTGGCCGCATTCATCTTTCCCTTGATTGCAACCAGTCGTCCTGTCCCTGCAGCTGAAAAACACCCCCACAGCATGATGCTGCCACCACCATGCTTCACTGTTGGGACTGTATTGGACAGGTGATGATGAGCAGTGCCTGGTTTTCTCCACACATACCGCTTAGAATTAAGGCCAAAAAGTTCTATTTTGGTCTCATCAAACCAGAGAATCTTATTTCTCACCATCTTGGAGTCCTTCAGGTGTTTTTTTGCAAACTCCATGCGGGCTTTCATGTGTCTTACACTGAGGAGAGGCTTCCGTCGGGCCACTCTGCCATAAAGCCCCGACTGGTGGAGGGCTGCAGTGATGGTTGACTTTCTACAACTTTCTCCCATCTCCAGACTGCATCTCTGGAGCTCAGCCACAGTGATCTTTGGGTTCTTCTTTACCTCTCTCACCAAGGCTCTTCTCCCCCGATAGCTCAGTTTGGCCGGACGGCCAGCTCTAGGAAGGGTTCTGGTTGTCCCAAACGTCTTCCATTTGAGGATTATGGAGGCCACTGTGCTCTTAGGAACCTTAAGTGCAGCAGAAATCTTTTTGTAACCTTGGCCAGATCTGTGCCTTGCCACAATTCTGTCTCTGATCTCTTCAGGCAGTTCCTTTGACCTCATGATTCTCATTTGCTCTGACATGCATTGTGATCTGGAAGGTCTTATATAGACAGGTGTGTGGCTTTCCTAATCAAGTCCAATCAGTATAATCAAACACAGCTGGACTCAAATGAAGGTGTAGAACCATCTCAAGGATGATCAGAAGAAATGGAAAGCACCTGAGTTAAATATATGAGTGTCACAGCAAAGGGTCTGAATACTTAGGACCATGTGATATTTCAGTTTTTCTTTTTTAATAAATCTGCAACAATGTCAACAATTCTGTGTTTTTCTGTCAGTATGGGGTGCTATGTGTACATTCGTGAGGAAGAAGAATGAACCTAAATGATTTTAGCAAATGGCTGCAATATAACAAAGAGTGAAAAATTTAAGGGGGTCTGAATACTTTCCGTACCCACTGTATATATATTAACATTCTCATATACAGGAATAATGTCCTCATAGAAAATAACAAACAATTGAACATGTGCTGATAGGTTATTACTCATTCTGCACCACCGTGATCTAATAATACAATCTAATTCCTCAGGAAGGATGTGCTGGTACTGGAGAGAGTCCAGAGAAAGGCAACAAAAATAATTAGGGGAATGGAATACATCAGCTATGAGGAAAGACTACAAGCATTGAACTTATTCTCTCTGGAGAAGAGACGCTTGAGAGGGGATATGATATCAATGTACAAATACTGTACTGGTGACCCTAGCATAACAGAACAAACTTTTCAGAGAAAGGGAATACAATAAGACACGTGGACACTCACTAAAACTAGAGGAAAAACAGTTTAACCTTAAGATACGTAGGGAGTTCTTTATTGTCAGAGCAGTGAGGATGTGGAATTCTCTTCCACAAGCAGTGGTATCAGTGGGGAGCATCGATAGTTTCAAAAAAATATTAGATGGGCACCTTAAAGTCCACAACATACAGAGGTATACAATGTACGGTTAACAGCAAACACACATCATAGGTTGAACTGGATGGACTGATGTCTTTTTTCAACCTCACTAACTATGTAACTATGTAATTGATATAAGAACATAACACTATGAAAATCACATTACCGGGACACTGGCCCCATGTGACGCGTCAGTGTGATCCACCAACATTTGTGCAGTGTGATATTTATTCACAGAGTAGCGTCAGCAGCCTTTGCTGATCACAGGGATGTAAATTAAATCAATGTTGCCCTGTTTATAGCCCTAAATATGCTCCCTCTTCCTGCAATGACATAAAGCATGGCCTTCAGTCTGATAGACAGGATAGCAACTGCTATTCTGTTCCTACCAGAAACAAAGGTCTGTCTTTTTGGTTCCCCCTGCTATATTAGCAGTTTCCATTAAAATGTACCCTCCATCATTCACGCTTTTAACTCTATGCTGCCATCTACTGCTGATTTAATTGAACTGCCATGAGTTTCTGTTCTCTATGAACAGAACTATAATCCTGGACTGGTGGAGCTGGAAATGTGACACTTAATTTTTTTTATGTGGTACCTGATTTTGACATCCCTTACATGTGCATGGTAGCCAATCAGCTTCTAACTTCAGCTTGTTCAATTAAGCTTTGACAATAAAACTTGGAAGCTGATTGGTTTCTATGCAGAGCTGCACCAGATTTTGCACTCTCCAGTTTTAGTAAATCACCCCCTGTGAGACTTGTTAAAAAGCTAAAATGCTGCAGTCTGATCACTGGGGGAGAGAAGGCTGAGGAAATGCTTCCTCCAGTCTGGAGCAGACTTATAATATCATCTGAGCTAGGCAAAGTCACTGGAGTGGAGATCAAGGATGGCTTTTTAATGGTAAAATGGGGAAACGTTTCGATAAATTATCCTGGTGTTTTATACTGTGATATATCAGCAATGTATTCATGCAGATTTCAAAGTTACTGAAAGGTCCACTTTAAGCCCTGTTTAAGGGGAGAGTCACTGTTACATTGTGTTTTTTTTTTTTATTATTGGCTGCGTTACAGATTAACTTTATTTCATGTTTTTTTCATAGGTACTGCAAATGTCACTGTTATTTAAGGTCCCATTCATGCCCATGTGTTGTGGTAAGGAATGGTAAAATAAAACGTTACCGTACCTTACCATAATGCAGAGCAATAAGCATACTACAGTGTGGTGAATTGTAGTGGCATTCATTATAAATGCCACCCTGATGCACTATGCAGTAGATGCCAAAACAAACGTATGATGGCACATCAGGATGTACACTTGGCCGGAAAATGTGTTTTGTTGCAGCCTGTGTCCCCATTGGAGAAATATCCGATCAATTTCTGTCCTAAAGCAAAGCAAAGAAAAGTGTCCCCAGTAGGGACATCCCACAGGCCACAATAACAATCTGCTAGAGGTTCACTACCTTCCCACTCTGGCCAAAACAAAAAAAAATGGCTGAAGTTGGGCTTTAACCACTTCTGGACCAAAAGGTTTCCCCCCTTAATGACCAGGCCATTTTTTGCGATACAGCGCTGCGTTAATTTAACTGACAATTGCGCAGTCGTGCGACGCTGTACCTAAATAAAATTTACGTCCTTTTTTCCCCACAAATAGAGCTTTCTTTTGGTGGTATTTGATCACCTCTGCAGTTTTTATTTTTTTACGCTATAAACAAAAAAAATAGCAAAAATTTCAAAAAACCAAAAAAAAAAAACAATAATTTATACTTTCTGCTATAAGTGCCGGGTCACACTTGGGCGATGTGGGAAGGCTGCGAATTCGCAGCCTGTTCCCGCATCGCAAACGCACATCTGGCAGTTCACACTACCATATTGAGATACGCTGGGGGTGTCAATGAAATGTTAACGACACCCCCAGTTTGATTGCATATCGCAGTGCGATCTGACAGTTCGCACAGGATCGGATTGCACAAGTGTGAACCACTGTGCGATCCGATCCTGATGCGGCTGAAAAAATGCCTCATGTGCCACTTTTGTGCGGGTGCAGTGCGAATTGAGCCATACAAAGTGTATGGCTCAATTCGCACTGCACATCCGATCGCATGTAATGAAGGAGCAGTGCGCTCCGATATTACATGCGATCGCCACATACGCGGAAGTGTGAACCGGCACTAAAACACAGCCATCAAAATAAAAAAAAAAAAAAAACTATTTTATTCATTAATTTAGGTCAATATGTATTCTGCTACATATTTTTTACTAGGAATGGCAGCGATCAATGGTTTTTAGCGGGACTGCCACATTGCGGCGAACAAATCGGACATCTAACTGACACTTTTTGGGGACCAGTGACACTAAAACAGTGATCAGTGCTAAAAAAATGCACTGTTACTGTACTAATGACACTGGCAGGGAAGGGGTTAACATCAGGGGTGATCAAAGGGTTAAGTGTATCCCTAGGGGGTGCTTGCTAACTGTGGGGGGTTGCACTGATTGAGGGGAAGATAGAGATCTGGGTTCCTGCTTAGCAGGAACAAAAGATCTTTATCTTGTCCCCTTGCAGAACGGCGATCTGCCTTGTTTACATAGGCAGATCGCCTTTCTGCCTCTCACAGGGAAGATCGCGGGTGGCCGGCGGACATCGGGTCCGCCGAACCCATTGGTTGACATCCCCCCTAGCCAATTATGAACGAAATGACGTACAGGTACATTGTTTTGTGCAATAGCGCCACTTTGCCGCAATATTTATACAGCGGCTCATCAGAAAGTGGTTGAAGAGAACCAGTCACCATTTTTTTTTTTTTTGCAAGTATTGAATATTCAACCTTAAATTATAATTTTTCAGGCTTATTTATAAGCTTCAACTTGGGTGTCAGTGGTTAAAGTTTGAAGTCTGGCAGTTACTGTCTGGTCAACTGCCTGACCTAACACAATAAAGACTATAAATGTTTTGCCCGAGATTCACACAACTCACACCCAGGATTCAAACATATTCTATTTGAATTCACTTGTTGAATATTGGACACAAACAATTATAAACTGACCTCGCTGTCTCCAAACTTCTCAGTGTGCATAATGGGGTCAGATAAAAAAGCCCCGTAGTGTTTTTTATATTGTTTACCTTCTAATTATATACATAGGGCTGGAAAGATTCATGTTCATTCCTATGTGTATATTGCTAAGAAATCTTTTTAGATTGACTTATGGTAAATAAAGGTTACATTGTTTAGATTGTAAGCTGATACATAAAGATCTCTTACGTATAATTGTATATTGTTGTTGAATGAACGTTGCTACACAACCACATGTACTAGCACTTGTCACATGAATTGAAAGAAAAATTAACCCTGCAGCCAACCTGTTCTCGACTTACCTTCAGACTTCAAGTAGCTCTGCAGTCTGCAGTCTATGATCATTTCCTGTAGCATGCCTGTAGTCTCTGACCATATCCTGTAGCATGCCTGTAGTCTCTGACCATATCCTGTAGCATGGCTGTAGTCTCTGACCATCTCCTGTAGCATGGCTATAGTCTCTGACCGTCTCCTGTAGCAAGCCTGTGGTCTCTGATCATCTCCTGTAGAATGCTTGTAGTCTCTGACCATCTCCTGTAGCATGGCTGTAGTTTTTGACCATCTCCTGTATCATGGCTATAGTCTTTGACCGTCTCCTGTAGCATGGCTTTAGTCTCTGACCCTCTCCTGTAGCATGGCTGTAGTCTTTGACCGTCTCTTGTAGTATTGCTGTAGTCTCTGGATTGTCTCCTGTAGCATGGCTGTAGTCTCAGACTGTCTCCTGTAGCATGCCTGTAGTCTCTGACCGTCTCCTGTAGCATGCCTGTAGTCTCTGACCGTCTCCTGTAGCATGGCTGTAGTCTCTGACCCTCTCTTGTAATATGGCTGTAGTTTCTGACCGTCTCCTGTAGCATGGCTGTAGTCTCTGACCCTCTCTTGTAATATGGCTGTAGTTTCTGACCGTCTCCTGTAGCATGGCTGTAGTCTCTGACCCTCTCTTGTAGCATGGCTGTAGACTCTGACTCTCTCCTGTCTCCTGTAGCATGCCTGTAGTCTCTGACCCTCTCCTGTGTCATGACTGTAGTCTCTGACCCTCTCCTGTAGCATGCCTGTAGTCTCTGACCCTCTCCTGTGTCATGACTGTAGTCTCTGACCCTCTCCTGTAGCATGCCTGTAGTCTCTGACCCTCTCCTGTAGCATGCCTGTAGTCTCTACCCTTTGGTGAGGTTACAGGCTCTATTGAAGATCCCCTGTATCAAGGAATTTGACCACCAATGATTTACATCAGCCTTTCTCAACCTCTTTAACACAGAGACAATAACTTTTCAGGCTCAGCGAACCCTGACTAATAATTACTACATCAAAGGTTTAAAGTTCATCAGTGTGATGGTCACTTAAAAGAATGCTTCTTACATTTGTGGTCATTGGGAAGACTCTACCCCATTACAGATAGCCAAAACGATAATTGTCAATAATGGCTACTCATCTGAGAGGCAGAAGTTGCTCACTCCTCAAGGAACCCCAAACCACTCTGAAGGAACCCTTGTTGAGAAAGGCACCTTCATTCAAGCTATCATCTCCTCAGAATTCATAGTCCATTACTTGCAAGTTTCTTGACGGGTATATTGTCCTAATCAGATCATTTAAAATGCCTTTCTACCTCTTTATTAAAACAGTCCTGACTACAGCTTGTGTAAATCGACGAATGATTATGCGGGATAACATCACTCACTGGTTTCCTTCATTTCTTTACTGCTCTATTGGAGAGACTTTTTTTTATACTAGAGTTGGTGGTTCTGGTGGCTCCACTAAATCTCACTCTTACTGCTGCAGTTGTAATCTCAGGTTATCCCCCTAACGTAGACCCCAAAAATGTAGAGAGCTGCTAACTCAACACATTGACATCCAGCCAAAACTGAAATAATCGTTTTGGTTGGATATCTTCAATGAGACAATCACCGGCTATAAACATGCACTGTGCTTATTTATATACTGTAGAAGTCATGTAAGAACAAATGGAAGGTCATTAAAAGATTCTATTTATTTATTAATTGGTTGTTACATTTGTACATACGAATGTTTTGTCAAAATCATTATATTTTGCAAAATTTGAACTATTAATAAATTAAGCAATTACACGTTTATGCGTATAATCTTTGAAGTATTCTACCAACTGGGCGTAACATTTTTTTTTATTTCGATGCATCTATATACTCATTTGTTTGTCTGGGATGTTACTGCAACAGCTGACAGGTAAAGCCCCATACACACGCACCGATTGTTGGCTGACCGATCGACCGTCTTTTGTCCAGTGTTGTTGTGTTGGTTGAAATGTGCTCTAGACTTCACACGAATTTTGTCGGCCAACAACAACCAACTTCAGAAGTGATGTCATGTTCTGGTCTACTTTTCGTGTGTTTTTTCTTCACTGAGCATGCCCAGTCTTGATTATCACATTTTTGTCGGCCGAAATCTGTACTGACTGACGAATAATCGGCCGTTCTGTTGTTGGCCAACAAAAATTTTATAGCCTGCACACCAGATTTTGTTCGGCCGAAAAGTCGCAGTCGGTTGTCGGAAGCATCATACTAACAAGCCGATAATCGGCCGAACGGACGTTGGCCGACAATTTACGGCCAACAATCGGTGCACACGCAGATTTCGGCCGACAAAAATGTGATGATCAAGACTGGGCATGCTCAGTGAAGAAAAAACACACGAAAAGTAGACCAGAACATGACATCACTTCTGCAGTTGGTTGTTTTTGGCCAACAAAAGTCCAGTGCAAGTCTAGAGCTCATTTCAACCAACACAACAACACTGGACAAAAGACGGCCGATCGGTCGGCCAACAATCGGTGCGTGTGTACGGGGCTTAAGTTTTTCATGTGAACAAAGATAAGAACTATGCTAGATAGATTTGGTGAGTACAATAAATTCCTTTGGCCTCATTTAACTCTCCCTTACTTGTCCTGTTATGCCCATTGAATTAATGAGAGGTATGGTTATCACTAGGACAGGAAGGCATGCACAGCAATAAAAAGCCTTTCAAAAGGGCTAACCCCTCTGCTTTCTCCTAGAAATGTGTTTACTCCTATGTTCATTGACAGCCTCTCTTCTTAATCTTGACCAAACAGGGCTTATAGTGCCACCTATAGGAGTAGGCCACTAGGCAGAAACGAACGCAGCACCTCCTATGGGCAGTCCTCTCTGGTATAAAACTCCCCTCTCTGCTACAGGCAAGCCAGTTATTTTGCTTAGTGTTCAAGAGTTAGGACCTGGTCCCCTGCTGGGACATGTGGTTCCACAAGCTTTTTAATGTGTGTAGCGCCACCCTGCTAGGGGCCGCTAGGTATTGCTTGTCCTGACCCTTAGAACTTCCTAGCCCATCTGGCACTCTAGGTTCAGATATAGTGTATACCCCTTTAAATGATACACAGGCACAATATAAACTAAGCTAAACAGTCTTTCTGTATTAACCAAACAGCAGAAAGGGTGTAAAAGAGCGTCAATCAGCCAAATCCTGGGATAACACCCAACAACCATTTGAACTGAACACTCAGCAGTCTAGCATATACAAATAGCAATAAGACAATGAGTAACAACAATACTCAATGTACAAAGCTATAACAGACACTTAGCAATGGAATTGTCAAGGTGAGTTAGGTGAGTTAGATGGATTTTGCTGCTACTATGAAGGAAAGGGTCGGCCTAATTTGGCTCTAATCCCATAGCTCACAACTGTCCCTGATTTCGAGGGACTGTTCCTGATTTGGAACAAAGTCCCTTTGTCCCTCTTTCCTCCTCATGTGTCCCTCATTTTGGTCTGATCTATAGAGTTGTATATAAAATGCACTTGTTATCTTTCCAGAAGTGTTTTCCAGTCCAGTTTCTAAACTGCTGAATTTGTAAATTTCAAAGGCCAATGTAAAGGAAAAGTAATAGTATAGAAAAAAAGTACTTGTGGGTTTAACTAAACATTTTTTGTTTAATACTTCTTTAGGGGGGCATGGCAGGGGGGTGTGTCCTTTGCCAACATACATTTGATAATAGGTGCCCCTCGTTCCAAACCTAAAAAGTTGGGAGGTTTGTAATGCTAATGAGAGATTGAGCTGTAAAGGAACCAATCACACTTTCCTAAATTGCCAGAAGAGTAGTCCAAATGTTAGGCCTCAAGTCTTTCTGTCTTCACTGGCAGCGTTGGAGCTCAAAGATGTGAGCAGGGGGGGGCATGTCCTAGCAATGGTGGAGTGAGGACGCTTTCTCAGGAGCTTTGCATGGATTGGGCTAGGGAATTGCACATTACCGCCAGCAGAACTGCCCTTTTTTCATGCCAGGAGACCAGAATCCTCCCTTAGACTAACGGTGAGACTGGGGGATGTGACATAACACACTATGTCCTCCGCAAACACCCGGCTCAGTCTCTCACGTGATCCCCAAGATGGCGCCGCCACGCACAAGTTCCTCTGGTCAGGCCTCCACTAAGAAGACCTCACTGCTACAGGCCCCAGCCGCCAGAGATACAGCAGTGGCACCTCACCGTCCGGTTTCGCCTATTATTTCACCGGAGCTCCCGCAGGCTCAAAATTCACAGGGCGTGGATGGCCACACAGAAGGAACTAATGGCGGAACTTCCCCACTAAACACGACCTTCTGAGATGGCAGCCTCTGTAGTCTCAGCACTTTCTAAGGAGCTACATGACATTCGCAAACAGGTGGACGAGGTGGAAGAACAAGCAGCGTATCTGGAGGAATCTGCCAACTCCACAGACACCTGGCTCTCTGCCCTGGATGCTTACCAACAGGCCCTCCGCCGCCAATACATAGATGTTCAATAGTGATGAGCCGAACACCCCCCGGTTCGGCTCGCACTAGAAAACCGCACCAGAACACAGAGGAAAAGTTTGTTCGAACAAACGAACCCCATTGAAGTCTATGGGACTCGAACCTTGAAAATCAAACGGCCTCATTTTGAAAGCTTAAATGCAAGTTATTGCCCCAAAAAAGTGTATGTCGGTCCGGGTCCTGACCCATGGTCCATGTAGCAATCAATAAAAAGTTTTTAAAAACAATAATTTTTAAAGGAGCACTGATTTACTGATTTTAATGAGGCTTAAAGTAAAACTATAACTATAAAAATGAAAAATTCCTTCAAATATCGTGCCTGGGGGGTCCCCTGAATATGCCTGTAAAGTAGTGCATCTCTACGATGTATGTAGCCTGCTGCAGCAATACTGACATTTCTAAAGCAAAAAATGTCATATACAAATATACATACAAATTTAAAATTGCATGTACTTGTCATACGAGTGCAGAAAATTGAGCCTTGCTTATTGGTGGTGCCTGAACATCATAACCCCTCACAGTTACTCTTGCTGGGCGCAGGAACGGACCCCAGCAGCTAAAAAATCCATACAAATTTGAAATTGCATGTACTTTTCATATAGGTGCCAAAAATTGGGCTTTTGCTGTTGGTGGTGCCTGAACACTGTAACCAAGGCCTCGCAGTTACTCTTGCTGGGTGCAGGAACGGGACCTGCTGGTAAGAATTGCATAGAAATTTGAAATTGCATGTGCTATACAAGTGCCAAAAATTTGGCCTTTGCCGTATGTGGTTCCTGAACACCGTAACCAAGGCCTCGCAGTTACTCTTGCTGGGAGCAAGAACGGGACCTGCTGGTAAGAATTCCATGCAAATTTGAAATTGCATGTACTACACAGGTGCCAAAAATTGCGCCTTTGCTGTTGGTAGTGCCTGAACACCGTAACCCCTTACAGTTAGCAGGACACAGTGACAGGTCCTGCTGTTAAAAGTGACATATGACATTTAAATTGTATGCACCTGTCATACAAGTGCAGAAAAATTGGGCCTTGGGGGTTGGTAGTGACCTAAACCAAAAAAAATGTTGGAAGCTAGCAGAATAAAGGTAGAGGAATAGGATAGGCAGCAAATGCAGTCTTCAAGGGATGGCAGACCCCTAGTGAATTGAATCAGTTACATCAGCATCAGGGGCTTGATAGCTCTTGTTGATCCAGGACTGGTTCATTTTGATAAAAGTCAGCTGATCAACAGAGTCTGTGGACAGACACTCTTTTGTCTGTCACAAAATAAAAATTTTATAGCCTGTACATTCAGTTTTTGTCGGTACGAAAATTCATAATCGGCTGTCAAGAGCACTATACTAACGATCCGAAAATCGGCTGATCATTCATCGGATTCAATTTTACTTCTGATTTTCTTATCGTGTGTACAGCCTTAACTCAGAGACTTAACCCCTTATTTGATAGATTATTTGAAAGATTGTACCATTGGACTTTTTGGGACTGTTGCCCCTTGATCTATTTAGATCCAAGCGCAAGTACTGTACACAGTGTGTCTTTATACAAAACAATAATAACCTTTCAATAAAACACAGAAAAAAATACATGTAAGTGGGACAGAACATTCTGAGCCCAGCAAAGTTCCTTTTTGGGTTTAGATGTGTTAACAAATATGTAGGAAAAATGACAAAAAAAATATCTTGCAGATGTTATTAAAATGAATTTATTAAAAATGTACACATATTTATATCCAGTGATTACAGGTCATAGAATTTAGGAATGTCATCCCCGGTTAGGACAGTCTGCTTCGATCCGTCCTTTGTTACAGTCATTAGATAGATCACCCCTCCACTGGAACCATCTCGGCTCATTGCCAGCGACAGAGCTGGGGGGAAAGAAAAGCAGCATGGAATCATTAATACAGAAAGTACTACTTGGACTGTAGGGAGAGTAAGAAAAAAAAACTACCTCCAAAAAGCGGTACAAGAATTATTTTTTGCAGTGATTAAGTAGATATAAAAAAGGCAACACAAATCAGATTCTTTACTCTAAGACCGGGGTCCCCAAACTTTAGCCCACGGGCCACATCCACCTGCCGCAAGATTTTATCTGGCTGGAAGCTAGAGTGGCAAATTATCAGTTTGTACTGACTGAAGATTTAGGTCAGCAGAAATGGCCTATGATTTCTGCTACTGATATATGGTAGACTCTGATGGGGACCCTGATGTAAGAGGAGGCACTTATGGGGATCCTGATTTAAGAGGGGACTCTGATGGTAACCCTGATGTAAGAAGGCACACTTTCAGAGATCCTGATGTAAGAGGGGACACTTTCAGAGATCCTGATGTAACAGGGGGACTTTTATGGGGATCCTGATTTAAGAGGGGGACTCTGATGGGGACACTGATGTAAGAGGGGACACTTTTGGAGATCCTGATAAAAGAGGGGGACTTCGATGGGGACCCTGATTTAAGAGGGGGACTCTGATGGGGACCCTGCTTTAAGAGGGGACACTTATAGGGATCCTGATACAAGAGGGGGACTCTGATGGGAACCTCTGATGTAAGAGGGGGACTCTGATGGGGACCCCTGATGTAAGAGGGGGCACTTTTGGAGATCCTGATGCAAGAGAGGGACTTTGATGGGGATCCTGATTTAAGTGGGGACCCTTATGGGAACCCTGGTGTAAGAGGGAACACTTTTGGAGATTTGATGTAAGTGGCAGACTTTGATGGGGATCCTGATATAAGAGGAAGACTAATGGGGATCCTGAGGTAATAGGGGACTCTGATGGGGATTTTTTTGGTCCATGAATATTTGTAAAATATATCATGTGGCCTTTGTAATGAAAAGCTTGGAGACCCCTGCTCTAAGACACGCTAAAGCAAAACTGTGTCCTCCTGCAGAGCAAAGCAACATGACAAAAATGACATTTTTGTTGCAGGGGATGCTAGAAATCTGACTTGTATCTTAGGCAGACTTCTGGGAAAATCGATGAGCCAATCACACAAGCAGGAAATTATGTTTCTGGGGTGTGGTCAGTATACATTCTGTGTACAGAACAGCTCCAGGGAGCCATATTGCATTTTCAGGAAATTACAACAGCTACAGATTGAAAAGGAAAGGTAATTTTTAAATAACATTCAATCCCAATATGATTTGGGTCGCAATTGTATACCATATATATTTTTTTTTCTTTAGTTGCTGATTTTTTTCTCCATGAAAGTGGAGTTACCCTTTAACTTTTTTAGTTTTGAACCTGCTATGGACATCTAACAAAGAAAAAACACAAAACAAAATATTTGCTGGCGCATGATTGGTTTGTTGATGTGAAACCAGCTTTTGCTTTATTAACTAATGCCTCGTTTCCACTGAGCGGAACGGTTCTGGTCGGTACAGTTTGGAAGGGTTAGAATGGTCCGGCCTATTCAGGTGAGCGTTTTTTCCACTGCAGGTCGGACTGCCAGGAGCCATGCGGTGTTTACACCAAGCGTGGTGTTTGTTTTGCGCATTCGTTTGATGTGAGCATTGAAGTTTTCCTATTCGCCAATCAGTGGAATGTGGAATGTATCGCGTGACACCAGTAGCTCTGCCCCTAACCGTACCGTACCATTTCCTATGGCCCTACATCTGAAGGAGGACCAGGAATGGTGCGGTTTGGTTTGGTTGTATGGTCCACTTTCATAATGGAAACACTCAAAATAGCATACCATACCGACCCGCTCAGTGGAAAGGAGGCATTCGTTCAGTGAGCATTCGGTTTGCTAGGAGACCAACCTCTGTTCTGTTGGTAGGTCAACCCCATCATCTTCTAAAGAAACAAAAGTCAGCTATTCAGCTATGAATGAATCCCCTCCTAACAGACCACTGGGAGCTAATTACAGCAGGAAGGCACAAAATTTAGCCAAAAACATCATAAAAAAAAAAAGGTTCTAAAGCTTTATTGAGCTAACTTACCTGTAATAAAGTATGTCCCATGTTGTGCAGGCAACTGAGTCCTGGTGAAATCTTTAGGCCCCTTTCACACACTGAGTCCGTTGGACGGACTCCATTTATCTCAGCGGGGGATCAATTCACCGATCCCCCGCTGAGCGGGAGAATGACAGCTGTTCTACCCACAGTGTGCGGAGACACAGCTGTCAGTTCCCCATACATCTCTAACCGATCCCATCCGCTGGATGGATGGAAAATAGGGTTTCCATCCGTCCAGATTTGACATCCGATGCCCCATAGGGATGCATGGGGGGACCGTTCAGATCCGCCAAAAAAACGGACAGGCGGAGCTGAACGGTCCACTGCAAATATAAACACAAAAGAATGGCTCACCAGCCTAGCGCATTATCCTCAGTAGGTTTTTATTGATAAATTATTTAAAAATGTCTACTCACAAGCGAGTGATGTAAACCAGCATATCAAATCCGACTAGTAACGTCCATGGTGTTGGAGTCCATAGTCTTGTCAAGATTATCGGCTGACGCGTTTCGAGGCAGTACCTCTTCCTCAGAGCCTCTGAACGGTCCGCCTGTGTGAAAGAGCTCTTACTTGCAAGGATGGCCTGTCCTCTTCCTGTCCCTGAACTTCCAGTACTATGGGGTTTAATAGTTTTGGGTCTTCTGTGACGCTGCTGTGACAAAGTTTTTGGTGATGACTCACCCCTGCCTCCTTCCTCCTCCACTGAGAAATGTTCTTTCATTGCTTTCACTAAAAATGATCTGTGGATAGGGTAGAGAATCTTGTGACCCATCCATTTACAGATCTTGTAACAGGCAGTGAAGGCAATGGAAGAATGGAGAAGGAGGGAGGAGGGTCCGGTCCTCATTGGGAACTTTTTCACAGCAGCTTCTTATAAGACCCAAAGTTATTAACCCCCGCAGTGCCAAATGTTCAAAGTCAGGAAGAGGACGGAGCATCCCTATACAGAAGATATTTTTATGATCCAGCTGCCTGCATGACATGGAACATACGTCATTACAGACAAATGAGCTCACTAAAGCTATAGAGATTATGTTTTTATGGGAAATGTCAGCTTTAGTATAGTTTTACTATAGTATTCCCATAGTAAAGTTCCCCTGAGCCCCTTACCATGGACAGTGAACCTCTCACACTCCTCTTTGGTCATTCCAGGCTTATAAACAGAGTCCACATAACCATATATATAGGAACTTCCAGATCCTCCAATGGAAAAAGGCTGTCGGCTTATCATCCCACCCAATGTCCCATACACCTGTTCAGGAGAGATGGATAAAGTGCACATTTAGGTTACAAGGTTTGGACTTTACAGGATTTTCCATTCCCTTATACAATCTGTGCATGTAAAATATATAATACAGCATGCAAATACTTCATTTACTTTAAAGAAGAAGACCAGTCACAGCTAGGCTTACCCAAGAATCTAAAGATTCAGTCTTAAATTATTATAATTGTGTAGTATTATGTAGGAAATATTTATGTTTGTACAACATTTGAACAATTATAACACTAAATACCCAGATTTCTGAGCTATGTCCAGTTCTAAAAGGTAAGTTTAATAAAATCACAAAAATCCTTGCGGGCATAAACCTGATTAAAATCGGCAAAGATAAAAAAAATCTGAAACCTTTATACTTTGTATGATTTGAGTACACCCCTAAGTGAAAATGTCCAAATTGGGTCCAAAGTGTCAATATTTTGTGTGGCCAACATTATTTTCCAGCACTGCCTTAACCCTCTTGGGCATGGAGTTCACCAGAGCTTCACAGGTTGTCACTGGAGTCCTCTTCTACTCCTCCATGGCGACATCACGGAACTGGTGGATGTTAGAGACCTTGCACTCCTTCACCTCCGGTTTGAGGATGCCCCACAGATGCTCAATAGGGTTTAGGTCTGGAGACATGCTTGGCCAGCCCATCACCTTTACCCTGAGCAATGCTGACAGCACTTATATGTCTATTTCCCAAAGACAACCTCTGGATATGATACTGAACATGTGCACTCAACTTCTTTGGTCAACCAAGGCGAGGCCTGTTCTGAGTGGAATCTGTCCTGTTAAACTGCTGTATGGTCTTGGTCACCATGCGGCAGCTCAGTTTCAGGGTCTTGGCAATCTTTTTATAGTAAAGGCCATCATTATGTATAGCAACAATTCTTTTTTTCAGATCCTCTGAGAGTTCTTTGCCATGAGGTGTCATTTCTTCAGTGTTGTCACATTAAAAGATGTAATATAATATTTACAAAAATGTGAGGGGTGTACTAACTTTTGTGAGATACTGTATATATATATATATAGAAAGAGAGAGAGAGTATATATATATATATATATATATATATATATATATATATATATATATATATATATATACACACAGTATATATCAGCCCCCAAAATGTCCACTTGCCTGCTCGCATTAGGTGAGTGAAAATAAGCTGAGGGTGAGTGTGGAGCATGGGCAGACTGGGTTGGACAATTGCCCCCTGGGCCGCTCTGATGCCCTGTAAAAAAGGCTGCACCACTTCTGCCAGAAGCGAGTAGCTGGAAAACTGTCAGAAGGAGAGCTGATCAGGTCACACAGAGAGAGGATCTCCCGCTATGACACAGCTTGGGTCTGAAATGCTGGCCTCTATCAAACAAAGTCCCGCCTCCTGGACTGGCTCCTAAGATAGACAGCTAACTGGTTCAATGCTGCGAAATTGAATAAAGGTGCTGTCTATCATAGGAGCTGATCTTTGTTTGACAGTGGCCGGAGTTTCAGATTCAAGCTGTGTCACAGCGGCAGATCCACTCTGTGTGATCCGGTCGGCTCTCCTCCCGATTCCTCCCTGTAATCCCCATGCAGTGATAGGCTGCATTGATGGGCACAGATGAGGCTGCACTGATGGGCACTGATAGGCTAAACTGATAGGCTAAATTGATGGGCACTAATAAGCACTGATGAGGCTGCACTGATAGGCACTGATAGGCTCTGATAGGCTGCACTAATGGGCACTGATAGGCTGCACTAATGGGCACTGATGGGCACTGATAGGCTGTACTGATGGGCACTGATAAGGCAGCACTGATATGCTGCACAGATGGACACTGATATGCTGCACTTATGGGAAATAATAGGCTGTACTAATGGGCACTGATGAGGCGGCACTGATGGCCACTGATGAGGCGGCAATGATGGGCACTGATGAGGCTGCACTGATATGCTGCACTGACGGGCACTGTTGAGGCTGCACTGATGGGTACTGATATGCTTTATGTCAAAGTTGTTCTTAATATTTATTTTTGTAACTTAATTCTGCATAAGACATTTACAGTGTAATTTCATGGGATAATTTACGAAGACGTGTTTAGGGGTGAAATTGGGGGTTGGGTGGTGGTGAGTAACTCTTAACTCCTGTCTAGTAGCTCAGGACTTTATATTTTAAACCCTTTCTGTGTGTGTGTGTATATATATATATATATATATATATATATATATATATATATATACTCCATATTGTCAAAAGTATTGGGACACCCGCCTTTACACATGAACTTTAATGGCATCCCAGTCTTAGTCCGTAGGGTTCAATATTGAGTTGGCCCACCCTTTTCAGCTACAACAGCTTCAACTCTTCTGGGAAGGCTGTCCACAAGGTTTAGGAGTGTGTTTAAGGGAATGTTTGACCATTCTTCCACAAGCGCATTTATGAGGTCAGGCACTGATGTGGATGAGAAGGCCTGGCTCACAGTCTCCACTCTAATTCATCCCAAAGGTGTTCTATCGGGTTGAGATCAGGACTCTGTGCTGGCCAGTCAAGTTCCTCCACCCCAAACTAACTAATTAATGTCTTTATGGACCTTGCTTTGTGCACTGGTCAAAATCATTTCATGGAGGGGGATTATGGTGTGGGGTTATTTTTCAGGAGTTGGGCTTGGACCCTTTCTTCCAGTGAAGGGAACTCTTAAGCCATCAGCATAACAAGACATTTTGGACAGTTTCATGCTTCCAACTTTGTGGGAACAGTTTGGGGATGGCCCCTTCCTGTTCCAACATGACTGCACACCAGTGCACAAAGCAAGGTCTATAAAGACATGGATGAGCAAGTTGGGGTGGAGGAACTTGACTGACCTGCACAGAGTCCTGACCTCAACCCGATAGAACACTCTTGGGATGTATTATAGTGGTGACTGCGAGCCAGGCCTTCTTGTCCAACATCAGTGTCTGACCTCAGAAATGTGCTTTTGGAATAATGGTCAAACATTCCCATAGACATACTCCTAAACCTTGTGGACAGCCTTCCCAGAAGAGTTGAAGCTAATAAAAAAACAGCATTTCTACTGTAATCAATGGCAGCACCATGGCACACAACAAATGGCACTAGTTGAAATGGGGGCTCAAATAAAAAGTTGGGCTGGAAGGATACTTGTACTAAGAAAAAATGGTCGCTGCCAATGCTAACCTCGCCTTCTAAATACTTCTCTGGGTTGTTGGTCTCACAGCTCTCACAGTCATTGGCTCTCATCAAGTGTGAAAATCTGATCTACAAGCTTGTTGCAGGTCAGCATCCAGGGCCCAGCCAAGGGGAAAGCCAAAAGCGGCCATACCTCCCAACTGTCCCTGATTTGGAGGGACTTTCCCTAAATTGGAACCAAATCTCTCTGTCCTTCTTCTAGGTCTAAAGTATGGACCTCTACAAAAAAACTACATCATAAGCTTGTATTTAAAAAAACAATTGAAGAGCTATTGATCCTGTGAAATGTCATGTGCATTCATTCTGTGCGAGTGTGAATAAAAGTTATTGTTAGGAAACTATTTTCTCTCCTGGTTGAATGTTTTTCATTCGGAAAGAATAGAGTAATTCAGGGCATTATGGTCATTAGATTAAGTTGACAATCACAGTAAATAAGTATTTCTTTCAATCATATGTGTCAAACACCAGGCCCATGGGCCGAATCTGGCCCACCAGGCCATTTCATGTTGCCCTCACACCTCTCCTGCAGCTGTGGCACCCCCCTCAAATCCACAACCACCTTATCTCAGCAGTCGCAGCAGAGAGAAGGGTGCCAGATCCTGCACTTCTACATCCAGCCGCGGAGAGGCTTGTGTCTGCCCTCTCCCTGTCACCCGGAAATTGGCAGCAGAGAGGATGACAGAACTCCTCCCACAGATCATGTGCCTCCTGCACCACCTCTTTTTCACCTCCCCTGGTCTCAGCATTCAGTAGACTCTGTCAGCTGACTCCAGCCCTCTTATGGTCCTCCTCCAGACCCTGCACTTTCTGCCTCCCAACTTCGCCCCCAGATTCTTCTCAACAGCAGCACAGGGTAAAGGGGGTGCACTGTGATGTAAGGGAGGGTGGGGTGTTCTTGACATCTGATGTAAGGGTGGGGGTGCTCTTGACATCTGATGTAAGGGGGGGGGGGGGTGCTATTGACACATCTAGGCTTACAGATAAAACCGGCCCTTTGAGAGCAACCATAATGCTGATGCTGCCCACTATGACAGTGAGTTTGACACCCGCATCTTTAAATGATCATCAGCCCCATCTAGTGGCCATAATGCAGTCCTTTCCTGATTCAGTTTACTCTTAACCACCTTAGCGGCATCCCCGAGCGTGACTCGGGGTGGATTTTCTATGCTGTTATCGGTATCCCCGAGTCACGCTCGGGGTGGATGTGCAGAGCGCGCAACAGTCTCTTACCTTCTCCTGGCGATCCAGCGATGATCCCCCATTGCTGTGATCGCCAGCCATCTGAGATCCCCGCCGCTCGTCCGTCCTCCGTCAGTGTGATGACTTCCTAGTTCCGTTCCCTGCAGCAGCAATGCTGCATGGGAGCGGAACTAGGGAGGGAAATTCAAACGTTGAACGTTGCACAAAACACAAACACACACATAACATTTATATTATATATATATATATATATATACAGTGGGTACGGAAAGTATTCAGACCCCCTTAAATGTTTCACTCTTTGTTTGTTTGCAGCCATTTGCTAAAATCATTTAAGTTCATTCTTCTTCCTCATGAATGTACACATAGCACCCCATACTGACAGAAAAACACAGAATTGTTGACATTGTTGCAGATTTATTAAAAAAGAAAAACTGAAATATCACATGGTCCTAAGTATTCAGACCCTTTGCTGTGACACTCATATATTTAACTCAGGTGCTTTCCATTTCTTCTGATCATCCTTGAGATGGTTCTACACCTTCATTTGAGTCCAGCTGTGTTTGATTATACTGATTGGACTTGATTAGGAAAGCCACACACCTGTCTATATAAGACCTTCCAGATCACAATGCATGTCAGAGCAAATGAGAATCATGAGGTCAAAGGAACTGCCTGAAGAGCTCAGAGACAGAATTGTGGCAAGGCACAGATCTGGCCAAGGTTACAAAAAGATTTCTGCTGCACTTAAGGTTCCTAAGAGCACAGTGGCCTCCATAATCCTCAAATGGAAGACGTTTGGGACGACCAGAACCCTTCCTAGAGCTGGCCGTCCGGCCAAACTGAGCTATCGGGGGAGAAGAGCCTTGGTGAGAGAGGTAAAGAAGAACCCAAAGATCACTGTGGCTGAGCTCCAGAGATGCAGTCAGGAGATGGGAGAAAGTTGTAGAAAGTCAACCATCACTGCAGCCCTCCACCAGTCGGGGCTTTATGGCAGAGTGGCCCGACGGAAGCCTCTCCTCAGTGTAAGACACATGAAAGCCCGCATGGAGTTTGCTAAAAAACACCTGAAGGACTCCAAGATGGTGAGAAATAAGATTCTCTGGTCTGATGAGACCAAAATAGAACTTTTTGGCCTTAATTCTAAGCGGTATGTGTGGAGAAAACCAGGCACTGCTCATCACCTGTCCAATACAGTCCCAACAGTGAAGCATGGTGGTGGCAGCATCATGCTGTGGGGGTGTTTTTCAGCTGCAGGGACAGGACGACTGGTTGCAATCAAGGGAAAGATGAATGCGGCCAAGTACAGGGATATCCTGGACAAAAACCTTCTCCAGAGTGCTCTGGACCTCAGGCTGGGCCGAAGGTTTACCTTCCAACAAGACAATGACCCTAAGCACACAGCTAAAATAACAAAGGAGTGGCTTCACAACAACTCCGTGACTGTTCTTGAATGGCCCAGCCAGAGCCCTGACTTAAACCCAATTGAGCATCTCTGGAGAGACCTAAAAATGGCTGTCCACCAACGTTTACCATCCAACCTGACAGAACTGGAGAGGATCTGCAAGGAGGAATGGCAGAGGATCCCCAAATCCAGGTGTGAAAGACTTGTTGCATCTTTCCCAAAAAGACTCCTGGCTGTATTAGATCAAAAGGGGGCTTCTACTAAATACTGAGCAAAGGGTCTGAATACTTAGGACCATGTGATATTTCAGTTTTTCTTTTTTAATAAATCTGCAACAATATCAACAATTCTGTGTTTTTCTGTCAGTATGGGGTGCTATGTGTACATTCATGAGGAAGAAGAATGAACTTAAATGATTTTAGCAAATGGCTGCAATATAACAAAGAGTGAAAAATTTAAGGGGGTCTGAATACTTTCCGTACCCACTGTATGTCATTTTTATTGTTTTTTTTTTTTTAACTAGTAATGACGGCGATCTGCAATTTTTTTTGCGGGACTGCGACATTGCAGCGGACAGATCGGACCCCTGACTGACATTATTGACACTTTTGGGGGTACCAGTGACATTACTAGAGTAATCAGTGCTATACATATGCACTGTTACTGTAAAAATGACACTGGCAGGGAAGGGGTTAACTTTATTAGTGATCAAAGGGTTAAATGTGTCCCTAGGGACGTGATTATAACTGTAAAGGGGCGTGGCTTGTGATGTAACCACAGAGACATACGATCTCTGCAGTTACACCAGAAAGAATGACAGGCGGCTTTGTTTACATCAGCCGCCTGCCTTTCTCCCTCTCTAGTGGGAGATCGCGAGTGGCCGGGGGACATTGGAGCCACCGGTCACTCGAGCAGGGATGCCCATGAACGAGCGGGGGCGGCAGCGCGCCTCCGGCGGCACGCGCTCGCCCCCTGCAGGCTCCTGGGTGAGTGACCTAGTACTATATCGCTTTGCCCAGGAGGGGCTGACTGCCGCAGTAAATATACTGTGGGCGGTCGGCAAGTGGTTAAAAAATCTCCATAGGCGATGCTTTAAAAATGTTTACAGGTAACCTGTTTAGAGTTACAGAGGGGGACTTGCACTAGAATTATTGCTCTCACTTAAATGATTGCAGCGATAACTCACATGTGTGGTTTAAACACCTTTTACACACAAGGGTGCGACTTACATAAGCGTTCACTTCTGGGTGCGAGCGCAGAGAGATGGGGTGCTTTCAATTTTACTTTTTCTTATTTATTTTACTTTTTATTTTTACACTGTCACTTTATTTTTTATTTTTGTAAATCAATTTTATTCCTATTACAAGGAATGTAAACATCCCCTGTAATAGATATAAGCATGACAGGACCTCTTTATTGGGAGATCTAGGGTCAAAAAGACCCCAAATCTCTCCTTTACCATTAAAAGCAAAAGTAAAAAAAATGGAAATTTTACTTAAAAAAAAAAAAAAAAAATCATTTGTTTAAGCCTGAGAACAGAAAGTGACGCCAGAGGTCACTCTGGTCCTCCAAGGGCATAGCGCTGAGTGGGGGCCATCTTGCTTCACTTGACTTGCTGTCCAGCAAATGGCCACACCAGATTGCTTCCAGGTTTACCGACGGCTCCGGTAAGCTTGGAAACGACATGGAGCGGCACCTCTCCCATCGCCTATAAAGGAATCCCATGGCGAATCTGCCCGCGGGACCACTTTTATCTTGTAGCGAATCACCCATAGTAAATAACGATACTGGGGTTATGACAGCTAGCTGCAGCCATAACACCGGTATTTAACGTCAAAGTAATGAAGTACATTTACTCTGGGCGGTCTGCAAGTGGTTGAATCAAGGACAGGCAGCGGGAGAGCTGTCATCATGGGTGTAACAATAATAATAACTATATTGATATTTTTTATTATGTGAAAAAATTGTTACATTCTTGCACAAAGTTACTTTATAACCCTGATATAATTTGAACACCTTCCCACCCGGTCTATAGCACAATGGCGGCTGGGCGCTATAGACTGGGCGGTAGCACTGTTGCTCTGGGTGTATGCCATATGACTTCCTCCCAAAACACGCCTCTTGCAAGGTCGCACAGCGGCACAATCTGTCACCGACTGTGTCTACTGCTACTTCCATGTAATCACTGTGACCAATCACAGCAGATCACATGACAATTGTAAATAATGGGTAGCTTCCTTTCATGCCATCTATTGCCATCTATTGTATACAATTGTGTTGCTAGCTGTGATTGGTCACAGTGATCACATGATACAGACAAGGTCAATCAAAGCCCATCTGTACTATGTGTACTATGTGATTAGCTTTGGCCAATCACAGCTAATCACAACAAAAGACACTGAATGAACCAGTTTCATTTAGTAAAAATGGTTGCTAATACCAATGAAATCCACAGGTATAAGCAATCATAATGTGTAAAAAGAAAGAAAAAAAAAGCTCTGATCACGTCTCTAGAGTAGTACAGTGTTAATATGGTAACACTGTATTGCTTTGGTCACAGTGTGTTAGTAAAATTAAAAAAATGTAAAACGAAAAAAAGAATTTGAAAACTTTTTACATATTGTCACCAGTGTCCCTGATCACCGCCACACCAGTTATATGATAACGCTGTACTGCATTCTTTTTTTTAAATTTCCTGATAATCCAAAAAATTGTGACTAAAAATTACAACTTCAAAAAACTCGCCATGCCACTTAATAAATACCTTGGACTGTCTACTTTCCAAAAAGGGGTAATTTGGGGATATCCTGACATTGTTGGGCCTCAAGAAATGACATAGACCATCAGTACATCATACTATTCAATTTTCAGATATACACTGTATACCATAGTTTGTGGACTGTATAACTTACCTACAGATTTGGGTTATGTTCACAAAAGAAATTTAGCAGAACACATTTTGGACTAAATTTATGAAGAACAATTATTTATTTGCAAAATTTTAAACAGAAATGAAAAAAAAAAGTTTTTTTTATCTTTTTCAAAATTTTCTGTTTTTTTTGTTTATTTAGCAAATAATAAGCAGACGGACCACACCAGCCCGCACACATACCCCCCCAAAGTCACCGGCTCACTCACCCTGGACATTTGGAGGGCAGGCAGGCAGCAGCTTCCCTCTCAGTCTCCTGTGTCTCCTCCCTCCTCCTCCTCCTTGGCCAATGGCATGGCTTCTCCTTTCGGCCAATCGGGAAACGGGTCTCAGGACCCCTTCCTGATTGACCAGGAGGAGGATCCGTGTGACAATAGCGAATATTCATTCGCTACTGTCACACAACTGGGTGGGCTCAGGGCGCAGTCCTCTGCGCCCCAAGCCCACCCTTTTTTTAAGCCTGTTAGAGCCTCTGGCTCTAGTCACGTGCTTAAAAAAAAAAAAACCCCATTGGAATCCATGCGTCCGGCGCCCTACATGTAGATTAGGGGGCCGGATGCATGGATAGGGGGGAGGGGGCGGCGCCCTGCGCCCCCAATGGACAGGCCGCCACTGACAATGACACCATGGTCACAGCACTTCTGCACACTTTTTTACACCTGTCTCCTGGGCTGGGCCTTTTAGTCAAGATCTGAGGAATTTTTATACCAGCTGGAAGGTCACCCATTGTATAGCACTTTGGCAGCCAGAAGCACCACTCCTTTAACCCCATTCATTTTATGCAAACATACTTTGTACTTTTTACACAGCACAATGCACTTTAACTCACTCCCAATTAGTAGGGTGTAGGTTCTTGGATCTTCCCCAAAAGTCATGAGGGGGGGCATGTGGCTTTATGGTCAGGTTCTTTCACCTCCCATGGGGTCTCCCCTAAGGGGAGCCCCACCTAGTACTTCGGTGGACCTTGCTTCGGCAGGTCTCCTGAAGAAAGGGGTCTGCCTAGTTTTGGGTGGATGGACCATAATTACCCCAAACCCTATCAGGAGTCTTGTACCTTGGGGCCAAGGTCAGGATCCTTCCTCTTCATTGAAGGACCAAGTACATCCTCTGCACTTTTTTGTGTGTTTGCTTTTTTTGGTGTTAATTTAGAGTGTGTGTGCACTATGAAGATTAAAAAAGTACATATCTTGAATAGCGGTTTCTCTTAGGTTTGGAGACTTACATACCATTAGGGCTCATTCATATGGCAGCAGGCTATGCTCCCTCTAATAAAAAGCGGTTTCACAAGTCGATACTGGGGGATTCTTCTTAACCCAATATGGGGATTTAACATTGTAATACCATGCGCCAACACCTATATTCATACTTGGTATGTGGCTA
This sequence comes from Pelophylax lessonae, assembly GCF_965119305.1. Classification (NCBI taxonomy): domain Eukaryota; kingdom Metazoa; phylum Chordata; class Amphibia; order Anura; family Ranidae; genus Pelophylax; species Pelophylax lessonae. Next base: position 44,622,895 of record NC_138774.1, on the reverse strand, counting down.
TGTGGCTATGCCACTGTACTATTGGTTTCAATTAGCAAGATTGACAGGCAGTGCTACCTGTTAAACTCAATATGCAAAGTTAAGATTGACAATTTGCAAAGCATTGAAGTCGTGGCAATCAAAACTGACCTGAGCGGTCATCATATCACATTTAAGGTGAGCATTAATCGGAGCAGTAAAAACACAGATCAACTGCCTGTTTTTGCTGCCACCCATTTTACACCTTAGAGCATGGGTGTCCAACCTGCGGCCCTCTAGCTGTTGCAGAACTACAAGTTCCATCATGCCTCTGCCTTTGGAAGCCATGCTTGCAACTGTCAGTCTTGCAATGCCTCATGGGACTTTCCTTGCAATGCCTCATGGGTGCAGTAGTTCCGCAACAGCCTGAGGGCTGCAGGTTGGACACCCATGCCTTAGAGTAACATTTTGGAGTAATAGAGCAAAGTCTCCACAATCTGCCCACATATTCTGTTATGGTCACACACTGTACTTATTCCACATGGTCTCTTACCAATCTGATCTTAATAAATTCCCTCCAGAATCATCTGTTTCTCCTACTTTTTACTTTCTATGTATGGATTCCAGCAGTTTCTCACTCACCTGTCCTCCGTTTTTCTTGTCCCAGCCAGCCACAAGAAGATGTGCAGACAGCTCCTCCTTGTACTTGTAGCTGACCCCCTTTACAAGGTTTGCAGCGGCTACCACTAAGGGCTCAGTGTCCAGTTCCATACTGCAGTAAAAGAAGATGTGCAAGAAAACATAAATATAGACAATACTGCTTGTCCTATCAGGTTGAGTCTTGAGTTATATTTCTTTTTCAATATGAGCAAAGGAGGGTTATTACACTTTGAGTGAAGACTCTATTGGACTGTCACTGAGGCTCCAGGCTATACTTCCTAGCAGTGGTGGAACTACCAGGGTCGCAAAGGTCTCACTTGTGACCGAGCCCTGGCGTTCCGCCACCATGGGGGCCCCCAAAGAAATTTTTGAGGCCCCCACCTCCACAAATACTCAAACACAAATGTAAACGCACACGTTGGGGGTGCCTATGCATGAAAACGGCGATTGCGATATACATTGCTGAGCATGTTGGAGTAAGAGCAATATTTCTAGCAGCAGATGTGCAAGAAAACATAAATATATACAATACTGCTTGTCCTATCAGGTTGAGTCTTGAGTTATATTTCTTTTTCAATATGAGCCAACATCAGCAAAGGAGGGTTATTACACTTTGAATGAAGACTCCATTGGACTGTCACTGAGGCTCCAGGCTATACTTCCTAGCAGTGGCGGAACTACCAGGGTCGCAAAGGTCTCACTTGTGACCGAGCCCCATGGGGGCCCCCAAGAAATTTTTGAGGCCCCACCTCCACAAATACTCAAACACAAACGTAAACTCACACGCTGGGGGCACCTATGCATGAAAACGGCGATTGTGATATACATTGCCGTGCACACTGGCGTAAGAGCAATATTTCTAGCATCAGACCTCCTTCGTAAGGCTAAACTCATGACTTAAAATGACAAGTAAACACAAGGGCGCACCAGCCTAGTGCATTATCCTTTTGAAGGTTTATTATAAAAAAGGGTTAAAATACTCATAAATGAATTCTTGATAAAAGCATATCAAACAAGGAACGCAGTCCTCAGCATCAAGATCCAAGGGTGTACCGTCCCCTGAAGCTGTATAGGCTTACGTGTTTTTAGGCTTAGCCTTTTCTTCACAGGAAGGCTCTGAAGAAGAGGCTAAGCCTCGAAACCCGTAAGCCTATACAGCTTCAGGGGACGGTACACCCTTAGATCTCGATGCTGAGGACGTCGTAACTTGTTTGATATGCTTTTATCAAGAACTCGTTTGTGAGTATTTTAACCCTTTTTTATAATAAACCTTCAAAAGGATAATGCACTAGGCCGGTGCGCCCTTGCGTTTGCTTGTGATTTTCAGTGATTCTGGACCATCCTGGTCGTGTAAGGGGCAGCAAGGCCGAAACTATCCTGTGTTGCCATGTCACTAGCTCTCAACAGCTGCAAGACCACAGCTGAGATGGATGGAGGATTACACTACTCAGAGCGCAGGGAACTGGTGCTCTGCACCAACTATTCATGTGTTGTTACTAAACTCATGACTTGTAGGGGGCTTTGAAGGCATCACCTATGGAAAATATAGGGTAATGACGTTTATCGCCATTTCACATGGAAACCTAAAACCTAAGGTTTGACTTGTTGGGTATCGATTTACTTTGTGCAACCTCATCTTTTATATTTTACAAAGAAATAACGAATTCATTAAAGTAATTTTTTTACCTTTGCGGTAATATCGTTTGGCATAACAAATTGGAACTACCACTATTCTATTCTCTAGGGTGTCTGCTTTGTAGGGGTTTATGCAATCGTCAGGCTTAAAATTATTTGGCAGTAAAAGGGTTAATGCTAAAGCTACGTGGGTACATTATTATGAGATGGGCAGAACTGGGCCCTCTGAAATGTTGGGCCCCATAGAATAAGCATGGTCTTACCTGTGCACTTCCAAATAGTAATGAACCATATCAGCTACAGCCTGACAATCAGCGGCGGAACCAGAGAGGGCACAGTAGATCTTATCATGAAGGGGAGCCAGTTTATTAAAGACTCGATTGACTACAGCTTCTCTGCAGAGAGAGGAGAAAGAGATTATTAGATAGGGCTAGAATTTAATGTAAATAAAAAAGTGTTTGACACCTGAGGCATTGAGACTCACCCAGCGGACACTCTTGAGTCGGATCCAATGACGATGCCTCCATTGAACTCTATGGCGATGATGGTGGTCTACAAAGACAAAAACTACTATTGAGATTGATTTTATTGGCTCAGCGAGTGAAGAAGATACAGGGTTTACACAGGAACTCCAGTAAAGCTAATTATCCTGAAGACCTTCACACAATTTAAAGGAAGCCTGGACAGGAGGCAACACATGAGTTGCCATTGATACATTGTGCTACTTGCCTGGCTGTAGTGCTGACCCTCCACCTTTGAAACTTTCTAAATGAATGATTCACAACAAATATGCCTCCAATGAAGTCAGAGGTGATTAGTATTCCTGAGATGAAGATATGTTTGGGGTCAGTGTTTCAATTGGTATGAATGTCAGGAAACTAGCATGGTAAAATTTGGAGAAGAAAGGAAGAAAGGTGCCGCTGAGTGTAGCAGATGTAGCTTTATTCCATAACAAACACATAAACTTACATGAAGGCTGATGTGTATCCTTGTAGCTCAGGGGTCCCTTCCTTGTCCGCAGTGATCCCATCCTTTAGCTGGCCAGCAGCAGGGAGATGACGCTGCAGGGAGGACCAATCAGAGGGACTGAATCAGACCGAGGCAGCGATGGACAGTGCCATCTTAAGAGCATTAAAGGGCCCTTGGGCAATGCAGTGCACTGGGGCCCTGCCCACACAATCACCCACGAGATCAAAAATGCAAATTATCAATAAGGCGATACTTATTGGTACAGCAGTGCCAGGCTAATGACAGCTTCCAAGTTTGGCAGCTGGTTCCAGGTGGAAGTAGGACCCGACTGTGGCTGTTCCCTTGGAGGTGGACAGGCATTCCTGCAGTTGTGGGCTCCCCCTCCATGGCCCAAGTGGCCTGACAGCAGCGCAGGGCCGACAGGCTCTTGCCATGTGCTAAGTTCGGCGGCGGGATGCACACGGGAGCGGGACTAATGCTTGGCTGGGGCTGGGTCGGTGGGCAAGTGGGGCCCCCGGGCAACTGCCCAGCATGCCCATTCGGTAAGATGGCCCTGGCAATGGAACGCATGCCTCATTGATGAACCACACGAGCGTGATGGCGTGGAGGGGCGGTAAATCCATTCATCAGTCTGGTTGCCCCTCTCCTGCATACTAGCTCATTATGTGTTTGTCTTTCAGGGTGAAAAAAAAAAAAAAAGGGTTTACAACCTCTTTAATGCCTTCTATGCAATAACCAGTTCTGGACCGGAAGGATTTGCCCCCTTAATGACCAGGCCATATTTTGTGATTCGGCACTGTGTTATTTTAACGGACAATTGCGCGGTCGTGCGACGCTGTGCCCAAATAAAATCAATGTCCTTTTTTTCCCACAAACAGAGCTTTCTTTTGGTGGTATTTGATCCCCTCTGCTATTTTTATTTTTTGCGCTATAAACAATTCTGAAAAAAAAACAATATTTTTCACTTTCTGCTATATAACATTCCCGAAAAAAAAAATTAAAAATCTAAATTTTTTAACATTTTAGGCCAATTTGTTTTCTGCTACATATTTCTGGCGAAAAAAAATTGCAATAAACGTATTTTGATTGGTTTGCGCAAAAGTTATTGCGTCTACTAGCGATTTACGGTATGTCATTTTTATTGTTTTTTCTTTTTTTTTACTAGTAATGGCGGCAATCTTCGACATTGCGGCGGACAGATCGGACCCCTAACTGACATTTTTGACACTTTTGGGGGGACCAGTACCATTACTACAGTAATCGGTGCTAAAAATATGCACTGTTACTGTAATAATGATACTGGCAGGGAAGGGGTTAAAACTGTGGGTGATCAAGGGGTTAAATTTGAGCCTAGGGGAGTGATTCTAACTGTGGGGGGCGTGGCTTGTGAAATGACCATAGAGACCTATGAATCCTATATAGAAGGATCACATGGGCTCTATGATCATTCTAGGGAGAAGAACGGTTGGCTGTGTTTGCAACAGCTGACCGTTCTTCTCTCTCACCAGGGAACGATCTCGGGTGTCGGACGGCAATCGGAGCCGCCTGCCCCATGCAGAGTCCTCACTGCCGAGTGGGGGCGGGCGCGCGTTTCCCCCCCTAGCTGCAGGCACGCGACCGACGTATACCTACAGCGGTTCGTGCAGGAGGGCCAGCCTGCCACAGTATTTCTGAGGTGGGCGGTCCTTAAGCGGTTAAGATAAAAAACCTTCTGGGTATAGCAGCACCCCTAATACTTACCTGAGCCCCATCTCTGTCCAGCGGAGTCCACGAGTCCCTTGGCCATCTGGGACTCTCTCTCATGTTTGGCTGAGACACACCCGCGGCACCATTGGCTCCTGCGGCTGTCAATCAAAGTCAGTTAGCCAATCAGGAGAGAGAGGGGAAGGGCCAAATGACAGCTCCATGTCTGAATGGACATATGGAGCGGCAGCTCGGCTCAGGTGCCCCCAAAGCAAGCCACTTGCTGTGGGGGCACTCAATAGGAGGGTCGGGCCAGGAGCAGCAACGAGGGACCCGAGAAGAGGAGGATCAGGGCTGCTCTGTGCAAAAGCAACTGCACAGAGGAGGTAAGTATGACGTGTTTGTTATTAAAAAACAAAAAAAAGAGACTTTTCAAACACTTAAATGATGTTCTGATAATGGGGCAGGAGATCCCCATACCGGTGTCGGGACACAGCACTGTATTCTGTATGTAGCTGATGCTCATCCGTTGGTCAAGGAAATAGTAAATTTGGGCCAGCATGGTTCAATCAAACTATTTAAAGTCGTATTCACCCTGGAGTTCAGCTTTAGGATGGGAGGAACCCTCTGCAGCTGCAAGGCCTTCAGAAATGTTATCTTCACATTTAGGGCAGTTAGATACACAGAGACCTGCCTGATACTGGATTGACTAGCCCGTATCTAATAATTGTGGGTTCTTATCCCACAACCATGGGCGTCCGCAAGGGGGGGCACTTGCCCCCCCCCCCCCTGGAAATTTCCTGGCCTGATCTAAGAGGGGAATCTATGGGGACGCTGCTCTAAAGGGGGATCTATGGGGGACCCTGGCCTGGCCTGCTCTAAAAGGGGTCATATTGGATAAATATATATATATTCTTTGCAGGGAGAGCCTGGAGGACCTGGTGGTGCAGGAAAACCTGGTAGCGTGGGAATATAGGTGAAAATGTAAGACTAAAGAGGGATCTATGGGGACCCTGGCCTTCTCTAAAGGGGGATCTATGGGGGACCCTGGCCTGCTCTAAAGGGGGATCTATGGGGGACCCTGGCCTGTCCTGCTCTAAAGGGGGTCACATTGGATAAATATATATATATTCTTTGCAGGGAGAGCCTGGAGTACCTGGTGGTGCAGGTAAACCTGGTAGCGTGGGAATATAGGTGAAAATGTAAGACTAAAGAGGGATCTTAGGGGACCCTGTCCTGCTCTAAAGGGGGATCTATGGGGGACCCTGGCCTGATCTAAAGAGGGATCTATGGGGACCCTGCTCTAAAGGGGATCTATGGGGGCCCCTGGCCTAATCTAAAGGGGGATCTATGGGGACACTGCTCCAAAGGGGATCTATGGGGAACCCTTGCCTGCTCTAAAGGGGGATCTTTGGGGGACCCTGGCCTGGCCTGCTCTAAAGGGGATCTATGGGCACCTTGCTCTAAAGGGGATCTATGGGGGACCCTGGCCCGGCCTGCTCTAAAGGGGGATCTATGGGGACACTGCTCTAAAGGGGATCTATGGGGGGACCCTGGCCTGGGCTGCTCAAAAGGGGGTCATATTGGCTAAATATATATATATATTCTTTGCAGGGAGAGACTGGAGTACCTGGTGGTGCAGGAAAACGTGGGACTAAAGGTGAAAATGTAAGACTAAAGAGGGATCTATGGGGGCCCTGGCCTGCTCTAAAGGGGAATCTATGGGGGACCCTGCTCTAAAGGGGATCTATGGGGGACCCTGGCCTGCTCTAAAGGGTATCTATAGGGACACTGCTCTAAAGGGAATCTATGGGGGACCCTTGCCTGGCCTGCTCTAAAGGGGGATCTATGGGGACACTGCTCTAAAGGGGATCTATGGGGGACCCTGGCCTGGTCTGCTCTAAAGGGGGATTATGGGGGTGAAAAGGGGTGGAGCATGGGTGACTTTAAAATGATGCCCCCCCCCCCCCTCCTGAAAAAAGTTCTGCGGACGCCCATGCCCACAACCTTATCTTATCCCACTACCAAGACTCTGACCACGAGGATAGGTTGGCATTACTTTTAGAGCTCCACATATTATCAGCTCTGAGTGATTCAGTAAAGCTGGGTTGTTGTTTAGGACCTCTCATTCCTGCAATTATTTTGCTATACTATACACAGCCCAGACATTTCCTCATCTTGCCTTTCCGTACTGCAGCTCCTCTCTTCCTCCCTCCCAGCACAGAATATCTCTCTACTTTTTGACTCTTTATCTTCTACAGCCAATTTTTTGAGTGGACCATGATGACCAAATCAGGTGGCCACTGGCCAGTATCACTTACCCCAGTGGACACCTCAGGAGAAGAAGAAAAGGGGTTCCCAGGTCCTGGCATCTTGCTGCTTCTACGTTTTCTGAAATAAAAGTGAAAGTAGAATTTGCAGCTACAGCTTCATGACTCTGAGTGTCGCCAGCAGCTTCATAGAGACGTCTCCTGACCGTACGCTGCATGGCGTGCTCAGACACAATTACTCGCTCCATTACTTTTATTTGCTATGGATTACAGACAGGACAGGGATACGATGACATGCACAGACATGCACAAGCTGCAATATGTTTTCTGCTCTTTTTTATTTATTTTATTTATTTCAGGTACTTATATATATTTTCTATAATTGTTTTATGTTTTTTTCTATGCATTTGAAATAAACTGATATACTTTAGCTTCCAGCATGCAATTTAATGCGTCAAAATGCATCACGTGATTGAAAGGCATTGTTCATCTAAATCAGGGGTCTCCAAACTTTCTAAACAAAGGGCCAGATTACAGTCTTCAGAGATTAGGGGGGGGGGGGGAGGGGGGCGGTGGCCAGTGGGAGTAGAAAATGCCCGAGTGTTAGTGGGAGTAAAATAATTACACAACGCCTGTGGTCAGTGGGAGGAATAGTGCCTCATCATTGGTATTAGTGGCAGGGGACCCCAGAAGAGGCGGATCGGGACTCCTCTGTGCAAAACCATTACACAGCGCAGGATAGCATAACATGCTTGTTTGTTTTTTTTTTTTTAACCACTTGACCTCCAGAAGATTTACCCCCCTTCATGACCAAACCATTTTTTTGCGGTACGGCACTGCGTTACTTTAACTGACAACTGTGCGGTCGCATGACGCTGTACCCAAATAAAATGTATGCCTTTTTTTCCCACAAATAGAGCTTTCTTTCGGGGTATTTGATCACACCTGCGTTTTTTATTTTTTACGCTATAAACAAAAAAAAAACGGACAATTTTGAAGAAAAAAAAAAAAAAATATATATATATATATATATTTTTTTTACATTCTGCTATAAAACATATCCCGTTAAAATTTTAAAAAATTTAATTTCTTCAAAAATTTAGGCCAATATGTAATCTGCTACATATTTTTGGTAAAAAAAATCCCAAGAAGCGTACATTGAATGGTTTGCACAAAAGTTATAGTGTTTACAAACTATGGGATAATTGTATTTATTTATATTTTTATTTACTAGTAATAGCGGCAATCAGTGTCTTATAGCGGGGCTGCGATATTGTGCCGGACATTGTGACACTGAGTCCCGTTCACACTACTGCGACTTGTCAGGCGACTTGGTTGCCTGTCAAGTCGCGGTTCATTCAGTGCTATGGGAACCGTTCTAATAGGAGCGACACAAGTCGCTTCGACTTAGAAAATAGTTCCTGCACTACTTTTGACCGAAGTCGGAGCGACTTGTATTAACTTCCATTATGTGAAGTCCATGCAAGTTGCGCCGAAGTCGCTGTGCACTTCACTAGTTGCCCCCAAAGTCGTGTCGCCATAGTGGGAACCGACTCTAACTGACACTTTGGACACTTTTTGGGGACCAGTGACACTAATACAGTGATCAGTGCTAAAAAATATGCACTGTCACTGTACTAATGACGCTGGCTGGGGAGGGGTTAAACATCTAAGGCGATCAAAAGGTTAACTGTGTGCCTAGCCACTGTTTATGTGAACTGTGGGAGGGGCTTTTACTAGGGGAAGAGATGGAATTTATCATCCCTGCCCCCTATCAGAAATGTGATCTGCCTTGTTTATATAGCAGACTGTCGTTCTGCCTCTCTGCTCAATGATCAGCGGGTGTTTGCGGACATTGAGTCAGCGGTACCCGCCGATCAGCTCCCGATGTGTGTAATCACAGCAGTGGTGAGTTGCTGGTGGCGCGCATAGGTGCCCTCTTCTGGAAGAGTCGGATCATGTATATATATTTATGTAGTAGGGATAGACCAATTATCGGCAAGGCCGATATATCGGGGGCCGATATGCACTTTCCCCGATATATCGATATCGGCCCTGGAACTGGCCGATGTTGCCGATATTCATTCTGCCTTCTTAGGCCGCCTCCCTCGCCTTGGACAGCCTCGTCTGGAGTTGGGACTAGTCTTGCGGGAGTGTATCACAGACATACACCCATCCACAGCAGCCCAGTGCCAGCCAGCCACCCACATCCACACCCTGTACCAGCCAGCCACAGGCACTGTACCAGCGAGCCAGCCAGCCACCCACAGGCCCGGTACCTGCCAGCCACAGGCACTGTACCAGCCAGCCACAGGCACTGTACCAGCAAGCCAGCCATCCACAGGCCCTGTACCATCCAGCCACCCACAGCCCCTGTGCCAGCCACCCACCCACTACAGGGTGCCAGCCAGCGTCACACAGACAGGGTGCCAGACAGCCAGCCACCCACAGACAGGGTGCCAGACATCCAATCACCCACAGGCCCTGTACCAGCCACCCACCTACCACAGGGTGCCCGGCAGCCAGTCAGTCACCCACCACAGGGTTCCAGCCAGCCAGCCACCTCAGGGTGCCAGACAAATTGTCTTTATTTTTCAAAACTTTAAATGTACAAAATATTGGCCCATATCGGCCAATACTGATACGTTGTGACCAAAATATCGGTATCGGCCCTGGAAAAAAAACATATCGGTCTATCCCTAATATGTAGCACCCTCCTAGGTAGGTAGGTACCAGGTAAATGCATATATTGCTCCTTCTGCTTATCAGGGGAGCCTGATCTATTAGGTTGCCTGTTACATGTCTCCAGGTGTGATTCGCTGGGTCTGAGGGAGTGTCCCCACTGCATCCAATGAGGGAGCTTGTTGGACAGTGGAGGAAACCCATCCAGTGACACATTGGCTTTTGTGGGAGTCCCAGTGGGAGGGCATTCTTGGATTGCTTATAAAAGCTGAGGGGACATGTGACAGGGTGTCTTTTGGTGGGAAGCAGAGTCCCAGGAGGAGGTGGACGGCTGTCTCTCCTCCTGCAGGTGTGAGGAAGGTGGTTTCAGTAAGATGCATTCAAATTATAGTGCCTAAATAAATATCTGAAAATAGTGTAAAATCATCTATATATAATAAATTTGCATGAGTCCATCTTTTCTTTTAAATATATATATACAGTCCATCAATAAATGATTCAATGTCTGTGAAAAAAAAGTGCAGTCACATTGCAGTTTATTGCATTTTGTACAGGTGGTTGGATGCATAGTGGTGCTAGCTGCCTCCTATAGTATATTGAGTTGAGTAATAGGTGGTTTATACACAGGGATAGCACGTAAAGTTTTTTCACATATGTATATCTATATATATATATATATATATATATATATATACGTATGTGTGTGTGTGATCCAGCACAGAGGTGACCTTAGGTGGTTAATAAACAAATTACCTTCAGTAACACTGTACTGAACATACTTGGTTATGAACACAGGAGGTCGCTCGCTCAGCACGGGTGCCATTCGGAGAACACCTTGTATATTCTCAATAAAATCAGAGTGTTTCCTGATTGGATGAGGATGATATCGTTGCCCAGACTTGTATAAAGTACTCGAAATTTCTACTTGAGTAAAAGTACAAGTGCTCGATCAAAAAGTGACTTAAGTAGAAGTGGAAGTGCTCGCAGAAAAAGTTACTTAAGTGGAAGTACTAAAGTATTCAAAATTTTTTTTACTTAAGTATTGCAAGTAGTTTTTTCAAAAAAATTGCTACTTAAGTACTAAAAGTAAAAAGTACCAGTAGTTTTGAAGAAAAAAATTCTACTCAAGTACTGAAAGTAGAAGTAGAAGTACTGTGTTATGTAGTTATTAAAGAAAGAAGTCAAAAGTTTGAACATCATATTGTTTTTTATTATTTCAAATGATTTATTCAAATGATTAACCTAAAGGACAATCACAATTCCTTAGGCTGTAACTTTTTGTAAACAAAAAACAGATAAAGTCCCTCCCTTCCCCTTTTAAAGCATCCCTCCTTCTCTTCCCTGCATGTTTTTTTTTCTCCACAGCTTATTGGTGCGCAAAATCATATATAAACCAATGTGATATACAACAATATATTCCAATAATGAAATAAAGGAAGAGTGTATGAAATCAAAGTCAATAAAAAGTTCAAAATATTGTGAATCTTCAAATATATATATGTGACAAAACAAGATGAATATAATTTCATATCTGCTGTTAATGGGAAAGAACCTCCCAACCAGGGCCGGCCTTAGGTGTTCAAGCGCCCTGTGCGACCTGATCATTTTTTTCTTGCACTTTTTTTGCACTTCATCTTTTTTATGATTACTACAAACTTAGCCCCCCTTACATTAGAGACCCCCCTTACATCAGAGACCCCCCAACGGAGCCCCCCTTACAACAGAAACCCCCCAACGGAGCCCCCTTACAACAGAAACCCCCCACAGAGGCCCCCACTTACATCAGAGACCCCCCACACAGAGCACCCTTACATCAGAGACCCTCATACAGAGCCCCCTTACATCAGAGACCCTCATACAGAGCCTCCTTTACATCAGAGACCCCCCCCCACACAGAGCCCCCTTACATCAGAGCCCCCCACACAAAGCTCCCCTTACATCAGAGACCCCAACACAGAGCCCCCTTACATCAGAGACCATCCCCACACAAAGCCCCCTTACTTTAGAGACCCCTCACACAAAACCCCCCTTACATCAGAGACAATCCCCACAGAGACCCCCTTACATCAGAACCCCCCACAGTGCTCCCCTTACATCAGAGCCCCTCCACACAGAGCTCCCCTTACATCAGAGCCCTCCCACACAGAGTCCCCCTTACATCAAAGACCCCCACACAGAGCCCCCTTACATCAGAGACCCTCATACAGAGCCTCCTTTACATCAGAGACCCCCCCCCCCCACACAGAGCCCCCTTACATCAGAGACCCCCCCCACACAGAGCCCCCTTACACCAGAGACCCCCACACAGAGCCCCCTTACATCAAAGACCCCCCACACAGCGCCCCCTTACATCAGAGACCCCCCACACAGAGCCCCCTTACATCAAATACCCCCCACACAAAGCCCCCTTTACATCAGAGACCCCCCACACAGAGCCCCCTTACATCAGAGACCCCCCACACAAAGCCCCCTTACTTTAGAGACCCCTCACACAAAGCCCGCCTTACATCCAGAGACCCCAACACAGAGCCCCCTTACATCAGAGACCATCCCCACAGAGCCCCCCTTACATCAGAGCCCCCCCATAGAGCCCCCCACAGAGCTCCCCCTACATCAGAGCCCCTCCACACAGAGCTCCCCTTACATCAGAGCCCTCCCACACAGAGCCCCCCTTACATCAGAGACCCCCCTTACATCAGAGACCCCCCACACAGAGCCCCCTTACATCAGAGACCGCCCCATGTTTCCCTTAACCAAGATGGCCGCCAGTGCCTCGATCGCACTGCGTATGCGCACGTGCCTCTACTGCGCAGCCGCCGGAATCCCCGCCTCCCAGCGCTGAGACGTCAGTGAATGGAGACAAGGAGGGGAGTAGCGGAGTGGCCGAAGGCCGCCACACATGTCAGAGCGCCGAGAGGCGCATGTGGGAGCACTCCACGCCGGCCCAGCGGAAGCCTGGAGCGGAACAACGCTACCCAAATGGCCAGAGACCAGGTACCCATGAAAAAGGGGGGTATTTTTACCTTTGCCTTCCTATAGAAAAGGGGAGGGGAGGGGGGAAGGCAGAATAGGGAGGATAATTGAAAGAGTAGGAGAGAGCAGTAAGGAGGGAAACCAAACAAAAAAGAAAAAGGGAAAGGCAGAGAAAAGTAACGAGTAACGATGCAGCACAAAAAATAAATATCGGAGTAGAAGTATCGAAATCATCGAAAAAATGTAGTGAAGTAAAAGTAGAAGTAGGAGAAAAAAATTTGACTCTAGGAAAGTACAGATACCGCATTTTGGTACTTAAGTACAGTACTTAAGTAGTTCTACTTCGTTACTATACATCTCTGTCGTTGCCCCACCTCTCTATCTTGTGCAATTAGAAAACACTTTACACTGTCCTCCCCTGGGCCAGTACTTCACCGGTCTTTGAGTCCCCGGAGATGACATGATAACTGTGGGAAATTGGCTGTGAAGCCTTGCGGATTCACAGCTGGCTTCCCTCTGCGCATGCATGGGCCAAACTGCACTGTGTCAATGTCCGGCAGGCTCCTGGGACCTGTGACATGTCCCAGAATGTTGCATCTGGTGGTGGATCTGCCATGACAATCCAACCAAAAATGGGGGCATGTACCTGTCAAAATCAGGTACTCGCTCCCCCAGAAAAATGTATTCCAAATGTGGAGGAGGGGGATCAGGAGGTACAATGGAACTTGCCTTTTGAGTGAAATTCCACTTTAAAGAGGTTGTAAACCCATGAAACTTTTTTTTTTTTGCTGCAACCTGAAAGAGAAACCCATAATGAGCTAGTTTGCATCGCATACTGGTAGCTCATTATGAAATACTTACCTTAGAAGGAGCCCCCGCCGTGCTGCCCGCTTACCTGTATGACGGGCAACATGTCCAGTCGTCCGTCTTCCGGGATCGCGGCATCCGGCATCTGATTGGCCGGAGCCGTGGTGACGTCACTCCCGCGCAAGCGGGAGCCGACGGTCACGGCACGGGACTCTGAAGGAACGGCACGAGCGGCCGTTCCTTCAGAGTGCATGCGCCAGTGATGTCACTGGCTGCATATAAGGTAAATATCTCCTAAACGGTACATGGTTAGGAGATATTTACAGTACCTATAGGTAAGCCTTATCATAGGATCACCTATAGGTACAAGTTACAGAGGAGGGGTTACTTCCTCTTTAAGTACGGCTTTAAACTTTTTTTTTTTGAAGAACCAATAGTACTGAAATCTTCTTTAATTTTTCCAATCACTTACAATGTTACTGACGTCTGTTTATTGATACTTGTTAGTTGTTACTAGAAAAGTTTTCTTCATAGGTATGTTTTATATTTACAAAATAGGCGTTTATCACCTCTTGCAGACTTCTCGATATCAGAAGCTTCCTTCTTCTAACGGAAACCTTTGAAGGCAAAATTTACTCAGAAACAAGTGACGCAACATGGTTCGTGGACTTTGATTGGCTGTAAATGTAGAACCGTTCTTTCTGGATTTTTTTTTTTAGTATTGCTGTGCCTTGCAGTCTGGACTAAGCAGAATACAAGGCAAGGTTATCTGTGTAATTCAAATATTTTGTTAGACTAAGGCAGGACTTCTAAACAAGGGTTTCTTCCGAGGTTGCTAGGGGCTCCTAGCAATGAGCAATTGCTACCTCTCAAATAAGTTCTCATTGACACCATTGATCACCTTAGCTATCTGTAAGGGGGTAATTCTTCCCAATGACCTCAAATGTAAGGAATATTCTTCCCTCTGACCATCACACTAATGCAGCCTTGCTTAACCTTTTTACCCCAGTGTATGGGGAGGTGCAGCATTTTACCCCAGTGTATGGGGAGGTGTAGCATTTTACCCCAGTGTATGGGGAGGTGTAGCATTTTACCCCAGTGTATGGGGAGGTGCAGCATTTTGCCCCAATGTATGGGGAGGTGCAGCATTTTACCCCAGTGTATGGGGAGGTGCAGCATTTTACCCCATTGTATGGGGAGGTGCAGCATTTTACCCCAGTGTATGGGGAGGTGCAGCATTTTACCCCAGTGTATGGGGAGGTGCAGCATTTTACCCCAGTGTATGGGGAGGTGCAGCATTTTACCCCAGTGTATGGGGAGGTGCAGCATTTTACCCCATTGTATGGGGAGGTGCAGCATTTTACCCCAGTGTATGGGGAGGTGCAGCATTTTACCCCAGTGTATGGGGAGGTGTAGCATTTTACCCCAGTGTATGGGGAGGTGCAGCATTTTACCCCAGTGTATGGGGAGGTGCAGAATTTTACCCCAGTGTATGGGGAGGTGCAGCATTTTGCCCCAATGTACGGGGAGGTGCAGCATTTTACCCCATTGTATGGGGAGGTGTAGCATTTTACCCCATTGTATGGGGAGGTGTAGCATTTTACCCCAGTGTATGGGGAGGTGCAGAATTTTACCCCATTGTATGGGGAGGTGCAGCATTTTACCCCAGTGTATGGGGAGGTGCAGCATTTTACCCCAGTGTATGGGGAGGTGCAGCATTTTACCCCAGTGTATGGGGAGGTGTAGCATTTTACCCCAGTGTATGGGGAGGTGCAGCATTTTACCCCAGTGTATGGGGAGGTGCAGAATTTTACCCCAGTGTATGGGGAGGTGCAGCATTTTACCCCAGTGTATAGGGAGGTGCAGCATTTTACCCCAGTGTATGGGGAGGTGCAGCATTTTACCCCAGTGTATGGGGAGGTGCAGAATTTTATCCCAGTGTATGGGGAGGTGCAGAATTTTACCCCAGTGTATGGGGAGGTGCAGCATTTTACCCCAGTGTATGGGGAGGTGCAGCATTTTACCCCAGTGTATGGGGAGGTGCAGCATTTTACCCCAGTGTATGGGGAGGTGCAGCATTTTACCCCAGTGTATGGGGAGGTGCAGAATTTTACCCCAGTGTATGGGGAGGTGCAGCATTTTACCCCAGTGTATGGGGAGGTGCAGCATTCTACCCCAGTGTATGGGGAGGTGCAGCATTCTACCCCAGTGTATGGGGAGGTGCAGCATTTTACCCCAGTGTATGGGGAGGTGCAGCATTTTACCCCAGTGTATGGGGAGGTGCAGCATTCTACCCCAGTGTATGGGGAGGTGCAGCATTTTTCCCCAGTGTATGGGGAGGTGCAGCATTTTACCCCAGTGTATGGGGAGGTGCAGCATTTTACCCCAGTGTATGGGGAGGTGCAGCATTTTACCCCAGTGTATGGGGAGGTGTAGCATTTTACCCCAGTGTATGGGGAGGTGCAGCATTTTACCCCAGTGTATGGGGAGGTGCAGAATTTTACCCCAGTGTATGGGGAGGTGAAGCATTTTACCCCAGTGTATAGGGAGGTGCAGCATTTTACCCCAGTGTATGGGGAGGTGCAGCATTTTACCCCAGTGTATGGGGAGGTGCAGCATTTTGCCCCAGTGTATGGGGAGGTGCAGCATTTTACCCCAGTGTATGGGGAGGTGCAGAATTTTATCCCAGTGTATGGGGAGGTGCAGAATTTTACCCCAGTGTATGGGGAGGTGTAGCATTTTACCCCATTGTATGGGGAGGTGTAGCATTTTACCCCAGTGTATGGGGAGGTGCAGCATTTTACCCCAGTGTATGGGGAGGTGCAGCATTTTACCCCAGTGTATGGGGAGGTGCAGCATTTTACCCCAGTGTATGGGGAGGTGTAGCATTTTACCCCAGTGTATGGGGAGGTGCAGCATTTTACCCCAGTGTATGGGGAGGTGCAGAATTTTACCCCAGTGTATGGGGAGGTGCAGCATTTTACCCCAGTGTATAGGGAGGTGCAGCATTTTACCCCAGTGTATGGGGAGGTGCAGCATTTTACCCCAGTGTATGGGGAGGTGCAGAATTTTATCCCAGTGTATGGGGAGGTGCAGAATTTTACCCCAGTGTATGGGGAGGTGCAGCATTTTACCCCAGTGTATGGGGAGGTGCAGCATTTTACCCCAGTGTATGGGGAGGTGCAGCATTTTACCCCAGTGTATGGGGAGGTGCAGCATTTTACCCCAGTGTATGGGGAGGTGCAGAATTTTACCCCAGTGTATGGGGAGGTGCAGCATTTTACCCCAGTGTATGGGGAGGTGCAGAATTTTACCCCAGTGTATGGGGAGGTGCAGCATTTTACCCCAGTGTATGGGGAGGTGCAGCATTCTACCCCAGTGTATGGGGAGGTGCAGCATTCTACCCCAGTGTATGGGGAGGTGCAGCATTTTACCCCAGTGTATGGGGAGGTGCAGCATTTTACCCCAGTGTATGGGGAGGTGCACCATTCTACCCCAGTGTATGGGGAGGTGCAGCATTTTTCCCCAGTGTATGGGGAGGTGCAGCATTTTACCCCAGTGTATGGGGAGGTGCAGCATTTTACCCCAGTGTATGGGGAGGTGCAGCATTTTACCCCAGTGTATGGGGAGGTGTAGCATTTTACCCCAGTGTATGGGGAGGTGCAGCATTTTACCCCAGTGTATGGGGAGGTGCAGAATTTTACCCCAGTGTATGGGGAGGTGAAGCATTTTACCCCAGTGTATAGGGAGGTGCAGCATTTTACCCCAGTGTATGGGGAGGTGCAGCATTTTACCCCAGTGTATGGGGAGGTGCAGCATTTTGCCCCAGTGTATGGGGAGGTGCAGCATTTTACCCCAGTGTATGGGGAGGTGCAGAATTTTATCCCAGTGTATGGGGAGGTGCAGAATTTTACCCCAGTGTATGGGGAGGTGTAGCATTTTACCCCATTGTATGGGGAGGTGTAGCATTTTACCCCAGTGTATGGGGAGGTGCAGCATTTTACCCCAGTGTATGGGGAGGTGCAGCATTTTACCCCAGTGTATGGGGAGGTGCAGCATTTTACCCCAGTGTATGGGGAGGTGTAGCATTTTACCCCAGTGTATGGGGAGGTGCAGCATTTTACCCCAGTGTATGGGGAGGTGCAGAATTTTACCCCAGTGTATGGGGAGGTGCAGCATTTTACCCCAGTGTATAGGGAGGTGCAGCATTTTACCCCAGTGTATGGGGAGGTGCAGCATTTTACCCCAGTGTATGGGGAGGTGCAGAATTTTATCCCAGTGTATGGGGAGGTGCAGAATTTTACCCCAGTGTATGGGGAGGTGCAGCATTTTACCCCAGTGTATGGGGAGGTGCAGCATTTTACCCCAGTGTATGGGGAGGTGCAGCATTTTACCCCAGTGTATGGGGAGGTGCAGCATTTTACCCCAGTGTATGGGGAGGTGCAGAATTTTACCCCAGTGTATGGGGAGGTGCAGCATTTTACCCCAGTGTATGGGGAGGTGCAGCATTCTACCCCAGTGTATGGGGAGGTGCAGCATTCTACCCCAGTGTATGGGGAGGTGCAGCATTTTACCCCAGTGTATGGGGAGGTGCAGCATTTTACCCCAGTGTATGGGGAGGTGCAGCATTCTACCCCAGTGTATGGGGAGGTGCAGCATTTTTCCCCAGTGTATGGGGAGGTGCAGCATTTTACCCCAGTGTATGGGGAGGTGCAGCATTTTACCCCAGTGTATGGGGAGGTGCAGCATTTTACCCCAGTGTATGGGGAGGTGCAGCATTTTACCCCAGTGTATGGGGAGGTGTAGCATTTTACCCCAGTGTATGGGGAGGTGCAGCATTTTACCCCAGTGTATGGGGAGGTGCAGAATTTTACCCCAGTGTATGGGGAGGTGAAGCATTTTACCCCAGTGTATAGGGAGGTGCAGCATTTTACCCCAGTGTATGGGGAGGTGCAGCATTTTACCCCAGTGTATGGGGAGGTGCAGCATTTTGCCCCAGTGTATGGGGAGGTGCAGCATTTTACCCCGGTGTATGGGGAGGTGCAGAATTTTATCCCAGTGTATGGGGAGGTGCAGAATTTTACCCCAGTGTATGGGGAGGTGCAGCATTTTACCCCAGTGTATGGGGAGGTGCAGCATTTTACCCCAGTGTATGGGGAGGTGCAGCATTTTACCCCAGTGTATGGGGAGGTGCAGAATTTTACCCCAGTGTATGGGGAGGTGCAGCATTTTACCCCAGTGTATGGGGAGGTGCAGCATTTTACCCCAGTGTATGGGGAGGTGCAGAATTTTACCCCAGTGTATGGGGAGGTGCAGCATTTTACCCCAGTGTATGGGGAGGTGCAGCATTTTACCCCAGTGTATGGGGAGGTGCAGCATTCTACCCCAGTGTATGGGGAGGTGCAGCATTTTTCCCCAGTGTATGGGGAGGTGCAGCATTTTACCCCAGTGTATGGGGAGGTGCAGCATTTTACCCCAGTGTATGGGGAGGTGCAGCATTTTACCCCAGTGTATGGGGAGGTGCAGCATTTTACCCCAGTGTATGGGGAGGTGTAGCATTTTACCCCAGTGTATGGGGAGGTGCAGCATTTTACCCCAGTGTATGGGGAGGTGCAGAATTTTACCCCAGTGTATGGGGAGGTGCAGCATTTTACCCCAGTGTATAGGGAGGTGCAGCATTTTACCCCAGTGTATGGGGAGGTGCAGCATTTTACCCCAGTGTATGGGGAGGTGCAGAATTTTATCCCAGTGTATGGGGAGGTGCAGAATTTTACCCCAGTGTATGGGGAGGTGCAGCATTTTACCCCAGTGTATGGGGAGGTGCAGCATTTTACCCCAGTGTATGGGGAGGTGCAGCATTTTACCCCAGTGTATGGGGAGGTGCAGCATTTTACCCCAGTGTATGGGGAGGTGCAGCATTTTACCCCAGTGTATGGGGAGGTGCAGCATTCTACCCCAGTGTATGGGGAGGTGCAGCATTCTACCCCAGTGCATGGGGAGGTGCAGCATTTACCCCAGTGTATGGGGAGGTGCAGCATTTTACCCCAGTGTATGGGGAGGTGCAGCATTCTACCCCAGTGTATGGGGAGGTGCAGCATTTTTCCCCAGTGTATGGGGAGGTGCAGCATTTTACCTCAGTGTATGGGGAGGTGCAGCATTTTACCCCAGTGTATGGGGAGGTGCAGCATTTTACCCCAGTGTATGGGGAGGTGTAGCATTTTACCCCAGTGTATGGGGAGGTGCAGCATTTTACCCCAGTGTATGGGGAGGTGCAGAATTTTACCCCAGTGTATGGGGAGGTGCAGCATTTTACCCCAGTGTATGGGGAGGTGCAGCATTTTACCCCAGTGTATGGGGAGGTGCAGCATTTTACCCCAGTGTATGGGGAGGTGTAGCATTTTACTCCAGTGTATGGGGAGGTGCAGCATTTTACCCCAGTGTATGGGGAGGTGCAGCATTTTACCCCATTGTATGGGGAGGTGCAGCATTTTACCCCAGTGTATGGGGAGGTGCAGCATTTTACCCCAGTGTATGGGGAGGTGTAGCATTTTACCCCAGTGTATGGGGAGGTGTAGCATTTTACCCCAGTGTATGGGGAGGTGCAGCATTTTGCCCCAATGTACGGGGAGGTGCAGCATTTTACCCCATTGTATGGGGAGGTGCAGCATTTTACCCCATTGTATGGGGAGGTTCAGCATTTTACCCCAGTGGATGGGGAGGTGCAGCATTTTACCCCAGTGTATGGGGAGGTGCAGCATTTTACCCCAGTGTATGGGGAGGTGCAGCATTTTACCCCCGTGTATAGGGAGGTGCAGCATTTTGCCCCAGTGTATGGGGAGGTGCAGCATTTTACCCCAGTGTATGGGGAGGTGCAGCATTCTACCCCAGTGTATGGGGAGGTGCAGCATTTTACCCCAGTGTATGGGGAGGTGCAGCATTTTACCCCAGTGTATGGGGAGGTGCAGCATTTTACCCCAGTGTATGGGGAGGTGCAGCATTCTACCCCAGTGTATGGGGAGGTGCAGCATTTTTTCCCCAGTGTATGGGGAGGTGCAGCATTTTACCCCAGTGTATGGGGAGGTGCAGCATTTTACACCAGTGTATGGGGAGGTGCAGCATTTTACCCCAGTGTATGGGGAGGTGCAGCATTTTACCCCAGTGTATGGGGAGGTACAGCATTCTACCCCAGTGTATGGGGAGGTGCAGCATTCTACCCCAGTGTATGGGGAGGTGCAGCATTTTACTCCAGTGTATGGGGAGGTGCAGCATTTTACCCCAGTGTATGGGGAGGTGCAGCATTTTACCCCAGTGTATGGGGAGGTGCAGCATTTTACCCCAGTGTATGGGGAGGTGCAGCATTTAACCCCAGTGTATGGGGAGGTGCAGCATTTTACCCCAGTGTATGGGGAGGTGCAGCATTTTACCCCAGTGTATGGGGAGGTGCAGAATTTTACCCCATTGTATGGGGAGGTGCAGCATTTTACCCCAGTGTATGGGGAGGTGCAGCATTTTACCCCAGTGTATGTGGAGGTGCAGCATTTTACCCCAGTGTATGGGGAGGTGCAGCATTTTACCCCAGTGTATGGGGAGGTGCAGCATTTTACCCCAGTGTATGGGGAGGTGCAGCATTTTGCCCCAATGTACGGGGAGGTGCAGCATTTTACCCCATTGTATGGGGAGGTGTAGCATTTTACCCCATTGTATGGGGAGGTGTAGCATTTTACCCCAGTGTATGGGGAGGTGCAGAATTTTACCCCATTGTATGGGGAGGTGCAGCATTTTACCCCAGTGTATGGGGAGGTGCAGCATTTTACCCCAGTGTATGGGGAGGTGTAGCATTTTACCCCAGTGTATGGGGAGGTGCAGCATTTTACCCCAGTGTATGGGGAGGTGCAGAATTTTACCCCAGTGTATGGGGAGGTGCAGCATTTTACCCCAGTGTATAGGGAGGTGCAGCATTTTACCCCAGTGTATGGGGAGGTGCAGCATTTTACCCCAGTGTATGGGGAGGTGCAGAATTTTATCCCAGTGTATGGGGAGGTGCAGAATTTTACCCCAGTGTATGGGGAGGTGCAGCATTTTACCCCAGTGTATGGGGAGGTGCAGCATTTTACCCCAGTGTATGGGGAGGTGCAGCATTTTACCCCAGTGTATGGGGAGGTGCAGCATTTTACCCCAGTGTATGGGGAGGTGCAGAATTTTACCCCAGTGTATGGGGAGGTGCAGCATTTTACCCCAGTGTATGGGGAGGTGCAGCATTCTACCCCAGTGTATGGGGAGGTGCAGCATTCTACCCCAGTGTATGGGGAGGTGCAGCATTTTACCCCAGTGTATGGGGAGGTGCAGCATTTTACCCCAGTGTATGGGGAGGTGCAGCATTCTACCCCAGTGTATGGGGAGGTGCAGCATTTTTCCCCAGTGTATGGGGAGGTGCAGCATTTTACCCCAGTGTATGGGGAGGTGCAGCATTTTACCCCAGTGTATGGGGAGGTGCAGCATTTTACCCCAGTGTATGGGGAGGTGTAGCATTTTACCCCAGTGTATGGGGAGGTGCAGCATTTTACCCCAGTGTATGGGGAGGTGCAGAATTTTACCCCAGTGTATGGGGAGGTGAAGCATTTTACCCCAGTGTATAGGGAGGTGCAGCATTTTACCCCAGTGTATGGGGAGGTGCAGCATTTTACCCCAGTGTATGGGGAGGTGCAGCATTTTGCCCCAGTGTATGGGGAGGTGCAGCATTTTACCCCAGTGTATGGGGAGGTGCAGAATTTTATCCCAGTGTATGGGGAGGTGCAGAATTTTACCCCAGTGTATGGGGAGGTGTAGCATTTTACCCCATTGTATGGGGAGGTGTAGCATTTTACCCCAGTGTATGGGGAGGTGCAGCATTTTACCCCAGTGTATGGGGAGGTGCAGCATTTTACCCCAGTGTATGGGGAGGTGCAGCATTTTACCCCAGTGTATGGGGAGGTGTAGCATTTTACCCCAGTGTATGGGGAGGTGCAGCATTTTACCCCAGTGTATGGGGAGGTGCAGAATTTTACCCCAGTGTATGGGGAGGTGCAGCATTTTACCCCAGTGTATAGGGAGGTGCAGCATTTTACCCCAGTGTATGGGGAGGTGCAGCATTTTACCCCAGTGTATGGGGAGGTGCAGAATTTTATCCCAGTGTATGGGGAGGTGCAGAATTTTACCCCAGTGTATGGGGAGGTGCAGCATTTTACCCCAGTGTATGGGGAGGTGCAGCATTTTACCCCAGTGTATGGGGAGGTGCAGCATTTTACCCCAGTGTATGGGGAGGTGCAGCATTTTACCCCAGTGTATGGGGAGGTGCAGAATTTTACCCCAGTGTATGGGGAGGTGCAGCATTTTACCCCAGTGTATGGGGAGGTGCAGCATTCTACCCCAGTGTATGGGGAGGTGCAGCATTCTACCCCAGTGTATGGGGAGGTGCAGCATTTTACCCCAGTGTATGGGGAGGTGCAGCATTTTACCCCAGTGTATGGGGAGGTGCAGCATTCTACCCCAGTGTATGGGGAGGTGCAGCATTTTTCCCCAGTGTATGGGGAGGTGCAGCATTTTACCCCAGTGTATGGGGAGGTGCAGCATTTTACCCCAGTGTATGGGGAGGTGCAGCATTTTACCCCAGTGTATGGGGAGGTGCAGCATTTTACCCCAGTGTATGGGGAGGTGTAGCATTTTACCCCAGTGTATGGGGAGGTGCAGCATTTTACCCCAGTGTATGGGGAGGTGCAGAATTTTACCCCAGTGTATGGGGAGGTGAAGCATTTTACCCCAGTGTATAGGGAGGTGCAGCATTTTACCCCAGTGTATGGGGAGGTGCAGCATTTTACCCCAGTGTATGGGGAGGTGCAGCATTTTGCCCCAGTGTATGGGGAGGTGCAGCATTTTACCCCAGTGTATGGGGAGGTGCAGAATTTTATCCCAGTGTATGGGGAGGTGCAGAATTTTACCCCAGTGTATGGGGAGGTGCAGCATTTTACCCCAGTGTATGGGGAGGTGCAGCATTTTACCCCAGTGTATGGGGAGGTGCAGCATTTTACCCCAGTGTATGGGGAGGTGCAGAATTTTACCCCAGTGTATGGGGAGGTGCAGCATTTTACCCCAGTGTATGGGGAGGTGCAGCATTTTACCCCAGTGTATGGGGAGGTGCAGAATTTTACCCCAGTGTATGGGGAGGTGCAGCATTTTACCCCAGTGTATGGGGAGGTGCAGCATTTTACCCCAGTGTATGGGGAGGTGCAGCATTCTACCCCAGTGTATGGGGAGGTGCAGCATTTTTCCCCAGTGTATGGGGAGGTGCAGCATTTTACCCCAGTGTATGGGGAGGTGCAGCATTTTACCCCAGTGTATGGGGAGGTGCAGCATTTTACCCCAGTGTATGGGGAGGTGCAGCATTTTACCCCAGTGTATGGGGAGGTGTAGCATTTTACCCCAGTGTATGGGGAGGTGCAGCATTTTACCCCAGTGTATGGGGAGGTGCAGAATTTTACCCCAGTGTATGGGGAGGTGCAGCATTTTACCCCAGTGTATAGGGAGGTGCAGCATTTTACCCCAGTGTATGGGGAGGTGCAGCATTTTACCCCAGTGTATGGGGAGGTGCAGAATTTTATCCCAGTGTATGGGGAGGTGCAGAATTTTACCCCAGTGTATGGGGAGGTGCAGCATTTTACCCCAGTGTATGGGGAGGTGCAGCATTTTACCCCAGTGTATGGGGAGGTGCAGCATTTTACCCCAGTGTATGGGGAGGTGCAGCATTTTACCCCAGTGTATGGGGAGGTGCAGCATTTTACCCCAGTGTATGGGGAGGTGCAGCATTCTACCCCAGTGTATGGGGAGGTGCAGCATTCTACCCCAGTGCATGGGGAGGTGCAGCATTTACCCCAGTGTATGGGGAGGTGCAGCATTTTACCCCAGTGTATGGGGAGGTGCAGCATTCTACCCCAGTGTATGGGGAGGTGCAGCATTTTTCCCCAGTGTATGGGGAGGTGCAGCATTTTACCTCAGTGTATGGGGAGGTGCAGCATTTTACCCCAGTGTATGGGGAGGTGCAGCATTTTACCCCAGTGTATGGGGAGGTGTAGCATTTTACCCCAGTGTATGGGGAGGTGCAGCATTTTACCCCAGTGTATGGGGAGGTGCAGAATTTTACCCCAGTGTATGGGGAGGTGCAGCATTTTACCCCAGTGTATGGGGAGGTGCAGCATTTTACCCCAGTGTATGGGGAGGTGCAGCATTTTACCCCAGTGTATGGGGAGGTGTAGCATTTTACTCCAGTGTATGGGGAGGTGCAGCATTTTACCCCAGTGTATGGGGAGGTGCAGCATTTTACCCCATTGTATGGGGAGGTGCAGCATTTTACCCCAGTGTATGGGGAGGTGCAGCATTTTACCCCAGTGTATGGGGAGGTGTAGCATTTTACCCCAGTGTATGGGGAGGTGTAGCATTTTACCCCAGTGTATGGGGAGGTGCAGCATTTTGCCCCAATGTACGGGGAGGTGCAGCATTTTACCCCATTGTATGGGGAGGTGCAGCATTTTACCCCATTGTATGGGGAGGTTCAGCATTTTACCCCAGTGGATGGGGAGGTGCAGCATTTTACCCCAGTGTATGGGGAGGTGCAGCATTTTACCCCAGTGTATGGGGAGGTGCAGCATTTTACCCCCGTGTATAGGGAGGTGCAGCATTTTGCCCCAGTGTATGGGGAGGTGCAGCATTTTACCCCAGTGTATGGGGAGGTGCAGCATTCTACCCCAGTGTATGGGGAGGTGCAGCATTTTACCCCAGTGTATGGGGAGGTGCAGCATTTTACCCCAGTGTATGGGGAGGTGCAGCATTTTACCCCAGTGTATGGGGAGGTGCAGCATTCTACCCCAGTGTATGGGGAGGTGCAGCATTTTTTCCCCAGTGTATGGGGAGGTGCAGCATTTTACCCCAGTGTATGGGGAGGTGCAGCATTTTACACCAGTGTATGGGGAGGTGCAGCATTTTACCCCAGTGTATGGGGAGGTGCAGCATTTTACCCCAGTGTATGGGGAGGTACAGCATTCTACCCCAGTGTATGGGGAGGTGCAGCATTCTACCCCAGTGTATGGGGAGGTGCAGCATTTTACTCCAGTGTATGGGGAGGTGCAGCATTTTACCCCAGTGTATGGGGAGGTGCAGCATTTTACCCCAGTGTATGGGGAGGTGCAGCATTTTACCCCAGTGTATGGGGAGGTGCAGCATTTTACCCCAGTGTATGGGGAGGTGCAGCATTTTACCCCAGTGTATAGGGAGGTGCAGCATTTTACCCCAGTGTATGGGGAGGTGCAGCATTTAGCTTCCTCAGTGACCCAGGAAACCATAGAGGAGCCATGCTCCTCTCTTTCCAACTGCAATGCAGCTGCGGTCGAGCACCACCTACAATGGAGAAAATAGACTGCACCTGCCTGCAAGTGGAACCTATAAAATACCGTATTTATCGGCGTATAACACGCACCTCAATTTTAGGAGGGAAATTTTAGGAAAAAAAGCTTAAATTTAAAATAAACAGCTTTGAGCTCAGAACTTTTTTTTTTAATCAAATGCAGCCTCATCAGCGCAGTGTCCTATATTGCAGCCTCACCAGCGCAGTGTCCTATATTGCAGCCTCACCAGCGCAGTGTCACGCAATGCAGCCTCGCCAGCGCAGTGTCCAGCAATGCAGCCTCGCCAGGGTCGTGTCCAGCAATGCAGCCTCGCCAGTGCAGTGTCCAGCAATGCAGCCTCGCCAGCGCAGTGTCCAGCAATGCAGCCTCACCAGCGTAGTGTCCAGCAATGCAGCCTCGCCAGGGCCGTGTCCAGCAATGCAGCCTCACCAGTGCAGTGTCCAGCAATGCAGCCTCGCCAGGGCAGTGTCCAGCAATGCAGCCTCGCCAGCGCAGTGTCCAGCAATGCAGCCTCACCAGCGTAGTGTCCAGCAATGCAGCCTCGCCAGGGCCGTGTCCAGCAATGCAGCCTCGCCAGCGCAGTGTCCAGCAATGCAGCCTCGCCAGGGCAGTGTCCAGCAATGCAGCCTCGCCAGGGCAGTGTCCAGCAATGCAGCCTCGCCAGCGCAGTGTCCACCAATGCAGCCTCGCCAGCGCAGTGTCCAGCAATGCAGCCTCGCCAGCGCAGTGTCCAGCAATGCAGCCTCACCAGCGCAGTGTCCAGCAATGCAGCCTCGCCAGGGCAGTGTCCAGCAATGCAGCCTCACCAGCGCTGTGTCCAGCAATGCAGCCTCGCCAGCGCAGTGTCCAGCAATGCAGCCTCGCCAGCGCTGTGTCCAGCAATGCAGCCTCACCAGCGCAGTATCCAGCAATGCAGCCTTGCCAGCACCGTGTCCAGCAATGCAGCCTCGCCAGCGCCGTGTCCAGCAATGCAGCCTCGCCAGTGCCGTGTCCAGCAATGCAGCCTCACCAGCGCAGTGTCCAGCAATGCAGCCTCGCCAGGGCAGTGTCCAGCAATGCAGCCTCACCAGCGCTGTGTCCAGCAATGCAGCCTCGCCAGCGCTGTGTCCAGCAATGCAGCCTCGCCAGCGCAGTGTCCAGCAATGCAGCCTCGCCAGCGCTGTGTCCAGCAATGCAGCCTCACCAGCGCAGTATCCAGCAATGCAGCCTCGCCAGCGCAGTGTCCAGCAATGCAGCCTTGCCAGCACCGTGTCCAGCAATGCAGCCTCGCCAGCGCCGTGTCCAGCAATGCAGCCTCGCCAGTGCCGTGTCCAGCAATGCAGCCTCGCCAGTGCCGTGTCCAGTATTGCTGCCTCGTGCCAGCGCCATTGCAGAGAGCGGAGGGTGGGGCGGCCTGGGCCAAGGAGAAGGGAGGACGAGCGGTCATTGTCATCTGAAGTCCCGGGCCACTGTGCTGTCCATTGAGCCACTGTGCTGTCTATCATAGGAGGCGGGACTTCCTATGACAGCGACAGCTCATCCTCTCTTCTCCTCGGCCCGGCCCGCCCCCCTCTGCCTCTCTGACTGGCCTTTTTTTTTTTTTTTTTTTATATATCGGCGTATAACATGTACTGCTGTTTTGTCCTCCATGTTTAGGAGGAAAAAGTGCGTATTATAATACGCCGATAAATACGGTAGTTCCAGGTCTCAACTCTCACTAAATCCATTTAATTGGGAGTCAATAGGAAAAATGTCCCTTATGTTGAGGGTCAATAGGAAGAATACCCCCCACTACTGTGTTGGTCAGAATGCCACTCTTAAAGACAGATAACCAGTCCTGCCACTGGTTTTGCCAAGTAGTGTTGGTTCTGGAACTATGAAAGCACCATTAAATGGTGGTCCATTAGCCACAGCTCAAGGAACCCCTAACAACCTCTACAGAACCCCCCTGGTTGAGAATGGCTGCACTAATGTATCATGAGTTGTAGATATTGTCATTTTTAGCAGGGGTTCCCTGAAACTGGAAAGTTATTTCAATGGTTCCTCTGTGCTGAAAAGGTTGAGAAAGGCTGGGCTATGGACTTGTTCACACTTGTGTGCTCTATGAAGAGCGATAAGCTTGCTCTCTGATAAATGTGTGTGCCCCAATAAAACGATGAACCTCAATACTGTCATTTTTCCACTGGCAAAACTTTAGAAGCCCAGAAGATCATCACCTTAGGGGTAACCATGAATCATGGCCTACCCTAGAATTATTGCTCCCACACTAGTGTACACAGTGATATGTAACATGTATAGCACAAGCCATGTTTTTTGTATGTAGACACCCCTGATGCATGCATTCAAATTCATATGTGAGTGTATGGGGGGTGGGCTCAACATTTTTTCAGGGAGGTTAAGTGCTTGGGTGTAACTTTATTTTTTAACTCCTTTTTCACCAAAACTTTACTTATTACACATAATAGACAAAAAGCCCCCTATGCGAAATAATATCTTTGCAACCGGTTTTGTTTAATGAGCACAGAAGCTAATGAAGCACAGATTGCCCTCTGTTAGCTTCTTTCCTTGCCACAGTGGCTGGGGAAAGTGACACCTGAGACTCGAACTGATGTTGTTGACGTTGCTCCTGGGTTCTTTAGAGTTAAGGGAAATCAGCGAATGGAAGTTTACTGGTCTCCCCCCCACTAGGCAGCACCCTTCATGCTGGTCCAAGGCTGTTCTAAAATTTCGTCAGACCCATGAAAATTCCGGACCCCCGTCACTTCCGGTGACGCTACGTCATAACCCAGCTGGTGTGACAGCTGGTGCGAGCCCCGGTGCTCATGCGCACAAGACATTTTCAAGGTAAGATGAAATTCTAAGACTTAGCGAACAGCTGACTGAGAGGAGGCGGGGCTGAGGGGGGACGGAGTTACCACCGCGGGTGCGACACAAGGCACAGCTGACTGAGAGGAGGAGGGGCTGAGGTGGGACGCACACACCGCCTCTACACACTGCCGCTAGGAAGCATGGCAGGGGAGAGTGGAGTCAAGGGGACACACTTCTGGGGGTCAGTGAAGGTTATTGGGCGGCTGTATATAAAAAAATAGCAAATAAAAAAAATAATATAGCGTACACAATTGCGACACAAATCATATTGTAATTGAATTTTATTATTTATTGCCTTTTCTTTTCAATCTGTAGTGCTGTAATTTTCTGTAAAATGCAATGCAATACAGCTACCTGGAGGAGTTCTATACACAGAATGTGTACTGACCACACCCCAGAAACATAATTTCCTGCTTGTGTGATTGGCTCACCGATTTTCCCAGAAGTCTGCCTAAGATACAAGTCAGATTTCTGGCATCCCCTGCAACAAAAATGTCATTTTTATTGAGATAATCCCAAAGGGAAATCATATCTAAAGGGATGCAGACCATGCCACTTTCCTCATTAGAGCCCTGCAGGTGCAGCAGCTGATTGATAATTATAAAGTCACTATCCCACAGATTCACTTTGCACATGAACACAGACAAACAGGGATTTATTCAGAATAACAAAAAGTAGAGGAATCTGAAACAAAGTTTGGTAAAATCCTTGCAATGTACAGAAATCACCCAAAAGGGAATGTTTGTTTCTCAACAAAAGTGGAGTTACGCTCTGACCACTTCTGCACCGGAAGGTTTTACCCCCTTAATAACCAGGCCGTTTTTTGCGATACGGCACTGCAATATTTTAACTGACCATTGCGCGGTCGTGCGACACTGTACCCAAATAAAAGTGATGCCCTTTTTTTCACACCAACAGAGCTTTCTTTTGGTGGTATTTGATCACCTCTGTGATTTTTATTTTTTGCGCTATAAACGAAAAAAGACTGACATTTTTGGAAAAAAAAAACAATATTTTTTTAATTTCTGCTATAAAACACAGCCAATAAAAAAAATTAAAAAAATAAAAATATTTCATCAATTTAGGCCAATATGTATTCTGCCCTATATTTTGGGTAAAAAAAAATCCCAATAAGTGTATATTGATTGGTAAACGCAAAAGTTATAGCGTCTACAAAGGATGTAATATTTTTATGGAGTTTTTATTAATTCATTTTTTTTACTAGTAATGGCGGCAATCAGCGATTTTTAGCGGGACTGTGATTGCAGCGGACAAATCAGACATCTAACTGACACTTTTTGATTTAAGCCGTCTAGCTCTAAGGCGAGAAGCCAGAAATTTGCCAGCTTTGTTGTGGGAAGAGTAGTAATTAGCACGAATCCGCGCCAGCATTTTATCATGCTGCTCGGTCAACATTCTGCGGAGGTCCGACCGGAGAGATGTCAGCCGGGAAGCATGCGTGGGGGATGGGGAAGTCTTGTTCAGCTCATCAAGGGAGCGGATTTCTTCCGTTAGGCGCAGGAGGGCAGAGTTGTGCCTTCTTTTCAACCGGGAACCTAATTGGATCAGTAGCCCTCTAATGAACGCCTTGTGCGTGTTCCACAAGGTGGAGGGGGAAACTTCTGGTGTGTGGTTAAGGTGGAAAAACTCTTGTAAGTTCTTCCGTAAATGCTGTAGGGTGTCAGGGTCTGAGAGTAGGGAGTTGTTGCATTTCCAAATAAAGGTGGAGGTGGCAGGTGGGCTGGTGGATAGGGTCATGTGGACAGCAGCGTGATCTGACCAGGTGATGGTGGAGATGGAAGAATCGACAAGGAGTGGTAGGGTGGCAGAGTCGACTAAAAACATGTCGATCCTGGAGTACGTGTTATGGCTTGCCGAGAAGAAAGAATAGTCTCTCTCTTCTGCATGCTGATACCTCCAAACATCGTGGAGCCCTTCTGAATGTAACAGAGCAGCTAGAGAGGGAAGTTTAGAGTGTGGTCTAGCCGAGGAGTCTAAGGCATGGTTGGCTACGAGATTGAAATCTCCACAAAATATCAATTTACCTGACCTCAGTTTCGAAACTTTTGAACGCAATTTGCGCAGAAAAGATAGTTGACGTACATTGGGGGCATATACGTTAACTATGGTATACACACATTTATCAATAGTGCAGTTAACAATCAGATAACGGCCTTCCTTGTCCTCCACCACTCTGGAAAGGGAGAAGGACAAGGAATTGCTAAAAGCCAACATTACACCTCTTTTTTTTGCAGTAAACGAAGCATGAAATACATGTGGGTAATCCGGGTGGGTACATCGGGGAGCTTTTCCCAGGAGAAAGTGGGTTTCCTGTATTGCCAAAACGTCTGCTTTAGCTGAGCATGCCTCTTTCCACATCGAGTGGCGTTTCGCGGGGTGATTTAACCCCTTAACGTTCATGGACAAAAAGTTAATAGGCATAGGTAATTATAAGAGGATCCAGAATAATTGTGGATGGACCAGCGGCAAAGGGGCATGTGGAGCGTGAGTTGGAGAGGGGGGAACTGAGCCCGCCCGTGTAGGGGTCAAGGTGGATAGAAGGGAGCAACAAAAGAGTACCTGAGGCGTTCTTCCCGAGTGATGGAAGGTAGGGCCTGCTCGAGGCCATAGGATAAGTAGTCCTGGATGTCCTGCACGGATAGTGCGTGGGGTGGTAGATGGAGGAAGGCTCAGTATGGCTAGTTGTTCGGAAGCTGCGGGAGAGGATGAAAACTGCATGCATATAAAGATAAGGCACAGTCACTTGCACGGCATGGTTAGCGATGAGGGACTCATCAAAACAATAGAACAAAAGGGACGAACAGACAAACAAACATTTAACAGGTAAAAAAGACATGGCCCACCAGGGCCAAATGGGTAGCAGGAGCTACAAAAATTGCAGGGGGGTAAAAGAGCACGGTGTAGAGTGCTACTTCAAGGCAAGCAAGGAGGGCCGGGCATGCCCGGTAAGGGTAGACAGTGAGTGTCACTTATGACGGCTACGGGATCTTGAGTTTCTGGACGCCACTTGCCAGTCAGGTTGCACGCGGGGTGGTAGCGGAGGCATAGCACGGGCAGTCGAAGATTCTGGGGCATCGGGTACAATACCCCATTGGCGAAGCACACGCAATCCTTGGTCTATGGTGGGGACCTGCGTGTTCGAGCCTTGGTAGGTTATGCACAATTTTGCAGGATACTTCCATTTGTAAATTATATTGTGGTTGCGGAGTGCCTTGGTGATAGTATTGAGGTTGCGGCGTTGCTGAATGTATACTGGGAATAGTCGGGCAACACTTGGATCGTCGCCGCTCGCTCAGGAAGATGGTCTTTACGTCGAAAAGCTTCCAATATCTTTTCCTTCGCTTGGAAGAAATGTATGCGGAGCAGGACGTCTCTAGGAACATCCTGGGGAAGGAATTTGGGCTTTGGGATTCTGTGAATCCTGTCTATGGTCAGATCCGCATTAGTTAGGGCAGGGATGACCAGTTGAAAAAGGTCACGTACAAAGTTCGGGAGCTGGTTGGGGAGGACAGTTTCTGGAATGCCACGAAGCTTTAAATTGTTACGCCGAGACCTGTCCTCCAGGTCACCGAGTTTGGCTTGGATGCGGTCAATGTCAGTATGTTGGGCTGTATGAGAATCCACTAGGGCATTGTACGAGATGGCAAATTCATCCCTCTTGCAATCCACATTGTTAACCCTTTCGCCCATTCCATGTAACTCTTTTTGACAGTAAGCTATGGAGGAGGACACAGTGGCTTGCATTGATTTATGCATCATGGACAGCATGTCTCTCAAAGCAGTGTCAGAAATAGGCTGTCCTGTGGTAGGGATGGAGGCAAAGGGGTCTGGTGCAGGTACATAAGTCCATGCAGAAGCTGTAGCAGGGTCTTGGTCACTCACCTCCATGGATGTAGGGCGGGATGCGTGGTGACTGTCTTCCCACCGAGGCTTTGATTTGGCCGGGCAGTGAGTGGATGGCGTGGATGGTGAGGAGTCTGCAGAGCGCTCTGGTCTCGTTTGTTTGTTCGCATCCGCTGTGTCTGAGCGCGCCGGTGACGTCACGGCCGCGACATGGCTAGGAGACACTAGAGGGCGGGCATCGCTAGTGTGCTGCGGGGCTCCGGCGCCATTTTTCATTGGTCCCGAGGCCGCCGGGTGAAAGAATTCTGACAATTTGCGGACCGCTGGAGGGTCCGATTTCCTCCGCGACATGATGAGTGGGTGCCGTGGGTGTTCCCCCAGAGATCCCTGTTGGTTAGGCAGTCGGACACTCACGTAGATGGGCCGTAGATGTGGCTATTAGCGGGCATGCAGCGGAGGAACACAAGATCTCCATCTTGTCCCCTTGCAGAACAGCAATCTGCCCTGTTTACAGATTGCTGTTTTGCATCTCCTGGGGATGATTGCAGGTGTCCAGCGGACCCATTTATTAACATCCCCGCTAACCAATCACGGCGCGATCGGGCCTCCGGTGACGCAATGGCACCATCAAGTGGCTATTGAATGAAACGACGTACAGGTACGTCGTTTTGAACAATAGCGCCACTTTGCCGCAGTAAATACACAGAGTTTTTTTTTTTCTCAGGACGGTGGTTATGATCAGCATAGGTCCAATCAGCACTGTCCAGATGGAGGGTAAGGGGTCCTGCAGCCTCATAGGACAGCCAGAGGAGAATGAAATCTCCTCCTACAAGCTTTAACCAGACACTGATAAAAGTCATAAGACTGCTACAGTATATACTGCTGAAGAGAAAAGATATTTAGCAGTTTATAATTACTAAAATAATTGCATTTCCATGTTCTGGGTACCGTGGGAGACCAGATATAGTGACTGCAGGTTCCTGGGTTTAGTAACACTTTATTATTCCAACCAGACCTTTATCAAGGCATGCAGCCTGGGTGGCCAGGGCAGGCAAGGGAAGGCAGAGAGTTTGCATCCCCACTCCCTGAAGCAGACAATGCCCCTGGCCTCTTCAATTTGCGGGGATACCTTGCAAGGGGGGCAGCAAAGACTTTCTGCCTTCCAAGGCAGCTTATGCCAGTATTAAGAGACAGGGGACTTTTCCCTGTAAAAGGTGTGGGGAACTTTGGATTTTGGAATGTGGAACCCCTCTTCATAATAGGACCAGATATAGCTGCTTGATACTGAGGGGTTGATTTACTAAAACTGGAGAGTGCAAAATCTGGTGCAACTCTGCAGAGAAACCAATCAGCTTCCAGGTTTTATTGTCAAATCTTAATTGAACAAGCTGAAGGTAGAAGCTGATTGGCTCTATGCACAACTGCACCAGATTCTGAGTGCTCCAGTTTTAGTAAATCTCACCCAAAGTGACATATTTATAGAGACCGGATTTCAGATAAAATATCCTAGTAGCCGTGTATCTATATCTGGCTGCCATCGCAGGTCTGTAGGTATCTTTAGCGTACATTTATTTTTTTCCTGACTTTATTATTTATTTATTTTTTTCGGTTGCAAAGGATCAGTCAGCTAAGGAGCATTACCAGGACGTTATCAATGTTACACGTTCTTTTCATGACAAGTTTGGCTTTGCTGATTCTTCAATCATCAAACGAAATTTTAGAACACCGGCTGGGCGGTGATCTGTAATTGTGTAGAGGTGAGAAGTCACCATAAACCTGGATCGATTTGTCACATCCCCAGCTCTGCACTCAGCAAGGAAAAAGTCCCATTTTTCATCCACTGATAATCTCTGTTGCAGCTGCACACAGACATAGATTACAGCCGGAGGCGGGAGCCGTCAGTTACACAGGAAAGTCCCTACAGCACAGTTCAAAGTTTACTTTCTACGTACAGTAATAAAGCGGCCAATAAAAATCCAGTGTATTGCACGCATCATCTGTTGCTGGGTAGACAGTCTCTTCGCAGGTTGGGAAAGCTGCATAGAATATAGTAGATATGTTGAGGCCTGAGTGCCCGGGAGAATTGCACACACTGAGAATACACAACTGGCCCTAGATGTGGGCCCAATACCTTGCATACTTGCCAACTGTCCCGTTTTTTCCGGGACAGTCCCGGCAAATAGGCGCCTGTCCCGGGTAATTTACATTGTCCCGGCAATGTACTTATTTACACTTTGCACTTTATATTTCCATATTACATTTTTTGTATGGTCACACCTGAGCACATTTCACACTTTAGAATTGCAGGGAATTGTGATGAGAATTTTAAACTTTAGGCAGAAGTAGTAGGCAGAAGTAGTGCAGCTGAATGGGAGAATTATTCCAACTCTGCTACTTTGGCCTCAAGTTTTCAATTCCCTTTTCATTTTCCTGTAATTCTCTCTTTATTGAGTAGACCCTATAATCTGATGACAAGTAGGCGGAGATTAACCACTTGCTGACCGCTCACTGAGCTGGTACTGCGGCAAAGTGGCTCGATATCGTCCAGCGACGTAGACCTACGTCGCTGGACTCCTCCTCTTGTGGGCGGCACGCACGCGCCGCCGGAGGCTCGCTCCCGCTGTATTCAGTCACAGCGGGAGTCGGGCCAGGGGAGAAGCGGCGGTGATCACCACCGCTCTTCTCCGATCGTCGGGGATCGAGTGTGGAGATCCGCCCGCTTGTGTAAACAAAGTGGGCGAATCTCCTAAGTGACAGGCAGTGACAGATTAGCTGAACCTGCGATCTGTCCCTGTGTCACACAGTACCCTCCCCCCACACGTCAGTAAGCACCAGGCATACATTAACCCCTTGATCACCAATAAAAGTTAACCCCTTCCCTGCCAGTGTCATTTTTACAGTAACCGTGCATATTTATAGCACTGATTACTGTAGTAATGTCACTGGTACCCCCAAAAGTGTCAAAAATGTCAGTCAAGGGTCCAATCTGTCCGCCGCAATGTCGCAGTCCCGCAAAAAAAAAAAATCGCAGATCGCCGCCATTACTAGTTAAAAAAAAAACAATAAAAATGACATACATTTCCCGTAGTTAGTAGCTGCGATAACTTTTGCGCAAACTAATCAAAATACGCTTATTGCGATTTTTTTCACCAAAAATATGTAGCAGAAAACAAATTCGCCTAAAATGTTAAAAAATTTAGATTTTTAAAATTTTTTTGGGGGGGAATTTCATATAAAAAAATGTGAAAAATTTTGTTATTTTTTCAAAATTGTCGCTCTTTTTTTGTTTATAGCGCAAAAATTAAAAATCGCACAGGTGATCAAATACCACCAAAAGAAAGCTCTGTTTGTGGGGAAAAAAAGGACATAAATTTAGGGTACAGCATCGCACGACCGCGCAATTGTCCGTTATAATTATGAAGTGCCGAATCGCAAAATATGACCTGGTCAGGAATGGGGTAAAATCTTCCGGTCTTAAAGCGGTTAAAAATACGCTCATTGAGAATTTTTTGTCAAAGACATGTAGCTAAATACATTTTGGCCTAAATATATGACAAAAATTGAATATATTGGATATTTTTTAACTGTCAAAGTAGAAAAATATTGTTATTTTTTCAAAATTGTCGCATTTTTTTATTAATATCGCAAAAAATAAAAATCGCACAGGTGATCAAATACCACCAAAAGAAAGCTCTGTTTGTGGGAAAAAAAGGACGTAAATTTAGTTTGGGTACGGCGTTGCATGACCGCGCAATTGTTAGTTAAAGTTTCACAGTGCCGAATCGCAAAAAGTGGCCTGGATGTAAAGCAGGAAAATCCTCCGGTGGTAAAGTGGTTAATTATGTGGAGCGGGCGGAGCTTCATGGAAGTGGGTGTGGTAAGTAATTGATAGCTTTGCTGCAAAAGTCCCTGGAAATTTTTTTCAAATGTTGGCAACTATGACCTTGTAGTGGGCCAGATGTGGCCTGCAAGGCATAGTTTAGAGACCCCTGGTATATAAACGGGGGGAATCATGTACTTAACAATAGATGACTCATCAGCTGTCAGCGGGTTCCCCAAAAAGATAAATAAAAGAATTACTGGCAATAAAAATTGAGAAAAAAATACTGAAACAGCGTGGGGTCCCCCCCCCAATCCATACCAGACCCTTTGGGTCAGGTATGGATTATAAGGGGAACTCCATGCAAAAATATACAAAAAAATGGCGTGGGGTCCCCCCCAAAATCTATACCGCAGCCTGGCAGGCCAGGAAAGGAGGAGGACCACATGCCCTTTACATGGGATGGGGGGTGTTTTGGGGTAGGG
Organism: Pelophylax lessonae; assembly: GCF_965119305.1. Lineage (NCBI taxonomy): Eukaryota > Metazoa > Chordata > Amphibia > Anura > Ranidae > Pelophylax > Pelophylax lessonae. The sequence goes on along the minus strand of NC_138774.1, from coordinate 44,585,811 downwards.
GGGCTGGTTTGCACTAGGGGGACCCCCATGATGTTTTTTCCCAAATTGTAATTTTGGGCAATTCTTTTATTTACATTCAGCTGTCAGTGGGGAACCCCACTTTTAGCTAATGAGTCATCTGTTGTTAAGGATACGGCAGCTGGCTTATCGGCCCACTCATTAACAACCAGCGAAACTGCTAAACGCCAGCGAAATACTGGCACACAAAAAGTAAAACACCAGCTTGTATTGAGTGTTTTTTTATACAGCATTTTTCCGGTATTTTTTCAGCTCCTAGGGTGCATGGAGCCTTAGACCCTTAATTACTTGAAGACCAGGCTTTTTTCTGGCATTTGCTGCTTGCAAGACAAAATCTGTATTTTTTTGCTAGAAAATTACTTAGAAACCCCAATATTATAAAAAAATTTTAACAGAGACCCTAGAGAATAAAATGACGGTTGTTGCAATATTTTATTTTGCATTGTATTTGTGCAGTGGTCTTACAAATGCAATTTTTTTGGAAAAAATAAACTTTAATGAATTAAAAGAAAAAACAAAAAACAGTAAAGTTTGACCAATTTTTTGTATGATGTGAAAGATGATGTTATGCAGAGTAAATAGATACCTAACATGTCATGCTTTAAAATCGCAAGCAGTTTGCTGTGGGAGCACCCGAGCCGAGTCACAGCTCCCTGTGTCCATACAGACACAGACCTGTGGCCTGGCCCCGCCCCCTTTATCTCCTTATTGGCTCTTAATTTGACAGCCAAGGGCACCATGCTGCCGTCTCAGCCAATGAGGAGGAGAGTCCCGGGCAGCCGAGGCACTCCTGCAACACCGCTGCATAGCGATGGGGCTCAGGTAAGTATTAGGGAGGCTGAGGGGAGCTGCTGCACACAAAAGGTTTTTTATCTTAATACATACAATGCATTAAGATAAAAAAAACCTTCTGACTTTACAACCACTTTAACACCAAATGGCCTAAAAAAACAAAAACAAAGTATAATCTACCTGGATGCATAAATTAGTTGTGATATTATGTACAGTTTTAACCACTTGCCGACCGCCGCACGACTATTTACGGCGGTGGTCAGCCCCTCCTGGGCAAAGTGACGTAGGGGTACGTCACTTGCCTGCGAGCCAATAGGGGGCGAGCGCGCGCCGCCGGAGACGCGCTCCTGCCCCCGCTCGTTCACTGATGTCCGCCGGCCACCCGCAATCGTCTGCTGCAAAGGGAGAAAGGCAGGTGGCTAATGTAAACAAAGCCGCCTGTCATTCTCCCTTGTGTAACTGCAGAGATCATACGATCCTGCTATGTAGGATCGTATGTCTCTGTGGTTACATGAAAAGCCACGCCCCTTTACAGTTAGAAGCACGCCCCTAGGGACACATTTAACCCCTGCCTCTCCAATAAAGTTAACCCCTTCCCTGCCAGTGTCATTTTTACAGTAACAGTGCATATGTATAGCACTGATTACTGTAGTAATGTCACTGGTACCCAAAAAGTGTCAAACATGTCAGTCAAGGGTCCGATCTGTCCGCCGCAATGTCGAAGTCCCGCAAAACAAAAAATCGCAGATCGCCGCCATTACTAAAAAAAAACAATAAAAATTACAAAAATCTTTCCCTTAGTTAGTAAACGCAATAACTTTTGCGCAAACCAATCAAAATACGCTTATTGCGATTTTTTTTTTACCAAACATATGTAGCAGAAAACAAATTGGCCTAAAATGTTAAAAAATTTAGATTTTTACATTTTTTTTTTTTGTGGAATTTCATATAAAAAAATGTGAAAAATATTGTTATTTTTTCAAAATTGTCGCTCTTTTTTTGTTTATAGCACAAAAAGTAAAAATCGCACAGGTGATCACATACTACCAAAAGAAAGCTCTGTTTGTGGGAAAAAAAAGGTCTTCAATTTCATTTGGGCACAGCATCGCACGACCGCGCAATTGTCCGTTAAATCACGCAGTGCCGAATCGCAAAATAGGGCCTGGCCAGGAAGGGGGTAAAATCTTCCGGTGCTTAAGTGGTTAAATTAGTGAAAAAGTTAAAAGCTTTGGGCCTATGTCTATTGCTGTGCTCATGGATTATGGATTTCCAAACAAACAGGCCACAAATGGTGAGAATAGGAGATCAGGTGTCTAATACTATTATTTTGAATACAGAGGTACCACAGGGTTGTGTGTTAAGTCCGGCCACGAGTACATTGTGTACACACAACTGTTCTCCCTTACAGGCGTCTAACACTATAGTGAAATTTGATGATGACACTACCAGGGATGGCTCAAGGCATTGTGCTGCCTGGGTTCAAGAATGAAATGCCTGGTCCAAAATAAAAAAACGCCCACCAAAAGGCCCCCACATCCATTATTTTATATAAGTATAAAATTTAAAAAATATAATATATACTGTTATCTTCTTCCTTAACTCACCACCAGACCAGTCCACCAAACGCCCGCTGTCTGTCCTCCTGTCACTCCTGTGTCTGCCCCAGCCACCTCCCTAGAAGATCCAGCCTGCCCTGCGTAATATGGAGTGCGCTGATGTCTGATGACATTGCGCACACCACGATCACGCATGGGACGTTCCCCGGAGGAGACGCTCCGCCTCCTCATACTCATCAGTTTGCACTACGGGTGGCAGAATGAGATGGCGAAATGCCACCTGTACTGTGCTGCAAACTGATGACACACAAAACCGCTGGAAAAAGATCTTGAGAGTCAATTTGCTGCCATTCTCCAAGTGCCACCTGGGTCCAATGAACCCAGCGGGATCCATAGTAGAGCTGACCCTGGACACAACTTTAGTGGGACCCAAAAGGTGATAATGATGAGACCGCTTATAGGCAGGAAATTCAACATTCGGTTGAGTGGTATTACCGTGTTTCCCCGAAAATAAGCCCGGGTCTTATATTAATTTTGGCACCAAAAGAGACAGTAGGGGTTATTTTCGGGGTAGGTCTTATCTGTAATGTGCTGTCTTCCCCCTCCCTGCCTGTATCTAGTAAAAGTGGTTGTAAAATCCTAGCATCCACTCTATTACTGTTTTATATAATGTCCAGTGTGTTTCTGTAATATAATAGGGTGAAATACCTTTGGTACAGAGCTGCTCGGCACTCAGCCAATCCCCCGCTTGGCACTCAGCTGATCTCCTGCTGCTCTCCTTCTCTTCTCCCCCGCTGACAGCTGGGGGTCACGGAAGCGCCGAGCATTATATTATAATAGTGTGAAATACCTTTGGTATAGCTCCGCTCGGCGCTCAGCTGATCTCCTGCTGCTCTCCTTCGCTTCTCCCCCACTGACAGCTGGGGGTCACGGAAGCACCGAGCATTATATTATAATAGTGTGAAATACCTTTGGTACAGCTCCGCTCGGCGCTCAGCTGATCTCCTGCTGCTCTCCTTCTCTTCTCCCCCGCTGACAGCTGGGGGTCACGGAAGCGCCGAGCATTATATTATAATAGTGTGAAATACCTTTGGTACAGCGCCACTCAACGCTCAGCTGATCTCCTGCTGCTCTCCTTCTCTTCTCCCCCGCTGACAGCTGGGGGTCACGGAAGCGCCGAGCATTATATTATAATAGTGTGAAATACCTTCGGTACAGAGTCGCTCATCGCTCAGCTGATCCCCCGTTGCTCTCCTTCTCTTCTCCCCCGCTGACAGCTGGGGGTCACGGGAGCGCCAAGCATTATAATATAATAGTGTGAAATACCTTCGGTACAGCGCCACTAGGCGCTCAGCTGATCTCCTGCCGCTCTCCTTCTCTTCTCCCCCGCTGACAGCTGGTGGTCACGGGAGCGCCAAGCATTATAATATAATAGTGTGAAATACCTTCGGTACAGCGCTGCTTGGCGCTCAGCTGATCTCCTGCTGCTCTCCTTCTCTTCTACCCCGCTGACAGCTGGGGGTCATGGAAGCGCCGAGCATTATATTATAATAGTGTGAAATACCTTTGGTACAGAGCCGCTCAGCGCTCAGCTGATCCCCCGTTGCTCTCCTTCTCTTCTCCCCCGCTGACAGCTGGGAGTCACGGGAGCGCCAAGCATTATAATATAATAGTGTGAAATACCTTCGGTACAGCGGCACTAGGCGCTCAGCTGATCTCCTGCTGCTCTCCTTTTCTTCTCCCCCACTGACAGCTGGGGGTCACAGGAGCGCCAAGCATTATAATATAATAGTGTGAAATACCTTCAGTACAGCGCCGCTCTGCGCTCAGCTGATCTCCTGCTGCTCTCCTTCTCCCCTGCTGATAGGTGGGGGTCACGGAAGCGCCGAGCGGCGCTGTACCGAAGGTATTTAGCACTATTATAATATAATGCTTGGTGCTTCTGTGACCTGCTCTGAACACTGCAGTAGGGAGGGGCTGAGATCCCCCCGCTGACAGCTATGAGAAGAGGAGAGCAGAATGGGGGATCAGCTGAGTGCCGAGTGGCGCTGTACCAAAGGTATTTCACACAATTATATTACAGAATCCCACTGGACATTTTATAAAAAAAAAAATAAAGTGGATTTTAGGATTTTACAAACTCTAGACATCGGCTTATTTTCGGGGTAGGGCTTATATTGCAACCCTCCCCGAAAATAGCAGTAGGTCTTATTTTCAGGGTAGGTCTTATTTTTGGGGAAACATGGTAGGAAAATGATTTAATACTCAATATTGCAAATACTAAAGAAATAATAGTGGAATATAGGAAATCAAGAAAGACCAATCATTGCCTGGAATATATAGGTGGTAAGGAGGTGGAAAGGGTGGATACTATTACATTTTTGGGAGTGCATATTACAAGAGAGTTGTCATGGTCTCAAAATACTTTTTTTCTAATGAAAAAAGTGCAGCAGAGATTGTTACTCCTTCGGAGACTGAAGCAGGCTGGATTGCCCTTAAGGCTTTTGGTCAATTTCTATCATTGTACCATTGAGAGTATTCTGTAGTTTGATATGCCAGCTGCGGGGTGGAGGATAAGAAGTGCCGGTGTCTCGTTTGGTGAAAACAGCTCAGCGTATCGTAGAAACAGAGCTACCGAATTTGGACACAGCCAATCAGTTCCGAACCGCCCACCGCATACATTATTATTATTATACAGGATTTATATAGTGGCAACAGTTTGCGCAGCGCTTTATATATATGTATATATATATATATATATATATATATATATATATATATATATATATATATATATATACTGCGGCAGGACGGCCCGGCTATGCAAAATCACGTACATGTACATAATTTTGTGCAGGCAATGTCGGGGGCACGCGCTGCCAGATCGCCACTCCCGCTGTGATTGGACACAGCTGGAGCCAATCAGCGGGTCCAGCGGCCGCGATGGCCATCGGGACCCGCCGATTGTTCCGTGGAATGACATAACATGTAAACAAGGCAGACCGCTGTTCTGTCACAGAGGAAGAGAGATATCTTGTTTTTCAGATAAGCTGAAACACAGATCTCTCGTTATCTCTAGTACATCCACTACCCCTACAGTTAGAAAGCACTCCCTAGGAGCACACTTAACCCCTTGATCGCCCCTGGTGTTAACCACTTCCCTGCCAGTGTCATTTATACAGTAACAGTGCATATTTTTAGCACTGATCACTGTATTGGTGTCACTGATCCCCAAAAAGTGTCACTTAGTTGCAGATTTGTCTGCCGCAATGTCGCATTCCTGCTAAAAAATCGCTAATCGCTATCAAAACATTTGACTATCGATGAAATTACCAACATGAATATTGTTAAATCCCCTGAAACTGCTCTCTTTCAAAAATTTGACGTAAACACATCAAACGCCTTATTTCTTATATAATCCTCACCGCTAGAATAACCATTGCGCGTTGTTGGAATCAATCTGGAATAACATTTGATTATGTCATACAAAAGTTAAACTAGGCAATGATTAACGATAAATTGATTTGCATTTTACATAACCGCCTAACCATTTTTGAAAATACATGGCGACCCTGGTTACATTATTCATCTACGAATATTAGAGATTTGTGAAAGATTATCCTTGTCTTGCCCACATTTATTTTATTTTTTATCTTTTCCTTTTTGATTTATTTTATTCTTGAACATCTTTGAAAACACTATTCGGTTGATTAGCATTTAATAACAATATTACTTAATGTACTAAGTTTAAAAATACTTACTATAGTATTTATTAATACTATATACTGATCCTTTTAATATCTTGTTTAACTGTTTGATTTGGTTAACACATCTGCTATATCCCTACTTTCTTTTCTTTTCTTTTTTTAGGGATACATTTCAATGTCAGTTGTAATTTTATGTTTCTCCTTTATATGCTTAAGGCTGCATTCACATCTCAGCGTATTGATCGCGGGCAGAATCACCGCGATTCCGCCCGCGATCCGGAAATCATTGCAAATTGCGGGACGCCTGTGCGTTGCCCGTTTTTTGCAATAGCACCCCAAACGCTGTGCGATGTTGCTGCGATTTCCGCCTGCCGAATCGCAGTAACATCGCGCAAAAAAAAGTAGCGGGACGCATTACGCCTAAAAAAGTACAAGAGCTTCTTTGGAGCGTAATGCGTCCCGCGATGTTACCTCGACTTGGCAGGCGGAAATCGCAGCAACATCGCACAGCGTTTGGGGTGCTATTGCAAAAAACGGGCAACGCACAGGCGTCCCGCGATTTGAAATGATTTCCGGA